>NC_067398.1:396392843-397033468 GCF_016432865.1 Antechinus flavipes
TGGCAAACTGTAATGACCACGTATTTAAAATCAGCCGGAGTCAGGAATTCAGATTAAGGGAAAAATCTTCAATATTTATTGAAGTGAAGAGGTGAATAAAGATTGCAATAGCAAATATAGGCAGCTGCAACAGGAAGACAGCTAACAGAGAGCGACCTGAGCTGAGCCCACCGTGGCAATGGCCATCCCAAAAGTCTCCCCTCCCCTTCCTTTTCCACTCCCCTGCCTCCACCACCAAAATCGTCATTTCCTATACAACACATCAGGACTTGCACAAAGAGTGGGCGGGGGCCATTCTTTCTCCAAGCTTATATATTAATAGAGTATGGTCCAATTACTATTTAGCCTCATGTGCTTGGGACCTCAGTGCATCAACTCAAGCTTCAGTCCATTACAGCAAACCACTCTAGTATCTTTGCTAACAGAACCCCAAATGGGGTTATGAAGTATTGGACATGACTGAAGAACAACAACAATCTCCTCTTTATTTTCTTACACTAATTTTTGATCTTGCTGTTACGGAGTAGTAAAAATAGAAATTATAGTACAAAAATGACCCAATTCAAGAAAATATACAATATGCAAAAATCTGAGCATATAAAATTGCAAGAGTGATAATGCACATTACAGATGACTTCTTCCTTTTAAAGTCTCACCTACTTTAAAATATTGAGTTTTCCTAGTTCATTCAAAATACAAACCAATTTATATAATTTCAGTTTATATTTTTCAGATTTTTTCACCTCGTATTCCTGTTTTATTACACAAATTATCTGCTATAGTCAGTTTGATGTACTCATCTCCTAAACATACCTTATATTTTCACATTTCCCTCTCTGCTACTAATCCTTCCCCATTCCTTTTTGCTGTATTTCTGTAATAGATCAGAGGAACAAACTTGGGTATGGAGACAGAAGGAAGAAGAAATTATACATAAGGAAAGTGGGAGCACACCTAATGTGGACCAAGAAGACAGATGAATTTAGCTTAGCCAGCAGCGAATATATACATAAACTGGTAGGTCAGCACGGAGTATTTGACCAGTCTTGTTCTAAAAAGCAGCCTGTTCTCAGAGATTTTATGCTGAGCACTCAAGCTTTGTGCATGAGAGCGTGTGTGTGTGTGTGTGTGTGTGTGTGTGTGTGTGTGTTTTGTGTGTGTGTTTGCTTAAAACCCCCAATTTTTGTTTGTTTTTGCTTATTTAGAAACAAAGGGTGTGGGCTGCCTGGTCTGGGAAGGTACGACAGCAGCCAGTCTGCACTGTTTAATATCTTTGATTTTACTTCTTTTCCTATGATCATAATTAAAGAACAGTTTACAATTATTTAGAGCTTGTATAATTACAAGGGAATGCAACAGGGAAGGAAAGAAAAGCAGATTCCCTTGCAGGGGTCCTCAAACTACGGCCCGTGGGCCAGATGTGGCAGCTGAGGACATTTATCCCCCTCACCCAGGGCTTTCTTTATTTAAAGACCCACAAAACAAAGTTTTTGTTTTTACTATAGTCTGGTCCTCCAACTGTCTGAGGGTCAGTGAACTGGACCCCTATTTAAAAAGTTTGAGGACCCCTGCTAGAGCCTAAGGCTTAGCCAAAGCAGCTCAGCCTTGCTTGGCTCCCCTTACCCCAGCCAAAAGGAGGAAAGCAAAAGGATGGAGTCCAGTCCTCTGAAACTAATAGGGAGAGTCTTGCACTGCCCCCCAGAAGTACTTTGAGATTTATAACCACTGGGTATGAGCGAATATTAGAGCCATCAGCTCCAATTCTTATCCAATATGCTGCTGCTTTTCCCTAGAATGTCTTTCCCTCCCCTGGCCAATTTTTTCTTATCTTAATTCTATCCATCCTCCAAGGACAAGATCAAGATCCATGAAGCTTCACAAAGCCTTCTCTGATCTTTTTGGCCCTCATTGATTTCTCCATTCTCTGAACTATTATAACACTTAGTGTGCAGACCCATCATTTCACATAATCATATACTGCCTTGTACTAGTAATCACTTTTTAATGTCTTTATGTCAAACAAGTTATTCAATAAGCATGTAAGTGTCTATGTCCGAAGCCCAGTATTGGTACTCCCAGCCAAGCTATAAGCTACCACAGGGCAGATCCACTCATGCTCTTTAGAAACCCTCAGAGCACCTACCTTGAAGTCTTAAGCTTTCAACCAATGGTAACCAAATGCAACTCATATATAAAATGAAGTGTGTACACTTATATTTACCAAATGTCTACTATCTTAAGTCTAGTAATTAAATCTCTTACCTTAATTCAATAAATGTTTATTTATTATGTAATATGGCAGTAGAACATTGCCTAGATTCAGGAGAATCTGAGTTCAAATCTGACCTCAGACACTTACTAGCTGTATAACCCTGGACAGATTACTTAATCCTTAGTTTCTCATCTATAAAATTAAGGGGAAAAAGAAATAGCAAACTGCTCTAGTATTCTTGCCAAGAAAACCCCAAATGAGGTCAAGAAGAGTCAGATATGACTGAAGTAACTAAACAATAAAAACAAGCACTATGTGCAAATGCTGTGCAGAAGTACTAGAAGAATTACTCAAAAAATTCTGCCCACCAAAGTACAATAGCACCAAACAAAAAATACCAGCTTTTTCAAACTCAAGCCTACAGACTCTGCAATGTAGTAGGCTGGGAAGGCAAAGTAGAGGAATATTAATCAGGGTGGATATTCCATGTTCAAGGACATAGTAAAACTTGGATTTGAAGCAGCTGAAGGCAACTCCAAAGAGATTACTCTGGGAATTGTAAAGATCTGGGAAGAATCCTTAAGATACGCTGGTAAAGCATATTATGGTCATTACTGGTGATTGTGTTAACCCCAAGTCAGTATGATTTGACTGCCCTGAGATAGACCAGACCACACAGACTCATAGACTAACCTTATCTGACATCATTGCAGTAATTAGTTTGAGCTAAGGACTTCCCAGAAAATTATGCTTCTTTATATTCTGATATCATAGAGCAGGATGGATTGAAACAAATCAAAACTACCTACCTGCTGCAAATGCATCAATATAATACTGATCACTAAAATGAGCAAACTATACCAAATGGAGTGAATGTGAATGCTCTTATTATACACCAGTTGTATATCCTAGCAAAATTGGAAATAGACCTTAATAATTTCAGACACTAATTCCTCACTGCTTTTTTGTCAATATTGTCCCCTCACTTTGGGGGAGGTAAACAAAATGGAGAACTGAAAATCGAGGAATCATCTCTCCCAAAAAAAAAGTCACTTCGGAGGGCAAAGAAAGAGGTAGACATAATGTGGTATAATAAAAAGAGTACTGCTGTGGGTATCAGGATGTCTGGTCCTTGTCCCAACTCTGCTCCCTAAGATTCCTAGGATCTGGTTTCTTCATCTGTAAAATGAAATGGTTATACTAGATAAATTGTAAAGCCCTCCTCAACTCTTAGCACTTCTATGATAGAGAGCTTAGCAGGATCAGCTAAAAAAAACTAAAGAATAGATTCTCCTAAGCACTACTCTCAGCAATTTTGTTAGATTTGTGAGTCTAGATTCAAGGCCTTACATACTTAACTGTTCTTTATATTTTCCCATATAAGCAACAAAACCAAACAAAAAAAAACATAGTTTTTTATCTATTTTATTCATTTTTATAAGTCAATTGTTCTCTTCTTAAACTGAGTTTATTTAGTTTGTTGCCAAAGAAATCTATCCTCAGAAAATGCCAGTGAAAGTGTATGTTCTAGCATAATATTAAATATTTAAGGGACTAAATGTGCATTTGGATTCTTTTTCCTAATGGAGATTTTCTTAAAAGTTTCTTTTGTAAGTAGGGTTAATGGTTTTGAAGTCTAGGTATGGCTATGAGTTAAGAAATGTCTTCAAAGCAGCAGTCTGTTTCTGGCTGATTTTGGTTTTTCCTTTCAAAGCTTGACTTGTAAACAACAATCAAATATCACTTTAAAAATTTATGAAAGGTACTTAACAAAAATAAAACCTAAATAAAGATATTGCAACCTGAGCCTGAAAATGTGTCTGCCACAGCTGGAACTCTGTACTTTATCTTATATTCATTCTTCTAAGCCAGAGGCTCATACAATATTCTCAACAGTTCAAGGAATATTTCCCACACTTGCCCTATGTGATACAACAAACAGATCAATATTTTTGACAGAGAGAAATGGAGGTCTAGAACAAGACAATATTATTTAAATCTTGCCACAAATCCATTCAGCTGATTTGAATTAAGGGTATTCAAACCTCTGACAAGTTGTCATATACTGAAGTATGTTCATTTAAAATGTGGCTAACTAGAATTTTCTCTGAATCCTCTGATCCAGTTAACTGAATTTTCTATTTAATTGACAGGTACTCTTTTTGTTTTAACTGCCACTGAAAATATTTGTTTAAAAAAAACATTATTCTTCTTTTCAGGGAACAATGGATAGAGTGGAGGGCCTGGAGTCAAGAAGACTCCTCTTCATGAGTTCAAATCTGGTCTCAGACACTAATTGTGTGACCCTGGACAAGTCACTTAGCTTTGCTTGCCTCCATTTCCTCAACTGTAAAAATGCAATGGAGAAGGAAATGACAAACTATCTGGTGTCTTTGCCAAGAAAACACCAAATGGGGTTCTGAAAAGTCAGATGACTGAATGGCAACCACAACAGATAAGAGTTCACTGACATTAATAATAGAATCTCAGAATTTTAGAATTGTAACAGATCTCTAATGTCATCTAACTCCTTGGAGATTTAGTCTAGAAAAAAGATTTTTAAAGGAAATAGGATTGATGTGTGCAAGCATTTGAAAGGCCACAATATGGAAGAGAAATCAAATTCATTTTGCTTGGCCCCAATGAGCTAAAACAGGGGCAAAAGGTAAAAGGTGCACTGATCTATTTAAGCTTCATAATTAGAAATACTCAAAATGTGAAATGAGCTGTCTTAGGCAATAGTGGTCCTCTGCCTCCTATGGTTTGAAGCAGATGGCCTCTAATAGATTCTGTATTATTTGATTGTATGGCCAACTCCAAGATTTTGTAACAAGCTACCTACCTCTAAAGCATAAATCTCCTCCACCACATCCCCAGAAAGTGATCACTCTGGCTCTGTTTATACATCCTCATTGATGGGAACCTATTTCATAAGACAGCCCATTTCTGTTTTCTAAAATCATTAATTATTGGGAAATTTTTCTTCATATAAAGATGAAATCTGCTTCCTTATAATTTTTCCCCAATCTTATTTCTGACCTAGCACCAAACAATAGAAATTTAATATCTCTTCTATGGAACAGAACTCAAATTCTTAAAAATAGTAATCATTTCTTCACTAAATCTTCTCTTCTCCAGGCTGAGACTGTGCCGTTCCTTCCATTGATCTTCATATGATATGATTTTAAGTCCCATCACCATCCTGTATTATGGTCTTTTCACCAACTTTTTTTTTAAGAGTTCAGAATCCTTTAATGTCCTAGGGTAATAATCATGAGTATTAATTTTCATTACATACTACATTCCTATCTTGCTAAATATTTAATTTAAGTGGTAAGTTTTTAAATAATGAATTTGGGAAGTTGCTATTAATTACCACTATCATTTATTTAAAGAGCACTCTAGACATTTAAGATGCTTTAAAAGAGGTCAACTGTCACTACAAAGGATCAAGGACAAAATCTTTCCTATTCTCTCATGATTATGTTCTGAATGTACAGAAAGTCTATCATGGTAGAGTTCCCCCGAGAAAGTGGGTGTTCAAAGGAAAAAAAATAGCTATAAATATGGCAAGTTCTAGTAGAGGTAGTTGTAGGGTTAGGTGCTTGAAATTGTTTTTAATCAAAGCATTGGTAATTTGGAAGAATTCAAATTTATCTTCTTCAGTCTCAGAAAGCTATAATTTCTGCACTATACAAAAAAAGCTAAACAACTTAGGTTTGGGTTTTTTTTGTTATTGTTTTTTGTTTTTTAGGGGTTTTTTTAATAGAACTGGTCTACCTTAGAAGGAAGCATTATAGTCAACACCCATGTGGTGTGTTTCTTTAAATCCTTTGAGCTCAGTGCACTTCATAAACAGGCACTTAATGATTGACTCCCTCTAAATTATATCCAATCAGATGCCAAAGTTTGCCAATTCTATATTGACATTTCTTATTTCTGTCCTCTTTTCTCTCCTCACAAGTATGGTGAGAGGACCTGGTTCAGGTCCTCATAATCTATTAGTTAAGTCAATTTGGTTTTAAATTAAATACACTTTTAAATATTTTGTAAATCTAAATCACTCAAAGTTAAATACCTCTCCACAAAAGTACTACCTTCATTTCTTATTTATTTATTTTAATTGCAAAGCATATGCATGGGTAATTTTTCCAACACTGATGATCTGAAAAAAATGCATTTACTATTTCTGCCTTTCTGCATTGAGATCTTTATGTCCTACTATATAGTCAGTTTTTGTATAGGTTCCATGAATTGTTGAGAAGAAAGTGTACTCCTTCCTGTCTCCATTCAATTTTCTCCAAAGAGCTATCATATCTAACTTTTCTAGTATTCTATTTATCTCTTTAACTTCTCAAAAAGTCTCTTTAACTTTATTTCCTTTAGCTAGTTCTGAGAGAGCAAGGTTGAGCTCTCCCACTATTTTAATTTTGCTATCTATTTCTTCTTGCAGCTCAACTTCTCCTTTAGGAATTTAGATGCTATACCACTTGGTGTATGTATGTTTAATATGTTAATATTGATATTGCTTCATTATCTATGGTACCTGTTAGCAAGATGTAGTTTCCTTCCTTATCTCTTTTAATTAGATCAATTTTTGCTTTGGCTTAATCTAAGCTCAGAATAACTACTCCTTTTTTTACTTCACATGATGCATAATAGATTCTGCTCCAGCCTCGTACCTTTACTCTGTATTGTCACTTTGCTTTAAATGTGTTTCTTGTAAATAACATATTGTAGGATTCTGGCTTTTAATCCAGTTTGCTATCCATTTACGTTTTATGAGAGAGTTCACCCCATTCACAGTTACAGTTAAAACTACTAATTCTGTATTTCCTGCCATCTTATTAACTCAAATTATACTTTTATCTTTCCTTTTCCCCTTTCCCTCCTCCCCAAAATTTTACTTATGACCACTACTTGCCTCAAGCAGTCTTCCCCCTTTAGAGTCCCTCCCCCTTTCTTATACTTTTCCGCTACTATTTCTGTTTCCCCTTCTATTTAGCCTACCCCTTTCCTTTTTGCCTTTCCCCTCCCACTTTTCTACAAGGTGAAAGAAGTTTCTCAGTGAAACCAAAAATATCTAATATTCTTTTTTTGAGCCAAAACTGATGAAAGTAAGATTCACACAATATTCGTCACCCTCCCTTCTTTCCATCAATTATAATAGGTTTTTTTTTTTGCTCTTCCTGAGTTGTAATTTCTCTCATTTTACCTCCACTTTCCCCATTTTTTCTGTTAAATGCCCTTTCTACCTCTAGTTTCTTTTTTTATATTATATTTTATATTATAACATTATATTATATGTATAATATATAATATTATATATTTTATAACAGTAAAATCAGATTATACATGTATTCTCTATGTATACTCATAATAGAAATAGTTCTCAAGAGTTTTTTTTTCCCTTTTTCCTTTTGTGCTTCTCTTGAATTCTATATTTGAAGGTCAAATTTTTTGTTTAGCTCTGGTCTTTTCATCAAAAATACGTGGAATTCACCAGTTTTATTGAATGTCTTCCCTAAAAGAAAATGCTAAGTTTAGCAGGGTAATTTATTCTTGGCTGCATTCCAAGATCCTTTGCCTTTCAGAATATCAGATTCCATGCCCTCCAATCCTTTAAAGTGGAAGCTGCTAGGTCCTGAGTAATACTTATTGTGATTCCTCAGTATTTAAATTGTTTCTCTCTGGTTGCTTGTAATATTTTCCCTTGGTCCATTAGTTCTCAAATTTAGCCATGATATTCCTTGGGGTTTTAATTTTAGGGTTTCTTTCAGGAGGTGTTTGTTGAAGTCTTTCAATGGTCATTTTACCTACTGATTCTATGACATCTGGGCAGTCCCCTTTGATGATTTCCTGAAAAATAGTGTCTAGGCTCTTTTTTTCATTATGGATTTCAGGGAGCCCAATAATCCTTAGATTGTCTCTCCTAGATGTATTTTCCAGGTCAGTTATAATTTTCCCAATTAAGTATTTTACATTTTTTCTATTTTTCTTTTTTTTTTTTTGGTTTTGCTTGACTGATTCGTGTTGTTTCATTTAGTCATTTGCATTTCCATTTGTTCAGTTCTGAATTTTAGTGAATTATTTTCTTCATTTACTTTTTAATTCTTTTTGTATTTGTCCAATTGAATTTTTAAATTAGTTGTTTTGTTCTATGGAATTTTTTTTCCATTTCACAAATTCTGATTTTTAAGGATTTATTTTCTTTTTCCATTTCACAAATTCTATTTTTTAAAGAGTTAATTTTTTTCTGTTTCATAAATTCTGTTTTCTGGGAATTGTTTTCTTTTTCCATTTTATCAAATCTATCTTTTAATGAGTTATATGCCTTTTCCAAAGCCTCTTATAAAGATTTCATTTCATTTCCTTTCCCTATTTTCTTCTAGGTCTCTTTTAAAATTCTTTTTAATTTCTTCTGGGAGAGCCTTGTGTGATAGGGACTAGTTATATCCTTTTGGATGTTCATCTGGAAATAATCTGCCTTTAGTCTCCTCAGGGTTTGATATCTGTTTTTCTCTTTAACCATAGAAGGTGTCTATCATCAGAGTTCTCTTTACTTTTTTACTCATTTTTTTTTAAATTAAGGTCTGCTTTTAGGGCAAGGGAGATTTCCAAGCTTCCTCTACAAACAGCAGCTTCCTCTATAAGCAGCTGTGGCTGCGCTGGGTCAGTACTGACTCACTCCCAGTGCTGGATGCTAACTTTATTTCTTATTTGGCATAGTGGTGATTCTATTTTCTCAAAAGCTGTACTAGGCCAGTCTACACTCTGGCCATGCCAATACTAAAATGGAAAAACTATGAGCAAAAAAAAAAAAATCTGTCTATCAAAGTCTAGCCAAGCTAAATTCAGAGAATTATTACCAGAAGAATGACAAACCAGGATTTTTTTGGCCACAGTAAACTTAAACATTATTAGGATAGAAAGGCTTTCTATTTGCATGAATGAGCTTATATACTAATAATAAATGAGCACATCTAAAAACAAAATATAAAGCATATTCCCTATAAAGTGATTAAACTAAATCAACAATCAAAACATCTCTAAAAGTTTATCCCATTCCCAGAAAATTAGAAAATCCTCCTCCTCCTCCTCCTCCTCCTCCTCCTCCTCCTCTTCCTTCTCCTCCTCCTCCTCCTCCTCCTTCTTTTTCTTCTTCTTCTTCTCCTTCTCCTTCTTCTTCTTCTTCTTCTCCTTCTCCTTCTCCTTCTCCTTATCTCTCTTTCTCTCTCTCTCTCTCTCTCTCTCTCTCTCTCTCTCTCTCTCTCTCTCTTTCTCTCTCTTTCCTTATCTATAAATGAGTAGTTTGGGTTAGACACTCTTCAGGTCTCTTAAAACTCCAAATCAATGATTTATAGAGACAGTTTTTTTTTTTTTAAAGTATGATGGCTTTGAAAATTAGGGATCCTTGTCAAGGGCAAAAAAGACCACTAAGTAATAAAACCTTAATAGTAGTATTCGTTTTGAAGGAAAAAAAGAAGGGAGGAAGAAAGGAAAGGAGGGAGGGAGGGACAAAGGAAGAAACAATATGAATGTCCATTAATTCAGAAATGACCAAATAAACTTTAGTATGTAAATGTAATGTACTTTTGACTTTGTTGGACTCCATCATCATGACAGGGATAAGTATTTTCCCCTCTGCCCCCATTAACCCTCCTTCAATTCTTAAGTATTACACTCAAAGAAATGACAAATTTGAGGAATTCATAGAAACATGGGAAGATGTATGCAGAGTAAAATAAGCAGGACTAGAAAAATTACATACAATTAATGCAAAAAGAACAATAATAATGAAAACAAATGCTTTATAATTACAATTGTCAATCTTGTCCCCCCGAAATGAGATGAAAAAAATGCACATCTTTTCATTAAATGAAGATTTGGAGGATTATGGGTGTAAAATATGGTACATATCAAAAACAATCACTGTACTGGGAAATTTTGCTTTACTTTTATCTCATTACAAGAGAAGGTTCACTGTAGGATGGAAAGTAGGATGTATGTGGACATTACAATGATGGAATCAAAAGAGTTGAGGTTCCCTCCAAGAGAATTATCTCATTAATCTCTAGAAACTTGCTGGAGAGACTACATTCATAAAGACCTTTGGTAGTAAGTGATGTATAGCCTGGTAAAAATTAATAATAATAATAACAAAACAAAACAAAAAAATCCTGCCTTGGATGGCTGGGGAATACTGTCTTGAACCATTCAGCTGATAAGAGATTAGTTAGCATCTGAAAAAAAAAAAAAAAAACAGTTCTGAAGGATTGAAATGTGGATTGAGCCAGAGAAGGGATATCAGAAATGAGGCAGGCACCCCTAAAAAAGTTATTTGACAAGGCCAAAGGCTGGCTTTCTCTCTACGATCTTATTTTGTCTAGACTGGTTTATATGATTGGAAAAGAAATATGGCAACCTCCTGGAACCTAAAGACATTGTTTCTAATTCAAGCATGATTGGAGCTGAAATTACAACTCTTTATACCACAACCGGTTTCTAATTCTAATCTCCTTATGGCTCCATCCAACATCTATGGCATCAGAACCACATATATCTAGCTATCTCCATGTTGTAGAATAAGGCATGGAGCAGCCTCTATCCTAGAATCAATGTCCAATCCTAATAACCTGCCTCAGTTTCTTCATCAGTAAAATGGGGATGATAATAATAGCACCCACTTCACAGAGCTGCTGGGAAGATTAAATGGGGTATTAATTGGAAAGTACTTAACACAATGCTTGGCACATAAAAAGTTCTCTATAAATTTTAAATATTATTATTATTATATCACTATTGTTTATCTTCATGATTCTGACTTCCTTCATTTGTGATTCAACTACTAAATTTCCAGACTTCAACCCAGTCCTTTAGTTGATATCTTGCCCTAGAGTTTCCCTTAGTACCCAGGATTCCCTCACCCTGGAGCATCCTTCCCTCATTCCAGCGCCTTCTCCAAATGTGATTTCATTTCCAGAACTGTTTTATAAGGCTCTTAAATCTCCTAACCAAGTTTCATTTCCTTCCTGGTTTTGCTTCTGACTTTGTAGACTCATCATCATGACAGGGATAAGTATTTTCCCCTTTGTCCCCATTAACCCCTTTTCAATTCTTAAGTATTGTCTTCCCATATTATAATGCAAATTATTTGAGGACAGTGACTACCTTTCTTATATATGTTCTTGTAATTCCACAATTTGGCACAATGCAGGACAAAATAAGAGCTTAATTAAAGCTTTTTGCCTTATTTTTCTTACCTATCCAATAAACCCTCAAAAGTTATATACCTGTGGTAGCCACCTAATCCCACCCTGCTTCAAATGATCTCTCCTCAGTTTGATTCCTTGCTACTTACAGTTCAATTAACATAACTATTTCCTCCTTCCATAACTAATTACACTGGATTTCTTCCTTTGCTAACCTGTTTCTGCATTAGTTGCCAGACATCTTGTGCTTTTAACTGGGTAGAATATCTGGACACCCATTCCCATCCCATCTTTATCAGACCTGTTCTGCTATCTGGTATGACATACTGTGATATGACATATGGTGTCTGTACATCCTAGTGTGGCATCAATCCAACAATTCTTTTATCTGTGGGGCATAAGACTCCAAATGTCACCCTCTCTGTCACTTTACATCTAGCCTTTTTCCTAGACTACTTTAAGAATATAGTCTGCTCCTGATCTTGCCTAGGCCACTGTGGATATTTGAGCCAACTCTGATATCTCAGCATGAGAAAATGTATCCCAACAGGTTACTTTTTTGAAAAAGTTGAAAGCATTTCAAAGAAGCTTTTTCCCATAGCATCAAAGCCCTGGACTTACAGGAAGCTTTTCTAGACCAAAAGAAATCCACTATAGAGAGAGAATATTTGTTGAAATGAGGGCTCCTGCCATTTGCTTTGCCCAGAAAATTATTAGTTCACAAGCTGAATATTTCTCCCCAGAAACAAGTTCAAATTTGTGTGGGAAAATGAAATGACTGTTTTTTCCTTTGCAGCAGCCATCTTCCTAGGAAAGGATAGGGTTATTGGGATGCAGAAAGCATCTTGTTTGATTACATGATTTTATTGTATTCAAAATAAATAAACTGCTTCATGATTTCCAAGTGCTTTAGTAGCTGTAACTGACAATTCTCTACAATTGAGTTACAAATGAGGTGGTAAGTATGATTGTTTCCATTTAGCAGATGCAAAAATGAGGGGACTTGCTGTTCACATAGCTGGCGTTTAGTTAGTGGGGGCCTAAGGCTGTCTTTGCTTCAGGAAATGCCTTAGTTCTTCTCTGAGTCTTTGAATCATAGAACTAAAGAAAGAAGTGACTTCCAGAATCATGTAGTTCAATTTGCTTGCGGATGAGAAAACTATGGTATATAGGGAGATTAAAAGACTTGCCCAACTTGCCAAATACTGCTCAGCACACTCAGTATTGCAGCCAAGGTCTTCTGACTCTAAAAACTATGTCCTCTCATACCTTTCTCCTCTCTGTGTCCTCTACAATCCAGCGAGACTGACCTCCTTGCTGTTCCTCCCTCATCCATGACAAGAACTAGAATTTTCATTGGCTGGTCCCCATGCTTGGAATGTTCTCCTTCCTCATCCTCAGTCCCTCACTTCCTTAGCTTCATTCTAGTTTCATCTAAAGTGTCATCTTCTACAAGCAGCCTTTCTTGTTCCCCTTTTGTAGAGGGCTGCAGATAGTGGGGGAACTCTGGGTGAGGTGTAAGACCCTTCAACCCAGAAGGAACCTGATGAGAATGTCTGGTTTGGTTCCTCATCTCCCCTAAGGGCTCTCGGCCTTCCTGAGAAGTCAGGAAGGGTGTGACCATCTGTGTTCTACTTGAAGCAAGGGATACTTACAGCTGGGTGCTTATAGTTAGCACTTACTCAGTGTGATTGATGAGATAATGGTTCTCTAGTTCACACATACTTAGTGTATTGTAATAATGTTATACCTGTGGTATGAAATAATGATGTAATCACTTTAGTTGACATATAGTTACTGTGCTGTAATGATGTAATCATACTGAGGTTTAAGGGCTGAGAGAACTAGAAATGAAACACTCCATCCTTGACCATCCTGGTGGCACTCCTGCCTTCTTCACTAAGACCAAAGTTAGTCCCAAGATCCTCCAGAGAGCTAGTCTGGACACAATATTTTGGTGCCGAACAGGGACTTCCAGAAAGAAACTACATTTTGGCGCCCAATGTGGGGCCCTAGATGTTGGGCCCTAGAAGTGAGGCTCTGGATGTAAGGCCCTACACTCAGCAGCTCAACTGATGTGATTGTAAGCTCAGTGGAGAAGTCCCTGTGATCCAGAAATAGTGTAAGTACAAAAATAGACAAGCAGGAAACTTTGGTAAGAGCTAAACTAGTCACTTTCCTTTTTCAGCTGAAATGGGGCAAATACTAAGAAAAGAGCCTCTCCCACCCTGAGGGGAGTGTGTAGCATGTTTAGTTAGGTTAATAAAGAAGCAAGGTTTATTGGTAATTCAGAAGCAGATCATTGGGCTCTTAAATATATTAAAGTACACAGCTCCTTGGCTCTCCAAGAAAGAAAAATTAGAGCCAGATATGTGGAAAATAGTGGGAAAGCAATTAATTAAATGTTACAAAGCTATAGGTCCTGATTCAATTTCTGAGGAAACATTCCTTATATACAATACAATTGGATTTAAAGAATACCACAAGTTCTAAAACAAGGAAAGATTTTAATGTGGACAGCCAGATAAGGAACTGTGAGGAGAAAGATCAAGAGGGGGATGATACTGACAAAGCAGATGGAAGACATAGAGTTGGGCAGTCCTTAAGGACAATGCTGATGAGCTTAAGGGGTGTGGTGCTTCTCACTTTCATAGCTCAGTTTCACTTCTGCCTACACCAGAGCAGGAGCCCTTAGGGCATTTCGAATCTTCTGACCTCCTCCCTCAATTTTGTTTTTGTGGGTAGAGGGAGGAGGAGGAAGAGGAGGAGGGGCAGTGACATCATCAGGAACACCCATGCACCAGCTTTGTCCACCCCCATGTCACATTATAAGAGGCATTCATTAAAGCTAAGGAGAAAGAACAGGATACATTTGGTTTGAGTTAAGTTGAGTTAAGTCACAGGGAAACTGAAGAGCTTACTCTTCAGGTCAAAAAAAGGGGAAAAAAAAGATCTGAAAAAGACTTGTACTCTTTATGAGTCTATATCATCTTATGTTAAGATGCTATTAGAGAATTTGGCTTATGAAACTTTAACCCCTAGTGAATGGAAATCTATATCAAGGAAATGTTTAGAAACTGGACAAAATTTGTTGTGGCTTTCTGAGTATAGTGAACTCTGTAGAATACAAGCCCAAAGAAATAGGCAATCTGGAGTTAATATACCAGTTACCTTTGACCAACTAACAGGTGTAGGTCCTTATACAGATATTTTAGCACAGATTAATTAGCCTTTGACAGCATATGGGCAAATTGCTTCTGCTGCTATCAAGCATGGGACACCCTCCCAGGAAGACAAGATAGAGGGAAGAATTCACGAAAATAGCGCAAGGTCCAAATGAACCCTTTGATGATTTCATAGGACATCTGCATACATCTGTCATATGAACTATTGGTGAAAATGTAGCAATAGAAATTATGATAAAATGACTGGCTAAAGAAAATGCTAATGAGATTTGTAGAAGAGTTATACTAGGACTACATAAGGATGCTACTTTAGAGGAGATCATAAGACGTTGTGCCCAGTGAGCACAAATACCTTTTGTACTCAGGCTATGATGCAGACTTCTCAAGATCTGAACATGGGAAGACAGGTTCCCTTTTAGGAAGAGACTTCCAAAGAGACTCATCAGTGCCTTCAATGTGGTATAGTAGGGCATTTGAAAGTTCAATGTTAGCATAAAGATAGAGTGAGAAAACAAGATGGGAAAACAAGACCCAGAACTCCATGTCCAAAATGCAACGAAGGCTTCCATTGGGCAGCAGAATATAGATTGACTCAGGGAAATGGAAAGCAGGGCTTGGCTCCAGGGCCCCAAGCAAAAAACACATGGAGTCTGATGGCAGTCAATGTTACTTTAGAAGTTCAGCACTCCAACATGATCAGTCACCCAAGAAGCAACCTGATTGGGGAAAGGGATTGTAATTAGGGAGAATAGAGTTATATGCTGCTGGGACTACTGAGATATCCCCTGGAGAGGTGAAATCTGTCCCTGTCCAGTCTAGAGATCCCTTGCCTCCACACACAGTAGGCTTGACCACTTCACCTCCTGAGAGTACTTACAAAACAGTGTTCAACCATACACTGATGTGGAAAACTGGGGAATGTATAGCTAATATCCCAGTCACTAATACAGTAGACAATGTGTGACCCAGGAGAAGTAGTAGTATCAGGTTTACTAATACAGACTCCTGACAGGCAATCTGGTGATAGTTGCCCAGATTCTGACTCCCAACAACAGAATCCAGGGATATTCTGGACAGCAGCTGTGACAGCTGACTGACCTATGCTTACTATTTATATAAATGGCATATCATTAGAAGGATTGGTAAACACAGGTGCAGATTGTATAGTCATTAGAGGTGCCAACCCCCAGTCACTGGCCAAAGATTAAAGCAGACACCTACATGTCTGGCACAGGAGGATCAGTAACAGCTGAAGTTAATGCTGCACCTTTGAGATGGACTTTTGAAGGTGAAACAGGAGTTTTTACTCCTTTTATGGTTAAAAAAAAATCCCCATCAATCTGTGGGAAAGAGACATTTTACAACAGTTAGGATTACAATTGAGTACTTCAGCAGGGATATTACAGCAGAGCTGCTGTTGAAGGCCTGCCAGCACTCTCACCTGTTCCCATTCAATGGAAAATTGATACACCAATATAGATAGAACAGTGGCCCTTAGCGAATGATAGAATTCAGGCCTTATTAGATATAGTACAGGAGCAACTTGACCAAGGATACTTACAGCCTTCTCTAAGTCCTTGGAATTCCCCAGTATTTGTTGTAAGAAAGAAATCTGGAAAATGGAGAATGTTGACTGATTTGAGAAAAGTAAATGAATAAATGGAAACTATGGTAACTCTTCAGCTTGGACTTCCATCTCCTACTCAATTGCCTAGAGAATAGCCTCTTTGGGTTATAGACATTAAGGATTGTTTCTATTCTATCCCTCTAGATAAGGAGGATATGAAAAGATTTGCCTTTTCAGTGCCCAGCAATAATTTAGCTGATCCTTATAAAAGATATGAATGGACGGTTTTGCCACAGGGACTTAAAAATAGCCCTATGATGTGCCAAATGTATGTTGCTGCTGCTCTTACTCCAGTAAGAAAAGCATTTCCAAAAGTTAAATTGTTACATTACATGGATGATATCTTAGAGTATGCAACTGAGGAGCAAATGTTAGAAGCATGTCTACAAAAGACCATAGAAACATTAAGGAATACAAATTGTATATAGCCCCAGAAAAAAAATCAAAGGCATGCTCCTTTTCAATATTTAGGTATGAAGTATATCCTAAGGTGCTTACAGTACAAAAACTTTCTTTAAGCACAAAGAAGTTGAACAGCTTAAATGGTTTTCAGAAATTGATAGTTTAATTACTTATCATTTATAACCATTATATAACATTTTAAGCAGAAACAATGCTTTAACCTCACCACACCAGCTTACAAAAGAAGCTCAAGAGTCTCTGAGAGAAGTTGAACTGGCTTTATCCAATGTGGTTAAAAGAGTTACTCAGCTCTACTTCTTAACCAGTGCTTGTGGCTAGAATTTTATTAAAGTCCATTAAGCGAGTAATACAATTATCTGAGATAAGACACCTTTTATACCAATGCACAAATTAATGTATGCTGTGAAACCATCTTAGAGTGACTAATTTTATTGGTCACAGCTCCAAATTTTACACATGGGTCTCCATTAAAGATAACCCAACTATTACATAATTGGCAATGGATTTTTGAAGAAAAAGTTTCTAAGGTTCCTCTGAAAAGGACCAACTGTCTTTACAGATGCGTCCAAACATAATATTTGTGCTGTATACTCTGATGACTTAATTTTAAAGAGAGTAGTCAAAACTTCCTTTCAGTCCACTCAGCAGAATGAATTGTATGCAATCGTGCTAGCTCTTACTTATTATCCAGGAGATGTAAATATAATATCTGATTCGGCTTATTCAATAGGTATGGTACAAAGAATTGCCACAGCCCAAATAAAATTTGTAGCTTCCAATATATATCAAGTCTTTAGGGAACTTCAAGAGCAAGTGAGAAAGCATCTAAGTAAAATTTATATCTTGTATGTCCACTCTCATCGTGGACTTCCAGGTCCTATTTTTGATGGAAATTCAAAGGCAGATATCCTTCTAATCATGGTAGCCAATATTTCTTTATTTCAGGCAGCCCAAGAATCTCATTCTAAATGTCATCAGGCTTCTCAAGCTTTATCTTTGCAATTTGGGATTACAAGAAAAGAAACTAAGAGCATAGTAAAAGACTGTACAGCTTGCCTTCCTTTCCACACTCCTACGCTCACTCCAGGAAGGAACCCTTGTGGTTTGAGACCCAATGAAATTTGGCAGGTGGATATGACCCATTAAAAATCTTTTGGTCATCTATCTTTTATTCATGTTGTGGTAGATACCTTTTCAGGATTTACTTTTGCAATACCAGCAGCAAAAGAGACAGCCTGAATGGTCACTTAATTCCTTATACAAGCTTTTGCAATAATGGGTGTGCCAAACAATAAAAGCAGATAATGGATCTGCAGATACTTCTAAACATTTTGCACACTTTTGTGTACAATATCAGACTTTACACACCACTGGCATACCTTTCAATCCTCAAGGACAGACAATAGTAAAAAGGAGAAACAGGGACATCAAGACACTCCTCCAAAAACAAAAGCGGGAGCCACAAGTAACTCTAGAGAACTTTTAAATTTAGCTCTTTATACTATTAACTTTTAAAATATTTGATGGAGAGGCACTGGCTCCAGCAGACAGGTTTCATAACCCACTGGAAGAGTGAGCAGCTCTAGTATCTTTAGATAATCATTAGGTGATATGGAGAAATCCAGAAAGTGGTGAATGAAAGGGACCAGATAGGTTAACTGCTTGGAGGAGAAGTTTTGCTTGTGTCTCTACAGATGGAGAAGGAATCAGATGGGTGCAAACAAGCCATATTTGCCTTGTCCATAGGAAAGAGATGGAAAAAGAGAAGATCCTTGAAAAAAAGGAAAAGACCCAAGAAATATCTGGTGGTTCAATCTCTGACAATGTGTGCCACTGAAAGAGCATGGCTGTTAACCCAGTGTGTATGGCAATTGACTCATGAACATCAAAAATTGTTGATGAGACTGTTGCAGAATTTCAAAACCTGCAGGAATCATTGGATTTCCTGACACATGAAGTGATGGACAATAGATTGGTTTTGGACTATCTCTTGGCTGCTGAAGGAGGTGTATGTGTGATTGTTATTTATATACTCTCCTTCTAGGACTTACGAACATGTATAATTCCTCATGTTGATTCATATTGTTTGTTACATCACTACTAGCCTGTGATATATTACCATATGCTTGTGTAATACCTCCCATGTTGATGGATTTATGTATACCTATTTCAACTAAAACAAAAGAAAGTGGGAGATGTAGAGGGTCACAGATAGTGGGGGAACTCTGGGTAAGGTATTAGACCCTTCAACCTGAAGGAAACTTGCTGACAATGTCTGGTTTGGTTCCCCATTTCTCTTTGATGTTTTTATCCTTTCTGAGAATCAGGGAGGGCGTGACCACCTGTGTTCTATTTGAAGCAAGGGATACTTACAGCAGGGTGTTTAAACTTAGCACTTACTCAGTGTGATGATTGATGAGATAATGGTTCTCTAATTCACATATACTTAGTGTGCTCTAATGATGTAATCATATTGAGATATTTAAGGGCTAAGAGGACTAGAAATGAGACACTCCATCTTTGACCATCCTCCTGGTGGCTCTCCTGCCTACTCCACTAAGACCAAGTCTGGTTCCAATATCCTCCAGAGAGCTAATCTGGACACTACATTCTGTCACAAGAACAGGGACCTCCAGAAGGACACTAGACTCTTTAATATTAGTATCTTTCCTCTGAGACTACCCTGATGTATCCTGTATATATTTTAATTGTGTGTCTCCCCTAATTGTGCCAAGATATAGAGATAAGTTGAGAGATATTCATTTTAATTGGAGAATTTATTAAATTGACTTGACCACATGGGATTAATATTCAAGGTGTGTGGCCCTGAACAAAAGGAGGGTTGACAGAAACTAGCAAACAGGTTAGTGTGCTTCCTTTTCTGACATAATTGTAACTGTTTGTTAAGGGGATATGTCAAAGACAGAGACAGGAAGACAGCAGTCTTCTATGAGATTTCCATTGCAATTATTATGCAGGAGGATTCTGACAAAGAAGGAGACAAGGGTCTTTTAGGTGTGCAAAAGGGGGTTTGGGATTGCTGGGTTATTTTGAATGCTCCAACCCAGTTTTCATGGGAATTAGGACTATGGTTCTAATACCCTCTGTAAGACTGTGAGCTCCATGAGCCTTTCTTTGTATCTTTAGAACTTGGTATGGTGCCTGACATAACATATGCACTTTTGATGGACAATTCTTTCTACTGCTTCTGCTTAATTCTTCACCAAGTCCTGTTGATGAGGTCCTGAGTAACTAGATGGTCTTGGCAGAGAAAGCCTAAAGTACTGGTAAGATTTTAATTCTCCCAGAGGCAAGCAAGAAAGGATACTGATGGGATCAGCTCAGTCTTATAGTCGAACCCCGTAGAGATCTTAACAAACCCACTTTATCCTATCCAATCAGAAAGCTAAGTTATGATGTCAAACCTCCAAAGTTAAATTTCCCCGCTAAATCTATCCATAGTCTTTGCCATTTAGGCTGAATTCCTTTTGGCATTAGCCCACCACAGCATTCTGCTTCTTACCTTCTCTACCTATGCTTCCTGGTGTTTTTCTTCTTATTATAGCTAACTTTGGGGGTGCTAAATCCCTTTTAGGGTTAGCCCACCAATTAATGGTATAATCCCCTTCCTTTGCTAACCCCTTTGGAATTTGCTTGCTAAACTCCTCTATGGATTTAATATGCCAATTAATGGTATACTCTCACATCGTGGCATATTCTTTTCTTCTGGCTAATTGTGTGTTCTATTAGAGAACTTTTCTTTTCCTTTATAAATTATTAAAACTCCTTTTCTTGCAAACTATATGCTCTTCTGAATCTATTTCTTATTTATCCCTTCTGGTGTCAGGTTTTCCTCTTCACTTTGTAATCTCTTCTTATAAATAAAGGTATCTTTTGACAAAAAGAATGCTCTTGTGAATTCTTCACATGTTCCTTGTGCCTTGCACCTTGTATTTCAAACTGGGAATTGCTGCCTCAACCTCATCATTTGGTGCTGAACTTCATCGCTGTCATTTCTTCCTTTCAGATCCCTTAGAGGACAAATAGATGGTGCAATAGAGGACGGGTAGATGGCACAGTGGAGAGAGCACCAGCCCTGGAGTCAGGAGGACCTGAATTGAAATCTGACTTTAAACATGAAACACTTCCAAGCTGTATGACCCTCGGCAAGTCACTTAACCCCAATTGTCTCACAAAAGGGAAAAAAATTAGAATCAGATCCCTTAGAGACTTTTCTCTTTCACTGCCACTACTATTCTTTAAATTCTTTCTCACTTTCTGATGCTAAGCAGCTCAAGACTTCCAGAAGGAATCCTGAAAATTTGCACACTGAATCTGCCAGTGATGTGGCTAACCTCTTACTGCTTCACTGCTATATTTTATTCATCCTATGACTATTCCAAAATTCCTCTTTCTTGCCATCTTTACCTCCTCCCATATCACTCTTAGCAGAAGACTTGGCCTCCTATTATATCAATTTTATCAAAACTATTTTACTTTTTCACCCCTTTAAACCTATATCTTTACTAGTCCTTTCTGTCTTCCTCCTTGTTTCAGAAGAGAAGGCCCTCCTCCTTTCCAAGGCTAAACCTTTGATATCAGTTTTGATGGTTTAAATTGAGTATAAATAGCAATTGTTTCTGTTTTGGCCAGAAACGACTACATTTTTCCCTTCCAGATTTTTTTTTTTGATTAGATAAAGGGGAATTTTTTGTTAAATTTCTTACCTAGTCTTAATCATGGAATGGGTATTACCTAAGACAAACTGAGACCTGGGGAAAAAATCTTAATTTAGAAAACCCAAAGTCTCCTACTGTATCCAGGCCCATATGAAGTCATCCTGATCTGTCTTGTCATTGGACATAGATGGCTTCAAGAGAGTGAAGCTGGTGGCTTTACACAGCCCTGTCTCTCTTAAATCCAATTCATTTGCAAGTCAAGATATTAATTTCCTGATGTCATTGGTCTTCTCTGAGAAGGAAGAACAACAAACCCGTCCATTAATTGCCTAATGTGGAAAGCCTGGAAATTTCTGACCTACTCCACCATCTTCTCAGCATGCCTCTTCTCAATCATGAGCCATTGTTTATGCATCTTAAATTTCTTCCCTTCTACTAGATCAATAGTATCATGGAAACAAGCATTAATTTGTACAAACTTCAAAAGTTAGTGGAGAAGGAATTGAGAAAGAAAACATACCTCCAGTAAGATTTATTTCATTAGAAAGCTATTGTTGAGGCAAAACACTACAATGGAAAAAGCACTGATGTTTAAGTTGAGGACCATGTTCAAATCATACCTTTGATGTATGATCCATGTGGCTTTGGACAAGTTACTTTATCTCCATGAAGCTTCTATTTCCTGATCTATAAAATTAGGGTACTTGACTAAATCGTCTTTGATGTCCTTTCTATAGCTCTAAATAAGATATTACATCCTATGAGACATTCATTCTATAGCCCTATTCCAGGAGTTAAACAAAAAAGATTTAATACTTTTCAGAAACTATAATCTATTTTCCCTGCTAAATATTATAAAAATTCACCCAAACTGTCTCTTACCAGAACTTATAATAATTAGAATTATTCCTTCCTTTAGATATCTACTTTCTCTGTAGAACTCTATCTTGATAGACTTTCTGTAGTTTCAGAGCATAATCCTGAGAGAATAGGAGCAATTTTGTCTTTGATCCTTTGTAGTGACATTTGACTTCTTTTAAAGCATCCTAAATGTCTAGTGTATTCTTTAAATAAATAATGGTGGTAATTAATAACAACTCCCAAAAGTCGATGCTTAAAAATTCACTATTTAAATTAAATATTTAGCAAATGTTTTCTTGCTGAATATGAAACAAGTATTGCAGTAGATTGAAAATGTATAGGTACAATGCTGTGCCTTAGAGAGGGATCCCAAAATCCTGGTCTCTAACATAGAAAAAATATTATTCTGATTAAAGAACTGTCTCAATTAATAGAAGCAGCATGAAATAAAAATTGATTTCATAGTGGGGGCAGGAAGGGAATCTTATCAAGGAATTCAAAATTAAACTTTGAATTGAAATCTTTCTATAATTTCAAGTACTTAATTTACCATAAATTCAACTTATTAATAAACATTTATCAAATGCCTTCTTTATGCCCAAGACTGTATTAAGTACTGGATAATACAAAAAATGGGATAAAAGACAGTATCTTTCCTCAAGGAGCTTACAATCTAATGGAAGAGATTACATACAAACAAATATATAAAAAGCAAACTATATAAAGGATAAATAGGAAATA
Source organism: Antechinus flavipes (assembly GCF_016432865.1). Lineage (NCBI taxonomy): Eukaryota > Metazoa > Chordata > Mammalia > Dasyuromorphia > Dasyuridae > Antechinus > Antechinus flavipes. The sequence goes on from NC_067398.1 coordinate 396,415,784, forward strand.
ATTAAGAGAAGAATTAAGAGAATTAAGAGAAGAAAGGTAACATATATATGTACACACACACAAACACACTATATATATATATAGTAGCCAGTTCTATATGAAATAAATGGAATGGTATAGTGGAAGAAATTATAGAATAATAAGAAATCATAGAAAACTAGGATTCTAAGACTGTCAATGTTTCCAGCTTGGGATAAATTTCCTCCGCTGTAAAATAGGTGGGTAGAATTACATGACCTTTAAATTCTCTTCCAGCTCTAAACAAATTTGCTTCTTTGTTCAAAGGCAATCATTTTCCTATTCCATTTTAATATCAAACAAGAATGCTATTTCAAGGACTTCTGATTTTGATAGTGTAGATTCTCAATTTCTTCCATCATGGAATCACAGCTTCTTCCACAGCTTAGCAGATGGTTTCATGACCTACTTTCATAAGGGAGAGAGAGAGAGAGAGAGAGAGAGAGAATAAAGAGGAACCAAGAAGATGAAGAGGAGGAAGAGGAAAGAAGAAGAAGAAGAAGAAGAAGAAGAAGAAGAAGAAGAAGAAGAAGAAGAAGAAGAAGAAGAAGAAGAAGAAGAAGAAGAAGAAGAAGAAGAAGAAGAAGAAAAGGAGGAGGAGAAGAGAGGGGGGATGAGGAAGAGGAAGAAGAGGGGGAGGAGGAGGAAGAGAGGAAGAAGGAAGAGGAGAAAAAGGAAGAAGAAAAAGAGGAAGAACAAGAACAACAAGAAGAGAAAAGGAAAGAGAGGGAAAAGGAAAATGACAGGAAGGAGATGAGAGGAAAAGAGAGGAGAGGAAAGAAAAAGTATTTCCTGGTGGCCAAACCTTTGATGATACACCTCTCATAATCTAATGCACTTGAGTTTAAAAAAAAAAAAAGTATATCATTCACAATTTGATCCATGCTCAAGGAATTTCCCAACTCCCAATTTAGAACTTTCTGATACTCATTTTTCAATTACTTTTGTCTTTAATAAATATTCTGCCAATATGCAACCTTTATCCACTATAGATTTTTTTTAACACCAACTAAATTTGTGAGTACAGATTCCTTTGCAAAATTTGGTCTTTTTATATAGACTGCTTGACTTAGCTCTATTCAGCTAACACTGATAGGAGAATAGGCTATGGGAAGTCTAGTCTATCAAGTCCTCTCGTGATTCAGTTATACCTTTTGGAATAAGGGCTTATACTAACAGATCAAAGGAAATCAAGAATAAATCAAGCACAAGGATTTTATAGAATAAGATGATAGGGAGAAGGACCTGAGACATAAGCTACAAAGGGAACATCATGGTTATAGAAGATAAAAGCCATATTTTGTCATAAGTTATCTAATATTATGCTTAGATGACAAACACTTCTGAGGGATCTGGTTGATGAAGTCTCCACATTTTATTTCCAATCACTTTGATTAAATTTCTTGTTCTTGGTTCTCTTTTTTCCCTTCATTATTTAGCACCTATTAAGAGATGAAATATATTTTCAAAGCTGAGCAGGTCAATAACCATAAGCAAATTTTTATTGCAAATTGAAGGTTAAATATCAGGTGTCCACAGTTTACACCAAAGCAATCCAATGGATCAATTCGGAATGACAACTAGATGGGAATAAAAAGATAAGTAGTCATAACATTGACAAAATTTGATTTTACTGAATGAGTTTCATACTATTTAGAGATAAGATGAGGAGTGCATCATTTCTTGGTCTCCTCCATCAATAGAGCTTAGTCTGTACCTACAGATGCTCCTCCTGATTCTTTCATGTTTCCTTGGTCTTGGACCCATGAACCTCAGCCTGCTCAAACAGTAGATTCTTGTGGACTTTCTCTACCTTTGATTTATGAGCATGCTTCATAAAGATCTGATAATTCTTGAACACATTCCCTTCACTTTCAAGCACTGGCTGTGGTAAATATTGTGGTAAATGTTTTTGTATTTCTAGGATCTATTGAGTAGACAGCACAGAATCCTTATTCTCCTTCAAATCACCCTCACAGGTATATAAGTTTTGACTGTATCTTTTCTCTTACCAATATCCAGGTGTCTGCCCTTCCAGAGAAAAAATATTTGAAAATATAAATGGTAAAAATAGATTTTTCTTAAATTGACAAAAATTTATTTAAAACCATCAGCAAGCATTATTTGAAATGGGGATAAGCTAGAGAGGCCTTTCCATTACAATCCTGTATGAAATAAGGATGCCCATTGTCACCGATATTATTCAATATTGTATTGAAAATCCTAGCAATAGTATTAAAAGAAGAAAAAATTGAAAGAATCAAAATAAGTAATAAACTGATAAAATTATTTCTTTTTGCAAAAAAAATTATGATATTATTGGAAAATTCCAAAGATTCAACTAAAAACTTATTTTATATAATTAATAATTTTAGCAAAATAGTAGAATATAAAGTAAATCTACATAAATCATCAACATTCCTACATATCACAAACAAAACTCTTCAAGAAGAGATAATAAACTGATATTGTTGTGAACTAATTAGATCATTTCGGAGAACAATGTGAAATGTGACCCAACAATACCATTACTTGGTCTATTTTTGAAAATAATGAAGGAAAAAAGAAAAAACCTCTAAAATGTTTATGATGGTTCCCTTTTTGATGGCAAAGAACTAAAAATTTCATGGATGTCCATCAATTAGGGATTAGCTGAATAAGTTGTAGTATATGATTGTGATGGAATATTATGGTGCTATAAGAAATGATGAACTCAATGATTTTAGAAAAGCATAGAAAGACTTGTAGGAAATGATGAAGAATAAAATGAAACAGAACCAAGAGAACATTGTTACAGTTACGACAATATTTTTTTTAAATGATTTTGAATAAGTTGTTTTGTCTTTTATAAATATCCAAATTATCTATAAAGGACATATGAAAAAAAAGATGTTATCTACACCCAGAGAAAGAAGTATGTATAGAATAATTTTAACTTGTATATAGCTAATAGTAGTCATCTTTAGTATGGGGGAAAGGAGATAGAAAAGAGGGAAGGAATTTACATGGAAATTTTGTTGTATATTTGAAAGAAATAACAAGTCGTGCATCGTAGATTTGCAATTTCATATGCACTCATCTTTTATTATACTATGTCATAGAAATGCTTGTTTTATTCCATAAATTAAAAATAATTATTTTAAAAATTGCAGAGACTGATGAATCTGCACAGGAAGGAGTTCTTCCTAGAAATTCACTACAATAATGAAATTACAGGTCCAATTTTTTTAAAATAGATATTTTATTTTATCCAATTCTAGTATATTAGTATGCTTTTGAATCTTTACTCTGTTATCTAATATGTTGATGATCTCTTTCAGCTTAGAGTCATTTGTAAATTATATAAGCATATCTTATATAAGATATTGAAAAAATATTAAGCAACAGAGAACCAAGCAATGATCCCCTAAAGAAACTCATTATGTACCTTCCTCCAAGACAGCATAAACCATTAATAATTACTTAGTATATCACTATTTGATTAGTTTAGCCTACATTTCTCATCTTTTCCATGAAAACATTAGAATTTTTTTAATGTGTTGCTAAATTACAATTAAATTATATTAACAGCATTCTCCTTATCTAGGAACCCTGTGTCACACGAGAATTTTAGTATTGCTGTCATTTGCTTAATGCATAAAGTTACATCACTATTTAGAGATTGCAGAATATAGATGAGACAAATATTTAGCTTAGATGATCAATTATTTGGTGATAAGATCATTTTATTACCTCTACTTATTTAAGATAAGCATGTCAAGTGCCAAGTAACTATCTCCAGGGTTAATAATTCTGATTAGTCTACAGATTCCAGTTTTATCTACAGTGTTAACTGACTAGTTTATAATTTTACCTAATGTAAATCTTCCCCTTCTGTTTTTGATATTTAAATATTTATCTTTCCCCTATACTCTTTATAAACTTCCATTGTATTCTTCTTACTTTGTAAACTAAAATATCCATAAAGTACTGAAAAGAACTGCTTGGGTCATATTGGTTTCTAGACACTAATGAATCTATGATTCAAACATATAATAAGATAGTTATAATAATTTCCCTCTGTGTTACTAAGTTGGATTGGCAGCAGTCCCTATCAACAAATCCTTGGAAATTTTTCATATTACCTGTCAAAAAAAAAGACAGGTATCTTTTTTTTCTGGACACCTGTCCATTTCTAGATGGTTGTTAACAATTCATTTAATAACATAGTCTAGAATTTTGCCAGTAAATCACAATAAAGCTTGGACTATGATATTCAGACTTTTTTATTTCTAAAACTTGAAACAGTAAACACTGTCTGAAAAATTCTGGATTAAGACATAATGTATAGCTTCTGCTACATGGTAACACACATATTTAACCAAGTAGATTTGACTTACAATTGTTAAGATAAGTCTTTTCTTCTTTGTCTTAATATACTTTCTCATGTTACACTTCTGTAAATATAGTGCTTGCCTCTAGACAATAATGGTAGCTAATATCTATATTCTATTGCCATCTTTCAAATTCTCAAAGATATTCCTCTATAACTGAAGATCTCAATAGGATTGGAATGAAGGCAAAACACCATATAATTAGCTACAATTTGGCTATACCTCAGTTACTATTAGAAAAAGACAAGAAAGGCTCATCTTGAGGGGCATGTAGCAAACATAGCACAGTCTTGAATTTCTCCTGGAGGAAATATGGCTTGCAAAAAAAGAATAACAAGCTGCTAAGGATCTTTTAGGGTTGTGAGGCAAAAGGTAGAGGAAGCAGTGAAAGAGGAAGATTGAAAAGCTTTAGACAGTTTCTGAAAGATAGATAAAAAATAGTTACAGTTTTATCACTCCATTCAATTCAGTACGGTATATTAGGTCCCTATTATATGGGAGGTATTGAACCCAAGAGCCTTAGGAATAACAGTTGCCTCCAAACCACAAAACCAGTTTCCAGTTCAGTCTGCACAGACATCAATGAGGGGAGAAATCATTATGGAGAAAGGACCCACCTATCTCATCATCACCAACAATAAATACTGACCAAATGCCAATGTCGTTCAGATAGTCCCAGAGGACCTGGGAGTAGCCACACCTCCCAGACCATCATGCTCTGGGCTTATTTCATGTGAATTTATTTTAAATCTTCATTTAAATTTCTTACTCATTTTGGAGACAGTGATATTGTCCATAATTGGAGATTATGGGGAAAAAAGAGGGGGAAAGCTAAGCTATTCTTTTGTATATTAAAATTTGTAAGAGAGGTCTTCCTGACTCCAATCTCTCTCTCTCTTTCTCTTTTTATTTTCTCTCTCTCTCTCTCTTTCACTCTTTCAATGAACTTTACTTTTCTAGTCTCTGTTCATATAGCCTCTGTTCTTCCCACCCTATTTTACCACTGCCACTCCCAATTCGGATCCCTGAAGACTATATTGATTGTATCAGCATTTATTCATAATCACAGCTCATGAGTCTCTCATGTTATACTTTTTCATTAACTCAAATGGAGAGACTCTGTTTAATTCAACAGAATAACTAGAGAAATAACAAGGAAACTCTTTAATGCTTCCACTCCCAACATTCACAGAGGGAAATCTTGCCCCAAAAGATTCCACTTCTACAGGACATATATCTCTTTCTCTGAAAATGGAATTTGTTACTCCCCTGAAGAGCTGCTGATGTTATTTGCTGGTCTGCTTCTTTGCTGACTTGCCATATAATACTTCTCCAACGAAGTATAAAACTTCTGCTTCTTTGGTGAACTGAAGCTGCTATATAACCTTTCCCCCAAAAAGAGAGTTTTTCAACTATTATGTGAGATAGCCTCAGAAATACCATAATTCTTTTATGGCTCACACCCAAAATTATATGTGGCCAGCAAAGCAAGAGTTCTTTGCTTAAATCTATCTTTTAACTACTTTGGTCCCCTCTCAGTGGTAGCACCCCCAAACCTGCATCATATTTGGGTTGAGGCAAGTAAATTCCTTTCACCTCACCTTTATGACATTAGTAGCTAGCAATGAACTTTCCATAACTTGCCTTCAAACTACCTATCCAGTCACTTCATACTACCTGTTTTCACAAGTTCCATATTAAAACATGCCTAAAGCCAAAATTGCTTTTTTTTCATATCGTATTCTCACTGTACTCTTTTCTAACTCCAAACTTATGCTCAAGCTATGTCCCTTACCTGGAATGAAACCTTCCTTACCACCTTCAATTTCTTAGTTAAAATTCTTACTTTTTTTCAAAGCATGGTTTAGTTATCATCCCCTCCTCAAAGCCTTTTCTCACCTCCTACAGCACCCTCTAACTAAAAATAAAATGTACTCCCTCAAAATCCTAACAGAACTGTGTTTGACCTTTTCTTTTGTACTTCTTAATCTCCAGCAAGTCATGGTTATTTGGACATAGATAATTATTCTTTTCCAATTCAAAGATTTTAAGCTCTTTGACAATGAAACCTGAGATATACCATTCTTTCTATCTTGGTACCAAACGGAATGAATGAATAAAACTTTTATTAGTGTTTGCTATGTGCAAAGCATTCTGATAAGTGCTTAATGTTATTAAGAGAGACTCTCTAATCTTAAGCTCACATTCTAATGGGAGAGACAGCATATATGGAAGTTTTCAACTGTAAGTAAGTTGGAAAGGTTCCATGTTGTTTAGGAGGTAGCAGTAAAAGACATGGTAATGAATCTTCGTCATTGTCAATTCCATTGATAAAATTATATATCAGTTTCTGATGTTGAACCATTTGATAATGCCAAGGACTTTAGTGGCAAGAACTTTCTTTTCTGGGTGTAAGAGACATCTCATTGAGGGAGGCTAAATGACTTGTCACATGCAGTTAGTAAGAGATAGAGTGCAAATATGACTTGAAATTTGGCATTCTTTCTTCTACATAATGCTATTTCCTAGATTTTATTCATTTAAATCTTTCCTCTAGAAACCTCATTTCTTTTTAAATTTTTCCCTCCAGAGCTCTAATTTCATTTCTTTCAGGAATTATAGTTGATTTGGAGGGGGGGAAGAAGGGGGAGAGGGCACCTGCATTTTTGTTTCATTTACTTGTAAACATTGTGCAGTTATTTTCTTCTTCTTGATTGGGTCCTAATTGTCTTTAGTTCAGTTCAGTCATTTTCAGTACTGCCTGACTCTTTGTGATACCAATTGGTATTTTCTGGCAAAGATACTGGAAAGGTTTGCCATTTCCTTCACTTCCTCGTTTTACAGATGAGAAAACTGAGGCAAAGTGACTTGCCCAAGGTCACACAATTAGTCTTCCTGACTTTGGGTCTAGCACTTTATCCACTGTGCCACCCCATTAAATTGTTCTTATATCTATAATATTTCTTGATCATCAGTGTCATCCTTTGTTTACTAATTTTCAAGCCTTGATTCCAAATTCAGGGTTTTGTGTATGAGGCTGTGTACACAAATGGTAGAGCTTTGTTTGTTCCTAAATATGTATTTTCTGAGACTTTGCTGTTACTTCCTTCAGATGTTGAGTATGGTGCTCTTTAAGATGTCAAGGGCAGTTTAAGCAAATGAACAAGGAATTTTTAGCTCTGAAGTTTTCTGATCTAGGTTGGAATTTGATCACATCCTTTCTGGTCTCAATTTTGCAGGATTCCAATTCTGGTTGAAGGGTGTAGACAACACAACTACAGGCAAATCCTTGATCGGAGCTTTAGTAGATAGTTGCTGAACCTGTACCTGACTGGTACCTGAAGGTTGTAATAGGGTTCAGGGCAACAAAATAATGGATTCATTTTAGTTCAAACTCCCTTTCCGGTGTACAAGTTTTCAGGCTTCATCTACAATCCAAAGGCTAGAAAACGTCTCAATTCAGCTCCAGGGTGAGAGCAGTACAGCTTCAGGATCATTTCTGGTCCATGATACCTGTCCCTAAAACACAGTGTTATAAGGCTTCTGTGTCAAGTCTTCCTGTTCAAATCTTCCCAGTGACCAGTCTGGTAGCTACTCGATTGTTGCTTTCTGATTCCACTATTTTTTAAGGTTTCCTGCCCTCTGCTAAACCCTGACAATTCTCCCTTGAATTTCAATACCAGTATGAACTGACACTAAAATGACCACTGACACTAAAAAGAAGAAACAAAACTCATATGTTTTGTATATCAAAACTGTATCCAAAATCTTTATCTAAAACTTAATCTAAAATTCAAGAAATATTAGGAATTAGCATGAATATAAAATCAGAAATAATTTCAATTGATAAATGTTCAAAGAATCTGAAAAAACATTCTTAAAAGAAAAATGGAATATTAAAAGCATTGTTACTGCAAATCACCAATAATAAAAGAAATGCAAATAAAAACAATTCTGAGGATTTACCTTATGCCAAGTAAATTATTGAAGATGGCAGAAGACAGAAACAGCAAATATTGGAGAGCCTATGGAAACACAAACCCACTAAAACTCTATTGGTGAAACTGTAAATTGCTCTAAGCATTCTGGAAAGCAATTTGAAATTAAGCTTTAAAAAAAGTGATTTACATGTTCATACTCTTTGACTCAGAGATCTCACTACTAGATGAATATACTGAGGTTGTCATATATACATCAAAGTAATTATAGTAACATTTTTTGTGGTTGCAAAAATCAAAACAAAGTAGATGTTTATCAATTGGGAAATAGCTAAAAATGTAACAATATTATTGTGCTATAAGAAACTGTAAATATAAAAAATTCAGAGAATATTTAAGACATATGAAGTAATATAGGGAGTGGTAAGCATAATATATAATAAATACAGGAAAACAATATATACTACAGCCACAGAAACAGAAAAAACACAGATTTGAAACTGAATTCTATGGAATTATAACAAGGAAGGCTAGCTCTAGAGAAGAGATGAGAAAATGTATCTATCTCCCTTCTTTGCAGGGGCAGAGAGCTATAGGCATAATTGACATAATGGTTAGTTTTGCTGAACTGCTTTTTTTCCACTTTATTCTTTCTTACCAGAGATAGTTTTCTGGATGGGAGTGAGAAGAATATATTTGGAAATGAAGGCAATATAAAAACAAAGGATATCAATAATTTTTAAAAAGTTTAAAAGAATAAGAAAAAAATTACTCCTGACACTTTCTTCCATATAAATTGTTAAAATATTTCTTACCACTGTATTTCAAAGAATGTTAGAATTTTCAAGGTCAAAAGGTTCTTGAGGATTCAGTCCAAGCTATTCATTCTCTAAATGAGTAAGGTTGCCAAGTTCACAGAGTGGAGCAGAAATAGAACAGATGCTATGATCCCAAAATCTTGACTCTCATTCCAATTCACTTTCTAATATACAGAAGTAGTTGTTACCCTAAATGAGGAGAGAGATCTATAGAGACCTGATCAAACAAAGGACAGTATGAGAAGATGGGGTATGTGTCCTCCTGAAAGGATCCATGTAACAACTACCCCTCTGTACACTGTGGTCATTACCACCAGAGGTAATGGCAATGTTGCTAGGTGGACATGTGAGTTTAAGAGCACAGACTTTGCTGAAAAAGCTTATCTGAATAAAATTAATCACTGACTATGCCAGACAGAATGTTCCCAAGTCTTCCTATAAATGCTGATTTGCGCCTGTGCCCCTTATTTTTATCAAAACACTTTCTGGGCTCCCCTGAGCCATTTTCAAGTAATTCATTCCCAGCATTTCTCCTTGCAGCCATGATTGGATTTTGATGTCCTTCAATTTAAGCTAATTGGGCATTCTTCCCATTGCCAAGTCACTCTAAATCACAGTTCCACAGACTTTCCACTGGCTATCCAACTTCCCCTGGCTACTAACTCTTTCCTGAGGACCCCACAAAGAGTATTTTCTACAAGTTGAGGTGCTAATCATTTTGCTAATGTCCCACTAAAATTTCTGATCTAAGGTTTAGCAGATTACTAATCTGCTTCTCAGTATGTAGGTTGTTTCTTGTTCACCTCTGTACATATTGAAAACAGAGGATGTTGAGAGTGAGCTACACTAAGCACTTTTGAAAGTATGCATCATCTTTAAAAGCTTGGTACTGTGATTTTCTTGCAATTCATTCTAAGTCATAAATACAAACTCCAGGCTTCAGATATCACATGGCTTTAAAGAACTCTCTGGAGACTGTTATGAGTCTATAAAGCAATGAAGAGATATTACTTGTAATCACAGGTATCATCTTTTCATCTGTGATAAATGCAATATTGATGATGCTCTTCATTTAATAAGCCATTTAGATTCAACCAGAGTGACAAAATGAATGAGGAATACTAATAATCTTAGGTTAACCATTTCTTGGATGTACTAAATGTAACTATCAACTAGAGATTAATAGTATTTTGTCTGTGTCATAATTAATGAAATAAAATTTTAAATTGCCATTTTCTATTACACAATTGATAAGGCAGCATGTCATACTTTCCCTTTGGCTAATAAAGCATTACTGTAGTTGTCACAAATAGTATGTGGGCTAGGTTGTAAATTTTATTCATAAAAATAATGTGTTTCAAAATATGAATATTCCAAAAGCACTAATTCCATTCAACTTAACAAATACTTATTAAGTGCAAGGTTCTTGGCTAGATCATGAGACATCAAAGACAAAAACTACATGGAGCTTACAAGGATAGAATATGTACATGAATAAGCATAATAAAAATATTTTAAGAGGAATCAATCACCAAAATAGGGAGAGGGAAAGTATGGAGATTACCTTCACAGAAGAGTTGGCACCTAGACTAATTTTTTTCTCTTCAACATTCTTTTCTTTTTTATATTTTGAGCTCCCAGATTCTCTCCTTCCCTCCCAACCCTCCCAATCCCCTGAGGAAGCAAATAAAATAATATCAATTATATTTGTGAAATCATGCAAACATATTTCCATATTAGCCATATCACCCAAAAAAGCAAAATAGAGAAAGTAAATTCTGTCTCTAGAAGTGGATAGCATTTGTCATCATCAATACTTTGGAATTTTCTGGGATCATTGTATTGATCAGAGTAGCTAAGTTTTTCACAGTTGATCAGCATTACAACTTTGCTGTTATAGTGCACAATAATTTCCAGTTCCTTTTACTTCACTCTGCATCAGTTCACATAGGTCTTGCAAATTTTTTTCTGAAACCACCCCCCAGAATTTCTAACAATATTCCATCAAAAAGCATATGCCAACTATGTGACCCTAGGCAAGTTGCTTAACCCCAATTGCCTCAGGGAAAAAAAACATATGCCATATCTTTTTCAGCCATTCTCCAAATAATGAATATCCAATCAATTTCCATTTAAAAATTGCTATAAATAATTTTGCAAACACATTTTCCTTTTCTTTGATCTCTCTGGAACACATACCTAGTGTCTAGTAGTGATGTTGCTAGATCAAAGGTTATGCCCAATTTTGTGGCCTTAGGGCATAGTTCCAAATTATTCTCTAAAATGATTGGACTACATCACAACTCCCCAAGGTTTATTAGTATAAATCTATTTTTTCCTCATCCCTTCCAGCATTTATTATTTCTAATAAGTGTGAAGTAGTATCTCAGAGATGATTTAATTTATATTTCTCTAATCAATAGTGATTTAGTGCATTTTTCTTATGACTATGGCTTGATTTCTTCTCTTGAAAACTATCTGTTAATATTCTTTTAATAATTTCTCAATGAGGTATGACTAATTTTCATAAATTTGACACAGTTCCCTATGTATTTAAGAAATGAAGCTTTTGTCAGAAAAACTTATTGCACAAATTTTTGTCTCTGGTACTTTTTAAAGCAATTCTCCCTGATTATCTCTTTTAATTCAGTCTATTTTTGCTTTTGCTTTGTCCCAAGTTTGTGTTTACTACTCCTGAATTTTTTTTTTTTTACTTCAGCTGAAGCATGATAGATTCTGTTCTGGCCCTTCATTTTAACTCTTTGTATCTCTCTGTTTCAAGTGTATCTCTTGTAAACAATATATGATTAGATTCTGATTTCTAATCCATTCTGCTATCTGCTTCCATTTTATAAGTGAGGTTATGCTATTCACATCCAGAGATATGATTTTCTTCCATTTATCCTTATCTTTCTATTTTTATCCCATCTCTCTTCAGAAGTCTATGTTCATAGATTTCTGTATACAAATAAGTAGTATATAATCCTTTTTCCCTCCTTATAAAAATTTCTTCTTGCAAGTCCCCTTTGTGTGAGAAAATTTTCCCCATTCTACTTCTCCTTTCCCTTCTTCTATATATCCTTCTTTCTCAATCATTCATTTTTTTGGAGATCTTCCCAACATAATCAGCTCACGCTTGTGTCCTCTGTCTATATAGACTCCATCTAACTGCCCTAATAATGATAAAGTTTTTAGGAGTTACATGTTAACATCTTCCTAAAGCAATTTAACCATACTGAGTTCTTATGATTTTTCTGTCATGTTTATGTGTTAAGCATGGGTAGACAAAAATAGATAAAAACCTAATCAGTTCTTTTTAGGAATTCAAATTCAAATGGTTAAAAAAAACATGCAAGGTAACTATTCACATCTAAAGATAGGTAGGTAGGTAAGTAGATAGACAGACAGATAGATAGATAGATAGATAGATGCATGGATGGATGGATAGATGGATGTAAGGGGCATAGGAAAGACCTTCTACAGAAAATGTTACCTGATCTGAGATAATAACTGGGAATTGTGCCAAACACTAAAAATACAAAGAAAAGTAAACAAACCAAAAAAAAAAGTCCTTGCTTTCAGGAAACTATTCTAATAGAGAAATAAGATATTATAATTAAATCAAAATCATCTGAAAGGGTAGGCATCAGCAGCTTAAAGGAAAAGGAAAAGCATTTAATAGAAAGTAGGATTTAGGTCTTGAGGGTAGCTAAGGAAATAAAAAAATAGATATGAGAGTACAGAGAATTGGTTGTTAGACACACAGTCAAAACCAAGACATTAAGGGGAGAAGTGTCTTCTTTGAGGAACTACAAGTATACCAATGTGACTATATTATAGGGTTGGAGAAGGGGGTAAGATATAAGAAAACTGGAAACGTAGGAAAAGCCAGGTTATAAAGAGCTTAGATGTCAAAGAGATGACTTTATATAGTTAATCCTGGAGATAAAAAGAGCCTCTGGAGTTTACTGAATGGGGAGATAACATGATTAAAACAACACTTGAGAAAAATCAGACTTGGAGATCAGTTAAAAAGCCATTGCAGTAATCCAGACAATGGATAATCAGAGCCTGAAATAGAATGGTATTTATGATTGGAGACAAGGGAATATATCTAGAAAATATTGTGAAGGTAGAAATGACAAAATTCAGACAGATGACAGAATATGTGGGGAGAATGAAAGTAAAATGTCAAGGATGACACCAAGGTAGTGTGCCCAAGTAACTGGAAGGATGTGTTGTCCTTGACAGTATGTAGGAGATTTAAAAGAAAGGAGGGTTTGAAGGGAAAAATAATGAGTACTGCCTAAAGGACATCTAGTTTGAAACAGCCAAGAGGCAGATAGTTACAAGACCATATAGCTCAGGAAAGAGACTAAAACTGGATAAATAGATCTGGGAATCATGTATAGACATAATGATTGAGTCCATTGGAATTGATGAGAGTACCAAGTGAGATAGTACAATTGTCCAGTTGTTTTCAATCCTGTTCTACTCTTCTTGGTCTCATTTGGGATTTTTTAAGCAAAAATACTGGAATGGGTTTGCCATTTCCTTCTCCAGATCATTTTACAAATGAAGAATTAAGGCAAATAGGGTCAAGTGACTTGCCCAGACTCATACAATTAATAAGTGCCAAATGCCAAATTTCACCTTGGGAAAAAGAGGCTTCCTGATTCCAGGATCTCTATCCATGGCATCCTTTAACTACCTCAAGTGAGATAGTATAGACAGTTTCTAAAAATGAAAAAGATAGTCAAGGACAGTACCTTGAGAAACCCCCACAGTAGAATAGATCAAAAAACAAAAAGCATCTGAGGAATAATCAGATATATAGAAAAATTTAACCCCCTCAACCAGGACTATGAAGTTTCTTTATTTAAAGGCCCACAAAACAAAGTTTTTGTTTTTACTATAGTCCAGCCCTCCAACAGCCTGAGGGATAGTGAACTGGCCACCTATTTAAAAAGTTTGAGGACCCCTGGTACAGGATAATATAGGCAGATATTAAATAAGAACATTTACTTAATATGGCAAGCATTCAAGGAAACCTTTATATTTTAGTATCTTCTTTCTTTTTTGATAATAGGGTTTTTTTTCAAAATATACTCAAAGATAGTTTTCAGTATTCATCCCTGCAAATCTTTGTGTTCCAAATTTTTCTCCTTCTCTCTAAACAGCAAGCAATTCAACATAGGTTAAACATGTGCAATTCTTCTAAACATATTTCTACATTTATAATGCTGCACAAGAAATATCAGATCAAAAAGAGAAAAAAATGAGAAAGAAACAAACAAACAAGCAAACAAAAACAAAAGGTGAAAATATTATGTTATGATCCACATTCAGTCCCCAGAGTCCTCTCTCTGGATGCAGATGGCTCTCTCCGTCATAAGTCTATTGGAACTAGCCTGAATTATCTCATTGTTTAAAAGAGCCACATCTAATATCGTTGATCATCACATAATCTTCTTGTATACAGTATTCTCTTGGTTCTACTCACTTCACTTAGCATCAGTTCATGCAAATCTCTCTAGGCCTTTCTGAAATCATCCTGCTGATCATTTCCTATAGAAGAAAAATGGAATACCATTACATTCATAACTTATTCAGCCATTTCCCAACTGATGGGTATCCATTCATTTTCCAGTGCTTTGCCACTACAAAAAGGGCTGCTACAAACATTTTTAAAATGTTTGTGGGTCTTTTTTCCTTTTTTTATCCCTTTGGGATATGGACCCAGGAGAGATACTTCTGGATCAAAGGGTATACACAGTTTGACAGCTCTTTGGCCATAATTCCAAATTGCTCTCTAGGATGGTTGGATTCATTCACAACTCTATCAATAATGTATTAATATTTCAATTTTCCCATATCCCCTCCAACATTTATCATTATCTTTTCCTGTCATCTTAGCCAATTTGAGAGTTGTGAAGTGTTATCTCAGAGTTGTCTTAATTTGCATTTCTTTAATCAATAGCGATTTAGAGCATTTTTCATATGATTATAAATGGCCTTAATTTCTTCATCTGGAAATTGTCTGTTCATTTAAAAATTGGAGAATGGTTTAAATTCTTATAAATTTGAGTCAGTTCTCTATATATTTTAGAAATGAGGTCTTTATCAAAATCTTTGAATGTAAAAAATTTTTTTCCGTTTTCTGCTTCCCTTATAATCTTGGCTGCATTGGTTTTGTTTGAACAAAATGATTTAATTTAATAAAATTTAAATTATCCATTTTATATTATATTCTTTAGTTCTTCTTTGGTCTTAAAATCCCTTCTTTCTTCACAGATCTGAGAAGTAGACTTTTGTTCTCCTAATTTGCTTATAATATCACTTTATGTCTAAATAATGAACTCATTATGGTTTTATCTTATAGTATGTTAAGTGTTGGTCAATGCCTAATTTTTGCCATACTATGGAAGCAGATTTTTAGCAAGCATTTCCAGTATTTATGGTTTCAACTATACTATCTCATCTCTTCCAGCAGCACCCCACCTTCCCACAGTGATAGAACATTATGAATCCAAATTCTCCCTGGAGATTCTATCAGATATTTCTGAGATGCCAGACAGTAAACTAGGAAGTTGAATGACATATTTCCTACAGGCAAATAAGAGTTTAGGGTATTTCAGTCAAAGCAAGGTGGCAGTATAGGCCTATAGAACTTGAGGCCTGATGCAAGATGAATTCAATGATTATCTGAGAAGGGTTATAAGCAAAAAATGACCTCAACACTATCCCTTTCAAACTCTAGTTCTATTATCCTGGCAACCCCAGCTTCACTCAATGTGTCCTTAGCTCAAGTCTTTCCTGTAAAGATCCAAAACTCATAGCTATCAGGGTCCACAGAGAGAAAAAAAAAAAAAAAAAAAAAAAGGCCTCCAATGTTCATAAACTGAAGAAGGAGAAAAAGGAGACATGGCTGGCAATGATCTTTTTGCCTCCAAAAAGCTATAAACTTTATTATCACCCTGTCACTATTGTGCCTCTTTAGCTACAGACCACAAGTTGGAATCCATCATTTCCCTCCAGGCAATCGACGCCAAGAACACCAAAGCCATACTGAAAATGTCTGTCAAGTAATTTAGCACTAGAGCTTATAGGTTCACTAATTATTTGTTATATGCAAGTCTTATTTCCCCTTTACTACATTGCAAACTCTTTGTGGATGGGTGGGAGTGAACCAAGAAGCTAGGGAAATACAGAAAAAGATCCACAGCAAGAAGTAACAAGTTGGGTAGATCTAATCAGATAATTAGATTTTTTTTTTCTTTTGGAATGGCTTCTGTATGCTACTGTCTGCATTATACCAGAATAGGAATGTACTATGACAATTAAATGCAGGGTCGCAGATTGTATCATTATCAGAAAAGGTGGGAACTGGGACACAATGATTAAGTCTCACTTAAGAGCCCTCCCAGGTAACAGAAAGCCAGAACAAAGAAGTTATTTGCACAGAAGTTAATCACAAAGATAAGCCAATTAAGAGAGAGAGAGAGAGAGAGAGAGAGAGAGAGAGAGAGAGAGAGAGAGAGAAAGAAAGAAAGAAGAAAGAAAGAAAGAAAGAAAGAAAGAAAGAAAGAAAGAAAGAAAGAAAGAAAGAAAGAAAGAAAGAAAGAAAGAAAACAAACAGTGAGGGAGGGAGGGAGGGAAGGAGGGAAGGAGGGAAAGAAGGAAGGAAGGAAGGAGGGAGGAGGGAAGGAAGGAAGAAAGAGACAGAAAGAAAGAGAGAAGGAGAGAGGGAGGGAGAGACACAGAGATAGATACAGAGAGACAGAGGGAGGGATGTGGGAAAGAGGGAGAAGGGGAGAAAGGGAGAGAGGGAAAGAGGAAAGAAATTGAGTTTCATAGAGGATAAACACTTATCCCAAAGTAATCAATATAGATAATATATAAGGGAGTTGGAAATTGAAACAAGGTTCTCTAAATGAAAAACCAGTATCTTTTTCACAATATCTGTTCAAGCAAATGACCTCTTTGTGAAGAACCTTGAGACCAAATCATAGAAAAATAATGGGATACAGTGACTATGGTTATATTTGCCCAGGGTCACACAATGTGATATAGTTCAAAGAGTCGTAGGTTTAGAGTTAGATGATCTGGGTTTGAATTCCAGCTCTTCACTTAATATCTGCATAACTTTAGGCAAGTCACATAATTTTTCTGTGCCTTAGTATCCTCATTTATAAAATGAGGCTTTTTAACTATGTATTTCTAAGATCCTTTCCAAATCTATATGATTCTATGTTTTATGTGAAGATTGACTGAATAGAGAATGTCTAGCCTACAGAAGAGAAGATTCAAGATGAGGAGGGAGAGAGTAGAAGTGGGAAGGAAACATGACTTATGTACCTTGTCATGTGAAAGAAAAATTCATATTAGCCTCTGTCCTTTTTGACTGGTGGAAGGAGAATCAGAGAATGGGAATGGCAAAGGAAGATCAAAGTTCAAGGTTAGGAAAAATTTCCCAAGAATTTATTTCCTGTGAAAGTGTAATGGGTTGCTCCATGGATGGGTTCTCCACCCCAAGGTCTTCAAGTGGAGGTTGAATGACCATTAGCCAGTGAAGTTAAAGAAAAATTTTTTTAAAGCTTTAAAAAAAAAAAAAAAAAAAAAAAAGGTAGATTTAGCTTTTGTTCTGTGTCTCAGTTTCCAAGTATTTATCTATCTCTTTCCCTATCTAGAGAGTCAGACCTTGTAACAGAAAAGAAAAGAAATAGAAAAAGAAGGAAATAGTTCAATAAAATTCACCAGCACTTTAACTGAATCTGATAACATATATATGCAATGATCCATACTCAAAAGTCCTCCATCTCTAAGAAGGAAAGGGAATGCATATTCTCAACTCTTCTCTGGGATACAGCTTAGACATTATAATTACATAGTGTTGGTTTTGATTTTGGACTTGGTTTAGGTTCAGGAGTCAGGAAAGGGCTGGTCTTTCATATTTTTTCAGTCATTGTGTATATTGATTTTCAGGCATCTGTTTAACCATCATTCCATTCTTCTCATAGAGAAGCTTCTTCCTTGGATATAGATTGGATTAGGCAGCTTCTGAGGCCCCTGCCCACATTTATACTCTGTAAATCTCTACATCCCAGCACAGTTCTAAGCCTATAGTAACCATTCATTAAATGTTTATTCATTGATTTTTCTCATGAATTTTAGAAGCAAAGAATAAGCTGGAATTTTAATCATCCTGGCACTAACACTCAAACAAACAAACAAAAGAACCCATCAGAGCTGAAAAAGAAAAGCCAAATTTCAGTCCTACTGCTTAGCAATGCATAGCTTCATGGAAAAAAGTCCAGCCTACTTTCTGCGATTCAGTTTGATTCAACAAGCAAGCATTTACTAAAAGCCTACAAGGTACAAGATATCCTTGGGCACCCCATGAACCAGTTAAACTAAAAGCAAAAATTTATCTGAGGCTTAATTTGGCATTGAACCAACATTGTGATTGACAATAAGTTTTTTCTTCTCTAACCTCTGCCAAACATATGACTGTCATATTTTTAATGGACCTAAGAAGCACAAGTTCATTGTCTTCTACAGCTTTGATTCTTCAATTTATCAGAGCCCTTCTGGGGCAGGGAAGAATCTCTGAAAATAATGAAAGGAATGTTCCCTTTCTAATAATTCACTGAGCATCATTCTCTTTTGGGTCTAGATGGCACAGTGAAAAAAGCACTGGAAATCAAGGAGACATCTTCCTAAATTCAAAAATCAACTCCTTAAACTCTTCCAAGCTGTGTGACCCTAAGACAATTAACTCTGATTCAGTTTCCACATCTATAAAATGAACTGGAGAAAAAAAAAACAGCAAACTACTCCAGTATCTTTGTCAAGAAAACTCCAAATAGGATCACAAATAGTCATACACCAAGAATGATAAAAAGAGCAGAATTCTCTTTCTCTCTAATGGAATGGCCTAACTTTTAAAATAATATTTTCCCAATCGCACATACAAACAATTTTTACCATTCTTTTTTTAAGTTTTGGGTTCCAATTTTTCTCCTTCCCTTTTTCCCCTCCCCCATTCTAAGAAGGTAAGCAATTTGATATAGGTTATTCATACACAATCATGCAAAACAAATTTCCTTATTAGTCATATTGTAAAAGAAAACACAGACAAAAAACATGAAAAAATAAAGTAAAAAATAATATGCTTCAATCTGCACTCAGACTCTATCAGTTTTCTTTCTGAAAGTGGATAACACTTTTCTTAATGAATCCTTTAAATAGCCTAACTTTTAATTTATCAGAGGCAGCTGTATTCTATGTCTGACTATCATATAGCAGCAAATGGTTCTAAAAGAACTTGTTAATATTTCTGTAAAAACTTGTTTCCTTTAAGAGTAAATACTCTAGAGAAAATACATATGTGGTCTCTAGGGATCAAAAGCAAAAGAGGAAAATTGGTGGGTAGAACAAGTGCATTCAGACAAAATGGCAGTGGGCAGAAGTAGTACTTGGCTCAGTTACACTAGTCAGGGATTGGTCATTTTCATCTAGGATATATTTTAAGAAAACACTAGATCCAAGAATCAGAATTTTCCTGAACGGAGCAGTAAAAGAATTAATTCTCAATGGGACAAGTAGGATCTATGGCAAGCTCCCTCTACCCCAATCATCATCTCTACTTCTAGCCCATCTCTTTCAGCCTCACAGACCATCAACTTTTCCTGTTTTATGTATCACGTCTATCTTAAACCTGTCATTGCTTTGATGTATGAAACTTCCACCATCATCCAGCGAATCAGCCTTTGTGGTGATGTGACCTAGCCCACATCTAAGCAGCCTCAGCACCTGAAGATTCCTTGGTCCTGTAAAATAATTCAGCATCAGAAATGCACATTACCATCAACTTCACCACTTAAAGGACCACAGCCCTTCCATCTGACTTCCAGCTGAAACCTCCTCTATGTCTTGTCTTTCCTATTAGAATATAGTCTTCTTAAGAATAAGAACTGGTTCTGGTTTTTTTTGTATTCCAGCATTTAACACAATGTTTTGCACACCAAGCACTTAATAAATGCTGTTTTCACTCAGTCATTCATAAGGGAACAGTTTATATATTCCTGTATTCTTTGCCTAGGTGCTATGTTTGCAAAAATGGATACTAAATTGGAATATTTTTCCTGCTTCATTACATCTTGACAATTTTGAGAAACTGGCATTTTAATTTAAAGGAAAATATTATGATAGATTAATGCCCACAGCATAGTTCTGTCACATGAGTTGCATTAAGGCCATATAAAGCATTCTTGGAACCAGCAGAGTATAGTGTCATTTACAGTTATGATACTTAAAATCTACTAGTTGACATGTTAGTTGGCCCAAAGGGAAATGTGGTGATATGTGAGAGCTTTAATCAGAATCAGAATCAGAGAAACTGAATGTCTCAATAGGAAAAGGAGGCTTTTTAGCCCTGAATCCTATAAAAGGTTCTTTGACAAAAGAGTTGATTAAGCTAAGGGGAGAAGGATAAATAACAATCTCAGCAATGAACTAGAGCTTTGGGATCTCGGGATCTTTTGAAGTGTGTATTTAATACAATAATATCATAGATACAGATCTGGAAGGAAACTTAAAGGTCATCTAGTCCAAAGCTCTCATTTTACAGATAAGGAAACTGAAGCTGAGAAAGGTTAAGGGACTTGATCATTGTCCCACAGGAAGGTAAGTGGTGCAGTTAGGATGAAAATTTCTAATTCTACTACCTCTAAGAATAACACCCTCCACTACATCATGTTTTTAACATCTTTGAATAAATGAATGAATGAATGAAAAAGAGCATACCATTAAAAAAAAACACTTTGGTTTGTGTACATAAAAATTCAAAAGACCTCAGACCACTAACCTAACCTTAACCCCTCTTTCTCCTACATAATACATAATATTTTAAATTTGGAATTTCCAGTGAGGAAATTCTTTCCAATAATGTAGGTTGGTCACCTGGAGCATTAAGAGGTTAAGTGACTTAACCAGAGTCCCAGAATTAGCATGTGTCAGAGGTGGGACTTGAAGTTTTCCAGACACAGAGACCATAGTTCTCTATTCAATATGATGAATAGAGAGCCTTGCCTCTATGTTCACAAAAACATAAATATATGTATTAATATACGACATACAGAGTTCTATAGTGGGTAGAGAGTTGTCCTCAAAGTCAAAAGGACCATTGTTAGAATCCTTACTAACTGCTAACTAATTAGAGTTGATCTAATCTTACAAGAAGATTTTGGCCAGAACCTGAAACAAGGTACTAAATAGAACTAATTAATACAAGGCTTGTGTTCACACCTTTACTCATTGGAGTCCACAAGTATGCTAGCTTCACAAAGTAAACTTTCTAACTTCAAGGGAGTCCACACCTCCCTTAAAGCTCTTTGGGCCAGAGAGCACTATGGGAGAAAACCCATAATCCCATTCTCTCAGAAGACTCACATATAAGGCGAGACAGCCATTCCAGAATACATTTTTTCCTCTTGGCTGGCTGGTTGCAGAAGAGAGTTCAGCTGGAGAGGAGCGACTCTGGTGCAGAGAACACTTTGACGGATTTCAGTGGAGCTACGCCAGAAGCCCTCTCTCCGCGGCAAGTTGGTGGCTGGACTCCCCAGAAGGAGACAAGAGAGAGATTCCATCTCTGTGTTGGTTGGAGGCTGAAGAAAGCAGAGGCAGAGGCCGAAGGACAGAACCTTTGGATTTGGAGATATTTGGAGATATTCGGAGGGCTCTAAGCCTCTAAGCCCTGTGTTCTGAGAAGAACAAGAACTCCAACATTTGAACTCATAACAGACCATAAACTTCTAGAGGAGTTTAAGCAAGCCTTAAATAATTCAGCAATACTTACAAATATCATACCTGGGAATGACAATCCATGGAAAGAGCTTCAGTCCTGTCCCTTCCCCCTAGACCTCAATCCCATCATTATCTGTACAGAACTTCTCTTAGAGACATTCCACCTTAAAGTTGGTTATTTAAAACAACTTTTGCATAAATTAATTTCTATTTACTCAGAACCTTCTTTCCCT
Organism: Antechinus flavipes; assembly: GCF_016432865.1. Taxonomy (NCBI): domain Eukaryota; kingdom Metazoa; phylum Chordata; class Mammalia; order Dasyuromorphia; family Dasyuridae; genus Antechinus; species Antechinus flavipes. The sequence continues at coordinate 396,437,971 of NC_067398.1, forward strand.
TGTTCAGCTAAAATGTACTTCCAACTTGTTTCCTAACATACTGCTTTTCTGATTCCTTTTTGCTTTAGATGAAAATCCCCTTTTCTTATGCCTCTTTCCACACTCTTTCTTACTGAACTCAGCTCTGTACTTCATATTCCCTATCTTCCCATTTCCTATCCAGGTCTCTACCAGTACTTATCACTGTACCATTTAGAACCCATATTCTATTCTAAAGACATTCCCTTCATCCTGAAACCACAGCTTCCACTTTCTAGTCCTAATTGCACACCTTGCTGTCCACTGGGGATGCCTTATGCATCCTGGCATCTGTTGGATACTAACTATTCCCTCTTCCCACTTGGAGAGGATCTCCCTTGTCTACCACTATTGATTCCAGATCATTGTGCTAGCCCAACAGAGAATTTAAAAAAAATCTTCATCAGCAAATCAATACTGTATTAGTGCCTTGTATATGATAGGTGCTTAATAAATGTTTGTTAAAGGAATAAATCATGACAGAGAAGTGCCATTCTAAGTGCCTGTCCCACTTAGGGACCTCAAATCTGAGCACATACATGAAGATCAGGGTTCAGTTTTCTAGCTCCATTTCTTCATACTTCAACCCAACAGTCCCTGGGAAAATCATTTAAATCCTAAGCCAGGCTCATGTCCACATGATCCCAAAGAAAGAATAGAAAGGTGAACATTATATAATATAGATCTGCTAAGGAACAGGGATTTATTTTCTCCACACAAGAGAAATATTTACAACAAAATGACCCATAAGCATGTACTGACAAACATTTAAGATATGAAACAACAACCCAAAACTCTTATATTCTCCCAGGAGATTGCTTTGGGGTGTTTTTTTGTTATTTGTTTGTTTCCTTGTTTGAGGGGGTGCAAAGTAATTGGGGTTAAGTATCATTACACCATTACATTGCTGCTGTAATCCTTGCCCAGGATTACACCATCAATAAGTATCAAATGATTGAGGTTGGATTTAAATTCAGAGCTTCTTAACTCCAGGGGCCAGTGCTCTATCCCCTGCATCAGGGGTTGATTTCTAAAAAATAAAAATCAAAGCATAAAATATATTCTAGGACTTCTGTACTGTCTGAATAACTCCTTCAAATTCCATGTCTTTTGCCTAATTAATCCAGGACCTAGGGTCATGCTCTTATCTATGGTCATCTTTGGGAAGGTGCAATTGCAAAGACTACTTACTGAGTAAGAGGTTCTTCTTTTCTCCTTGCTCAATTATCTTTTGATGTATTCCTCCTTTGCTCCTGCTACTATCCTGAGGACAAAAGGATTACTTTGTCATCCCAAAGCACCAAATCCTTCAGTACTCATTCAGAACATAAATGGGCTCAACATAAGTGTCCAGGGGTTGCTCAGCTCAACTTCATGTATATTCCATAAGGCATGTATAAGTAGAGCCTTATAGCACTGAGATGGGTGAGGATCCTTGTTTCTCTTATTTCAAATAGATTAATAAATGAAAAAAACTACTTCTGTCAATATAAAGAATTTTAACTTAACAAAAGGCAAGAGAATTTCATTCAACAACAAAATTAGATTCCCTCTGCATTTGTTACACATCTGTACTTATAATTCTTAGGAAACATAAGAATTTTGATTAGAAAATACTGAAATAATAATTCAAAATCTGTCATTCAACATTTCTAAGTCACTAAATTCAACTTTAAATCTATGTGAGCAAATCAGGCTATGGAAAAACATAAGTTTGATGGCTCAGTGTTCTCTAATAAAAAGACTTCTGTCACTTACACATAGGCAGATAACAGCTTGATACATGGCTCACAATGTGTGTCACCAAAGTTTTCCTTTGAAAGAATTGAAGTGAGATCAAAGAATTATTCTTTGTAATGATTACCTAGGACACAAAGTATTTATTGGCTTTAATGGGCTCCCTAAAGATAGGTGTAGAAATGTGTACATGGCAGCTGTTTCCCCCACCTTTTTTCCCCCATCTCTACTCTAACCTGCCCACTTGGACATCATATGGTCAGGAGCACATGTGAAGGCATCTGAACTGATCATTGATATATCCAAATGTGAAAAACTTATTAAGGAAGTCACATAGATAACAGCTATTATGTTTATTAAGCATTTACTGCAATCTAGACATTGTACTAAATACTGAGTATACTGAGTATACAAATACAAGTGAGCAGAACAATCCCTACATGAAGTAGCTTACATTCTGATTAGGAATGACAACATATAAAAAAGGGAGCAAGAAGGTCATGGGTGAGGATAGAGACCAAGGAGAGAATGTTTTCCTCACAAAAAGGGCAATGTGTCTAGAGAGGAGGAGGAAGAATCTCCAGAGTCAGGGTTTGAGTGACATGAAGCTTATCTGTGGTCCTTCAAATGGATAAACCTTCTCAGTTCAGTAACCAGAGTAATACCTATATATATATATATATATATATATATATATTATATATATATATATATATATATACACACATCTACATACACATAGTGGATAGAGCACTGGTCCTAAAGTCAAGAGGACTTGAGTTCAAATCTGGCACTTAACATTTACTAGCTATATGAACTTGGACAACTTAATCCCAATAGCTTTGCCAAAAAAAAAAAAAAAAAGTAATATGCTTTCCTCTTAAGGACATAAAATTGACTCTTTTCTTATCTTGACAAGAACAAGGAAATAAAATTGACTCTTTTTTTACCTTGAAAGGATATGTAAGATATTTTTAATATGTGTTTGCATTTACAAGCTTTTATATGGGCAGGTGATTTCAAGAGCTATATATCCAGGTGCTTTTCTCCTGAGCTTCAGTACCATATTTTTCAATTGCTCTTTGGACATTAGAACAAGAATATCACAGAGATATCTTAAACTCAATATGTCCAAAATTATCTCATTGGTTTTTCCTCCCTAAATTCACTCTTATATCAAACTTCCCTATTTCAGTTAAAAACATCATCATCCTTCTAGTTAGCCAGGTTCACAACCTCTATACCATTCTCAACGCCTAATTCTGGCCCAAATTATCTACCAAATTTTGTTAATTGTATATCTATATTTTTCACATCTCACCTAGACTATTGCAAAAGTCTCTTATTTGGTCTCCTATCTAGTCTCTCTGTTTTCTAATATAGTCCCCAAATAGCTATAAAAGTGATTTTCCTAAAACATAGGGCTAACTATATCACTTCCCTACTCAGAACAGTCCAAACCTCTAGGATCAAATTTATGTTTGACATTTAAAGCCCTTTATAAGCTGTCCCTAATCTATGTTCCTGTCATAGTGCATGTTGCTCCCCCTTAAACATGCTTTGGTCCAAACTAAAACTAGCCTAGTAATACCTAATATACATCACTTCTCCTATCTCCATTCCTTTATATCAATTCTATTTTTCATGCCTGGAATGCTCTCCCTCTTCCTCTCCACCTCTTAAAACAATATGTTTCTTTCATTCAGCTCAACCATCATTTCCATAAAAAACTTTTCTGAGTCTTTGAGCTATTAATATCATCCCTTATTCCACCTCAAAAATTACCTTGAATTTATTTTATGTATATTTTATGTATATATACATATATGTGAATTGTTTGTATACATACACATTATTTATGTTCAGTTATTTCAATTGTGTCATATGTTTGACTTTTCATTACCCCATTTGGAGTTTTCTTGACAAAAATACTGGAGTGATTTGCAATTCCTTCTCCAACTTGTTTTTTCAGATGAGGAACTGAGGCAAATGGGGTTAAGTGATGTGCCCAGGTCACATAGCTAGAAAATATCTGAGGTCTTGGCAACTTCCTGACCTTAGACTAGGCAACTGCCATATTTATTTGTGTGTTGGTATATTCATCATTTATTTATTTATTAAGATACATTTTGGTTCTCTTTTTAACCCACAAGATCCTTAAGGCTTTTGTCTCTATATTCCCACCAACTAGCACAGTGCAAGACACATAGTAAGTGTTCAATCAATGCTTATTAATTGATTGATTATTTACAATGCAGGATGGTACTTTTGATCCTATCCAGAGTCATAGTAACAACATAAACATGAATCCTCTTAAGTAAAATGAATGTGTTGGACTAGATCATCTCTCAAGCTCCTTCCAGCTTTAAAATTTAATGATTCAATGATTCCAGGAAGTCTGTTGATGTCAGGGCACACAGCCCGCAACAAATCTATAACTAGACAAAAGAGAGCTACAGTGCTGAATATTTCTAACAAAGCAATTTAAATGAGTCTGAACTCACTTATAGTGAAGCAACTTAGTCTGGAAAGGAAAAAAAAAAAGATTAGGTTTTGGAAGGATAGAGAAGTCATGCAGGATAATTCATTTCCCTTCTGCATCCAAAAAGATCATTAATCATCACCTTCCCCTCTAATATGGAAAAAGAAGAAAAGAACTGAAGAAACTACAGATGCTGGTTAAAATTTCATACATCATATCTCAGCATCAGAATTAGTCCTCCCTAAACACTTTGCAACAGACACAGCCAATGTCAAAGAAATTATAGGATATTTATAAAATAATCTGCCAAAACACTGGAATAATAAAAATCTTAAAAGAAATTAAACAAACAAAATTATTCTCCTTTTGGCACACCTGCCATGTTGTTATTCTTTCTTATTGTTTTCTTTCCTATATTCTAGATAAAAGTTAATCCAAACTTGAAACTCACTGCAAATAAAAGCAGATACAAGCAATATTTTTACAAAAAGCCATTATAATCAGAATTATCATTTTCTTGAATAAATGTAATGTTGTAGTTAATAGCTTCCACTACAATCACAGAAAGAGCTGTGGGTGGAACCAAGGTAAATACCTGATGATCAGTTCATAGCAGAAGCTCTCACTACTTCAGTAAGTTTTGTCAGATAAAATGTACTTTAAACACATGTAAGCTTTCATTATGCACTTCCATTTTCCTGCTTAACAATCTCACTAATTTAAAACTACTCTCTCTTTCCTCAATGTGACAGGAAGCTAGGAATCTCAGAATTTTTCCTCTCAAACATGTGTCTCCCTCCCATCTTTCTCTCCTCCCATCCTGTGGCAATTAGTATTTTATTTCTTTCTCCCGAGGATTCAATTTTTTCTCCAAGGTTAACATTCAAAGCATATTTGATTTATGCATGACTTTCTTAGAAACTTTGCTCTTTGCACTTTGGCCAAGTTCCATTTTTAATTGAAAAATTCTAAATGGAATTAACATAGCTCCCAATAGATGCACAAAATGAGAATTTGTGTATCACCACTTTTTTGCTTAGCCTTCCCTTAATGATAAGTGAACATTAACAATGATGTAGACTCATGACATCAGAAATATGAATCGGTATCCCTTTTATCTTATACCTAGTATGCCTCCTTTATTTTAATCCTTTCGATTTTGAAGCCATTCTTTTTCTCTACCAGGAAACAGTTTGGACCAAATTTTATAAACCAAAACTCTGGTGTCCTGAATGACATGAGACTGTTGTGTAGGAATTAATCCAGCTTCCAAGTAGAACTAAGAATCATCAAGAAATATCATACTAAATGCATGAAGGGTGACAGGAAAATAATGATGCTTCTTGACCAGCAAAGATAGATGCTAGGTAGTTCAGTATCATGAAAAGAATGCTGAATTTGGAATCCAATTTGGGTCTGGGTTCAAATACCATTTCTTCTATTTGTTTATCTATAAATCCAACAGACAATCATTTAAGCTCCCTGGGTCTCATTTTCTCATCATAAAGGTTTACACTAGATGGTCCTAAATGTATATTCTTCTGAGGAGCTATGTATGACTATGGGGAAGTTATTCTACATTTCTGAGAATTAATTCTTCATCTGTAAATGCTGATCATATTAAATGGCCTCTGAGGTCTCATCCAGTTCTAAATCTATGATCTTATGATTATACTGATTTGAACTGTTCAGTTTCAGTATGTTTGAATAAGCAAAGATACATTTTTAGTGAGCCATGAGTGAGTTTGAGGGCTTTTTCAATTTATTTTTTTTAAATGAAAAATAGGAAAAGAAAAAAACCCATTGCCATGTGCATAACAGAACAAATGAAAGGATTCAAAATATAAAGCAATAAATTTCTATTTCAAGAAAGTCTATATAATAAATTCTATACATTGTGTTCAGAACTGTTCATTTTTTTCCTTACTTCCCTACAGGTTTCTTTTTTGTTCTCTGCTGTATACTATTTATTTATACTTTTCCCTCTTCTTCCCCCCTGAGAAGGCTACAATTAAGCATGTTTACATATGTATATGTATATATACATATGGGAATGTATATATACATGTGTATATATACACATACATATTTACACAAATACATATATGTGTGTACATATATACATAGATAATAATCATAACAAAAATACACATGTAAATTCATATGCATCCATGTACAACTGTATAAAGCTTGTTTGTCCTCTGTTTTTCTGAAGGTGAATAACATCTTCCTTCATAAGTTCAAGTCTTTCCATATTTTTAAATCTATCAGTTCATCATTTCCTACACCACAGTAATACTTCGACCTTATACTGTCTAGGTATTTTAAATAGCATAAAATAACATTGATTAATATATCTGACATACAGTGTAGTTTCCCTATTTTTCTCTTTTGATTAATCTATTTTAGCTTTAAATTTGTCTGAGATCATGATTACTGCTCCTCCTTTTGTTACATAATAAATTCTACTCCTTATCGTTATTTCATTTGTGTCTATCTCTTATTTCCTATCCCTCCTGACTCATATACTTTAATTTAAGCCACTATTTTGTCCTTATATTACTTAACCTACTCCCCTCCAAGGATTCCTCTCTTATCCTTTCCTTCCACCATTTCCCCTTACCCTCTTGTTTCTATCTCAATTTAGAAGATTTTTTTTAGGCTTCCAAATATATATGTTTTCCCTTCTTTATTCCATTTTCATTAATCTACACCCTTCTAGAACTCCCTATTTTCCTATTACTTTATCTTTTTATTTATAAATTTACAAGACTTTTTATCTCCTAAATAAAAACATTTTTCTCTCTTTATCCAAGATGTGATATAAATAGAATTCCCTCTAAAAATTCCTTCCTTATCCTCTCACATTCCCTTTTCTGTTATCCTCTTATTTCTTTATAAATTTAAAAGACTTTTAAACATATATATGTGTATGTATATATGTGTGTGTGTGTGTATGTATGTATGTATGTATGTATTATTCCCTCTTTCACCTATTCCCATTGAAAGTAGGGTTACAAAACTATCATCCCTCTTCCTCCATCTAATTTCTCTGAGTCAATTTTTCCTCTCCATGTCATTTGTATAAAATAATTATTCTTTTTTACCATTTCCTACATGTTTTTGCTTTTTAAAATCACACTAGACTCAGCTCTACCCCAATCTTTCTTTCAAACTATCCACTTTTTAATATCCACCTTAGTCATATGTTTTACATTTCCACATATATAAAGTAAACAATCTGTCCTTATTGAAGCCCTTATAATTAGTCTTTGATATTTACCTTATTTTTCTCTTGGAACTTGTATGTCAAATTTTCTATTAAGTTCAGGTCTTTTGCCACAAAATCCTAACAGTCTGGAAAATGATTGAATATCTTTTTTTTATTTCATTCAGGATTAAAGTTAACTTTGCTAAATATGTCATTTTCAGCCACAACCCCAGCTCTTTTGTTCTTTAAGATATAATGTTCCAAGATATTCAGTCTTTTCAGTGTAGCTACTGACAGGTTTTGTGTAATTATAATTGTGGCCCCACCACATTTGAACTGTTTCTTCCATTGCTGTTGTTGCTGCTCATAATGTTTTTTCCTTGAGCTGGAGTTTCAGAATTTAGCTTGGTTTTCCTTGTAGAGTCTCTTTCAGGTGGTTATTGGTGGGTTTTTTCTATTTCTACTTTCCCCTATTGTTCTAACAAAAAAAAAAAAAACAATTTTCTCAAATTATTTCTTTTTTTATTGTATCAAGATTCTTTTTTTTTAAATCAAAGCTTTTAGATAATCCAATTGTTCTTATGTTTTCTCTTATGATCTTCTCTGATCAGTTCTCTAGATCTATTAGATGTTTCACATACTGTTCTATTTTTTTCAGTTTTTACATTTTGTTTTATTATTTCTTGGTTTCATATCTTTGCTGATTTCCCCTTGCCCAATTCTAATTTTCAGGAATTATTTTTTTCCTTGAGATTCTGGATCTCCTTTTCCATTTCGTCAACTTTTTTTTCATAATCTTGTTTTTCTTGGTTTGCTTTTTTTTATTTTTCCTCAATCTTTCTCATTTTATTCTTAAATTCTTTTTAAAGTTTTTCTATTAATTCTTTTGGGGCAGGTAACCATTTAACATTACTGTTTGGGATAGGACAGGTTTGTTTTTGTTTTTTTTATTTCAGTGAACTCCTCTGAAAATGAACTCTATCTCCATAGTAACTTTCTATCATAGGATTCTTTTTCCTTTGCCTGCTCTCTCTTTTTTTAAAGTAGAAACTTGTTCCTGGAATCACCTCTAGTCCTGGGGGATGAGCAATGGTGCCTCTGGCCTCAGGTCCTACTTCAGTTCTTCCCTCTGGACTGGAACCTCAAACCAAGAACTCTTATCTTCCTATAAGTGTCCATAGTCATCAGTGTCCCCACCCTATTGCTTCTGCACTTGGACATATGCTAGTTCCTTCTTGATTAGAGCCAAGTCTCAGGCAGAACAGCTGGGTCTGACATCCCTTATCGGCAGAGATTCCCTCAATCTTCCATGATTATATCCCCAACTCTCCTCATGGGTAGGAGGTGAAAATTCCCTGTAGCTGAAGCAGAGGCTATCTCTTAAACTGGTCAATCCCAGGGATTCTCACTTGCTGTTTCAGTAAAGTAGCCTGTAGGTGTTTATATTTCACATAGGCCAAACTTATGTCCTGAAATTTTTCTTCAGATCTTCAGTTGTCCCAGGAGGACCAACTCTTGTTTATTTTTACTACTCTACATTCACCCTGAGGTGCTATTTTGGCTTTTTTTGTGGGGAAATCTAGAGAGCTTGGAATTTTCTGGCCTACTCCATTATCTTCCCAGAATTATGAGTGAGTTTTAATAATCAAATGAGATAAAATCAACAAAACACTTTGCACAATGCTAATATATAACAGGTGCCTAATAAATGCTTGTCTCTTTCCCTTCCCCTATAATAAATAGCATAAAAAGGAAGACTAAACAAACTTTGTAATTCCAAAGAACAATTTTCCATTAATTAAGCATCTCTTGCATGAGAAGCACCATTCTAACTCCTACCAATTATGCTTTATGTGTCTTTAAAAGTTTTAATTACTTTTATAAAACTACTTTCACAGACTTTCACTCTTCATTTTCATAGCCCTATGAGATAGGTTATACCATAAGTATTAGAATTATTTTATTTTTAGCTCAAGTCCCTATGTTCAAAAAAAGATAAAAAAACTTTCTCAACAAGGCACTTGTGTTCTGTTTACCTCAATGTCCTCACTTGTAAAATAGGATTAATAACATCTAACTCCCACAGTTATTGTGAAGCTCAAATGAGGCAGTATTTGTAAAACTGATTTGCGAACTTTAAAATGCTCATTAAAGACTAGTTCATATTAGCAATTAAAAATATTTTTTAAAAAGCTTGCCCAAGGTCACAGAGCAAAAAAGCACCATATCCAGATTTTTGGCAACACCATTGGGGGTAACATAACTTGAAAAGAATAGCAGTCCCATAGAAAGATTCTTTTCTCAGGAGACAATAAAGGGAAAGTGGCTCACCAATCATAGCCTTCATCACTTTCACTTGGCCACTCAAGTATTCTTACTTAATTCTACTGCAGCTGCTGAGCTAGTGAAATGAGAGAAAGGAAAAACACAAACAGTGAATAAAGAAGACAGAAATGAAAGTAGAGGACAAAATTAAGCAAGGTCTACAGATAAGGCAGGGGCATTAGGGAAAAAGAATTTATAACACACTCAAGCAAGACTTCCACATCCCTATTGCTAACATACATTTCTGAGTTCAAATGAAAGTATTCTCTGTTCTTGTCATTATTCATGCTTTCTTTAAAAGCACTTATTCCAGCATAGGTAATTTCAACAGGAAGCAATCCATTTATTTACCAGTGCCTTTCTATACGACTCACCAACATCTATTCAAGTAGAAAAATATATATTAGAGGCAGAAATTTGGGAGTACATTTTTCTCTCATAGGACCCCAAAGGGGCTCTGTCTGACCTAAAATAAGAGAGCTTTATAAAACTACTCTAGAGCCCTGGGCAAAGGCAGCATTGCTTAGCAAGGAAAGTGATAAACCAGACTGAAAGACAGTCTGTGCCCCACCTCTCATAGAATGTACCTTTGGGTAAGTGACTTAAATCACTCTGTGTCCTAGTTTCTTTGTCTGCAAAAAAAGGAAATCGAAATCCCAGCTAAATCAGAGTTGCTGAAAGGAAAAGCTATGAAAATAATTGGAAAGGATTTGACAAAGATGAAGTGATTGATTCCCCAGTACAGAGAGAACACATATCTCCCTCCACATCCTTTCCTAAGAAAATCAGCATGGCCCTTCAATGGTGAACAGAGACTTTTGGGAGGGTGGTAGAATGGGAGAGAAGTGTGGCAAGGAGAAAAGGATTTTTTTCCCTTTTCCTTTCCTAATGAATGAGTTAAGTAGTCAAGGACAACTAAAACAAGTGACTTAATAAAATATCATTTGATGGTTAGTAGGCAGATTTTCTGCAGAGTACAATTATCTGCTAGGGATAGAGAAAGTCTAGGAACAAAGTTATTGCCCTCAAGAAACAGCTAACCTATTAAAAGAATGTTATTAAAATGAATAATCATAATAATTATAGATCAGTTAGGAAGCACAGAAGACTCTGAAGTCAGACACTAACTATATGACCCTGGGCAAGTCACTTTATCCTATTTGCCTCAATTCCTTCATCTATAAAATAAGCTGACACACCACTCCAGTATCTTTGCCATGAAAACCCCAAATGGGGTCACTGAGAATCAGACAGACTGAGAAATGACTGAAAAACAACATGACCTGACTGACAGATAAGTGGCTTAGTGGATATAGGATTGAGCCTGGAATTGGGAAAATCTGAATTCAAATCTGGCCTCAGATATTAACTAGTTGTATGATCCTGGGTAAGTCATATAATTTCTGTTTACCTTAATCTACTGGAGAAGGAATTGGCAAACTACTTTAGTATTTTTCCTAAGAAAAACTCATACAAGGTCACAAAGAGTCAAACACGATTGAATAACAATGACCTGGTTAATGCTCTAAAGACTAGCATAGCAAAGTATTCAAGGTTCCTGGAAGAAAGTCATTGCCAACTGTTACCAAAAATTATTTCAGAAAGATAACACATGATTTGTTTTTTAAAGGAAAGGAAGAAATTCAATAGACAAAAAGAGAGGAGAGGAGAATGAGCAATAATACAAAGGAAGGAAAATTCAAAATGTATTCAAGTGAACAGAAAGTATTTTAATTTGTGTAGAGTATAGAATAAATGAAAGACAGCATGGGGTCTTTGAATGCTAGACAATGCAATCTGAAATTTACTGAGTAGGCAAGTATTTGACATGACTAGATCTATTCATAAGAAAGATAACTCTGAGAGTGGTGTGAATGATGGATCAAAGGGGTAGAGGGTAAAGGTGGGAATCCCTGGTAAAGGGTTGTTGCAATGATGGTCAATGCAGGTAGAAAGGAGGATTTGCATCAATGCTAGTCATGAGAAGAAAGAAGAAGGAGTCATTGGGAAAGATGTAAGAGAGTGGAATTTGTGAGTTTTAACCTATTAGATAAATGAGATGTGAGGGAGAGGGAAGGGTCAAAGATAATATCAAAGCTCTGAACACAAGGATATGAGAGGAAATGATGGTACCACAGGCAAAGATAGTGAATCAGAAGGAGAAAATTATTTGGGGGGGGGGGAAGGTAAGAAAATGACCTCATTTTGGGACACATAGATTTTAAGGTAGCAGAGTGAATAAAGCACTGGACCAGAAGTCAGAAAGGCCTGAGTTCCAGTCCAGCCTTAGATACGTATTAACCAAGTGATCCAAGTCAAGTCACTTAACCCCTGCTTCAGTTTCCTCATCTATAAAATTAGGATAATGACAGCACTTATCTCTTAGGGTTGTTGAGACCAAATGAAATAATAATTGTAAAGTATTATTAGTAAAGTGCCTGGTATACATTAAGTGCTATATAAATGTTAACTATCATGGTAATGATGATGATGATAATATCTTGTTAAGAGCTATAGTTTCACAGATGTAGAGTGGAAAGGACCTTAGAGGTCACTGAATCCAATTTTTTTTTTTTTTACAAATAAAGAAAACAAAGCTCAGAGAGTTCATATCTGATAGCTAAGTCTTGTTTTAAGGTCACAGAGGTATTAGGTGAAAGTGAGGTTGGGAACCTAGTTCCTCTAATACCAAACCCATTCTCTTATAACTTGAAAAAGATGGAGCTAAAACAGAGAAAGAAAATTATAGACCAATTTCCCTAATGAATACTGATGAAAAATTTTAAATAAAATATTAGCAAAGTGATTATAGCAATTTATCATGAGGATAATATATTATGACGATGTGCTATTTTTATCAGTAATTCAGGGCTAGTTCAGTATTATGAAAGCTATCAGCATAATTAATCATATTAATAACAAAATTAACGGATATCATATGATTATCTCAATATGTGTGATAATTACATCATGTGTGATAAGGATAGGCTAGAAGCCTTCCCAATAAGGTCAAGGGTTAAACAAGGTCCCCATTATCACCACTGTTATTCAAGATCATATTAATATCAATATCATATGTTACCTTTAGCCTTAAGAGAAGAAAAAGAAATTGAAGGAATTTGAATAGATAATAAGGAAACAAAACTATTACTCTTTTTTTTTTTTTTTGCTTCTTTTTGCTGAGGCAATTGGGGTTAAGTGACTTGCCCAGGGTCACACAGCTAGGAAGTGTTAAGTGTCTGAGACTGGATTTGAATTCAGATCCTCCTAACTTCAGGGATGGTGCTCTAACCACTACACCATCCACTGCCCCAAAAATATCACTCTTTTCAGATGATATGAGAGTACTTAGAGAATTCTACAGGTGCAACTAGAAAATTTATTAGAGAGTTAATTAAAAAATTAAAACAAATAATAACCTTAGCAAAGTTGCAGGATATAGAATAAACTTATATGAATCATTTGCATTTCTACATATTACCAATAAAGCCCAACAGGAGGAGATAGAAAGGAAAATTCCAATTAAAATAACCATAGACAACATAAAATATTTGGGAATCTTTCTGCCAAGACAAACCCAAGAACTATATGAACACAATTACAAAACATTTCACACAAAATCAGAACTAAACAATTGGAAAAATATCATTTGTTCATATATAACTAATATAACTAATATATAGCTAATATAACAAAAATGACAATTCTACCTAAATTAATTTACTAAGTTAATTTCAGTGCCATACCAAACTACCCAAAAATGTATTTTATAGAGCTAGGGAAAATGATTATTAAATTCATTTGGAAAAACAAAAGGTCAAAAGTATCAAGAGAATTAATGCAAAGGAAGATGCTCTTGCCATACCAGATCAAAAACTATATTATAAAGTGGTAATTATCAAGACTGTTTGATACTGGCTAAGAAACAGAGTGATAGATCAGTAGAATAAGTTAGGTACACAAGACACAATAGTAAAGACTATAATATTCTATTGTTGGATAAACCCAAAGGCTCCAGCTTCTGGGATAAGAACTCTTTATTTGACAAAAATTGCTGGGAAAACTGGAAAACAGTATGGCAGAAAATAGGCAAAGAACATTTTATACCACATAACAAGATAAGGTCAAAATGGATACATGATTTAGATATAAAGGATGATATCATAAGCAAATTTGGAGAGCAAGGAATCGTTCAGCTGTTAGATTCTAGGGAGAAGGGAAGAATTTATGACCAAATGAGATAAAGGACATTATGAAATGCAAAATAGATGATTTTTATTATATTAAATTTAAAAGGCTTTGTACAAACAAAATCAATTATAATTAGAAGAAAAAGAGAAAGTTGGGAAATATTTTTAAGCCAATGTTTCTGATAAGGTCTCATTTCTCAAATATATAGAGAACTGAGTCAAATTTATCAGAATACAAGTCATCCCCCAATTGATAAATGTTCAAAGATATGAACAGGCAGTTTTCAAATGAAGAAATTAAATTCAAATTAAAACAACTCAGAGGTATCACCACAGATTGGCTAATATGACATAAAAGGAAAATGATAGAAGTTGGAGAAGATATCAGAAAAATGGCACACCAAAGCACTGTTGGTAGAGTTGTGAACTGATCCAACCATTCCAGAGTCAATTTAGAACTACACCCAAAGGGCTATAAAACTATGCATCGCTTTGATTCAGCAATACCACTACCAGAGACCATAAAAAGGGGAAAGGATTCACATGTACAAAAATATTTGAAGCAGCTCTTTTTGTGGTAGCAACAAACTGGAAATTGGGGAGATGCCCATCAATAGGGAAATGACTAAACAAGTTGTGGCAAATGAATGTAATGGAATACTATTGTGCTAAAAAGAAATCATGAACAGACAGTTTTAGAAAAACCTGGGAAAGACTTACATGAACTGATTCTGAATGAAGTCAGCATGTTACTATATTATATATAGTAACAGCAATGTTCTGCAGTGATCAACTATGATTGACTTAACTCTTCTCAGCAATACAATGTTCCAAGACAATTCCAAGAGACTCATGACAGAAAATGCTGTTCACAAAAAGAAAAAGAACTATGGGGATCAAAGCATACTATTTTCACTTTTTTTCCCTTTCTTGTGGTTTTTCCCTTTTGTTCTGATTCTTCTTTTACAACATGACCAACTTGGAAATATGTTTAACACTATTGTACCTATATCAGATTGCTTGTTGTCTTGGAAGTGGGAAAAGATGAGAAGAGAGAACATTTTGAAATTCAAAATCTTATAAAAATGAATGTTGAAAACTATCTCTACATGTAATTGGAAAAAATAAAATATTATTAAGTGAAAAAAGAAAAATAAAAAAATTATAATTAAAAATATTTTACATTAGTATAAAAACAGTTCATTTTAATGCACTAGTAAATGTACAATCCTCCAGAAGACCCACTGACAAAAACATACCATAGACAGGATAAAGTAAACTGTTATTTCTCCTACAGTATATATTCTCCACAAACAATAATAAACTTTAAAAGTCATATTTTATATACAGATAGGTTTAACATTTTCCCCCATGACTATACAATAAATTCTTTAGATTGGGGGTGGGGGAGGAGAGGCAATCAGGGTTAAGGGACTTTCCTCTAACTTTTGTACATTTCTCAGAATTTAGGAGTCACCCTAAAAATAAATTATGGAACATTAATACAACATGTTCACCTGAATGATAAATTCTAAGTCATGTACAAGAATTTCTGGTAGCTTGCTCTAAATTTTGGAGGAGAGATTACACTCAGAACTTTCTGAGTTCATTAGATTTCATTGATTTTAGTTCCTTCTTAAATGTCTTAGCTCCAAAAGCACAGAGCACTGTTGCCCAATTCAGGAGAATTTACAAAGTTAGGGTCAGTTGGATGGTGCAGTAGATGGAGCTCTGGCCTTGGAGTCAGGAGGACTTGAGTTCAAATCCGATCTCAGACAAGTAACACTAGCTTGTGACCCTCAGCAAGCCACATAATCCCAGGTGCCTGCTCCCCCCATCTTCCAAAAAAATCTTAGAGAATTTATAAAGTTTAGATGAGACATGGTTCTGACCTCAGAAAACTTATAATCTTTTTGGAAGATTTAGCATCTAGACAAATAACTAATATAGACAAACACATGAAGTGAAGAAAATGGCCTTTTCATTCTCTTCCAACTCTGAGATTCTGTAGTTCTGTGGTATTTCTGATTTTCTCAGGTTAATACTATGTAATCCTAAACTTCTACTGCTATAGAACTCTCTCTTCATTGGTGCAGATCAAATGCCCCTAGCATATTATGAGGGGTGGGACAGAGTTGGCCAGAGTGGGAAAGAGGAGAAGTTCTCATTCTGCAAACTTAAGAGTCTCTTTAAGTTTCTTCAACCTCTGCAGGCACTTTCAGTGCTTCTACCTTACAACCTCAGACAGAAATTGAATGCCAACTTCACTTAAGGTTGCTGAAAGAAAATACTTTAATAAGAAGGTAACATAAGAAGAACTGGTACTCTCCATCATGTCCTTACTCACACATTGCTACACCAGAAGCTTCAGAGAACTTCTCTTCCCCTTAGGTAAGATCTTTTCTTGGTTGAGCTGAATAACCTCACTCTCAGTGGGAGAGCTCCTTCATTCTTTTTTATGTGGTACATATTCTTCTGTGTATAACTTTCTCTCATTTATGGATTTTGCTTTTCCATTTGGGAAAGGAGTTTCTTGCTACCTGCTATGTGTGTTCATAGGGGAACTGGTATTTGGTGAGAAAGGGGTCAAGCCTTGGTTATAAAGCATGATGTTCTGTTTCCCCCCACCAGTGAGATAATGATCAGAAATTACTTTGAAAGTGAAAAACATATAATCTAGGCTAATAATATTTAAGGGAGCAAATAGATATAATTTTAGCCCATATTCCCTTTCTCTGAAGAGAGCAGCTTGGTGCATGCCCTTCTGCTTCCTATTCTAGCAAGAACTAAAGTCTCCCTTGAAGAAGAGTGGGTGAAAAAGAACCTAGAGATGTCTCACCTTTTAGCTACACAATAACACCCTTATGCTACATGTAGTAGATAGCCCTCACAATACTTGAGTTCCCTAAACTTGTTTTTTTTTTAGTTTAGAACTATATTTCAATATAATTGGCTTCTTTTATGATCCTATATATTTTATTTTATGAACTTTAAATTACTCTTCTGAGAAAGGACCTATAGACTTTACGAGACCTCCAAAGAGTCTATAGCATAAAATAGTTTAAAACTAAATCTGAATCTAACATTTCATTTTGCATATAAAGAGAATGGTGTAGGAAGAGGAAGCACTTGTCCAAGGTTGCTGAGCTAAGTTATTAGCTTAGTCAGGACTAGAGCCCATTTCTTAGCTTCCCAGGGCACAATCCATTACAACACATTCCCTCATGGCAATGTACTTTCAGTGAGAACAATTCAATTCTATTCAATTTAATAAGCATTTATTAAGCAACTTTTATGTGCAAGGTCACATATTTCATCAATTACTATTCTTTTGGTAGCATAGAAAAAAAAAAAACCTAGTGATAAGCTGCCAATATAATCAAGAATGACCAGATCTTTATTAACTATATTATTATGCACCTCACACAAGTGAACTTGAATTGAAACCTTGGAGTTTTCAACCTAGCTCCAGCCTATTTTTGCAGACTTACTTCACTTTACATGCTCTTGGTTCCAGCCAAATAGGTTTCCACCCCCTATCCACATAACTGTAATGTATACCATCTTCATCTCTGACCTATTGAATCCTTAGTTTCCTTCAAAGCTCAATTTAAGTATCCTCTGCCATAGGAAATCTTTCCTGATTCCCTTAATAGTTAGTATTTGCTCTTTGTTCAAATTACATTATGTTGAGTAATCTTTTTAAGTATTACATTCTTCAATCACCACCCCAAAGGACTATAAACATCTTGAGCAGAGGCACTGTCTTGTGCCTTGGAAATGGCAGGTGATTAATAAATGCTTACTGAATTGAATTGACTGGGAAGACAATGTGATATAATAAAAACAGAAATGCCTCCTAATCTTCTTACTCTGCACTAACTGGCCATGTGACCTATAACAATTTGTTTAATCTCTCTGGATTCCAATTTCCTCTTCCAAGCAACTGATTAGTTTACTCCTAAATTCTCTAACAGCTTTGTGGCTCTCAAACATTTTATTATTATGGTAGTTATTATTACTAGTAAAAATAATAATTATTATCCAGCAATAATATTTTAAGCAGGTACCGTATCTCTCTTATTGGATAATGTATCTTAGAATATAATATTCTAAACAGTAATATTTTGGTAATTTAACTTCATTAATTTGTAATTTGCATTAATTACAACATAGTCCTTAGTAGTTTGCCTTTGCACAAGATAGCAAAAGGATCATTTAAGTACTAGAAAGGAAAGTTTAATCTATTTAAAAGAATATACTTGTCAAGTACTATAGAAATTGTCCTTCATATATAAAGAACTAATACTTAAAATGCTCATCTAATATCTTATCTTTAGAAGGTCCTTTCTATTATAAACTATACAGGCCTGCCTGGGAAACTAGTCTGTATCTAATTGCAAGTTTGCCATAGAGAGATCACACAGCAAATAACAGTCCCCTTCTCTTTCTCCTGACACCATGAGGATACCAGTGAAGTTCAGACTCTGTCTCACTCTATCACTGTGTGACCAGTCCATCATCTTCATTCCTACAGTTTCCCATTGACATATTACACTCCCATTCTTCAAGATTTTTTATTTGTTCTACATTGCACTCACCATACATCTCTCGATTGCTCTCTACATGGTAGTCATTTTTAATTCTTTAAAAACCAAAATTAACCATTGCTCATACAAAACAATCCTAACAGACTGTGGCTATAGGTGAGGAGGAACGAGCACACACAGGTGAATGTACTAAAGGAGGAGCAGGAACCTGTCTGGTGGTGAGACTTTGCTAATTGTGTTTCACTTGCAGGAAAGCAGAGTCTCTTGGTTGGTTCCAGGACAGAGGGGTGAACTGATGCTTGTGGCCACCAGGAACTGCAGTGCCAGAGGTCCTGATCATGGCTCAGGAGTGGAGAAGAGTACCTGAGATCACTCATAGAGCAAATAGTGAGCCTAGAGGAATAGTGGCCACACCTAACCTTAAACTTTAGTACATTTGAAGAGCCAAAAAGGCAGAGATCTCTAGATAGAACTCAGAAAACAACACAAAAACCCTGAGGCCTGAGACATTATCCCCCACATTCCAGTAGCAGAGCCCTACTCTAACATAGTTAACAGTCAAGAAACAGACCATTAAAAATGAGGGGGAAAAACAGAGCAAGAACCTGACCATAGATTGCTATTATAGAGATACAGAAGATCAGGATTCAAATTCAGAAAACAAAGTCAAATGAAGTCAAAACGAAAGCTTCAAAGAAAAATATAAAATGGTCACAAGCCCCAAAAGAGTTCTTGGAAGAACTTTAAAAGGACTTAAAAATCAAGTAAAAGGGGTTAAAGAAAAATTAGGAAAAGAAAGAAGAGTAATACAAGAAAATCAAGAAAATTATGAAAAGAAAGTTAACAAATTGGAAAAAAAGAGATCCAAAAACTTATTAAAAATTAGAATTCAGCAAAGAGAAGGTGATGATTTCTTAAGACATCAAGAAATAATGAAACAAAATCAAAAGAATTAAAACAAGAAAAGAACATGAGGCATCTTGTTGGGAAAAAACTGATCTGGAAAACAAATTGAGGAAAGATAATATAAGAATTGTTGGACTACTTGAAAGTTTTGACATTAAAAAAAGGACCATACTTCAAGAAACTGTTAAGGAAAATTATCCTGAAATTTTAGAACTACAGGATAAAATAGAAATTGAAATAATCTACCCATCACCTGCCTAAAATGAAAACACAGGAACATCATAATTAAGTTTCAAAGCTCCCAAGTCAAGAAGAAAACATAAGAAATAGAAAGAAATATTGTGGAGCGTCAGTTAGAATAACACAAGATTTAGCAACTTCTACATTACAAGACTAAACAGCATTGAATGTGATATTCCAAAGAGCAAGGAGATAAATTTGCAAGCAAGAAAAATCTACCCAATAAAGCTAAGTGCAATCCTGCAAGGGAAAAAATAAATATGTAATGAACAAAAGAACTTTCTAATATTCTTAAGGAAAAGATCAGAACCAAATAGAAAATTTGATTTTTCAAGAGAAACATAAGAAATTAAACATGAAGACTTTTAAGTGATTTAATAATGTTAAACTTTTTTACTTCTTATATGGGAAAATGATATTTGTAACTGTTAAGAATGTTAGCATTACTAGGGTAGTTTGAAAGAATATGCACAGATAGAAGGCAAGGGTTGATTTGATTATGATAGAATGATCCTTTAAAATGTAATTGGGCAAGAAGAGATAAAATGGCACAATTACCTCATACAAAAGAAGTGTGAATGAAAGAACTGTTATAGGGGTGGGGAGGATGGAATGGAGGATGGGTAATACAGGAAACGTTTCTCATCAAATTAAGTTAAATCTGCTCTACGTCTAGTGCTGTTATAAAAATCTCCCTAACTTATAGAGAAATATGAGTGCAAGGAAATAGGGTAAGGGAGGGACTCCTAGAAGAAGATTAGGTAGGAAATAGACTGAAATAAATTGGACTTCTAAGGAGAGACAAGGGAGGGAAAGAGAGAGAGAGAAAGAGACAGAGACAGAGACAGAGACAGAGAGAGACAGAGAGAGAAAGAGAGAGAGCGAATAAAGAGTGATAAAATAAACAAATAAGAAAGTTAGATTATGTTAAATGGTACCATAGATAATGAAGTAATATCATTATTATATGCATATATATGCACTGAATGCTACAGCACCAAAATTTTTTAAAAGAAAAGGTAAATTTCATGTGAAAATAGATAACAAAACTACACTATAGTGGGGCACTTCAACCTTCCCCTCTCAGAACTAGATACTTCTAACCAAAAAAGTCCCTCAAGAAGCTTATAATTTAAAACATCATGTACTAAAACTCATCTTCAAATGAATTTATATATTTTGTGAGACTAAATTACATATTAGGGAAAGGGATGAATGAAAAGGAAGAGGAAAGGAAAAAGACAGGTGAGAATTGTGATGTAAGACAGCTAAGTCAAAAACTATTGAGGAAGAGAGACAATAACATCTGTAGGCACTCAGAAAGAAGAAAGCCTACCAAAAAATGGGTGAAGCAAAGGAAGAAATTTTAAAAAGTGAGAGTAAGGGTAAAATATTGGTTCTGTGGTAGGAGGGAATGTCACTGATAAATGCTCCTAAAAGTGATACTCCATAAAAAAAGATGGGTACCTTAAAATGATTATTATTTGCAGGGAAGGATGAAGGTCAACAATAATATAAACAATGAGGGAGATAGGAAGAATCCTATTATGGATAGTCTATATCGCTTGTACAGTATTGGTATTTCTAAGAATGAGGCACAGCAGAAAAAATGGAGGTAGGAGACAAGATCTATAAGACAGTAATAGAAACTGTAACATAATAAATAATAAAACAAATAACAAAATAAGTAATAAAACAAAATACTCAAAATAGGTATTTGAAATTCTTTAATTCCATGAGATATACAAAGAACAAAAAAGAACTAAATACTATGAATCAAAAGTCAAGAATAGACAGAAAGAGAAGATTAAATAATGAAAAAAATGAGGAAAAGATTAAAAGAAAAGTAAGCTAAAATAACTGAATATATACAACATTGAATGTACAGAAGAAAAAGGAAAAAATCATAATCTGGGGAAAATTAATATTAAAGATAAATGAAGCTTCATAATTTTACATGTAAACCTTTCTCTAATTTAGTTGGAGGAAAGGGGTATCAAAGAGCAGCAATATTAATTTTTTTTAAGAAGACCATTGAAAATTTTACTTTTAAAATCATAGAAAAGGAAGAAGGAAGTTCAGAAAGAAACATGGACAAGCAGGACAGATTTGAATGTAACAAGTAGAATTTATGGTATACTTTCTTTCTATACTTTCTTTTCCCCCAGAAAAAATGGTATCTGAAGGATAATCATCACTTCCAACTTAATCCTTTTTTTAGAGAGAACTAATGAACTCTGAGTATAGATTGAAATGTATTTTTTCACTTCATTTATTGCTTTTTTTTTGCAACAAGACTAATATGGAAATATGTTTCATATAACCTCATTTATAATTGATATCTTATTGCTTATCTCAGTGAGGAATAGGGGAAAGAGAGAATTTAAAATTTAAAACAAAATTTTAAGTAAATATTAAAATACTTTTTTAAAAAATCTTTTTTTGTTTTTAACTCTATGTGCAAAAATACTTTTTTGATGGTTCAAAGATTTTTTAAAAATAGAAATTAAGGACATACACAATTATTAGTTGGTCCCCTAGTATCCAGTTGGAAGATAGATGAGGAAGAGGAGGGAGGGAGAGAAGAGGAAGCTTACAAAAGAGGATTGGTAATTGAGCCAGGAAGAATCCTTCTATCATTAGGCTTTAAAAAGAGAGGCCAAAGTCTCCGCTTCTCTCAATTCATCTCTTTTAAAAATGTAATTTTGACTAAGCCAGATTTCCCTTTAGACTTCTAGCAAAAGAAAGGGCTGGGAGGCAGGCAGAGAAGATAATTTCTCTCCCTTCACTCAAGTAACAGCTATAGAGACTATGAGTACATAACGGCAAGAACAATGCTCGCCTAAATGACTCTGAGACTGAACCTTAAGAAGTCCCTAGCTGCCTTTTTTCCTTTCCTGAGCACAATTGACCAAACAGCAAACCTGTGATGGGGACATTATCAGTCTTGGCAGTTACCTCATAAGTTTGAAAAGTCAGGAGCCATTGAACTGGGTGCTGTTTGTTTAGCAAAAGGTGTTCCCTACAGGTCTATCATTTTAGAAAAGATAATGACCACTACCAGAAGGATGAGTTTTATATGCCTGGCTGGGAAGAAGATATTGACTTTGAGTTTCTGCTCAAACAATACAAATTTTAAAAGAATGTGAAATATCTTTTCAACAGTTCCACAAGTCATCCTGAATGCATTAATGTATATTTATGGATCTTTTGTGTTTTAAAGACAACTTTTGTTATGGAAGAAATAAATAGCTGTCTTATTCATGAAATCTAGTACTAATGAAGCAAACTTAGTAAGAGAAAGCTAAAAGGAAAGTTATTAAACATCTCAAGGCAACAAGGAATTGACATCAGTGGGCTTCAAATTCAAATCCCACTTATGGACTAATTTCCTGATAAGAAAGACAATCCTTATGGGTACGCATTTCTAAATGGGATAGAATCTCTTAGCTTCCCCCTTAACGCTTTATTAGAGGAAAATGAGATTAGAAGTAGGGAGGTAAGATGAAAGTGCATGAACCAACTTGGCCAATTAGCAAGTATTACAAAAAACAAGGGGATGAATTCAAAATACAAACCTCCTTTCCCTACACTTTTCCTGGCACATACCCTGAAGATAAGTAAGACTGAAAACAATAGGATCCTTCAGTCTGACTGGGAATACATTTCAATAATTTTCCTCTGTGATGCTAACTGTATTCATAGTACAGCATTATAATTAGACCTATATTATCCCTCTATCCTCTATTATATCATATTAATTTCTGTTTTCTATAACTTGGCTTACTAAGCAGTTCTTTGTACAACACAAGTTTTACAACGGTAAATATAAACAATACACAATCCCTATAAGGATACACATGAGAAAACCCACAGATAACTTCAGCCAATGAAAAATTCTGTACCCCAAAACATATTTGTAGTCCATAGACATTGGCAGCTCAACATAGTTACTCTTCAGGTGTTTAAATGGTAAAGCACCAACTTTCACTAATCACAGTTTTCTTCCATGAGGAGTTAGATTCTTAATAAGAAAGGCAGCTAGACACCACACAGAAACTACCACATAAATTTTGGGAACAAACCAACTGGCACAATTGCATGCAATACAAGGGCCATAGTTCCCAAATTAATATCAGTTTAAGCAAAAATGATAAATAGCTTACTAAATAGGTAAAAGGTCCATAATGCATACAGAATAAAACAAGGCATATTCCAAGAGTGAATAAAGAAACCCAATCCAGTAGATGAGTTCTTTGGCAGGGTCCATGATCTTCAGAAGATTAACAAGCATCTCAGACAGATGTGTATGGATCAGGGCAGATCTGTTCAAGTATTTCCTCAATCATTACCTCCAGGTTCAAAATGAAGATTCTTTAGATAATGCTGCTGCTAATACTTGCAAGTGAAAAGGCTTAGCATAATTTATTAAATTGTGAGCAAATTTAATCAGGTTGGCCTTCCAATAATTAGTTCATGTGATGAAAACCCATTCAGAATTTATGGATCTAATCTAATTCTTGAGAGCTTCATGAGGTCCTGACTTGGAAAGTGAACTCTTTTGTCCCTTAACTTTATCAGAGAGATTCTGAACAGGAAAAAAAACATGTTTTAAATTCTTTATAATTATTAATGCAATTTTACATGTAAAACTCTTCAACCAAATACTTTGAAAACTTATTTTTAAAAGATACTCCAAGCCATTTTGAAACATTTTGGAAGCTGTCCCTTTTTATAGATTCTAGTCTAGATTTCTAACAGTTCAATCTTGTTGCTTTCTCAAAGTTTACTATTGCAATAAATTTTTAAACACTTTTATATCTTTATCCTATGACTTGGTTTTGAAGATAAATATATTATTTTCATATTATCCTGAAAGAATAGTTTTTCAAGGGCCTAATCTAATTCATGAATATTTGTATGTACACATACATAACACATATTAAAGAATAGTAAGTCTACAAATTCATTTATTTAGTTACTCAGGAAAAAGATTAACCACACATTCAGATTAAAAGTAGTAAGAGCTTTCAATCTTTTTTTTTTAATAGCTTTTTATTTACAAGTTATATGCATGGGTAATTTTACAGCATTGACAATTGCCAAACCTTTTGTTCCACTTTTTCCCCTCCTTTCCCCCACCCCTCCCCTAGATGGCAGGATGACCAGTACATGTTAAATATATTTATAAATTAAATACAAAATAAGTTTACATGGCCAAACCATTATTTTGCTGTATAAAAAGAATTGGACTCTGAAATATTGTACAATTAGCCTGTGAAGGAAATTTAAAAAAATATGCAGGCAGGCAAAAATATAGGGACTGGGAATTCAATGTAATGGTTCTTAGTCATCTCCCAGAGTTCTTTCACTGGGCATAGCTGATTCAGTTCATTACTGCTCCCTTGGAACTGATTTGGTTCATCTCATTGCTGGAGATGGCCAGGTCCATCAGAATTGATCATCATATAGTATTGTTGTTAAAATATATAAGGATCTCCTGGCCCTGCTCGTTTCACTCAGCATCAGTTCATGTAAGTCTCTCCAGGACTTTCTGAAATCATCCTGTTGGTCATTTCTTACCGAACAATAATATTCCATAATATTCATATACCACAATTTATTCAGCCGTTCTCCAATTGATGGGCATCCATTCAGTTTCCAGTTTCTGGCCATCACAAGGAGACCTGCCACAAACATTCGTACACAGACAAGTCCCTTTCCCTTCTTTAAGAAGATCTTTCAATCTTGAATCCTATTATAGCAATTTAGATGTTTTAGTATCAATATACAAATTAATAGACTTAGCATTACAATGATAAACTTCCACTGTTCATCTGAACTAATAAAAATTTGCTATGAAAAGAAAAAAGAGGCACATGGTTTTGACGATATCAAGATTGTCTCTCCAAAGGCCTAGACAGATCTAACATAAGCCACAACAGGGGAAAACTTTCTTTAGTTCTGTTTGATTCCAGGCATGTCATATTTAATAGTTAATCTTGCAGTAAAGTTTCACATTTATTCACAGGTTATCAAAGCCAAGACCAGAATTAATCAGGTAGGGAAATTTTTTCTTCAAAAAGGAAATAATACAATGGGGAAAATGAATTAAGAGGATCCTATTTTCACCTATACAAAATCATCCCCTTAACTTTCCCCAGATATAGACATCCACCTATAGTAGTCCTCAGACCACAAGCCCATCAGGCAGCACAAGGTATTCCCTTTGAATGATGGGTTATGGACTAAATATCAATATCAATAATAAAATTATACTCACAACTTAGAGCTAGATTACTATCATTTTTCTCATGTTACAAGAATAGTCTAGAATGAGCATATATAAGGTGGTCTTATTTACCCCTTATTTATTATATAAGAATAATTACATTCTAGAATTTTATACAAACAATGAATACATGATAGCAGAGTCCAACAATAAGCATTCGATTTGTACCACCTGTTTACTCCTAAAATAAATGAAATCTTTGAATCCAAAGTCTATTATTAACAAGTTGGCTCAAGGATATGACTTCCAATGCATACCATTTATTAGCAAGTACAATTTCATAATTTTTATAAACAATAATCAAGGAATACATCAGATAAAACTTACTCTATCCTATAAGCAAACTTGTAGGTCCCCCACTTTAACTGGGAGTGGTCTTGTTTTTTCAAACTATAGTACTTTAGAAATTTACAAGATGTTGACAATTAGTATGATAAGATCTTATGATTTTGCCTAGAAAGAAAATCTCAAAGAACCTTATAGATAAGGATAACTAAAGAGGTCTTTAGTTAGCTACTTTTTCTCCCAACAGTAAGTTATTATTATTATCCATTTTAAAACAAAATATACTCAATTATTTAAGAGTTTTTAGACAGTTTGACTACATTTTTAAAATATTTAATTTAGCATTTAATTATCTGTGTTAAAACAGAGTTATCCCTTGGATAAGGGAACACCCCCCTGAACTATGGATGATAATTGTTTTCGATATACGCTTGAGTTTGTGTACTAAGCACATAAAACAATTCTACCCTTTAGCTATATTGTCAAAATGGATACAATTTTATTCCTTCAATGGCAGGTCTATTTTTTAGTCATTAGAAAAGATCTTTACATTGATAGTATAAACAAACATGTTAAAATTTATAAATGACCTAAAAATAATGTGATTTTAAACATTCTCCTCCCTTTTTCACCACTGTGTCACTATCACCAAAAAAGAAAGGAAAGAAGAAAGAAAGGAAGGAAGGAAGGAAGGAAGGAAGGAAGGAAGGAAGGAAGGAAGGAAGGAAGGAAGGAAGGAAGGATGGAAGGAAGGAAGGAAGGAAGGATGGAAGGAAGGATGGAAGGAAGGAAGGAAGGAAGGAAGGAAGGAAGGAAGGAAGGATGGAAGGAAGGAAGGAAGGAAGGATGGAAAGAAGGAAGGAAGGAAGGAAGGAAGGAAGGAAGGATGGAAGGAAGGAAGGAAGGAAGGAAGGAAGGAAGGAAGAAAGAAAGAAAGAAAGAAAGAGAAAAAAGAAAGAAAGAAAGAAAAAAAAGAAAGAAAGAAAGAAAGAAAGAAAGAAAGAAAGAAAGAAAGAAAGAAAGAAAGAAAGAAAAAAGAAAGAAAGAAAGAAAGAAAGAAAGAAAGAAAGAAAGAAAGAAAGAAAGAAAGAAAGAAAGAAAGAAAGAAAGAAAAGGACGGGGAGAGACATGTCACACAGGTCTGAGAGCAATTTTGTATTTTTTTGTTTCACAAGTTATTACCATAGCCAAAAAAAATCCATCATCAAATGACCATCCTACATATGTTGTGTGCTTATTTATTCTTTGGTAGGTTAGTCCTTAGAAAACAGAGAGGCTCTCTTGATTTCCCCATATGTAAAGCCTTTCTAGTGTGGTGGAACTTAGCAAAGTTTGTGCTTTGCTGGTGTAACCTTCAAAAACCCAGGGTTACCTTCTGGACGAAACTTCAGGATAGGACACTGTGCAGAAGTGGATACACTCTGTTATTTTCCTGATATACAAATGTTTATCACCAGTTCATTAATGCAAGTCATGAATGTCCCCTCCTCAAAAACCTAGTTCAATATGCTATGATAGCAAAGGACTATCAAACTGTGCATACCCTTTGATCCAGCAGTGTTTCTATTGGGTCTGTATCCCAAAAAGATCTTAAAGGAGGGAAAGGGACCCCCATGTGCAAAACTGTTTGTGTCAGCCCTCTTTGTAGTGGCAAGAAACTAGTAACTGAATGGGTGCCCATCAATTGGAGAATGGCTGAATAAATTGTGCTATATGACTGTTATGGAATATTATTATTCGGTAAGAAATGACAAGCAGGGTGATTTCAGAGAGGCTTGGAGAGACTTATATGAACTGATGCTGAGTGAAATGAGCAGAACCAGGAGATCATTGTACATGGCAACAACAAGACTATACAATGATCAATTCTGAAGGACATGGCTCTCTTCAACAATGAAATGATTCAGGCCACTTCCAATAAACTTGTGATGAAGAGAGCCATCTACACCAGAAAGAGGACTGTGGGGACTGAATGTACATCACAAAATATTGCTTTCACCTTTTTTATTGTTGTTTGCTTACTTGTTTTTTTCTTTCTCATTTCTTCCTTTTTTGATCTGATTTTTCTTGTGCAGCATGATAAAGTAGAAATATATTTAGAAGAATTACACATTTTTAACATAGATTAGATAACTTGCTATCCAGAGAAGGGAGGAGAAAGGGAGAAAAATTTGGAAGATGAGATTTTGCAAGGGTGAATGTTGGAAACTATCTTCTCATGTATATTGAAAAATAAAAAGCTATTTTTAAAAAAGAAGAAAAAACTTAGTTCAAATTACTAAATATGTATTTGAAAATAACATATTTTAAAGAGTCTTCTCTAATTTAAATAACTGTTAATCCAAATTAGTCAGACTTCTAAGATTCTACTGTGCCTTGAAATTAGTGGCATTTATATTACAAGACTATCAGAGTTAAAAAGGTATTTATTTGTCCTTGTCTGAAATCTAAATCAGAATATAAAGAAATTGAAAATCCACCCTACCTTAACAATATAACTTTATGGAAAGTCTGGCAAAAATTAGTTTAGACTGAGAGTTCTTAATCAGAGCTTCATGAACCCTAAAAAGTATGTGGATAGATTTTGAGGGAAGGAAGAGGAGGCCTGTGAACTGGATGAGAAAAAAAAAATCCCATCATTATTTCAATGTAATTGGTTTCTTTTGTGATCCTGTGTGGCTATTTTATGAATTTAAAAACATTATTCTGAGAATTCCAAACATTTTACCAAATTGTCAAAAATATCTATGAAATAAGAAAGGTTAAGAGCCACCATCTTACATCATACACCACAATAAATTTCAAATGTGCACAAGACCTAGAAAGAAAAAAATCATATCATAATTAGAGAAGCAGAGGAGGAGATACCGTTTACAGCTATTGTTAGAGGAAGAATGCTTGGCCAAAGAAGGGACAGAGAGAATAATAAGAGATTAAATAGATATTTTGATTACAAATGTAATTAGGTTTTCATTCAAGCCGGGAGCATTTTCTGCACTGATTCCTATGTGGAAAAAGAGACTCCAGAATGAACAAGAGAAAGCTGAGCACAGTGACATTGACAACCTGTGTCAGGAGTAAAGATATTACCAAAATGATAACACAAAATTCCAAACATTGAAGAAAATGAAAGACGCTGATAACTGTAGACATGTTGGGAAAACAAGCTCCTCAACATATCCCTGATATGTAACTTACCTCTTCAGAGAGAGCCTTTTCACCTGGATGAGAATAAGACTTCTCTCTTAGTTTGAGCCTTTATAACTTACTTGCCATCTGGCAAGTTCATTCACTCTTGTATATTTTTGGTACATTCTAATATAAATAATTTCAAGCAGTTTGCTTGAATAAATGGACTTATTAACTATTCCCTATTTGTGATATAATACTAGTGTTTCATAGGAAAGTATTTCATTGACAAGCGTAAGTTAAAATGATTAGATATGTGACTTTTGTTTTAACTCCTAAAAATCATACTCTGGACAAGAAATATTTAAGGGAACAGATAGATACAAATCTTTTCTAGTTCTTCTCAAATAAATGAGACAAAAGCAAAAATCCAGCTACAGTCAAAGCAGAAAAGTAGTCTCCTTTGAAGAGAAGTGGAGTAGATTACAAGAGAAATGTATTCATGTCTCTTTCAAGCTACATTTAAATAACCTACGTGGACATACATAGTTTACATGAACATACATATCTTACATATAAAATTAGAAAACTTTTACAACAGTTTCTCCAATAAGGATTTCATTTCTAAGCTATATATATAAACAAGAGCCACTCTTCAGTAGATAGGGTGTAAGACATATGAACAAGCATTTCCACAGGAAAAAATTCAAGCTATTAACAATCATAAGGGGGGAAATCATTACAAATGATTAGCAATAAAATAAATGTAAATTAAAATAACTTTGAGATTCTATTTTACACCTCACAGCAAAGATGGTGAAAAAGGAAAATGATGATTCTTGGAATTCATGTGGGAAAAATGAACATATTAATTAAGGCAACTGGATAGTACAATGGAGTGGAGTCAGGAAGACCTGAGTTCAAATTCAACCTCAGACACTTACTAGCTGTGTAATTCTGGTATAAGTCACAACCTCTGTTTCCTTCAATTTCCTTGACTGTAAAATGGAAGTAATAAGAACACCTACCTTTCAGGTTTGTTGTAAGAGTCAAACAGGATAATATTTGTAAAATGTTTAGCACTATGTCTACATTTAATAATGTAATTTAATTTAATAAAATAGATATGGATGTTTATTCACATACACACACATAGGATGTGTGTATGGACCTGTGAATTAGTATAGCCATTCTGAAAAACAATTTGAAACTGCACCCACAAAGTCACTAAATTGTTTATATTCTTTGACACAGTCACATTGCTACTAGGTATATACATCAAAGAGATAAAACAAAGAGAATAGAATCTATAGGGACAACTTGTCGACATTTTAAAAATAGAAAATGGTATTTGTGATTGTTGTTCAGTTGTTTTAGTCTTGTCCAACTTTTTATGACCCCATTTGGGGTTTTCTTGGCAAAGATACTGAAATGATTTGCCATTTTCTTCTATAGATCATTTAACAGGTGGGGAACTGAGATAAACAGGATTAAGTGACTTGTCCTAGATTGCACAGATGGTGTCTGAGGACAGATCTGCATTCATGAAGATAAGTCTTCCTGGTTCTAAGTCCAGTATCCCATCCATTATATCATCTAGCTGTCCTACAAAATGGAGCAGAAGCCATCAGTTGCAGAACTTTTGAACCAATTATGGTATGTGAATGAAAGGGAGCATTATTACACCATAAGAAATAAATAAAGAAAAAGAATATTGTGGAACCATAAAAAAATGGATTCAAAGAAACTTGAGAAGTTTTATATGAACTAATGCAGAGAACATGAACAGAATCAGAAGCATAACTTATATACATATATATTGTATATTTGTAATTGTAATTTATATATAAAAAGCGTGGAAAATGTCTAAGAACTATGACCATTACAATGAATCCAGAGGACAGATAATGCAGCATATGTCCCATCTCCTCACAGAGAGGTGATAAACTACAGGTGTAGAATAAAGGCATATATTTTTGAAAATATCCACAATCTGTGGATTTGTTTTGCTGGATTATGTTTATTTGTTGCAACAAAGTAAGGGGATAAATATTAATGACAAAAACATCCCAGAAAAAGAAAATAAGGGGTTGAGGGGGGGTGGGGGGAGGGGAGAAAAGTACAGTTGAAGCATTTTTACATGAACAGAAAAAAAAGGAAATTCAAGTGAGACACTTGAAAAGTGGACAACTTTGAACCTATTGTGTTAAATTTAGATAGATTTTTATATATATTTATATACATTTTTTTCAAAACACACAAATAAGTTATCATTCCTTTTTGCATTTTCATTACCAAGACCTAGTGTAGTGACTATCCCAAAGTAGGAGCTTCTACTCATAAAAACCACAGAAGAATTCAAGAATTTGTATTTGCCTTTCTTTGGAGTATTTATTTTTTGTTTGTTTGTGTTCTCATTTGTCATTATTTTGGAAGGTTTTGCTATTCTGTACTTGTCTCCCAGTTAGCAGAATCATTCTATATTCTAAGAACCTAAAAACTCCAGGCTCTAAAATCTGATTTTGACAACAGACCCACCAACACGAATATAGCAGAAAGATCCACGAAAGAGTTTAAAATCAATAAAAACATATTTGACAACAGACGGTAATTCTTTACATATCATCAGGAAATAATAAGGTAAAATAAACTTTTATTTCACATTAGTCTTTATTTTTAGTTGACTTTTCTCTACAACTTCCTTCCACCCATCCCCTCTTTTTCCTAAAGTTGTGAGTTTCAGCAGGTCAAAAAGAGTTCAGTAGTATACAGAAACTGTTAACTGCTGAATGGATCTGTCAGACTCCTGTATTTAAGGAGACAGAATTGCATATTACAAGAAAATGATTGTTCAGCTACCTTTTCATTAACAATTTATCTAAAGGGAGACAGACTTAACTGCTTCCACTGAAGTTGGGAAGCAACAAATTGAATGTGTTCCATAAGGATTATGTCATACTTCAAACATATGGTGAGCTACAAGTACAGAGACATCAAGCTGGGAAACAGTAAAGGTCTCATGATTGTTTGGTATCTCTTTAATTGAATACCCATAAATAGCCCTTCTAAAAAAGGGGGGGAAGACTTGTTATTATCTGCAAAATCTTGATTTGAAATACTATAACAACTAGAGTTTATGTATTTTTGAAGCCCTGAAAAATTGAAGAACTATTATCTCCTAAGGACCTTCACTAAAGGTTATTAGAGAAGCATCCTCTTTAACAAGCTGAAGCCAGACAGCTCCTTTCAGCAGGTTGCTACATTAATAGCCCAGTGCAAATATACCGGGAAAAAAAAAGTAGGAGGAGGAAAAGGAAGAAGAGGAAGGCTGACTAATTCCAGACCTAATGCAGAATGGCCTCTCCATGGAGTTAGCAGCCTAAGGAGAAGAGGGTGCCTGAGTTTCCATGTTATCCCTTGGCAAGAAAATCATAATAATTTATCCTACAAGCAAAAGCCATCTGATTGGCAAAATGCTTTCATAATACTGTTTCCTTTGGTTCTTCTAACAACCCTGTTAGGTGCACAAGGCAGGTATTTTTTTTTCCATTTTCACATCAAAGGAAATCACAGCTCCCTTACCCAGATGCTCACTGTTTGGAATAGTAGAGTCACTGTTTACTACGGCAAACTTGCTAGCAAAAATGAATAGATTTGGTTTTTCTTTGTTCTCACTATACCTCCTCCAATACTTCAGAAACCTGATTTTTTCATCTATATGAATAGCTCCTCTATTAATGAGGTCAGTGCTCCCCCTGTAACCAAATAAATGACTTTTGAAATGTTCTGGGGCCAAAAAAAATTATTCCTTTAAACCAGTCTAAACACATCTTTAAAAAGAAAGTTAATTCCCCAGGAGACATTTATCACCTTGATCATCATCATCATCATCATCACTGGCTTTGAATAGCCCCATCAACAATTTTTCTCAAATAAATACATAGCAAAAGGCCTGACTTAAATATCACCTGAGGTATTTACTAGCTTGTAACCTTGGGCTATCAGTTAACCTCCAACTGTTTCTTCATCTGCAAAATGGGGGTTATAATAGTGCCGATAACTAGATCTCAGTTTTTTGAAGTAATGAATTTTCTGAAGAAGTCACATTATTTGAATTTGCACCGGGCTAGAATCAGTCTCCTATTTTACATAATTATAATTTTGAGTAGTGAGAATTTAAACATATGCAACCATCTTATTATTCATTATTCATATTAATCAGTTCTTAGCTGTGTCTAACAGAGTTGTTGTAAGAATCAAATGATATTATATTATGTGTATGTGTGTGTAACTATCTGTAACCCTTAAAACACTATAAGAATATTATTGTTATCACTATTATTAATTTTTCTCTTTTTTGGCAGTTCCACTGATTTAAAGTCACAGAATCTACAACAGACTACCACACAAAAAATTAGCATGGTCACTTTACAAAAAAACTTACAGGATTCAACCTTTTGTCCTGAATATTCTTTAGAATGTGGGCAACAAGGTGGCATTATAGTGCATAG
This sequence comes from Antechinus flavipes, assembly GCF_016432865.1. NCBI lineage: Eukaryota > Metazoa > Chordata > Mammalia > Dasyuromorphia > Dasyuridae > Antechinus > Antechinus flavipes. The sequence continues at coordinate 396,471,847 of NC_067398.1, forward strand.
ATTGGCAGGAGTGGAGCCAGGAAGGTATCTCCCTGACTTCAAATCCAGCTTCACACATTTACTAACTATATGACCATGGGAAAACCATTTAACTCTGTTTGCCTCAATTTCCTCTTGTGGAGGAAGAAGAAAATGATAAATTACTCAACTATCTTTGCCAAACTATCTTTGGGGTTAGGAAGAGTCAGACATGATTGAAAATAACTGAACAACAAATTCTTCAGAGTAGAAATCTCTTAAGTGTACTTATAAATCTATTTTTCCAGTCCCCAAACATATTTCAGTTAATCCTCTCATTGTGAATTAGAAAGACATGAGAAGTAGTTGCAACAAACTCTATTTGCTATTTGCCGTTACATTTAAGGTAGCCAATGCTTTTCTCATAGTAAATCTCTGAAAGCTATATCTAGCATCAAAGTATTCTAAAATAAATTTACCTACCATAGTGCAGTTGCTTCTTGATTCTACTCCTACAAGCCCCTTCTTCTATTGTTGAAGTCTTTTTAGAAGTCTTAGAAGCCTAGAAGCTATTCTTGATTCTTCAGACTTAGTTATCATGTCTTCTTGTGGGTTCCTCCTTACATATATATACCTTTTCAGCCCTTCTTTTATATGTTGTCTTTTCTCATTAAAATATAAATTCCTAGAGAACAGGAACGCTCCTTAGAACTTAGCACCATGACTAATACACATAGATGCTTAATAAATGCTTGTTTACTGATTGACCACTTGAACTTAGGTTAACATTTATTCAAAATCTCCCTCTCAAAGCTTTAATGAATGTATCTTTTAGCAAATTATATTTGACATATGAACTTAATAAAAGGTATTTAACAAAACAACACAAAAAGTGAATAACTAGAAAAAATCACAACCCCTACTACTCTAACCAACATTATACACAGAGTCCCATTCCACTTACTAGTGGAAGAGTGAACATTTGTAATCCAAACACTTAGGGCAGAATCCTAGCTGAAACATCTTTCTGACTTAAAAGATCCTATTTGTTGCTTCTCTGCAAAGTTTCTAGCATCATCTGTTGAACTGCTTCTTTTGCAAAGATGTTGTTTCACTTTAGACTGTAGCTATAAGACATCTTCTTTCCTCTAGGTTAGGGTTCTTAATTGAGGTTTATGATTCTCGCAGGAATCTATGGATAGATTTTGGGGTATGTGTTAACTCAGATAGGAAAAAAAATCAATCTTTATCTGCACTAATATCTAAATAAAGTTTAGCCTTTCCTTTAATTATTTAAAAAATATTCTGAAAATGAATAAAAAGACTTCAGAAGATTGCTTTAAAAAAAAAGTCCATAACACAAAACAAACAAATAAAAAAGCTTAAGAATACCTGGAATAGTGTTTATAGATTTTTTCCAGCCAGTTTAAATTTTTAAGACTATTTCATCACTTTAGTGAGGCAGACCCAAAGCCTCACTCAGTCTGCAAAGAGTCTGTCAAATCTGTCTTTTTTACTCTTTCCCTTCCTTTTCCCCTAGTAAGAATTCCCTCAGATTGACTTAATATTGGAGTTGGGATAAGCAAATTTTTTTAGTTAATATAATGTTCCTGGCAGCTAATGTCCCCTACATACCATGGTCATGCAGATTACTTTTGAACTTTACTTTAAAATAAAGGGGTGAAGTAGAATGTGACTTTTGTCCTGCATTACTACAGTTGTCCTTAAATTCATGCCCTCCATGTGTTGTGTGTGTGTGTCTGTGTGTCTATGTGAGGTTACTAATTAATGGTTTAGAGGGGAAATTAATGCCTTCAAATCTTCAACTACAGAAGAAGAGAAGAATAGATAGGTCATAGTAGTCAATGTCATCTCAAGAGGGCAGCTACAAAGATTCAAGACTTCTCTTATCAAGACTAAGCCTGAGAAAAGCTATTAAGTGACATTTATCATTAATGCCTGAAAAATCTTTACAACTCCTAACCTCATAACTTTGACTCCAGATGCACTCATGATGGTAGTTAGGACTCAACTAATTCATATCCCCATAAAAAAGAGAATCAGTTGATTGGTGTCAAACCCCCTATAGAAACAGTTGCATTTTAAGAGGTAAAAATACTTTAAGTACTTTAATACTTTGGGGATCTTTCTGAAGCCATTTGAATCTCATCAATGATAGGCCATGTGAGGGAACATATTACTAATAGTAATAAATAGAGAACCAGCTTTGGAATCAACAAGAATTAAATTCAAATACTATTTCTAATGCATACAGCAGTGAGCCTATGTGAGTCATTTAATCTTTCAGTGTCTCAAGCAACTTTACAAATCTATAAGTTATAAAAGAGGCTGATCTGTAACACTGGAGTAAGTTCCATATACTGATAAAATCACAGGTCATATCAAAAAAGTCTTAGGGGAGGGAACAACTATTCCACTTAATCATAAATTCAGCCCTAATGCTCACATCATGATGTCCAATAGAAGTACCAATGGATCTCTGTCTTAGCTGAACATATCCTTTATATCTGCCTTATGAAGTTGCCAGGCAGTTGAAAGAATAAATAGAAGATCTATCAAAGGTATTATTCAGCAGAACTCTCCATATGTGCTATAGGGCTTCAAGAGTAAAAAGGAAGCTAGACTTTTAGTCAGAGGCTGAAGTTTCAAAGATTGGTCCTAGTTCTTACTAAGTACTCCATGACCTCTGGCAACTCATTTAATCTCTGTAGGCTTCAGTTTCCTAATATGATTTAAAAAAAAAAGAGGAGGATAGGCTAAATGATTTCTAGGATATCTTTCAGCTTTAAAGTTATGAACCTAGGAACTTCTTTTGTAGACTGTCTGATCAGTAGCATTTACTTAACATTGTCATGAGAAGACACAATGAAAGCAGATACATGGTTGTCGTTTGTTTTGTTACACATAAAGTTTAAGAACTATAATTTAAGTGCATATAAATTCATGCACATTCAAAGAAAAGAGAGAGAGAGATAAGTACATATACATGTGTCCTACATATGAGAAGGACAGTGCTACCCTAAGCAAGAGGAGACGTTCATGTACCTTACGTGATCTTATTCCTGCCAGCTTCCCTCTACATTTAGTGGTATATTCTTCTCAAAAATCTTCTCAAAAAAATAAGTTGTAGCTTGATTGACATTTTATCTAACAGGCTATATTTCACATCTAGTTTTCTAATAAGCTGAGTCTGTAGGTGGAATGCAATTTTATAGTAATCAGTATTGAATTAAGCTCCTAGAATAGCCTTTAAATTGAGGTAGGAATGAGGGAATTTTTTTCCTTTCCTATTCATTTTTCCCCAGAGTCTTCTGGTCACACACCAGCATGTACCAGGGCTACCTCAGTGGACTGAAGAATGTTCAAAACACTTAGGAGTTATATCCACAAATATTCACCTCAGGAATATTTTATAGCCAAGGAGCATTCACAATTTCTTTGATTTAGAACAAAACTTAACAGTCAGTATAAAAAAAGAAAAAAAGAAAAAAAAAAGGAAACAGCTTCAAAAACACTGGACCTACCTTAGGAAATAGCACCTGCAGATAATTCTTTATATTTGATTTTAGCAAAACAACATAGTTTAAATTTTATTTCTATAAAATAACTAGAATATATTACCGAATAAACAAAGAAGCAATATGGTCTAATTGACAGGAAACTAGACTTGAAGTCAAAAAGACCTGAAACCAGGTCCCATTTTTAACTGCATGCTAGCTATGAGCAAGTCACTTGATCTCTCAGTGTCCTGGGCAACTTCCTAAGGCTAACTTGAAAAGAATGTGCTGACCTACACTGGCAAAGAAACTTTCCTCATACAGGTCCAATCACTAACTGAAAACTATAATATTCTCAGCCTCCCTTCCCTCTTCCCCATCTACTTGTCTGTTATATTCTTCATTCTTGAATCACTACATCCTAAAAAAAAAAATCAGTATCTACTTTTATCTTTTTACTATGCCTCAGTTCTACTTGGCCCCTTTTTTATTTTATACTACTAATTTCTCCCATCTTTCTGTTAACTCCCCGCTTAAGTATCCCTCCAAACTCCATATCTAACTGTCACCATCCTTTCATTCTTCTATCACTGTGTCCTATAAATTAGTTTATCTGATTTATCTTTTTCCCCAAATTTCTCTTTGCTACAACCTTCTTTTCCTAATTGAAAAGTATTGATATAAAGATGGACCAATTATAGCTTCAAGAGATAAGTAAGCCTAAGGAAGTTAAGCATTTCCACCAGATCATATTCTGCTAACTGAAAATCTAGCATAATTTCTAACCCCTAAGACAAAAATACCTCAGCCTTGATTTCTCAACAGACAGTAAAATGGTCAGTCTATTAATTAAACTGATCATCAGATTGATGAAAAAAGAAAATGGTAAATTCTGGAGGAGCTGTGGAAAGATAAATACATTAATTCACAATTAGAAGAGTTGTGGGTTGTTCCAAACACTCAGAAAAGCAATGGGGCTATGCTTACAATCTATTAACTTATACATATCCTTTGAACCACTGATATCCAGAATATATCACTACTAGGTCTATATTTCAATGAGATCAAAGAAAGAGGGAAAAGATGCATGTGAACAAAAATATTTGTATGGTGGCAAAGAACTGAGAATAATCCAGCACTGAAAGAAGTTATGGAAGTTATAGTTTCAGAAAAACCTGAGAAAATTTTGTGAATTGATGCAGAAAAAGATGAGTAGAACCAGGAAAATAATTTATACAATATATAAACACTAATAACTTCAAAAGATTTAAGGGCTCTGATCAACACAAGATCCAAGTGCATTCCAGAGGATTCATGATAAAACATGTTGCCTACTTCCTAATAAAGTGGTGATAGATTGTGGATGCCCATCAATTGGGGAATGGTTTAATAAGTTACAGTATATGAATGTAATGGAATATTATTGTGAAAAAAGAAATGATCAGCAAACTGATTTCAGAAAGTCCTGAAAAGATTTACATGAATTAATGTTACGTGAAGTGAATAGAGCCAAGAGAACATTGTACACAGTGGCAATAAGATTATGTGATCATCAACTTTGATGGACTTGGCTCTTTTCAACAATGAGGTAGGTCAGGCCAGTTCCAATAGACTTATGATAAAATCATCTGCATCCAGATAGAGGATTGTGGGGACTGAATGTGAATCACAACTTAGTGTTTTCACCTTTTGTTGTTGTTGTTTGCTTGCTTGTTTTTCTTTCCCATTTTCCCCCTTTTCCTCTGATTTTTCTTGTGCAACAATGATAAATATGGAAATATGCTTAGAAGAACTGTACATTTTTAATATATATTGCATAACTTGCTGTCTAGGGGAGGGAGGAAATGAGGAGAGAAAGAGAAAATTTTGGAACACAAGTTTTGCAAGGGTGAATGTTGAAAACTATTTTTGCATGTATTTTGAAAAATAAAAAGTTATAATTATATTAAAAAGTGATGATGGATTCAGAGTACAGATTGAGAGCAATTTTTTCAGATATGGACAATATAGTAATTTATTTTGCTTAACTATATATATATCTGTTGTAGGAGATTTTTTTTCTTTCTCAAAGGCAAGGGGGAGATGGAAAGGAAAACAATAAATCTTCACTTGAAAATAAAATAAAATTTAATTTTTATTAAAAATTTAAACTTTTTTAAAGAAATCAATAAAAACTTATTTTTTAAAATGTACATTGGATATTGCCAAAGACACCTAAGTGATACAGAAACTAGAAGATTCATCTTTGTGAATTTGAATTTGGCCTCAGGCACTTACATTATGTGACCTTAAATAAGTCATAACCTTATTTGCCTTAGTTTTCTCATTTGTAAAATGAGCTAGAGAAGGAAATGGCAAGCCACTCCAGTGTCTTTGCCAAGAAAACGCCAAATGGCATCACAAAGAATCAGACATGATTGAAATGACTGAACAACATTAAACAAAGGGTCAGAGAAGTGGTACAATTTGAAGTCAGAATGGTCTGATTTCAATTTTGGCCTTAGATACTAACTATGTGACCTTGGTCAAGTCATTTAACCTCTGTTTGCCTCAGTTCCTCATTAGTAAATGGAGACACACTCGAGAATGGAGTGTCAAACCACTCCAGTATCTCTACCAAGAAAACTCTATAGATAATGACATCACAAAGAATCAGACATGACTAAATGACTGAACAACAACAAATGAAACAAAGAGACAAAAGTACATCAGGAAAAAAATAGGATTCTTAGGATCAGATAAGAACTTCAGGATAGTGCTGCTCAAAAGTAGAAATACAGCTAAAACTTCTATACGCCCACTTTTGTTGCAATTCAGTTTAGAATACTTTCAAACAGGACTCACTGGAAGGAAGCCACAAAATGGTTACCTCAGAAATAATATGCAATGATAAACTCTGAAAAATTCATATCCAAGATTTTGGTCATGGAGCTTGGTGGAATTTTTAAAAAGTAGTCTATAAAATTTGCGTGAGATGCAGAAAAATCTGATACAGGATTTAGGGATTTTGAGGTAATGTTGAGAAAAACAGTGCTTGGAATGGACAAATGCTTGAAAGCCCACTTTATTTAGAACTATTTCTGGGTGCATCCATTTAAGAAGCTGTCAATAACCTGAAAAATAACATAGTGGTGCCAAGAAATACAATTCTCCATAGGAGTCTATTTGGACCAGATTTCATTCAGGACACCTGGAAAGTGTAACACTCAAGAGAGGGGAATAGGAGTGAGGGACAAATGAAATTTTTTTAAATTTAAAAACAAAACAGAAAGCAGCAAAGGATTCAACTCAAATATGGACAGTCAAGGGGAAATATCACTCTGCAGTGCTATCCTGAAAGATAAAGCTTGTCTCTGCTTGATATACATACCTACATATGTGCGTAAATATGTTCACACACCTTTGAATAAAAGGCAGCATGGTATAGGTTGGAAGATATAGCTTGAAGTCAGAAACACTTGGTTCCAAGTTTTGTTTCTGGCACATATTCAAGTATATGAAAACAAATAAATCATTTGACCTACCAATGCCTGAAGAAACTTTCTGAATTATTGAACCATCTCTGTTGAGAGCCAATCAATAAACATTTATTAAGCAGCTACTAGGTGCCTGTCATTGTGTGAAATGCTGGAAATAAAAATAAAAAATGAAGACATGACCTACCTTCGAGAAGCTTATACTCTGAGGAGGGAAAACAACACAGAGAAGAAGTTGAAAGGGGAGGGGTAAAGAAAATAATCAACTCGGGGCAAGATAGAAAGTTCTAAATATGTTCAAAAGTAGTGTAGCTAGTGAAAAATATGGAGGAAAATTGTGCTGAACCACTTCTTAACTAAAGGTTCCGGAGCCCATAGTTTTTCTCTGTAGTCAGGCAATTCAGTCAGAAGGGGAAAGGTTACTAATGGGATGTGAGTAACAGACATTCAGAGTGTTGCTATATGGGTAAAATCACCAATCCCTTAAAAATGTATGCATTTCTACATATATATGTGTATATGTACATACACACATATATACACACATACACATATACCATATACACATATCTGTGTACATATATACATATATGTCTATATAGTGTTACTATATACTCAAACTGAGCTGTGCTCTTTGAGAGGTTTATTTATATGTGTATATGATATATAATGTGCATGTCATATATACGCATGTAAATGTTATATATGAGCAACCCTCTTAAATGCATGTTATTTAGTCTTTCAACATTCTAGCAACTCTGTTAAGATTCCAAATTGCAAAGAAAGCTCTGACCTACATCGGATAAGATATTTCCTTACCCAGAATACTCTATGAAATCAGAGGTCTGTTACCTATTCTATACTATACATATAAAAGATATCTTGATCAAATATAATTTCTAACTCAGTTATGTCAAATATCTATTTGATCAACCATGTATATAAAATATATGGATATACATAAACACATGTTATATATGTGTGTATTTTTGTCAGAACCTGTGATTTTGTTGCTTTATGCGTAACTTCCAGCACAGAAACATTTTTTGCTCTCTTTGTGTGCTTATCTGCTTGTGAGTCTATATGTATGATATAAGAAGAAATCTACAATTATTCAAATAACTTTGTCCTGATTAACCACATAGGAAAGAACAAATGAGTAAGTGGATGAAGAATACTGTTGTCAAGTTACAACTTGTATTTGGATGGACAATCTATAAAGCTTGTCAATCAGTGTATAAAATCTGGGATTAAAGGCAAATTAGATCTAGACTTGGAATAGAAGAAAAGCTTACTGGATTGCCATCTTAAAATTGCAAGTTTACTTTATGACCCCATGACCCTAAACTTCCTGAAAACAAAAATCACTTTTCTTAATATCAGGACTCTACTGGCTTTGTTATATGGTAGTGGAACTTGACATAGAAGTCTCCCAAGAATTTAAAATAGAGCATAATGAATGCAAACAAATTGTAACATATAATTGATAAAGAATTTTGAAAATCAAATAAAGGAAACAAGAAGAAAAGATGGGCAGATTACATGGCAAAAACAAGGGATAATAGATAAACAACCAGAATGTCTCACTAGTACTTTGGACATGTTAGAAAAGAGAGAGAAGAACTGCAAAAAATTAACAGGCACAGATGGGCTGCAATATATATCATTGGAGAGAATTCCCAAATAAATGATATCACAGCTATAAATATGTACACATATATAACGTAAATACAAACAAATATGTCCATATAAGTGTACAGAGGTATGTTTATAGTTAACTGGGTCAGCAGGGAAAAAATACTATCTGCAGACATATCCTCCATTTATATTCTATTCCAAGAAGGTTACCACAAATTTTCAAAAGATATGTGGACCTCAAAATTTAAAAAACATTAACAAAATTGAAAGAGTTAAAGTAGATTTATCATCTGAGGTTCAGCCTAAAATTCACAAAGATTGGCCATCCACTGATAAATTATTTCAGCCATAGCAACATGAATATCATCCTAAACTGTAGATAGAGAGATCAAAGTTCTAATATCTGCCCTCAAGTTACTAAACAGTCTACTAAGGTGATGAGAGCAACACTGAGATAGCATATACCAAATTACATCATAAACAAATTAAAATGCTATAAAACAAAGGACTTTATCAGGTCTGAGGGAAGAAGTATTGAAATAAACTAATATGTATAATCTTTATCTCTAAGAACAGTACTATCAATGGCATTTTTGACAAATTTAAACACATTATTTGCTTTTATTTTTCAGTTCACATATTAAACACAAATTTATCATGGAATCACATGCTTAAAAGACTGAATTTTTAAAAAATAAACAAGCACAGCCATTCAGGTACTATCATGATAAAAGAAAAAATAATTTTAATCCAGGACTCAGCAAACTCAACTGCACCAACATATATTAATTGCTTGTACTATGCACAAAGAGTAAATTTCTAGGTGCAGACTTGAAGAGGAAATTAACTTGGGCAACAGATTTGTCACAAGTCCAAGGTGGGTTTTAGATAATGTCACTTAAACTATGAAACCATCACTAAGAGAGATAGGTCCTAAAACATGCAGTATCTGGCTCTAGCTGCCTGCAGGATTTAATGATTCCTTAATTTCTTTAGGATAAAAACAAAAGTTTTTTTTATTATCCTCCTGGAAAGAATGGGACAAAATTGGGAAGATGAAGTTTGTCTTCAGCACCTTTTAATCTTCTTTCTTGGTCCCTCTTCCTTCCAGTTCCAGAATTACCAGTACCCTAATGATGCCATCTAGTAGCTCATATCACTGGGTTTGCTGTCCCTGGGATAGCCTTTCCTAACATCATGGCCTTCATCATTACTTCCTGATTTTGTCCCATTTCCTCAATTAATTAAATAAATTAATTAAAGCTAAGAGATTAATCTGTTACAGTTGTTTATTGCATGGAAAGCAATCTGGAATTATACTTAAAGAGTTATAAAACTGTTAGGATTCTTATAAGGTACTAAGACAGTGGAATTGAGAGAGACAATATTATCTAATTTAGCATGGTTCAGTATGATTGATCTGATCCTATAAGGAGATGTTATGGGCCAGAACTTGAAACAAGGTACTAAGTGGAATTGAGGAGACAATGGTTAAATCTAGTTTAGCATCGATTTAATCCTACAACAAATAATGGTTTCCTAGTGATGTAATGATTGGTGTATACTCAGTGTACAGCATATAAGGAGGAGCTCTCAGGGTCAGAAGCAGAAGCCCACTAGAAGATCTTGGAGCCTCAGCCAGGATTCAGTAGAAGAGATTCACAAGCCAGAGAAGGCAGCTTAAGCTCTTGGAACCAAGACTACAGAAGGCCTCTAAGAAAAATTAACCGAGCCCCAAGTGAAGGAGATAAGACTTTGAAGGAGACTATAAAGGATTTGACTTTAATCCCTGGCTGTACTTATGATTATTGAACTGAACAGAAGCCCCCCCAAGAAAACTGCTCCCAGAGAATATTATATTTTAGAGAAGAACATTACATAAAATGACGTAGACCCTTTGACCAAGTAATACCACTATTGGATCTGTTTCCCAAGATGATCAGGACAAAATGGAAAGAAACTACATGTTCTAAAATATTTATAGCAGTTCTCTTAGTGGTAGAAAAGACCATCAATTAGGAAATAGCTGAATAGTTCTGGTATATAATTATAATACTATTCTGTAAGAAATGATGAGCAGGATAATTTTAGGAAACCATGAGGAAATTTGCATGAAATAATGCAGAGTAAAATGAGCAGAACCTAGAGAACATTGTATACAATAGCAGCAACTTTGTTCAGAATAAATGTGAATGACTAAGCTATCTTGAGTTGTATGAATATCCAAATTACCTACAAAGGACCTATGAAGGATGCCAAAAGTTGGATTTCTCTAGAGTGGGATAAGGAAAGAGCTTTGAACTATAATATAATCCAATAAATAAATAAATATTTTTAAATAAAGCTATTTATTGTATCCTCCCCCCATGTCTCCTCCTCAGTGACATTTATACTTTAAGAATAATTTTCAAAGCACTATATAATAGAAGAATTCCATGCATTACTGGCAAAACCAATAAAGAGGATATTTGGGATGGCAATTCAACAGATCATTACATGTAGGCAGCTACCAATCTCTAGTCTCCAACTGCCCACTAGAAATCTCAAACTAGATATATTTATAGGCATCTTAAAATCAACATGTCTCAAACTGAACTCATTATCTTTCCCTTCCAAAGCCTCCCACCCTCCAAAGTTCCCTATTATTGTTGAGGACATCACTATCCTCCCAGTCCCCCTAAGGATCAGCCTGGACTCCTCATTCACTTTGCCAAATTCTATCAATTTCACCATTGTAACATCTCTCGAACATGCTCCCTTCTCTCCTTATATTACTACCAACACAATACAAACCTTCATCACCTCATGCCTGGACTATTACATTAGATTGATGGTTGGTCAACCTACCACAAGTATCGCCCATTTCCAATATATCCTCCACTTAGCTGCCAAAGTTACTTTTCTAAGTCACAAACCCTCATCAATAAACTCTAGTGACTCCCAACACCTCCAGGATCAAATATAAAATCCTATTTTGTGTCCAAAGCCCTTTATAACCTCCCCCCAACTCTCTAATCTTCTTACACCTTACAAGCTACCTCTTCTTCCCTTTGCCCCCTCTATTTTCAATACAATTACACTGGATTTCTTGCTGTACTCAAATAAGATATTACACCCCCTCTAACTGGACATTTTTTCTAACTGGCCCCCATGCATAAAATGCTCTCCTTTCTCATCTCTACCTTCTGGCTTCCCTGGAATCCTTTAAGTTCTATTTAAAGTCCTACTTTCTACAACAAGATTTTTTTCCAATATCTCTTAATTCTAGTGTCTTCCCATTTCTTATTATTCCTTGCTTTTTCAGTATATACCTTGCTTATATATAGTTGTTCATATGTGTCCACCCATTGCAGTTCCTTAAGGGAGGGGACTGTCTTTTCTTTTTTTTTTTTTTTGTATTCCCAGTTCTTAGCCCAACACATCATAGTTACTAAATAAATGTTTATTAATTGACTGTATAAGACTTTATTGACTAATGGAAACAGAAGATTCCCTAAAGATGAATTCAGTAATTATAATACAGTGGAAAAAACATGAGATTTGGAATTAGAGGGGTTCACAATCCTAACTTTGTCACTCAGTGTCTGTGACTTAACCTCAGTTTCCTCATTGGTAAAAGGAGAAGATGGACTTAATGACTTCTAAGGTCTCTTCAGAGATCCAAGATAAAGATTCAAGGCCCAGTTTTTAAGAATCTCCCATATAAACAGAATATTGGCCTCCCTTATCCTATTCACCATACAGCAGAAGGTCTTATTCCTGGATTTTTGCCTTTTTGGCCTCTTGACTGCTATTATTTCCTCTTCCTAGTGATGGATGGTTGTACTAGAAGTCCCAAAGTACACTAGTCAATTTAGATGCAGCAATAAGAACAGAAGGCATCCAGAAAAGATGTTACCAGAATTCTAAAAAACCCCAAAGGCTCTTTTTTCCTCTAGTAATGGTGGTACCCAAACCATAGGATCAACTACACAGATGATTTTGTAAGAGGCCCCTCTGACTTACCAAGAATACAACTCCTTTATTGAGAATGGGGGAGGGGATTGAAAGGGAAAAATCTAATTCTCCCTAACAAGTAGGGTAGGAGCAGGTGTTGATAATGGTTAAGGGAATAGCAAAGAGCAGCAATGTTCCAAATGTGGCCTGGATCAGTGATGGCAAACTCAGTTAGAAATGTGCCACTAATCCTAATATAAGGATCCCTACAAGTCACATATTGCCCTAGAGAATGACATATCAATGTTAATCTATGTCTTATTCTATTTTTACTCACTTTGTTAAATAGTTTCCAGTGATACTTTAATCAGACTGGAACACACTTGAAAGTATTATGTGCTATGGCAGATCTCAGACCACATGCTCCATACCTCTGGTCTAGACTCAGATCATATCATATAATCAAAAGCTCTTCAGTGGGGGAAGGGGGGGGGGGGGAAGAGTACAAAGGTGTCCTGAGAGTTAAACTTTTGCGTACCTCTGGACCATGTAAGTTGTGGTTAAGTGACATAAGGGGCCTAAGCAAGAAAAGCCAGAGACATTGATAAAGCAAGGAAGTCAGAAGAGTCAGTAACAATTAAAAAATCAACAGAACAATCCAAAATCCAGGTGGAAAGCTGGAATCAGTAAATGATGGATCTAATCTGATATCTCATCACACCCTGAGTTTTAAAAGTCTATGCTTTTTGTAGCAAGGAAGTGGAAACGGAGCGGATGCCCATTAATTGGGGAATGACTGATTAATTATGGTATATGAATGTTATGGAATATTATTGTTCTATAAGAAGCAGGATCATTTCAGAAAGACCTGGAGAGACTTACATGAACTGATACTGAGTGAAGTGAGTAGAACCAAGGAAAGATTATACACAACAACAGCAAGATTATGTGATGATCTGATGTACACAGATCTTTTCAACAGTGAAGTGATTCAGGCCAGTTCCAATAGATTTGTGATGAAGAGAGCCATCTGCATTCAGAAAGAGGCCTGTGGGAACTGAATGTGGATCACAACATAGTATTTTCACCTTTTTGTTGCTGCTGTTGTTTGCTTGCTTTTTTCTCTCAATTTTTTTCCTTTTTAATCTGATTTTTCTTGTGGAGCATGATAAATGTGGAAATGTGTTTAGAAGAATTGCACATGTTTAACCTATATTGGATTATTTGCTGTCTAGGGGAGGGAGAAAGGGATGGAGAAAACTATGGAACACAAGGTTTTTGCAAGGGTGAATGTTGAAAACGATCTTTGCATATATTTTGAAAAATAAAACTTTATAAAGGAAGGAAGGAAGGAACGAACGAACGAACGAAGGAAAGAAGGAAGGAAGGAAGGAAGGAAGGAAGGAAGGAAGGAAGGAAGGAAGGAAGGAAGGAAGGAAGGAAGGAAGGAAGGAAAGAAGAAAATAGAAGGAAAAAGGAAGGAAGGAATAGAAGGAGGGAGAAAAGAAGGGAAGGAAGGAGGGAAAGAGGGAGAGAGGGAAAGAAAAAGGGAACAGAGGAATTAAGTAAGGGAAGGGAGGAAGGAGGAAGGGAGACAGGAAAGAATGAAGGGAGGGAGGAAGAAAGGGAGTAAGGAAGGGAAAGAAGAAAGGGAAGAAAGAAAAAAGGAGAAGGAAAGAAAGATAAGGAGGGGAAAGGGAAGAAAGGAGGAAAAATCATCTTCTAACAGTAAATCACTTCAAATTATTATATCATTTGATTTTTATAATCTGAGAAATAGATGATATCATAATCCCTATTTTTAGATTTTTAGATTTAGGACCTAAAACAGAGGTTAAGTGATTTGCCCAGCATCACACAGCTACTGAATGTTTTCAGGTTGAATTTAAACTTGAGACTTTCCAACTCCAAACCCAGAAATTTATCCACAGCACTTCCTAGCTTTTGAATATTACAAGTTTACAAGGAGGTTTGGACTTTTGTTAAATGACACAGAGGATAGAGTACCTGCCCTGAATTCAAATCTGGCCTCAGACACTTATAGGCTGTGTGACTCTAGGTAAATCACTTAATCCTATTTGCCTCAGTTTCCTAATCTGTAAAATAATCTGGAAAGGAAATGTGAAACTTCTCCAATATCTTTGCCAAGAAAATCCAAATAGGTTTGGAAAAAGTTGGATACAACCAGAACAATTCAACAAAAATGAACAAAGGGCTGCCTTTCAAATATGGAAGAGATAGAAGAAGCAATAAAGAAAAAGGAAAAAAATGAAAAGCTGATCTTAGTTCACCCTAGAGCTAATAGGAGGAACTATTTCTCCTCGTTTCTTCTCAGTTCAGTCTCATTCTTATAATAGCAGGGTTTCTGAGAGAAGCAGCAACAAGGAGAAGGCAAAGCAGCAAAGCATGGGAAGCAAAAGGCACATGGAGAATAGTCATAGTGAGCAATCCAGGAAGCTGGTGACTATGCAAAATTATCTTCAGATGCTAAGAAGTCCAACACTTCAAATAAGTCACCCTCCTATCTTCCATTGGGACTAAGATATTCTCCTCCTGAAGGAAGGATTAATAAAAAGGCATTAAAACTGTCTATGTCTCATATCTCTAAAGAGATATAAATATAGAAAGAATAAACTAAAGGCCCAGGAGATTTGAAAAATGGTAACTTTGGGAAGTGATTCCCATCATTTTTGCTATTTGATTTCATTATTTGTGATTTATTTGATGTAATAGGGATCAGGAGCATGTCCAAATTCCCTAAAATGGCATCATTCCACAGGGAAGACACAAGGGAGTTATTTCTGGGAGAATCATAATGGTGTACAAGAGAGATACTTTGGAGAAAGAGACTATGGATTAGAGATAGACATCTTAGAACTGGTTCTAGTTGGCTAACCATGTATTAGAGAAGAGACTCTGGCTGTAGAGGCATTCAAAGAATAGTGGGAGCCTTACTTAGTTTAGGCCAGTATTCATAGGGAAGCTCAGCGGCCAGTTAGAGTCCAGTCTCTAATCTTTTGAATGAAAAGGCTCAAGTATACTCAAAAGTATTTCATTCCATCGTTCCAGAGTTTGAATTTGACAATCAGAAGAGTACCGATATCCTGAGAAGCATAGAACAGAGACTTCTACATCAACTCAATCTCCCATCTCTCAGTCCCCAGACTTTTTTCAGGCCATCCTCCATGCCTGAAATCTTCTTTCTTCACTCAGCCCACTGAGTTCCCTGGTTTCCTTTAAATCCCAACTAAAATCACACCTTCTACAGAAATCCATCTTAATTGCAGTGCTTTACCTCAGTTAACTATTTCCTATTTATTCTAAATATTCCTTGCTTTTGTATATATTGACTAGCATGTTGTTTCCCCATTAGAATGTAAGCTCCTTATGGGTTAGAGCTCTCTCTCTCTCCACTCTTTGTGTATATCTAACACAGCTCAATGTCTGGCATGTAGGTACTTAATAAATGTTTATTGATTGATTAAGATGTATCAGATCCTGAGAGAGGAAGGTACTTGTTTAACTATTAGTGGTAACTGCTAAACAACTGCCTGATCTTATTCAGAGGTATGGAGCAAATGCTATCATTCACACACTCTCCCTAGCAGTTAAATATTCTACTTGATATCAAAAAGCATTCTGGGATAAAGGCCAAACTCTCTAAGGCTTTCAGAAAACAGATTTCTTCTGGCTTTGCCCCTTTCCTGAGTGGAAATGTTAATTTCCTTATTCTGAGGATTTGGATGTGTGGGGGATTATTTGATAATCCTCAACTTCTTAAGACAAAAAACACACTCCTCTTCCTTGATGCTTTTCAATAGATGTTAATCCCCCAAACATAGTACATAGCTCTTTAATGATGGCAATAGAAAAAGGAATAAAACTAAATGCATTGAATTATCCATATAAACTAAACACACTTGGTTTCCACCCATACCAAGCCCTTTTGAGGGGAAGGGAGGATATCTCCAAACAAGTTAGAACCTCAAAAGTTCAAGGTTCTCAGGCTCACTGTCACCATTGCCCCCTCCCTATCAGTAGGCAAGCCAAACCTAAAGCTCAAAGAAACACAGATCAGAGGCTTAGATTCTGATAGCTCAGGGCCTAGACTCCACATGGATCAGAAGTCAATTCCTCCTCTGGCTGCTCTATTTCTACCAGCAACTATTGCTGTGCTCTCCCTACTCCTTCAGCATCAAAGCATTATAGACATTCACCAGTCACCTCTAAGCCTTCCCTGAGGGCCCAGAACTACCATCAAAATTCCACAATAAGAAAATACCTGCAAAGCCAAAAGCAACTTGCTTCCCTACTATTGGCCATTTGGAGTTTGAGAGAACCCCTTCCCCCATCTTTCCCCTTGAAAACTGCTGGACTGTAGTCTCTAGTAGCATCAGGCCTCATATTAAACATGCTCTTTCTTCATTCTTTATGTTCAGCTTTCTCCTCCTCCTGTTTGCATAGATGGGGGTGAGGAAGAGAATCATACTCTCATTCTGCTTTAAGTAAATGTCCTTTGGTTAACTCAATATAGCAATGATATATTCGCTCTGGTTAAGATGAAATTTAGTGGAAATGGGATCTTTTGTGCTGTGGATTGAGCTACAGCTACATCAGGGGCCAAGGATACCCATTATGTTATTTAACAATTATTGTCTGAGGTAGGTATTACAAATATCATTAACCTTGTTGTGCACATAGGGCACAGAGAAGTTAAATTGTTCAACCAAAGTGATAAAAAATTATAAAGCAGAGCTAAGCCTCAAACTAAGGTATCTTTGCATTAGAAACCTTCTTTTGAATCAAAAGAGGCAACAGATTAAACAACAGTGCCATAAAGTAGTAAGAGTCCTTTGACCACAACGTGCCCAAAAGAATCACAGATTTAGAGCTAAAAGGGAACTTTAAAATCTAGTCCAGACACTGCATTTTTATTTTACAAATAATGCAACTAAGGTCCAGAGAGCTCTAGTGATTTATCTGAAGTCACACAAGTAGGAAGTGACAGAATCAGGATTTGAATCTAGATCCTCACTCTGACTACAATTCTTTCATAATATTGTGCTGCCTCCCATAAAACTCCCTCAGTTTCTTAATCTTTAAAATATCCTTCACTACTTCCACACATAATAATAACTGCAGAGCCTATCTCACAAAGTTGTTGTGAGGAACAAATGAGATGATGTATACAACACTCTGTATAAATATCAGCTATTATTAATGTAAAACTAGGGATAGTTATGGAGCTTGTTATGCTACTTTGAGCCTGTTTTGAAATATACCTGCCTCCTTTAGCCTGTGCTATATATGACCCAGGCCAGTGTGGCAGTGAGATACATACAACAACAAATGATAAAATGACTTTAAGTCTTAGTCTCTACTTAGAAAAATTAGTTTTCAATAGGGAGTCCAATCATCAGATTTAGACTCTATAGCCTATATATTAAAATAGTTTCCTATTTTTTTAAAAGTCTCTAAATTAAGACCCAGATTCAAAACTATGGTGTCATGCAAATTTCTCACTCTCACCCCAAACATCCAACTAGTTGCCAAGTCTAGGTATTTCTACCTTTATGATATCTCTCATATATGTCCCCTTCTCTCCACTTATATAGCCATCATCCTGATACAGACCTAGTCTACTACACTAGCTTTCTGGTTAACTTCCAGAAGTATTAAATCTCTCCCTATTCTAATCTATCCATCAGTTGCCAAAGTGATCTTTTGAAATGTGCTAATCTGATAATGTCACATTCTTATCCAGTAAATTCTAAAGACTCCCTCTTACTTCCAGGAGCAACCATAAAATCTTCAGTTTGATTCAAAGCCCCTCACAACTTGGCCCTTTCCTACTTTTCCAGATCTTCTTACATTTTCTTCCCTTCCCTTCAGTATATTCCAGGGATCCAACTCAACCCATGTTCTTTGCACACTAAACTTCCTCTCCCGATGCCATGCCTTTGCACTGGCTGGCCCCCATAATTAGAACATTCTTCCTTCTCACTTCTACCTCCACACTTTCCTGATTTCCTTCAAGACATATCTTCTTCAAAAGGCTTTTTTTCCCCAGTCCTTTCCTCCATCCTCCAGGGCCTTCCCTCTAAGATGATCTTCTATTTATATTCTATGTGTTTAGTCTGGTCACCTTATTTTCATGTTCTATGCCCATTTAAAATGTTTTTGCCTTTCTTTGTATCCTTAATACTGAGCATAGTTGAGGTATATGGGGTCTTCAAAGTAATACTAGTAATCTTGGAGTGAGGACTTCCTGAGTCATTTTCAGTGCTGTGCTTCACCTTTGATGTCCACCTGCCACCCAACTCTCACCTATGGCTCCAAGAAGATGCAACATGTGCAGTGACCACAGCCCAATAAACTTTTTCTTCAAACAGGGTAAAAAAAACACACCATCCTCAAACATATTGGTGAGTTAAAGGGATGTCTTCCCTAAACATATAATTTCCCTAGTGGAACAGGCAGCTGTGAACATTTTGTTTCAACACGGCATTAAAACAAAGGAAGCGGGAACTATAGAGCACTTAGAGCATGGTCAGCCACCGAAGACACCAAAGACATCCACTGTATCCTGAGCCATCGCCAGTCATCTTGACTTTTGCTTTGATTTTGAACTTCAGTGACTCTGCTTCACTTAAATCTAATTTATACATGAGTCAAAAGTCATCACACAAATCATTTTACTATTTTATTGTTTTGCTATTCTATAATTTTATCACTTCATTATTTTACTATTCAACTATTTTATTATTTATTATTTTACTATCTTACTAGTTTACTTACCAAAAAGAAATGCAGCAGTGAGCTACTGATGACAAAACAGTATACTTTCCAAGGATGTACTCTTGAGATGATGAGGTTGGTACACACATTGCCAAAATTAGTTCAACATTTGGGAAGCCCAGAAAGAATATGTGGAGAAAAGGGGTATTAGGATACCTACCAAACTAAAGGTCTAAAGAACCATTGTGTTGACTTCATTGTCATATGCCTATGAGACCTCTTCAGTCTACCAGTACTATGCCAGAAAATTGTTTTTATTTGAATCATTCTAGGATAATTCTTAAGATTACCTGGAAAGATAAGGTACTGACACTGGAGTCCTTTCTCAAGTTGAACTGCCAAGTATTCAAACTCTATCAGAGAGAATATAAGTCTAAAGGCTGGTCACATTGTTCAAATGTCAAAAATGTATTTACCAAAAGGACTATTTCTAGAGAACTCACACAAAGTGGGCATTCACAAGGTAGTCAGAAAAAGAAATACAAGGATGTTCTCAACGTTTCTCTGAAGTACTTTGGTATAATAAGACATGGAAAACACTAGGATAGGATCATCCAGAATGGCATATCCATGTGAAAGAGGCACAGAGCTCCATGAGCAAAGCAGAATTGTAGTACCTCAAAAAAAATGTGAGATATACAAATTTTGAGATATCTCCCCCTAACATGGTCACATGGACTATTTGTACACAACCTGTGGAGGGCCTTCCAAGCTCATATTAGTTTGATCAACCATAGCCAAATGCACTGTATTGACATAGAAATGTCATTTTAGTCCAAATCAAGCACAAAGGACAAACATCAACTTAGCATATGCTAAGTTCTTAATAAATATGAGTTGCTGATGTGAGACCCATAACTTTGACTCTTAGAAGTCATCACTCTTAGATTTACAGTGTCATCAGAAAAACAATGTTAAAAAGACTTATATGGATTTCTGCTTTAGGGAAAAGATTGGGGTCATTAAAAGAATAGAATGACTTTTCAAAAGCAAGTTCTCATATTTATTTTTAGTCCAGTTCATTGTTCATCTACAGTACCTATCTAAGATTTATGTACAAGTAAACCAGCTATATGGTTTGTCTATCCAACTGCTTATCACATCTAGGCAGCAGAAATTTTTCATCCATTTGGTTATCTCTATGTAAATTGATAGGTAACTCAAAACATAATGGAGAGACATGTGACAAACAAATTAGACCCCAGTAGGGGAGGATTCTGGGAAGATGTAGGTCAGAAAATTTCAAGCTCTTCAGATTTCTCCCCCAAACAGAACAAATCTGTACCTCAGAATGAACATACACCTTGAGAAGCAAATAAGTCTTGGGGCATAACAGAGGTCCTCCTGGAACAACCCCAGAAGATTGGAAGAAAAACCCAGTGTGAATTGTAAATGCCTCCAAGCTACCTCTCTACAGATTGCAAGGAGGAGCCCTGGGGCTCTCTGCATTCTTTAGGAGCTTCAGCCACAACCACAGAAACTTTCACTTTTGAGACAGGTTGGGAAGTCAGAGGTCTGAGTCTGGGAAAACTGAGGGAACTTCTGCTGATTAATAACACCAGAACTAGCTGCACTGCAAATATTATAGATACTGCCCTGGGCAAGAAGGAATAGAACACTGGTAAGTGCACTAGTAGTGAGGCAGGAATGCTGCTGGCTTATAGGAGGATGGAGCTTTTGGTTTGGGGTTCAAGGTCAAAAGGGAAAGCAGAAGCCCAGCCCTAAAGTTAGAGGTGCTTACGCTAATAGTTCTCATTTTTAAAAAATGAGCAGGCAAAGAAAAAGAATCCAACCATAGAATGGGAATAGGGAAGACCAGGGTTTATCTTCAGAGGGGGACAGTGGAAATTTTAAAAGCCTCTTTAAAAAGACTAACATTAAATGGCTACCTGCCCAGAAAGAATTTATTAAAGAATTCAAAAAATACTTCAAAAATCCAATGAGAATGATTGAGGAAAAACTTTTTTAAAAATGAAAAACATTCAAAAAAAAAAAAAAGATGATTAAAAAAAATAACCAACTAGAAAAGAAATTACGGTCTTTTTTTTTTTATTTAAATTTTATTTTATTTTATAATAACTTTGTATTGACAGAATCCATGCCAGGGTAATTTTTTACAACATTATCCCTTGCACTCGCTTATGTTTCGTTTTTTCCCCTCCCTCCCTCCACCTCCCCCCCCCGCAAGATGGCAAGCAGTCGAAATTACAGTCTTAAAAAAGAAAATAATTCTTTGCAAATTAGACTTGGGCAAGAGGAAGCCAGTGAAGCTCTAAGAAATCAAGAAATAACAAAACAAAATATAAAGAATGAAACGATAGAGCTGAAAATGAAACATCTTAATAACTGGGCTAGGGGCAGCTGGGTGGTGCAGTAGATAGAGCACCAGTCCTGAAGTCAGAAGGACCTGAGTTCAAATGTGATCTCAGACATTTAACACCTCCTAGCTGTGTGACCCTGGGCAATTTTAACCCCAATTGCAGAAGAAGAAGAAGAAGAAGAAGAAGAAGAAGAAGAAGAAGAAGAAGAAGAAGAAGAAGAAGAAGAAGAAGAAGAAGAAGAGAAGAAGAAGAAGAAGAAGAAGAAGAAGAAGAAGAAGAAGAAGAAGAAGAAGAAGAAGAAGAAGAAGTTGTTGTTGTTTGTCCTTCATTCTTGAAGAGAACTATGACATCAGGAAGGTAACATGCAAATGAATTGAATTAAAGTGAGGGAGGGCTGTACAAAATCACCAGCTTTAGAACACTAGAGATGGCCCTGGATTCAGTGAGACAACTTGTGGTCTTTTTTTTGTGGAGGTGGTATTGATGTTATTGAATCAGCAGTGACATCTGCAGATTAAAGTTGTAGGTTGCCCCCAAACATATGCATTTTTCTCCCTTATGTGTTTTCCTCCCAAGTTCCCTTCAAAATATGTCCATGATCCTCCACAGATCCTGAGTACATTGATGAAAGAGTATGACTCAGGTTTATACATAAATAATAATATATTTAATCATTTATTCACTTAAAATTTTTAGTATCTGTAAAATTATCATTATGCTTTTTTTGGTTTTTGTTTTATTTTGTTTTATTGTTAATAGTTATTTTTAAGATTTATCATAAACAACTGGTTGTGTAATACAAATACATTGGTTGGAGCTCAAAAGCTAAAATGGTAGATAAAGAAAATATATTTCCTCTCAATGGTGTTTTAAAACCCTGAAAAAAATTGAGCTTAACTAGTTAATTGCAGTCTATCTCTGGGAACCTAGACCTTTTGGGATAAGAACATGAGGCAGTAGTCTAATCAATTTAGAGAATGAATAGGTAGATATCTATATGCTTAGGGAAAAAGTATGATGTGCTACCAGTGAAAATGGACTACGTCATCACATAAGTGATTTAATGTTTTCTTATTTTCTAAAATAGTTAGGCTTTGGAAGTTTAAATGATTTTCCTAAAGTAACACAATACTATTGTCAAAGCCAAGCCTTGAAACCAGTTCTTCCAATGCTGAATTTAGTTCCTTTTATATTACATTGAGTTGTCCCTGCCTTCTAAATAACATATGTGAATGTACTTTATGGGAAAGCAGAAAGAACAATTCTCTTGTGCCATCAATGAGATATCTAACCTAACACAAAGGAGTAAAATTCATGTTCTAGCTGGATGGTGTCTATTCATTTTCACCACAGGTCATTTACCTGAATATATTTCCCATTCCATTTTCAGTTAACACATTAAGAGGTTAAAACTGGAGGGATTAGCACAGTTGGTTCAAGTGTCTTGCATATCAGATGCTTCACCATAATTTGCCATTTAACTATAAATCTAACTTGAAAAAACAGGATTTCAGAAATTTTAAAGAAATATAAGATGTTATTACTTATTTAACTTGTTATCTGTCACAGTCTACTTTTTTGGCTCTATATATGCTAAGTATCACACATACACATATAAGAAAAAAGCTTGAAGTTAAACGATCAGTGGAACTGAGCCACTAAAAAAGAAAATGCCCCTCAACTTGAATCAAATTGTTAAAGTTTTAGAAGTATCCACCATGAATACAATTACAGCCAACTAGTTAGTGTATCATTCAGAAATGGATATTTTAGTGTTCTACTTTTCAAATTACAGTGTGGAACTTGCAGTAATAAAGGACAGTTTGAAGAAGCGAGATATCGTAAAATGGAAAATGTAGCACATCTAACGTCGGGAAGGGAGAAAGAAAAGTGTATGGAGCATAAAATGGGACTGATATAACTGTAATATTTCAGAAAATAGCAAAATATCTGGTCTGAGAGTCTTATGATAGTTGGGTAATAAGGCAAGGCTGGATAGGTTAAAAAAAAAAAAAAAAAAAAAAGACAGTACAGAAAAACTCTGGGAAATACAATAAAGGATAGTGGCTGATAAAAGAAGCCAGCCTAGGAAAGGGGATCAACCATATGAAATATGCTATGACAAACCAATGCATCATCAAGATTATTTTAATTCCCCCCCAAACCTATAAAAATTTCCAGAGAAGTTTATGGAAGTGATTTTTTTTTTTAAATATTAACACAGTAACTTGAAAAGGCAGATAGCAGTCTCCCACACATAAGGGACCAGGCTCAAGCTTTCCCTATAAGACATGTCAGATGATATGAGGATGTTGGTCCCCTGAAACTGACTCCAAAATACTAGGACCAACCTACTTCCATTGAATCCTTTGTTTAGGCAGTGCGTTTAGCCTTGTGAGATTATAAGATACACTGAGTCTACCCAAGAAACATATCAATAAATGTGGTTGTTATTACAAAATACCAGTGGTTCTATGATGTCACTGATGTAACATTGTATGATAATACAAATCATAATGCATCTGTTTCTGTGCCTCTTGCCATGATTATTATCTCTTAAAAGAAATTTTCATCACTTTCCCAGTGTTATGTCCATTATCTGCCACCTCAGGCCTTAAATCTCAAGATTGGCAAACATATCAAATGACTCGCAAAGAATCAAGATACTTGAGAATGGACCTCCCCCACTCTATATACATACACACACACCCTCCACTCATAACTTATGGCTGTTCCTATTAGTGACCTCTTCGTTATAGGCCCAGTGAAGAATTCATACTTAATGAGGCACTTCTATAATCAAATGAAGGTGAATTGGGACACTGAAGACTAAGGCTCTAGGACACCTGAGAAATATACTCCAATGCTAAACATCCTAAAATATGGTCTACAGGCAAAAATATCTAGGAACTCCCCTCACCCCATACCCAACAAGCTCAAAAAAAAAAAATAGTTCTCATAGTCAATAAGTTTCAAGCACACATAGGATTCCATTTAGGAGTTGTTGTTTTTCCATATTGACTGAAGGTCAGTTTAGAGCTCATGCTTAGATTTCTACAACAGCTACCTACCTCATTTGCATAATTCAAGTTTCTGCAATTCATCTCACATATTTCTGCCAAATTAAACTTTCTAATATACTCTTTGTATTTTGTCTCTCCCCTAACCTAAATCTGTAGTGATTTCCTATTATCTACTTCATCAAACTGAAAGTATCCTGATTGTCATTTAAGGCCATTCATAATTGGACTTTTTCTGCCATTGCTTCCCAAAACAAACTCTAGTCATTTTCTTCCATGTCCTATTAAACAGAATGCAAATAAAAGAGAGTTCAAAGGGACAAAGAAAGTATAGGTAGAATTTAAAGATTTAATATTTTCTAGGGAAAGGTGATCAAAAAAGAAACTGAAAACTATCAAGAATAAAAGTCTGAAGAAGAAATAATTCTGGAAAGGACAAAAGAGCACCCACTAAATAAAGAGACAATAGTGGATACGTAAGGAGCTTATTACTGACAACTTTTTTTAAAATCATGTGTATGCAGGTCCACAATTTGAGGCACAGAAAAACAAGATATCAAAGAATATAACAAAGGAGCATTACAATCTGTTAAAAATTATCAAAAATATTAAAATCTAGGAGAGGGGAATCCTGAAATTTGGATAGAAGTAGGAGATGAGAAGAAAATCAAAAAACTGCTATTCTGGTTGGATGAAATTATAATAATAGAAGACAACAACAATCTGAATAAGTGAAGTATAATTTTGCTTGTTTTTCTTTTCCAAGGAGAATGACCTCTGGCCAAAGAAGTGTAGAACAAACATATTTAACAGAGAGTAGCCACGCAAGATAAGTGGTAGGATAGAATCTAGTTATCCTCTAAGAGTTCAGGTCAAAATCTTCAAGCAGAACTAGGAGCTATGATTTCTGAGCTCAACAGAATAGGTATCTCAGAACTAGAGAAGTACAACCAATTTTCAAAAGTGAAAAGTCTGCAAATTATAGACTGCGAGTTTGACTTCAACTCTTGGCAAAAATTCTATAACACATTATTAAGAGGATGGGCTGTTAGCACTTAGAAGAGAAATGATTCCTAAAAATCTATTATGGTTTCATTAAGAAAACTAAACTCATTTCCTTTTTTCTTTCTTTTTTTTTTTTTTTTTTTTGACTGCATAAGGAAACAGGTAAATAAGATAGACATAGTATGCTTAGATTTAGTGGCAATCAATCAACAACCATTTGCTAAGCACCTGTGCCAGATACTATACTAGGTACAGAAAGTATTTAACAATCTCATTCTGTGTATATGAATAGGAAGGAGAAAAAATAGGTAGATTTGAAATTAGTTAGATATGTGGACTCAAAGAGAAATCATTCATGGGAAAATATCAATTTTGAAGGATGTCCCTAGTGAGTACTACAGGCATCTGTCCTTTGTTCTCTATTGTGCAACATTTTAAAGGGAGATTTGGAAAGAAGTTCAGGATATATGCTTATCAAATTTATACATGGTATGAGTTTTAGAATGATAATACGTAGACATATACAGTTCATATATAGCACAGTGCTTTTAAAGTAATGCACATCAGATAGTAGTTTATTTCCACCCCATCAAAAATTCATTTGATAAACTGACTGGGAAAAAAAATTTTTGGGCCCAAACTATTACGTCATTTCTGTCATTCTAAATTTTCTATACATACTGTTTTATTTTTCCAAAACTGAATTTCTTCTTTATTTAAAAAAAGATTCCAAATATTTATCATCTCTCTCTACGCTTCCCCCTTCTAATGAAACAATTTAGAAAAAATCCTCATATCTAATGTGTATAGTGCAACAAAACAAATTTCTACATTGGCCATGTACAAAATTGTATGTCTAATTCTGTTGTTTAGTTCATTACCTCTCTAACAAAAAATGAGTAATAAGCTTCATCTTCAATTCTCTGAATTCATGTTTGTGATTGCACTGACCAAAATTCTAAAGTCTTTTGAAGTTATGTTACTCTACAATAATATTGTACAATAATTACCTTATAAATTGGTCTCTCAGTTTTGTTTACTTCCATCTGCATCAGTTCATAGAAGTTTACTACTTCCTCTAAAACTTTCCATTTTGTCATTTCTTATAGCACAATTCTATTCTACAAAATTTATATACCATATAAATTGTCCAACCATTTTGTGTAATGTTGTTAAACCATTCCCCAGTAAGTGGGTAGAATCTTGCTTTTCAGTTTGGGATGTCAGAAATGAATGCTATAAATATTTTTGTCCATAAAGGCCCTTTACTTCTGAAATTAAATTTCCAAGACATTCACATTAGAAATAGAGTTTGTTATAAGAACATTGTTTGTTGGGTTTTTTTTTTCACTTCTTTTGAAAACTTGAGTTACTGTCAACAAGTCAAAAGTGCCTACTCTGTGATAGGCACTTTGCTAAGTCCTAGGAATATGAACCTAAAGAGAATGACTATACTTGTCTTCATGGAGCTCACATTTTACACAAAGAGAAAGACTATATTTGCCTTCAAGGAGCTCACATTCTAATGAAAGAAAGCAACACATAAAAGGAAGTGAAAATAATAGTATGTACAGAATGATTTTACATATATAAACATATTTGTATCTAATGGTAGTTTTGGGATGGAGAGAGGAAAGGAAGAGAGAGAGAGAGAGCTACATGATAACATTATTGCATATTTAAAAGGAATGGAAAATTGTGCATAATAGATTTGCTATCTCATGTGCAATCATCTTTTTTTTTCTTATTCTACTATGTTATGGAAATGTTTATTTTATTTCTTAAGTTCAGAATAAAAATGTTGTAAAACAATTTTTAAAAGGAAGTGGGCAGGAGTACCATCTTGGATCTTGATAGAGAAGGAGAAACAAGAATGGAGCCTGAAGTGGAATAAAGAAATAGTTGACCTGAGCATCCTCCTTCAAATGAAGATTCTGGGAAGAATCAGAAAATAAGAGAAAAAGGCCATAGTATTTTCAGTGTGAGAAGTCCAAGTGTGAAGTGAACTTCCAAGGTGAAAATCTTTCTGTGGCATGAATGGTAGAGAGAGTCCAGAGAGTCAGGAATGTATCCTGAAGATGAATGAAAATATTGCTGGCCAGGGTGTCCTCCTTAAAATGGAGTTACAGGAAAAATATGGGGAAAAAAGTGAAAACAATGTTGGATGAAGACACATACTACTGGGAAAGTTATGGGTGGGTACCCAACAATTAAGGAATAGCTGGAAAATTGTGCTGTAAAAATATAAGTAAATATTATTGTAAAGAAATGATAAACATGAGTAAGTCAAAACTATGAGATTTATATGAATTAATAAATATTTGGTAAAAATAAATAAAAATACAAGAATAATATATACAACATCTATATAAATTAAAATAACACTAAAAGAAATATGAACTTGGAGTAATTATAACAACCAATTAAAATAAATAAAGAAGTTTACTTCCCTTTTCTTAGAAAAAATATAAAGGACTGTATAACAGAATCTTAACACATTGTCAGGCTCATCATGCTGACTTATCTGGTTTTCTTTGTTCCAAGGGATGATTCGAATGCCAAAGCAAGGAGAAATCAGATGTTTCCAGAAATGGCTGTGATGTTAAAACAAAAGTCAACAATAAAACTTTTTTTTAAATCATTGATACTCTCTTTTAATACCTCTAGGCGTGCTATTTATAACTGTTGGGATCATAGAAGACCCAAAAGATTTTTTCAGAAAGTAACTTTATCAGAGAATTGTTCAAAACCCACTGGAAATACAAGTGATAGAAAACCTTGTGACTTTTTGTAATATTACCCCAAGGGAAATCCCCAACTTGCTGTAGTGTGATGTCTCTCACTTCCAAACAAATCCAAATTCAGCTTGCTGAGAGATTTGATAATAACTCTGAAATATTCATTTGTATTCCAAAAAGTTCATGGGGTACTAGTGGGTGCCTGCTTCTATTGTTAGATCATTTATTAAAACTGATTAATGTTGCCAGTCAATTTCTAAATCAAGAGAAGATACAGTTCTATGGTATGAATAAAGACAGACAAATACAATAGAAGTGTCAGCTGAATCCAGGATCTTAGATAATCTCTCAAACTTTTAGACTTTGAGTTTCTGAGCAAAGCCCAAAGAACTATGTGACTATCTTCATTCATTATAGCCTTTATATTTTTTTTCCTTTTTTTCTAATTTTTCTCTCCTAACTCAATTTGCTGAGTACTATATTAGTGTCACATAAACTTTATTCTGTCTCTTGTGAGTTGTGTGAAACTCTGGGTCTTTTTCTTCATCTGCAAAATGAGGGAGTTTGGACTAAAATATGTCTCACATCCCACTATCTCTAACATTCTATGATTCTTTGCTTCACTAATTTTTTTCTTTATAATTAAATAAGTTTTCCAGTCTTAAATTTCATGCTGATGCTTTAAGGCTCGAATGAGCTCATTTGGATGAGAGTCATAATAGCAGGATAGGGCAAGATTAGAAATTCAGGCAGACGTGCCAAAGGTGGCACACAGCCCAATTTTCATTGTCACATATGCTGTTTGGCACTGAGTTATAGTGCCAGGAAGGAAAAGAACAGACTTTAAGTGATAATATACATATATACATATGTGTGTGTTCATACTCTCCATGCACAGTTTTACCTTTCCATCTACTAGTCACAGTCAAAATGTTTTATTAAATCTAGCAAAAATTGCCCACATTTAGCATCAAATTTGATTTGGAAATTTCATACAAGTCATCATAAGAGCCCTATACATACCAATTAATAATAAAGATAACAGTGGTTAAATGGCTGCCAAATATCTGAATATTTCCAACTATCTTGATCATTTATCTTTTGAGTTTTCACTTGTATTTTCATTTGTGTAGAATCATGAAGATTTGGATTCAATTCCCACCTCTGATACACACTAACAGTGTGAACCTGGGCATCCTCAGTACCCTGAGGCAACTTTCTAAGACCATAGTTACAAAGGAAGTAAACATGTGCTTTGGTAGGGAGAGTTTCCTCATTTGGATTTCCCTAAACCAATGAAATCAGAAGCTCAATGTGAGACAGTATAAGAAAGGAGATGGGGGAGGGGAAGAGAGAGAAAGGAGAAGAATAAAGAATGAAAAGGGGAGAGAGAGAGAGACAGAGAGAGAGAGAATTGTACACTATAAATTTGTAAGGCAGTTTCAGTTAAAACCAAAGTATATCACTCAGTTCTAATTAAATGTTTGAGTAAGTGAGACCTTTAATATTACCATTATGTGCTCCATTTCTTTAATTGTTGTTTAATTGTAGCAAGGACTACAAATCTTTTTCCTCTCAGAGTCGAAATGGTGCCAAAGGTAAAGGGGAATTGAAAAAATCTTTATCCATCCTCCAGAAGTTTCCAAAAACAATTTGAGATAATTTTAATAACTGGGTCTAGTTACCCTGGAGGGAAATGTGGGCAACTAAAAGACAAATATGAAAAAAGTACAGTCCTTAGATCTAGTAGGGTAGGAAAGAGAGGATATATACTGTAACAAACCACAATTAACTTTCACAGAACTGGAGATAGAAACTCACTTACAAGATAAAAAGGGATATGATTTCTCTAGCTCCTAAAGATGTCTAATGTGTGAGGTCTATGGAACAAGAGCTTCAGAAAATAGAGGCATTCTAGTCTGGATATTCATTTTGAGTTATAGACATAATTGGAATGAGACAGAGGTTCCAGAGTAATTTTCCCCTGTAGGATATTTTTAGAAAAGTATTCCCATGTAAAATGGAACAAATGTCAAAGACTAGGAGACTGAAAAGAATACAGGAAGAACTGGGAGAAGAGGAGAGGAAAAGGCCAAAACAAGGGAATCTGCGATTGAGATCAGCCTTCTGCTAAAAATTGCAACATTGTGAAGGAGCTTGAAGAGAATTATCAACCTCATCTAGCCTATTGAAAATAGATGGAGGTGAGAGCTACCAGAAAGGACCAACACTACAGCAAAAGACAAATTGGCCATAAGATGACATTCCAATGTTCCCTGCTAATCCTCCCAGAAAAGTACCATAACTGACTGAGATTATCCAGGTTCTTAAAAATGTTATCTCACTAGCAGATATAAACATTATTTATGAACTCTGATATATATCCTATTTCCCTTAACTTACAAATATGTGTTTGCATTTTGATCCCTGTGAGCCCATTAAGTTTATAAAGGAAGCTGGTAACTCCAATAGTTCCTATGCCATCTGAACAGGAACAAGAAGACAGAAAAGTAAGATGTTCCTAAAAGTTTATAAAATATTCTCATCAGAGGAATTTTCTAATTCAAATATATGCAACTGAGAAAAATCTGAAAGCTTTCAAGAATTTTGTTACTACTATTGTTTAGTGATTTCAGTCACATCCAACTCTTTATGGTCCCATTTGGAGTTTTCTTGGCAAAAATACTAGAGTGGTTTGCCATTTTTTTTCTCCTACATTTTACAAATGAGAAAACTGAGGCAAATAGGATGAAGTGACATGCTCAGGGTCATACAGATTTGAGGCCACTGATTCCAGGTCCAGCACACTGTGCCACCAACTTGTCTTCAGGTACTACTAACTCATTTTAAAATAGACAGCTCCTTACTACTGGGCTTATATGCCAAAGAGATACTAAAGAAAGGAAAGGGACCTGTATGTGCTAAAATGTTTGTGGCAGCCCTGTTTGTAGTGGCTAGAAACTGGAAAATGAATAGATGCCCATCAATTGGAGAATGGTTGAGTAAATTGTGGTATATGGATGTTATGGAATATTATTGTTCTGTAAGAAATGACCTGCAGGATGAATACAGAGAGGACTGGCGAGACTTAC
This sequence comes from Antechinus flavipes, assembly GCF_016432865.1. NCBI lineage: Eukaryota > Metazoa > Chordata > Mammalia > Dasyuromorphia > Dasyuridae > Antechinus > Antechinus flavipes. The sequence continues at coordinate 396,503,347 of NC_067398.1, forward strand.
ATGAACTGATGCTAAGTGAAATGAGCAGAACCAGGAGATCATTATACACTTCAATGGTACTATATGAGGATGTATTCTGATGGAAGAGGATTTCTTTGACAAAGAGATCTAACTCAGTTCCAACTAATCAATGATGGACAAAAGCAGCTACACCCAAAGAAAGAACACTGGGAAATGAATGTAAACTGTTTGCATTTTTGTTTTTCTTCCCGGGTTATTTTTACCTTCTGAATCCAATTCTCCCTGTGCAACAAGAGAACTGTTCGGTTCTGCAAACATATATTGTATCTAGGACATGCTGCGACATATTTAACATATATAAGACTGCTTGCCATCTAGGGGAGGGAATGGAGAGAGGGAGGGGAAAAATCGGAAGAAGTGAGTGCAAGGGATAATGTTGTAAAAAATTACCCTGGCATGGGTTCTGTCAATAAAAAATTATTTAAAAAAAAAATAGACAGCTCTTGATTTCAGGAAAGGAAGGAGGGTCAAGAAACTAATCTGCTGCCAACTAATTCAAGATTGTGCCCATTCAAAAAGAAGTAATTATGTTATCATCAGCTATCATCGGTATATGTTATTAGGTATATTTAATTCTCTAAACTTAGAAGAGGAACCCAGTTGCTAAAGATATACTACTCAATCTATTTAAACCTAAGCCTTCATGTTACCATCTAAGTAGTATAGGGATAAAGTTCTGGATCTGAAGTCAGGAAAATCTGAGTTCAAATTCTGCTTCAGACACTTACTAGCTGAATAACCCTGGGCAAATCATTTGCCTCTACTTGCCTCAATTTCCACATCTGTTAAATGGATATAATAATAACATCTACTTCCCAGGATTGTTGTGAGCTTAAAAATGAGATAATGTTTTTAAAGCCCTATATAAATGCCAAGTGTTATTTTAATTCAACAAATCTTTATTAAGCATCTGCTATGTGCCAGGTATTGTACTTGGTAATGTGGATATGAAAGACAAAAACAAAAATCCCTGCCCTCAAGGAGCTTACATTCCATTGCAAAAAAAATTACATGTACAAAAATCAATAATAAAAAACATATACAAAGAAAATATGAAGCTGGTGGAGAAGGGTATAGAATATGGAAGGATAAGAAGACCTTTTTTAGCATGTGATCCTGGAGCTGAGTTTTTAAGGAAATCAGGAATTTAAAAGGCAAAAAAGAGAAAGAAATAAGTTTGAGACATGAGGGATAACCTATATCCAATAGCATGAAGACAGGAAAGATAATGTTGCCTATGAGGAATGGCAGGTAATAGCTGAAAAGGAGAGTAAAGAGGTGCAACATGCAATAAACTCAGAAAGATAGACTGGACCCAGACTGTGAAGGGTTTTTAAATGCCAGAGAAGTTTGTAGCTCATCCCAGAATCAATATAAAGCCACTGGAGCTTACTGAGCACGCAAGTGACATGGTTAGACCTGTATATTGGAAATATCAATTTGGCAGCTCTGCAGGGGAATTATTGGGGGATACAGAGATTGAGACAGGGATACCAAATAGGAGACTATTATACTAATCTGAAAAGAAAGTGATAAAATTCTTGTTTTATTTCTTACATACAGAATTAAATCAGTAAAAGTTTTAAAAGACAAAAAAATGATAAAACTTGATCTAAAATTGTGGCCATGTGAGTAGAATGAAGAGGGTATATTTGAGAGATGTTATGGAAATTGAATCAGTAAGAACTGACAAAAGAATGAAGAGTCAGAGTTTAACTTAAAGTTTGTCAACCTGGTGACTGGCAAGATGATGCTGGTCTTGGCAGAAACTGGAATGTTAGGAAGAGGGGTGAATTTAAGGGAAATAATAATAAAGTATGTTTTGGATATGATGAGCTTGAGATATCTAAGAGGCATCTAATTTGAAATATCCAACAGACATTTGGTGCTGTGACCTGGAAATCAGAGTAGAAATTAGAGCTCAATCCATATATCTTAGAGTTACCCTCATTACAAATAAAAATTTGACCCAGGAAAACTGATGTAGTCACTGAAGGAAAGAGACTCTAAATAGAGAAATTCAAGTCCAATACAGAGCCAAGGAAAAGGGAAAAACCACAATTAGGAGGTAGGACATGAATGATCCAGCAAACATGACAAAGAGGCAACCAATCAGGCAAGAGGAAAATGGAGACCTCTCTCTTTTTCTCTGTGTGTGTGTATCTCTTTCTCTCTGTGTCTCTCTCTGTGTCTCTCTCTCTCTCTCTCTCTCTCTCTCTCTCTCTCTCTCTCTCTCTCTCTCTCTCTCTCTTTGTCTCTCTCTCACACACACGCACACAAGAGAAATGTTATAAATAATAAATAAAGATTCATGATTTTACAGACAAACCTCTTTTATGTTTTTTGCACATGGAAATATTCATATTTGTTGCTGTTTGTCAGATTCAAAATAACAAAAATGAAACAATCTCTCTTCTCAAAGTCTACTTAAAAGAATGCATAAAATTGCTTACTGAAAGTGCTTAAGCAGCAGGTTACTGGAACAGTAAATAGTAAGAGCATCTTGGAAGCAGAGTTATTTACATAGTCTTTTACCAGGTATTCCCCTGATCCAACTAGGTTTCTCAAACTCCCAGTCTGTATGTTGCCTATCATGTTCCCAGTTTCCCGTTAATGATTTCGATAAAAAAGAAAATTTGAGAAGCTTTAAATACCCTTTGCTTCTTGGTTTTTCTCTCTCTGCGGCTCATTAGATCAAATGCTTAGAGCACAATGCAAATGGGTCCAATATAGTAATTTTGGGCCCCTTTGAGACAAGGGGTTGGCTTACTTCTAAAGCCAGACTGCTTGTCTAATCCTGGCCAGCTGTGTTAAAAAGCACGCTACTAGACCCAGGAGGCAGAGAACCTGGGTGAGAGGATGTGGATGGATTAAAACATATTCTCACACCAACCAAACCAAACCAAGACATAACTAGTACAGTGTATGAAGGGATAATAATATATAAGACTTGAATGAAGATGTTTATTTATTGAAATTACAACATTTGAAGGAATAAGAAAAATAAAATAGTCAAGGTTCATCTTTCTCAAGTTGTGATTTCCTGTGCCCTTGTCTTTCCTTTAGTTCCTCCCAGCATTCTGCCTCCCTAGCAACTTCATGTCAGGTTCAGTATGTCTTGTCAAACTAAGGGTGAAAAAGGCTGTGTAATAAGTTTTTTTTTTTTTCCTTGAGTGTCCTTCCTAGACTGTTCTTCTATTAGAGAAGACAATTTTTTTTCTTTTCCACATAATGATAGTGTTTCCTCACTTTTGACTCAAAAGGCAATGTGAGAAATCATGTCAATATAACTTAAAGCTTTTTCTCCTTTATCAGTGGACTACAAAATCCTTTTTTCTCAAACAAGCATACAGAACATGTTGCTCCAAGGCTAAAGTATTGTCCACAACCACATAGAAAGTATCACCTCATACAGAGCTGTCACTAGCAGAACTATTCACTTGGTGAAATGACCTCCCCACATACACACAATATACCACAAGGCTGTTTCCAGTTAAGACCTTTTTGAGGACAGGGAACATAGGCAGAAGCAAAAAGGTTATCAGAATCTCTACTAAAATATGACTAGTGGCTTTCTATTCAAATTAATTATACTTCCTAACTAAACTAACAATAAATACAAAAAGCCAGACTGGACTTTATGATTAATTTCCTTTTCTTAAGACTCAAGTCTTGTCACGACATAAATTCTCACTCTTTTTGTTGTTGTTCACTTGCATTTTATTTTCTTACTCATTTTCTTTCCTTTCTGATCTAATTTTTCTTGCGCAGCAAGATAATTGTATAAATATGTTTACATATATTGGATTTGACATATATTTTAACATGTATAACATATATTGGATTGTTTGCCATCTAGTGGAGGGTGGGCAGGAGTGGAAAATTTGGAACACAAGGCTATGCAATGGTTGAAAAAGTATCTGTACATATGTTTTAAAAAAAAATAAAAAGCTTTAATAAAAAAATAAAAATAAAAAACATGCATATATGATCATAGCATCATTCCATTACCTTTTATAAAGCCAAGTATCTTTTCATATTTCCTTCAGGGGCCCTTTAAAATCTTTCTTTTTTTCCTCTTCAAGGATAATATTGGTGCTTATTTTAACCTATTTTCCCTGTACAAAAACAAACAAACAAAAAAGAGTATAATGTCAATTATCCCAAACCCGTATTTGCTAAAGTCCATCCTGTGTCTTCTGCCACTATTTGTAGCAAATATTCATTGGAGGGGGCCCACAATCCTCCTGTTATAAGCTACATATATATTACACTGAGTCCTCTCAAGGGCTCTCAAAGTTTTGCAAATATAAGGCTTTACAGACACATATTCCTATCTAGATACATACATATGTATGATATGATGACTCAGTGTGCAGCTCTAAGAATTGAATTAAGATTTTTGGGCCACCTTCTGTATGTATATGTATATATGTATATGTATATATATATATATATATATATATATTATATATATGTGTGTGTATGTGTCTTTAGATAGATAATAGACATCGATATGGTTATATACATATTCTGGAAATAAGGGAAGAGAGACAGCGAGAGAGAGAGAAAGTGAGAGAGAGAGAGAGAGAGAGAGAGAGAGAGAGAGATTTGCATTCCAAAATTCTTAAGACTTGGTTTAGTTTCAAGAAGGATGATTTTACAGCACCCAATGCTTGTTAAATGAACTCTCTGTGTGATCTCTAATCATATAAGGGAAGAGTCAGAATGTACCCAGAAGAGAAGATTATGTTCCAGCCTGCTCTGTGTTATCAGGTCAAGCCCAGCTCCTTTCTTCTTCTTTAACAAGGGATTAGAATCCTGTTGTGTTGATGCTGGATGTTTAATCCTCCCTTCCCTTCTGAGCTGTAAAAATGGAAGATGTGAGACTTGTACATATTGGCCATCTGCCACAAAGTATTTCTTGACATTGAATTCCCATCACAGAGATGAAATACTTTGAACTTCTTGGAAGAATGGCATTATTCCAATACAATGTGTATATAAATCACAATCCTGAAGAAGAGAAAGGTTGCTCACATTAGGACATCGAAAAGAGAGATGCATGAAAAGCCTAGTGATAGACTGTACTTTTATGGCTCTGTTCCTATGTGGAAATTGATGAGATCAAGAAGGTTGCATTTCACCACACAGATGTCCTTAAAACCCATGATATAAGACATTAAGTGTTTAAATAATGTCATTTAGATAACCTTATGGCAGTATTCATGGAAGATAAGCTATCATATCAGCTTTCAGTTGGGTCTTATCATCAGTTTGTTTTCACTTTCAGAGTCAATTATAAATGGAATAGAATTGGTAAAACTCTTTATTAGAATGACAGGAAAATTCAGAAAACTTTCTAATTAAAATGTCTTTCAAGAACCAAGATGTTGGGGGCAGGAGGAGGGAAACCAAGGAATAGCCTGAGTTCCTCCAAATTCCCCTCCAAACAACTTTAAATAATTCCTCAGTTGTGCAGAATCTGCAAAAGGATGAGATAAAATAATTTTCTAGTTCAAGTTTATTTAAAAGTTCAGAAGGAAAAGTTTGTCATACTACCCTAGGATGAGACTGGAGTTCAGTCCAGTACAGAGTGTTATGAGGGCAACTGGTGGCTTCTGGAGCTCTCAGCCCTCAGATGGGAAAGGAATCAGACAACTAATCAAAAGGAGTTTACAGGGCTCCTTTTGCCGGTACTGAGTGCTGGATTCTGTTGCACTGCCCATACTCAGATACAAGTTGCAGTTCTAGGTCATGGTCCCAGGTTACAATTCTAGGACAAAGAAAAGCATTAACATTCCAGAGCTTGTGGCCACAAGGGAGCACAAGGGTCACAATTTCAGGATGTAAAAGAATATTTCTCATAACTCACAAACTAAAGCACAGGCCAAGAGAATCTTTAGGTCATACCACCTCAGAAGAACTGAAAACTTATAGACCCCACCCCCCCCCCTCCAGAAATAGTTCTGAAAACAACTGCATACACACACATACAAAACTTAGGACATTTCCTTCTCCATCCAAGAAAAGAGTCCAATTTTAATATGAAGTTAAAAGTCAAGAAATAGGCTAGAAAATGAGCAAAAAAAAAAAAAAAGAACCTGACCATAGAAAAAGACAAATTGCAGAGTCTCCAGGTATTTACAAGCAGCCAGAAAGAAACAATTCAAATATCATTTAGCTCTTCCATATTAAAGAACCAAAGGGCTTGGAATATGATATTCCAAAAAGCAAAGGAATTAGGATTACTACGAAGAATCACCTACCCAGCAAAATGGAATATAAATTTATTCAGGGGAGAAATGGATATTCAATGAAATAGAAGACTTTCAAACATTCATGATGAAAAGAACAGCACTGAATAGAAAATCTGACTTTCAAATGTAAGACACAAGAGAAGCATAAAAAATTAAACAAGAAAGAGAAATCATAAGGGATTCAATAAGGTTAATCTGTTTACATTCCTACATGAAAAGATGATATTTGGAACTCCTAAGAACTTTCTCATTATCAGGGTAATTAGATATATAATTAGACAAAAGGCATAAATGTGAGTTGAATATAATGGGATGATCCTTAAAAAATGAAATTAAGAGGTAGAAAAAGGAATTTACTGGGAGAAGAGGAAAGGGAAAGGTGAAATGGAGTATTTTTTCACATAAAGCAAGTGCAAAAAGAGCATTTACAGTGGAGGGGGAAATGGAGGAGGTAAGAGTGGAGCACTTAAACTGGGGGAGGCAGTAATCAGAAGAAAAACACTTTGAAAGATGGACAGGGTGAAGAGAGAGAGAGAGAGTAGAATAAACAAGGAAGAAAATTTTACAGCAAATTTCTCTGATTAAGGCCTCATTTGTAGAGAATTGAGTCAAAATTATAAAAATAAAAGTCATTACCCAATTGAAAAATGGTCAAAGGTTATGAAGGGGCAATTTTTATATGACATAAGCTATCTATAATCACATAAAATATGATTATAGATATATAGAAAATATGATTATCACAACTCTACCAACAATGCATGGATATGCCCTAAATCACTATAGATTAGAGAAGTAGAGTTGTGAACTGATTCACACACACACCAAAAATATATACAACAGCTCTGGTAGCAAAGAATTGAAAATTGAGAGACTGCCCAACAACAGGGGAAATGGCTAAATAAAGTGTGGTATATAATTGTGATAGATTACTATTTTACCACAAGAAATTATGAGCAAGATACTCTCAGAAAAAACTGACATATGAACTGATGTAAAGTGAAATGAGCAGAGCTAGGAGAACATCATATGCAAAAACAGAACTCTTATAAGATGATCAACTGTGAATGACTTAACTACTCAATAATACAATGATCTAAGATGATTCCAAAGGACTTATGATGAAAAGTGCTATCCTGATAACTGATGGAATCTGAATGCGGATCAAAGCATATTTTTTAACTTTATTACTCTTTGGGGAGTGTTATGTTTTCTTTCACAACATGACTAATATAGACATATGTTTTGCATGACTGCATACATGTAACCTATATCAAATTGCTTGCCTTCTCAATGAAGAAGGAAAGAGAGGCAGAATTACAATTTGGAATCTAAATTTTTTAATGAATATTTAAAATTATTTCTACATGTAATTGGGGGAAAATAAAATATCAAATAAATATATTTTTGAAACACAAAATAAATGCTTTCCATTTTGAGCAATAGCTTTAATTAATAGATTATAATACTTCAGTGATTTGTGTTTTTGTTTTACTGTCAGCTCAAAGCATGAATATTCTATAGCTTGTAGATGAACTTTGAAAAGAACCTAGATTCAAATTCCTTGCCAACCAGCCGTTTACTAAAAGTGTAACTCACCAAATCACCTAACTTTACCAAGCTTCAGTTTTCTCTACTATAAAATTATAAAAAATTAAACTGTAAACAATATCTAACTCACTATTGTGGGCTATTCCGGCCTCAAATGAAATAATGCATACAAAGTGCCATGTAAGTGTCCAAAAAAAGATAGAATCAGCCTTTAAAATTTACAAAGTCATCAAACCATTTAGACAAAAATCAGTGGCCAGAAAATGTAATAAGAATTAGTAAATTTTTTGATAGGAAAATAAAAATAACTAAATCTTATGCTTTTATCCATGAAATGATTATTTATGTTGGTCAGGGATGAAATTATTTATATACCAGTATGTAGTTATAGTTGAACACATGTCTTGTCTTCAAGGATTAACAGATTGGTAATATACACATATACTGGCATTTCTGTTATCATATTAATGGTTTATTTCTTTGACCAATGGCTTTTATCAACTAGCACAGAACATTATCTCCAACCTTCCCCAACACTCTTTAAGGGTAAGATTTCCTGAACTTGGCACAGTAGTAAGTTATGCACGTATTTATTCTTTGGTTGTCAGAGGAGGTTTTTATTTAATTTTTTTTTTGTTCTTTTTATGTACTAGAATTACTTATTAAGAAGAATTCAATAAACAAACTTTTGGGATAAAAACCAAAAAGCAAGGCATAATCTTTTAATTGGTGGGTACATTTTCCCTAAAAGTATCAAATGCCTATGTAAGCTGTTCATTGAAATATGAAAATGATTTCTCAGTCAAAAAAGTTCTGTGAAAGGTTGATTAGAGATAAAGGCATATTAGGTTTTCAACAAGTTACTCTCATCTCCCCATGAGTAAATCACTGAAAACCATAATATTTTGCTTTAAGGTATATTTCATGTTCCCTGAACAAAGAGAAAATTTTAATCATAATCTTTCCATCCATTATGATAATAATGCTCAAATATTTCACACTGAAGTTACTTTGCAAAAGAGTAACAACTACCAAAATAACAGAACACTCAAGAATAAGTAGATTTATCTCAATATATCTCAAATAGCCATTCAAATTAGAGCAACTGTCATGAAATATTTCATATCATTTGTCATGTTGTAAGTGTTAAGGGGAACGGAATGCAGGAAATCAACTTTTTCTGTTATTAGACTAGAATTCTTCCTGCTTTTTCTAAGGAATGCTGGCAACTAAGTGACTCAGTGGATAGAACACTAGGCCTGGAGTCAGGAAATCCTGAGTTCAAATCCTCACTCAGATACTTATTAGCTTATGCCCCAAGGCAAGTCACTTAACTCTGCTTTAATCCATTGGGGTGCGGGGATGGGAGGGGAATTCACGGATTTCATGGTCAGGAAGAGTCAGACACAACTGTAAGACCAAACAAAAACAAATTATGGTATGTTAATGGAATGAGATGTTATTAGGCTGTAAATATTATTGGGCTTGCTTTTATATGCCCAGATCGATTAACATGGAAGGTCCCTATGTCCCCTACCAATATGGTAGATAGCTTCTTTTGATTAGCTGGATCAAAAGCAAAGCTTTTGCAAAAAGCTTGCAAAGCTGGAAAGACTACAAGCTAGGGCTGCTAGGTGGTACAGCACAGCTAGAGTGCTGGATCTGAAGTCAGAAAAGGTCATTTTCCCAAGTTCAAATCTGGGTAAGTCAATTAACCCTGTTTGCCTCAGTTTCCTTATCTATAAAATGAGCTAGAGAAGGAAATGGCAAACTACTATAGTACCTTTGACAAGAAAATCCTAAATGGAGTCACAAAGAGTCAGACAAGATTGAAAAATGACTGAAAATAAAAATATGGCCATATAATCTCCGAATGGTTCTTATTCCAACTCCCACTAGCTAGTTGGATCCCAATGATGACTACTTCTCCCCTCTTAGGATTCTAGGGGTATCCTTAAGGAGCAGTGTTGTAGGGGTTTTTTTTTTTTCCCCTAACGAAATAAATCTATTTAGAGATAGACACAGATAGATAGATATAAAGGTCCATCTTTATGTATAGACATGGAAAGGAAGGAAAGAGGGAAGGAAGGAGGGAGGAAAGGAAGGAAAAAAGGAAGGAAGGAGGGAAGGAAGGAGGGAAGGAGGGAGGGAAGGAAGGAGGGAAGGAGGGAGGGAAAGAGGGAAGGAGGGAGGAAAGAATATGGAACAGGTCAGGTGCAAGATCCCCTTTCCAATTAACCAATCAGAGACACATCAGGTGTTATGGGCCAGAACTCTGAAACAAGGATTCTTACAAGATGTTAAGTCAGTGGAATGGATGAGACAATGGTTATTGGCTCAAAGTTCATTCCTCCAGAGATCAAATGATGTCCCGAAGGTCCCAGTTTTGAAAACAGGGATCATGTAACTCAATGCTGAGAAATACTTCATCCAATCAGTCCCATTCAGAAGGAAGGAAGGAAGGAAGGAGAGAAGGAAAGAAGGAAAGGAAGAAAGAAAGGAGGGAATTTGGGGGTGAATAAGATCCTAGCAAAAGACCAGGTTCTTGATAATCATGTGAACCATAGGAAGGGACATTGACAAGAGAGAGCCAATGTGGATTTTCAGTGTCTTTAAGTGACCCTTGTTAAATTCCTTTCATTGACAAGATTATCTTGATCCCACAGTTCCTGTCTGTATCCAATCTGGAGGCAAAGCTGGATTGTCAACCCCCAAGATTATTCCTTTACTAGATAAGGCTCTGCCCTCCCCTTTATAAATTGCTATTTTATTAGGAATTTAGCCCACTTCATGGTATCAACTCAATCTTTCCTCTTGTGGATTAGGAAATTTGCCTACTTATTAAGCATCAAAATGGTGAGTTCTTTAATAATTTTGCCTGCTTATAATAACTTTGCCTGCTTACTAAGCATCACAATTGCAGGTCCATCAGGAACTTTGCCTGCCTTATGGCATCAGGTTATTTCCCTTTTTTGCCTTGTAATAGCGAGTCTCACTCCTTTTTGGAACTTAGCCCATTGCCAACAGTGTAACAAAAGCTTTGCCTCTTGATTTGGAGATAGTCTAAGCCTACAAATTCTTTTGAAATATGACACTGACCCCAAACCCCAATATATTTGGGGGAGGGGGGTTAGCCTGTTTCCCATCAGAAGGAAGAAAGGAAGATATATAGAGATATATAGATATACACCAACTCATGCTAACTTATGGTATCTGAAAGATACTCATGAGTATAAATATTTGGTTTCTAAATCAAAGTCCTCTCCTCTAGCTAATCTTCTTTAATATTTCTTATTCATTAACTCAAGAATTCCTTTTCTAACATTTCAGAAGAGTAATTTCTTTACATTTCTGGGGTATGAGGGGGAATTAGAAAAGTTAGGCAAACAAGCAGAAAATAATCTAATAATTATGATTACCAGGACCAATTTTCAAAAGGTAACTAAATATAAAAGAAAATGTTTATTATTTTACTCTTGGTTCAGTAAACCAACCCAGAATTCATTTTTTAAAAAAATTTTCAATAGTATTTTATTTTTCCAACTACATGTAAAGATAGTTTTCAATATTCATTTTTGTAAGAGTTTGAGTTCCAGATTTTTATATAGATCATATACATATAATCATTTTAAACATATTCCCATATTAGTCATATTATAAAAGAAAAATCAGAACAAAAAGGAAAAATACAAGAAAACAACAACAAAAGATGAAAATAGTATGCTTTGAACTATATTCAATTTCCATGGTTTTCTCTCTGGATGCAGATGTCATTTTCTATCCCAATTCTATTAGAATTGTCTTGGCAAATAATTTTTTTTTTTGGCAAAGAGGCAGACAGAGGCCAATATATTATTCTTTTACTCTGTAATGAGTCAGACTGAAATAGTGATATCAATTCACATTTCCATAATATTTTGCAACTTATAAAGTACAAACAATCCTATGAAATAAGTAGGGAGAGAAACCTGAGACAATTTCGAGTTAAAACTAGTACCCCAAAAGCCATCAAATTATAAGCTGCATAAGTTTCCTTCACTTAACAATAGGAAAATGCACTGGGAACTCAGCAGAAAATAAACTTCTCTCATGTTCTTGAGCTAGAGCCCTGTATGCCCCCTGATAGCATTATACAGCCAGCCAGCACAAAAGAGAAAAGAGCTCAGGTGGGCAGTTCAGGAGGGGGCCTGAGCAGCAGTGATTGCACACACAGAGAAGGGGTCATCCTTATTCTCATACTTCAGTCCAACTTCCTCTAGTTACCCTGGGGTTAGTCCTCCTAATGTGAGAAAGGTTTCTAATGCTGGTGGTGAGCTTCAGCCTGCTGAAACTGGGTAATGCAGAACAGGAGAGTTCAGCAGATTGATAGCTAAAATCATCATGCTGGAATGTTCTCTCAGTTCTTAATCTTTTTTATGTCATGGACCCTTTTGGTGGTCCAATAAAGCCTATATATCTCATCAGAATAATATTTAAATGCATTAAATAAAAAATAAGATTGCAAAGAGAACTATATATTGAAATACAATAATCCTCCCCCCTAAAAAAAAAAAAAAAAAGATTTGTGGACCCTAGATTAAGAATCCCTGTTCTAGATCATTATATACTTCAACAACAATACTATATGATGATCAATTCTGATGGACGTGGCCCTCTTCAAGAATGAGATGAACCGAATCAGTTCCAATAGAGCAGTAATTAACTGAACCAGCTACACCCAGGGAAAGAACTCTGGGAGATGACTATGAACCATTACATAGAATTTCCAATCCCTATATTTTTGTCCACCTGCATTTTTGATTTCCTTCACAGGCTAATTGTACACTATTTCAAAGTCCTACTCTTTTTATACAGCAAAATAACTGTTTGGACATGTATACATATATTGTGTTTAACTTATATTTTGACATATTTAACATGTATTGATCAACCTGCCATCTGGGGGAAGGGGTGGGGGGAAGGAAGGAAAAAGTTGGAACAAAAGGATTTGCAATTGTCAATGCTGAAAAATTACCTGTGCATATATCGTGTAAATAAAAAGCTATAATTAAAAAATAATAATAAAGTTGGCCACAGGATCAGAAAAAAAAAAAAAAAGAATCCCTGTTCTAGAGTACTGGGGATCTTTCCTTCAAAAAGTTTTTTTGGTGAATTCTGTGGCTCCCTGCAAGTGGGCTTATTCAAGAGAGGCCTGAAGACATTATTCTATACTTCCATTCCTGAAACTTACTTAGGGACTTACTTAGAATTGTCCTTCTATGTGACAATGCCATAGAGAAGAACTGGTCTCAGATTGGAAACCTAAGCTCTGGTATGAATGTGTGGCACCAAGTTCCCTTTTCTTGAGGGGCAACACTGAGGTATGAAAAGTCTTCTCAGATAAAGTTAATCATTACAAGTAAAAATAATTATTCAAAAACTGCTCTAAAAATCAGCTTCCCTAGAACCAGTTGGAACTAGTTTGAAAAGGTTTCATGGATAAGATGATTTTTGAACAATTCTGAAGGTGCAAACTGACTATGTGGCCTAGTGTAGAAGGAGTTGACTATGAGTAAAGGATGATAAAGAAACTTGTTGCATAAAGCAAAGAGCATAAATGAGGAGAGTAGGTAGGGAAGAATAAATTGGCCGGAGTCCCCAAACCTATCATTAGGTATTCATATTTTATTTTTGTGGCAAGTGAATCACTATAGTAACATATCTTTCTCCCAGCAGAAGGTGACCTGACTGTTGGTGATTTTCTGCTATAGCCATCTAAAACAAAAACTGAGAGCTTTTTTCTGCAAAGACTAAACCTTTTGACCCTAGGGATTTCTCCTTTCCAGTGTCTTCTAGAGCTATTTCAGCTCTGACACTACAAATGACTACTTTTACTATATAATGCTGACATCTGCAGTTAATAATAAGATTATATTTATTTAGTGCTTTAAAATTTCTGAAACACATTATTGACATTACTATTAAATTCTATGAGCTATAATTAACTCCATTTTACAGATGACAGAATCAGAAAGTGAAGCACATTGCCTATGGTCAAACAAAGGAATGAAGTGGATGAGTCATTAGAAGCAAGTTTAAAAGAAAAAATATTAAAGAATCAGAAGATAATTAGCAGCAAGTTTTTGAAAAAATATATAGATAAAATTAAATACCTAGTCTAATAATCTTAAATGGATCCTCAAAGCTGAGTAGCAGTCCTTTTATTCATTTTTAATTAACTGCCTTCGAATAGTAACTGGTTGGCTGTCTCCTCCTTCGTCAAGGCCTTAATCTCATCCTGATAAGCAAATGGTCCACATTCTTATTTTACCATAAAGGTTGGGGCTCGCTTATAGTTTCCATTTCTCAAAATATTTCTGTCTTCCAGGGTATTCTCTTCCTTTGTCTCAGTTGCAGAGGTTAACTTTCCTAAGGTTAACTTGTGCCCTCTGTCTCAATCCCTTCTGAAATCCATTTGTGCAGGAAGGGGGTTTTCCTTTGGGAAAATCCCAAAGTAACTAATCAGAGACATCTTCAGGTACAGAGAAAGCATTTATTTAGTCCCTGCAGGGGGAGGCCCAGACACACACCTGGGAGCCATCCCAGCTGCCACCATGTGTTAGTGGAACCTGACCAGCAGGAGATGGAACACTGGGTTAATTAGGAAAAGAGCCAAGCCTTTTCATTGGATAGACCAAAATGATGGAACCATCCTTGACCAATGGTCACCAGTGTTGTCTGCTTCCTAAAGGTCATGTCACTTCCTGTAACTTCCTGTCACTGACGAGGGCTGACCTTTAGAGACCATGTGACTCCCTGCAACCCTGCAGGGTTCAAGACCTGATTTTCTGGCTCTGAGAATAGGGATCATGTGACTTAGTCTCAAACTAAAAAACTTCATCCAATTAGTCCCATTCACACTCTTAGGAGCTTTATGTGTCACTTATTTTCTCTCTTTTCACATCAATTTGTCTCTGTCCCATATAAAATTATCTGTCTGTTCCCCACTCCCTAAAAAAAAAAACCCTTACCTTAATCCCTCTATATTTTCAAATTATCATCTTTCTTTTAACTGCTAAACCCTTAGAAATAGTATTCTAAAATTCATTGTCCCAACTTCTCCCAACTCTGATAGTTCAGTAGGCCATAGATTAGAATGAGCCTGCCTTTAATTTTGAGGTCACTGAGCAGCACAAGAAGACAACACTAATCAAAATTGGTCCCCTAGTTCTTATGGACTCCTCTTGTTCCTTCTCCTTTACTCCCTTTCCTCTCTACCTAAATTCCTTTCAGCATCTCCTGTTCCCCACAGAGGAATTCATTCATTCAATAAATCTTTTATTAAGCAGTTACTATATGCAAAAGGCCTACACTTTCCACTTGCTATTGCCATCCAAATTATTTTATTTTGAACTTCTGTTGGCATTCCAGGCCAAAGAGGCTGCTAACACTGGTTAAATTATTTGAAAGGCATTCTTTTTTTATTAAGCAACTGGGTATTAAAAGAAAATGAACTCCAAGAAATAAATCAAAAGTTAGCAAACAAAAGCATAGCATTTAGATTTGAAAGACATTTAGAAACTAATAATAAATGGATTTTAGTGTTTCAACATTATCATTCTAATTTAAAATATTATTTTAAATATGCTAATGAGGCCTCCAAAACAGAAAATTTTATTAATATATTATGATTACCGGCATTTGCCATACGATGAGAAATAAGGTCTTGTATTGGAAAGAGTGCTGTAAGACTGAAACATACTTTTTCCTCTATTTTTCTTGGGGTTTTAGAGTGGCAGAGGGTCTGATTTTGTTCCACTAATGTGGAAATATGTTTTACATGACTACACATGTATAAGTTCTATTGAATTGCTTACCTTTTCAATTGGGGGAAGGAAGAGAAAGAGAGGGAAAGAATCTAGAATTCAAAAAAAAATTTTTTAAGAATGTGAAAAAACTGTTTTTACATATAATTGAGGGAAATGAAATATTAAATCATTTTTAAAAAGCAAAAAGTATTATATTTCTAATAAAAGAATGTATTTGAATCCTGCCTTTGCTACTTACTACCTGTATGATCTTCAGAAAGTTGCTTATACAAGCTAGATTTTAATTTTTATAAAATAAAGGGATAATAGTAGATGATCTTCAATGTCTCTTGTAGTTTGAAGTCTCTAATGCTTTGGTATTACTTTCCTTGAGAGAACACACTTATTTTTCTGATCAAAGGATTTTACTGACTTACTATCTTCCTGACCTTCCCACTATTACCTTCTTCAACCCAGGAAAAATAAAAGGAATAACTTCTGTGACCAAGAAATTTTTCTATTTCTCCACTTCTTTTCACATAAAAACTAAAAGTTAAAATTTTCGTTCTTGTTAGAATTCAGATGATTGCTGTCATAAGCAGTCTGAATTATTTACATTTCTGTTTGCAGTGTTCAAGAATTGCTCAAAATCTTCCTGGCTAATTTGAAGTCTGCTTATTTTGATCAGCCCAAACATAATCGTTTGGCTTGTATAACTCAATAATTCTGAAAGGCTGCAGAGTAATGACCATCTTGAGTATTTTAATGGAAAGCCTCTTTCTGAGAAGTACAAATTTACATCTTGAAAGGAAAACAAGTAAAATCCACCTCAAAAATAATCACCAAACTACCAAAAACATAAAATTTCTATATTTGCCAAAGAGGGAAATGGACTAAGAATATAAAGCCATCAAGTACTTAACTCATCGAAACACAGAGAATTGCTGAGTTCTGAGGCTTTTTCCCCACTTCTTTTTGTCTAAGTACCAGGTGGATAGAAATGTTTTTCTTTCATTTACTGAAAACAAAAGTGATGCTGCATCAGCAAGTGGGCTGCAAACTATAACATTAAAAATCAGGAGACTACAATGAGAAAGAGATAAGAAGAGGTGTCATTTGGTCATGAATTTTACCAAGGAAAAGTTAAGCATGGAGAAAATAAGAATAAAAGAAAGACAGAAGAGAACAAAATCTACGGCCTTAATGACTCCAAAAGAGCAGCTCACACATAGGGAGGACATTAAGGGTCAGAAGACAACAAAGGAAGAAGTGAAGCAGAAGAATTTGAGTTCCAATGCTGAAGGAAAAAGAAAAGAATACAGATAAGGAAATAATGTATACAAAGAAAAAGATAATTTTGAAAAGGGTAAATGCACAAAAGAAAAAAAGAAGATGGAGTAATTTAGAAATAAATTATGCAAGATTTAACACCTCCTATCCACAGTTTAAAATAAATGTGATAGGTACATTTAAGATATAGTAATAATTAAATTTTGACAAGCATGGAAAAAGATTCCATTCTTACCTAAATGTCTACTGAATAGGGTGGGTGGTTAATGAAGGAAAATGCACTCAGAATTCATGACTGTGAACAATAACAGTTGAATTTTACATTGAAAATTCCAAATCCAACATTATTATTCAGTCAGGAAACTCACACCGTTGGAATTCCATGGATAGAAAGGTAAAGGAAAGGGAGTCTTTTGTGAGATGCAGGCAGTTCTGTAACATGCCCTAGTTAAGCCAACCAGCCTGTTAGGCAGAGTTTTTATTCTAGATGAATTCTATAACTCACATGCCTATGATCCAGGCAGAGAAGAACAGATCAAAACATAAGGACAGAGAAACTGGAGAGTGCCAGCCCTGAAGTCGAGGACCTGAATTCAAATCTAGCCTCAGACACGTCACTTCCTAGTGGTGTAATTCTGGGCAAGTCAGAACCTCAATTGCTTTAGCAAAAAGAAGGAAGGAAGGAAGGAAGGAAGGAAGGAAGGAAGGAAGGAAGGAAGGAAGGAAGGAAGGAAGGAAGGAAGGAACGAAGGAAGGAAGGAACGAAGGAAGGAAGAGAGGGAGGGAGGAAGGAAGGAAGGAAGGGAGGGAAGGAGGAAGGAAGGAAGAAAAACCATATTGTCCCCACCAAAAATAAAGCAAGGAGGAAAAAAAAAAGAAAAAAGCAAGAAGTTTAGGAGTAAGGATTGAAAACAACTCAGTAAAGAGGCCAGTTGGGATGTTTCTTATTATTTCTATGGATTCTAGTGTCCCAAAAGTGATCTTCCTAAAACACAGGTATGATCATGTTCCCTCCCACTCAGTAACTCCAGCAAATAAAATATATTTCTGAAGGTGCAAGTTCTCATCAAATCTAAGCAAAATGGAGACAGGGGAAGAGTTGGAAAAAGTTTAGCCTACAACTGCTATCTAACCAATCAATACACACCAAAAATTATTTGGACAGTGCAGAGATGAAGAGAACTTTGAAATGCTTGATTTGGAGTCCTGCAAACTGCTTTATTTTTTTGATGATGATGTTCAAGTATCAGCCCCTAAGAAGACTGTAACATTTATTAAAATTTAGTTATTGAATCATGTTTTAGCTTGTTTTTTTTGTCAAATGCATACTTATGAGTACAATTATACATGTCTTGTGTTTAATTCCTTTTGTATGTTAAGAATAAATTATTTGTCCTGTACCTGATTCACATTGTATACTGAGTACATTTTACTCTTGCCTTCTTGAGAAAACACTAGATATGATCCATAACTTCAGCTATCAGTTTAATGAGCTGAAGCATGAGAGAATAAGGAGATTCACTACCATCTCATTAGAGTTTGGGTTTCCCAAAACTGACCCTTGTCTGAACCACCTGCCTGGGTTTTTTAGAACAGGGAATAGATGTAATAGTCCAGCCTCTGAGGCCTATTATGCTTCCTCAAGGTTAGGTAGCATATATAGATATTGTACTAGTCTCTAAGGTCCCTTCTGGTCTAACTACTGTGATTCTCATAGTTCCAGTTAACCCATTTGCTGGTTGATTTTATAGTTTTCATATAAACTATGCAAGCCCAAAGGAGAAAGGTCATTGCTTCTTGATTTGGCTGCATATTTTGGGACAGGATTTACCTATTGCTGACAGTTTGAATCTATCCTAGAGCCAGAAGGAAAGTGATGATCAATAAGTTGATTCTCACTAGTAGGTAAGAATTCAGTTCAACAATATGTATTAAGTGCCTGCTAGGGACACGACCTTCCTCTGTGTTAGAAACCAAGAAGAATAAAAGAGAGTATCACCTTATTGGATCTTATAGTTTCAGAAGAAGAGACGGCATGTATTCAGATAATGCTATTTTAGCATTATAGAGCTCCTATACTTCCCCTGACCTTGGAAGAGTAAAGCAGCAACCTGAAAAAAGGCACACTGGAGAAGCAGGAGAGTACCCAGCTGCTCCTACTTGCTACCCTAAGGGAAGAGGCAATCAATGATCATGTAAAGTGATGTGAATCTCAGAATTGACCGGGTGATATTCTTTGGTATCTGAGATACTGTGAGAGGAAATAGGATGTTTCATCAGCTCCTTAACATGTGAAGAGTACCGGACAAAGAAAAAGTATCAGGATTTAAAGTCACTCTCTCTGAAGTTGGCGTTGTCAACCAGGACTCTCTTGGAGACTTTGTTGGATATATTCATTCTCCCTCAAAGATCAGCAAGCTAAAGGAAAAGAAATAATTTCAGTAAAAAGTCTCTACTCTAATATGGAATCACAGCAGCTGTGACAGAAAAAATTGTGTCCCTTGCCAGACAGGGTAACTCCATATCCTCATTTTATATACAAGGAAAATGAAGCTCTGAAAGGATTAATGAGTTACCTGTGGGTCATACAGCTAGTAAGTGTTGGAGCAGAGATTTGGACCAAGATTTCTCTTGACTCCAAGTCCAGAATGCTTTCCACAACACCATACTCCCTCCAAAAAATAGGATAGAATATGAAAATACAATGCCAGAAGTATAAGCCTTACAGAGTTAAAAAAAGGAGAGACTTCATATGTGTCCCATTTTTTCAGGTTCATTCCTTTACTGAACTATATTATATATTTCTCTGCTTCATTTTTCCCCTTCCTACATCACCCTTTCCTCATTACAAGCCATATGTACAATCAAAAAGGAGATGGGGAAACACCCTTAAAGCAAGTAAGACAGTATGCTTGGTTTTGCTTCCTTCCCAAGGATACATACTAAATCTCCTACTGTCTGGAAAAGATCCAATCAAAATAAGGAAAGGGAAGAAAAAAAAGGGATGCTTAAATTTTTTTTAAAAATTATGTGTAGCCTTCCTTAACTTCAGGAAAGTACATTTTGAATAACAAAAACTAAAAGTACATTTTGAATAATAAAAACTAATAAATTAGGTCTGAAATTTCCTTGGTTCATAATAAAATAGAATTTTAACTCAAATAAATCTACAAAATTTTTAAATGTCATTATGGGTTAGTTCTACATCATTAACAAATTTGCCTCAAATACTTTTTTAAATTGTGGTATCATTCAAAATAGAAGAAGTTAACACATCAGTAAGGTACATAATTTTAGATTTTTTTTCCAATACTGGCAGTGACATCCACCCATACTCTTTTACTGGGTGAAACCAAGTGCAATGTTTTAGAGATGTAGTCTGTGGTACAACTTGAGGTGAGATGAAATGTAAGAGAATGATATATTGGTTTTTGTTTTCTCATGGTATTTGGTACATTTCTAATTTTCACAGTATTTGTTGCTTGGATAAAGCTTTGCACTTCTTGTGCCAAGTTGTCGATGTTGTTTCCAATTCTTTCTTACATAAACTCAGGTTTCTTTTCCAATTTTTTTCCTTTAGTTCCCTCATTTCATTTATAAAAACATTTTTAAATTTAATAAAAACTCTTGCTTCATCTCTCACAGGAATTCTAGTTAACATTATACCCATGCTATGTTTTCCTTTGAAGTTTTACCCATAGATGTTTTCAAGTCATTCTCTTCTCCTTTTTATGGTAGGATTGCTTTTATTTGCTTATTCCTCCAGTCTCCTTTTTGATTTTGGACTTTATATTAGAGTAAAGCCCTGCACACTTCAGGAGAACATGTTTGAGCTGAGTTTCTGTCCTTTTCAATCCTTCTGAAGATTTCTTGGGATGCTAAGTGTTGTGTATTCTACAATCTCAAGAGATAACTCAGGCTAGGGCTATTGAGATGTGAAATGACTTGCCAGGATTGCTGGTTCAAAGCTAACTACCTATCTACCTTATCATGTTGCCTATCATCATCGTATTGTTAAAATTCAAATCAATCAAATCAATCAAATCTTGTATCTTATAAAAATTCTGTGAGGTCATAATAATGATGATAATGATGGTATATTATTATCTTATGTTTCTATAGAAGGATTTCTATAGAATGTAGGAATTGGGGGCAGCTAGGTGACTCAGTGGATAGAGCACCAGCCCTGAAGACAGAAGGACCTGAGTTCAAATCTGGTCTCAGACGCTTAACACTTCCTAGCTGTGTGACCCTGAGCACCTCATTTTGCCTCATAAAAACAAAACCAAAAAAAAAAAAACACAACAAATTAATTGTTTAAGCCTATTGAATTGCACTGATTCCAATAAAATCATCATGGTGTACAATGATACTTCATTTACACAATATCTTCAGGAAATGATGTATTATACATAAGTGAATTTCTAGATAACTGAAGTTAATTAACTCTTTTTAAAAATATACACATTTAGGTTATTTTGATAGAAATCTTTCTAAAACATATTTCTGACTCCCTTAAAAAAAATAGAGCACACTGGATACAATTTAGTATCTTTGATGACTCCATCCATATAGAATTAAGTAGATAAAGTCATTTGTACCAACATTACTACAATGGTCCCAGATTGCCATTGTTCCTTTCCCTTCCCATTCATATTTTCTCTATTCTCCATTGAAATTAATACACTGGGAAAATTGGCTTATATTGTTATTAAACCTGCCACTTAAAAAAAATAGTAGACTAACATGAAGAAAGAAGTAATAAGGCAAGTGAATTCAGGATATGAAACTAAAAACAAAAAAATTAAATTAAACAACATAAATATGCCCAGTCAGTCACTTAAATTATGTTTGTTTATTTTCTGAAAATTCCATTATGTGATTCTGCTTAAATCTGCTAACCCTAGGTAAAATCTAAAATGCATTTGATGGCGTTATTTCTCATCAGGCAACATATTTACCGTAGGCGGCAATCTATCTTTGAACACTCAAACTCCCTCTATACCTGTGCTGTAGGGCATTGATATTGATTTGGGCGAAATTACTGCATTTTCTGGCACCAGAATTCCCTATATAATTGCAGTACCCCTATTTTCAGACTTATTGCTAGCATTAAAAGGGCTACTAGGTAAGAACAGTTATGGTATTCCAGAAAAGGCAAATGGGAGAGGGAAGAAACAAACTACAGTTAACCCATTTGCCAACGCAATTTGTATCCCTATATATGTTAAACTATAAGTCAGGGAACACTTTATTATACAAAATAAATTCCAAAATATGAAACTTAGGTATTTTGCCAATAATATATTATATACTTCTATTTTAAACACTAATATATTTTTCAATTAGAATCTCCCCTTCTCATATTAAATACATAATGAGAAGCACAATTAAACAATCCCTTCATCTTCCCCACCTCCTTCCTCCCCCAATTCTCATACATATGCTTATGCCTACAAATATGTAAGACCATACTAAGCTTATTTCCTTCTATCATCTGTTTCTCTGAAAGTAGATAGCATCTTCCATCATAAGTCCAAGTCTTTCCATGTTTGTCTAGACAACCCCCTCATCATTTCTTACACCACAGTATTTTATAGGATCTTTGAAGTTAATGATTAGGTTGTTCAAAAATTGTTCTTAAAACAATATTGCTGTTACTATATATAATGTTCTCTTGGTTCTGTTCATTTCTCTCCATTATTTCATGAAGGTCCTTCTATGCTCTTCTAAAATCATTAAGCTTATTTCTAAAAGCAGAGTGATATTCCACCAAAAACATATACCACCATTTGTTTAGCCTTTCCCCAAATGATGGACATCCCCACAGTTTCCAATTCTTTGCCAACAAAGGGAGATCTTCTAAATATTTTAGAATATGTAGGTTCTTCTTTGAAATTTCCTCTAACATCTTGGCAGACAGACCTAAAAATGTTATTGTTGGGTCAAAGGCTCATTTCCTGGAATTTAAAAAAAAAAAAAAAAAAAGGTGGAAAAAATTAGCAAGTTCTATCCTTGAAACAATAGGGAGCCACTGAGATATATTGAGGAGATTGACATGATGTGATCTCCATTTAAGAAAAATCACTACTTGACAACTGTGAGGAGAATTTGGAGTAGAGAAATTCATCCAGCAAGGCAATCTAATAGGCGATTGCTGCAATAATTTAGGCATGAGGGAATGAGGGAACCTAAATTGTAGGTGTGTGAGTAGAGAGGAGGCGGTAGATCCAAGATTACAGGAATAGTTATGTGGGTTGATTGAAAGTAAGCAAAGAATCTGTGATACAGGAAGAATAGAGGTGTGTTCAACAGTAATAGGGGAGTGAATAAAGAGGAGCGTGTTGAAGGTAAAGATACTAAGTTCTGTTTTGAGTCAGCGACATTTCTGTGCCATCCAATTTGAAATGTCCAGTAATCAGGTGGTGATACAGGATAGAAATTCAGGTCAGGTCTTGAAGCTGAAAATACATAGATTTTTTTAATTACTTGTGAGTCTCCCAGTAATCAAGTCTCTCCTGCACTTCAGTCTACCCTCCAGTTAACTGTCAAATTGATCTTCCAAAAGTACAGGTCTGACCACATCACTCCCTTATTCCATAAACTCCACTGATTTGCTCAAATATATAAACTTCATTATCTGGTCTTGATTTGGCTTTTAAAGTTCTTCATAACCTGGTCTTTTTCTATCTTTCTTGTGTGCTTACATCTTACTGTCTTCCACATATTCTACTATACAGTGAAGATGGCATCATTGTTAGTTCTCACAGAAAATAGTCTTCTTGCTTAGATGCCTTTCCATTGGCTTTCCCTCATGCCCAGGAATTCTCTCCCCCGTCCCTAATCCCGGTCTCCTGGCCTCCCTGGTTTCCTTTAAGTTCCAACTAAAATTTTATTTTCTATGAGAAGCCTTTTCCGGATCCCTATTATTGTTAGTACTCTCATTCTAAAATTATCTCAAAATTATCTTGTATATAGTTTGTTTTTAACATAACTTGATGATTACATATTGATACCCTTGTTAGATTGAGCTCCTGGAGAGTAAGTAGGAACTGCTTTTGGTCTTTCTTTGTGGCTCCAGTGCTTAGTACAGTGAATAGCATATAGCAAATGCTTAATAAATGCTTGTTAGCTTGACTTAGCCTCCCTAGGGAATTAATGGGATAACCAAGAGAATATAAAGAGAGAGAAGAGAATTAAAGAGAGAACATTCATATTTTAAAAGGATGACATAGTTAACGAGCCTATAAATAAAAAAAAAAAAAAAAACTGAAAAGGAGCAATCAGACGGGTGAGGAAAAAGAGCCAAGAAAAGAGTATTACAATAACCCAGAAAAGAAAAAATACTCAAGAAGAGGGGGAGAGTGGTCAACAGTTTCAAATGCAGCACAAGAAAGATGAGAAGAAAAGGCCATCAGCTTTATGGATTAAGAAATCACTGATTGCACTTTTTTTTGGGGGGGGGGGCACATACTGACTGGACTTTTTTTTTTTTTTTTTTTTTACTATCATGTGGACATTTTCCATGTTAGTTTTGATGCATAATTCTTTGAATGATTTTATGCAAATTAGAATGTATGTGTAAGAATTCCTGTCACTGCAATGTACTAACTACAAACCTATTTTAAAATAGAAAACTTGTCTAATAAAAAAAAATCATTGGTAACCTTACAGTGTTACCAGTTACCAGTTAGAGAGAGTAGTTTCAGCTGAATTGTAAGGTCAGAGACATGACAAAAGGTTATAGAGAGAGTAACTCTTAGAGGCAATAAGTTTAACATGGTCTTTTCCAGGAGTTTGGTTAAGAGAAGAGGAATATAGGACAAGAGTTGAGGATGGCACAGTCTAGTGGAGGTTTTTTAAAGGACCTAGGAAATGTAGGAGGGGAGGGAGGGAATATACATTACACACCTACTCTGTACCAGGCACTATGCTAAGAACTTACAAATATTCTCATTTGATCCCACTTGGTCCTGTTTGAAGGTAATAGAGGACTCAGTAACTAAACAGAGGTTGAAAATTAAAAAGGGAGAAAGAATGAAACAGCACCTAGGTAGTATTAGGGCATACCACCTCGTTCATTCATATCAAATAGGCAACAATAATTAAAAACATCAAAATTCAATGATGATGGATCAAAGACAAACTGGTACACTTAATTCATTGCTGGAAGAATTAGCACTATTAAGTAGAAGTTAAATAAGCTGCCAATTAAATTAATAATTTCATTCTTAGGAGTATACTCTGGAAGTATTTTTTAAAAGACCCAAAAAAGGATCTATTCAAAGATTTTCATATACTGAAAAATGAGATTCCTCAGTGTGGGAATTCCTTCCAGTGATAATCATATCCCCTCTACAACTTAGTACATAATTCTTATATAATATTCCTGAAATTCAAGGACATAAAATTTTTTCATATCAGAAAATGAGTATATGTGGCACAATTTGAACTCAGATAGTCCTAATGCCACATACAGTACTTTGTGATGCTGTATTATCTCTTAGTTACCTTTCATAACAGCCTAATTTTAACTACAAAAAATATCCAACAATGGAAGGATGTTAAATAAATGGTAGTACATTCATGTGACAAAATATGATAATGTAATTAGGAATAACAAGTATAAAGGATGCAGTCTGGGAATACCATAATGAAATAACATAGAGAAAGCAGAACCAGAATGACAGCATGGGCAACAGGAAAAGTAAATGAGAAAAACTCCTAAGGAGTGTCCTAATGGAGACTTGGAAGTGATGACTGAAAAGTTGTATCTTATGTGTTGAAGCTAATTTACACATAGTCACAAAGTTAAGTTTAATTGGTTGCAAAAAATTTGTTAATATTAAGGCGAAAATTGTATGATTTTTAGAAAAAGATTATCCTTTTAATTCTGACAATCTGGAATTTAGCAAACATATGTCTATCCTCTTCTTACCCTACAAGGTTTTAAAAATTTAAATAGTATCTCCCTCAACCTTCACCTTTCCTGATGATAGTTCAAATGTATTTAGTCTGTTCAGACATTAGCCTCCTTATCCTCTTGATTATTTTTGATTGCCCTTCACTGAATTGCCTCATGCTCCATTATTATTTTGACCTTCTTTTTAATTGTTCCCCTCTAAGCTGGCTCCAAATCAGGGCTGGAAGAAAGATGGAAAGTTGAAACACAAAATATTCATGTGTCTAAGACAAGGTCTGAAAACAGAATCCCTGTGTGTTACTGCTTAAAGCAAAGCAGCTGGGGACCAGATGGTTCATTTGGACTGGGTGTCCAGTGTTGACAGGGAGATGAGTCCAAGTCACAGGTTGCAGCATGCTAGATTAAAGCCTTTAATTTAGCCTGTTCAATTCCATACCTACTGGCATAAACTTTTAGGACTTTCACACTGAATCCCAGCATTGCATTATCTTTCTTAGAACTGACTTCCTAGGTTATCTAGTCTAAATGAAACCTGTCAATTACAGTCTAAACCACCACCATCAAAAGATCACCTAGCTTGTCCTTGAAGATTTCAGGTCTACTCTAAGGCATCTTACTGAAATTTGTCTTGATTCTAATTTTTAGAACTCTTATTTCAGACCAAAATCTGCCTCTCTCAAGTTTCTACCCATTGATTCTGACCTGTGGGCCAACAGAGCAAATATTCACATATACAGATATTCATGTGAAGCCAAAGGCAGGGAAAAGACTAAGGAGCATTGGCCTACACAATTATTTTTTTTTTTAAGTATACTTTAAAATTTTTGTTTTACTTGGTTTTTTATCTTGTTTATTTTTCAAGGGGTGGTCTGTGTTGTTATTTTTTAATTTTTTTAATTTTATTTTAATAGTTTTTATTTACAAGATATATGCATGGGTAATTTTTCAACATTGACAATTGCAAGACCTTTTATTCCAACTTTTTCCCTCCTTCCCACCACCCCTTCCCCCAGATGGCAGGTTGACCATACATGTTAAATATGTTACAGTATAAGTTAAATACAATATATGTATACATATCCATGCAGTTATTTTGCTGTACAAAAAGAATTGGACTTAGAAATAGTGTACTGTGAAAGAAATCAAAAATCCAGGCGGACAAAAATAGAAGGATGGGGAATTCTATGTAGTGGTTCATAGTCATCTCCCAGAATTCTTTCGCTGGGTCCGACACAATAATTTTAACTCAAAACCACTAAGATCCATCAAAGCTACAGGAAAATAGAAGCTAGAGATGCGCATACTCCCTTCTATGACCATCTTGCACCATCCTCTGCTGTCAGTCTGCCGAGTGCAGTGAACTGGTCTGCCCCAGACATCTCTTCACCACCATCTCCCCCTAGCACCACTCAGTGGTCCTCAAAGTGTAGTCCAAAGAAT
This sequence comes from Antechinus flavipes, assembly GCF_016432865.1. Classification (NCBI taxonomy): domain Eukaryota; kingdom Metazoa; phylum Chordata; class Mammalia; order Dasyuromorphia; family Dasyuridae; genus Antechinus; species Antechinus flavipes. The sequence continues at coordinate 396,530,619 of NC_067398.1, forward strand.
TGTTGGGGTCTCTGAAACCCTTTCAGAGGGTCTATAAATTCAACATTTTTTTTATTTCTAATATAGTAAATAGTTATAAATATAACTCATGTGAACAAAAACTCTTTGAACAGATATTCGATGGTTTCTTAACATGAACATATTAGAACAAAAGTTTGAAAACCACTGAAATTTAGCTCCTAATCTCTCTGCAATTCAGGGCCTGCTCCTCTGTGGCTGTATGTACCTAAAGATTTACCCCATCAGAAATCATTTCTGAAGTTCTTACCTACTAGCAATCTCTGCCTGGTCCTCGAATGCAAGTGCTGCATTTTCTGAGCCCTACTCTTATAGCCTTGGCATAAATCAAACATGTTTAAATATATGAAACATTTCCTCTTAGCATAGGAATAATTAATAAAAGCAATGAACAGTATCTAACAAAAGACCGACTACAGCCCCTGCTACTTTCTCAAAAAGTACACAGGGTCACTCCAAACCAAGGAGTGCTCAGAAATGCACAGCTTGAATTTATTTGGTTATCCACATGAAAAGTCAAAGGGGTGAGTACAGTACCACACAAGTTTCTATTCAGTGTTTGACTCATGTTTCTGGTAGGAGTAGTTGTAGAAACTTTTGACAGATAACTAAAGTCAAAGGGTGAGTACAGTACTACACAAGTTTCAATTCAATGTTTGACTCATGTTTCTGGTAGGGGTAGTTGCTGTAGAAACTTTGGACAGTTAACTTTGGCTCAGTCCAAGGCAAAGAATTTAAGATCCAGTATAAAATGGAGCACCTAAAGATTATTGATTTTCCTAAATGCAGTTGTGTGAGTAAAACTTGTAACCAATTCTGGCCATGGATGGATTGTTATCAAATAATAGGGAATAAGCCACAAGAGCCAACCACAGCAAAGAACAGCACTGCTGAGCAAACTCAGCATTCCTCTCAATTTTGAGTATGGCAGCTCTTTCTATAATCCCTGAATCATGCTACCTTTTATGACAAAACTTCTCTCATAACCTCAGCCCAAAGCTCTGCAATTCTGTATTACAATCAAGGAAGCAAAGAAGTGAGGGATGTTACACATACGTTATTTCATTGAGAGCCCCACAACAACCTTCTGAGGTAAATATAAGTTTTTCTATTTTACAAATTAAGAACCTGAGTTTAAGTAATTTGTGCAAAGTCACTCAGCTCTTGTTAAGAGGCAGGATTCAGATTGCTTCCAGATTCTAAGACAAGTTTTCTACACATTGCCTCTCAATGTCATTCCATTGACTATACCTTTTCTCTACTTGGCGTTATCTTCTGCATTTATTTATATACTCTACTAATTTACAATAATACACATATTTTTACTTTTTAGGCTGTTTCTTCCTCAAAGCTTGTTGTTAGTATGTTTAATTAATCTGTATAATTAGGTTGTAAACTTAACATTTCTTAGCATTAGCATTCTTAGCATCACTTCCCACCACCATATCTACTATAGATAAACCTAAAAACCATATATGCACAGACTCAGGAGACCTGAGTTTTATTTCCAACTCAGCCACTAAGTAAACTATATGATCTTAGGAAAGTTCATATCTTGATCCAGCTATTTGCTACCTGTGCCCTTACATAGGTCACCTTAATGAAAAAGTTTGGACTAAGATGATTCTTAAGTTACTTTCCAACTAAAATACTAAGAAGTGTCACCTTCCTATGTTTTCTAACATATGAAATTAAAGGTTTCAATCACATAATTATAAGATTCCTTTGAATTCTAAAATATTTCTGATTATCCCTCTCTTATAAAAAATGTAGCCTAAGAATATAAATTTTGGAGGCTGTTTATCAAGTTATAGAACTATTAATCTACGTGACAGCTATTCATGCAATAGTATACTACAATCCTATATCACTTGAAGAAAAGCAGTTTACATGGATAACATGAAGTAGAGACTTAATAATTATCAAGAATGACAAGAAACTGACAATGACAATTTCTCATTTCCACTTTCTGTGCCTAAATTCCTTCATCTATTAAAAAAAGGTGGGGAGGTAGAGAGGGCAGGGCACCATACTAGATAATAAAGTCCTCAGCTCTAAATCTGTCAACCTAAGATCACAGAATTTCTTGGTAGCAAGAGTTTTCATAATAATGAAACCACAAAACCATCAAGCACTGCATTTTAAAAGTCTTATTAAAGCAATTACTAATATAATCTAACATCTAATGAAAAATAAGCTCATGTTTCAACTTAAATATGAAACCTGTCTTCTTATAAGAGAATTTTTCCTTCACTTCACTTCCAACAATGTTTTATGCCCAACAAAAAAGATGAGTGAATGGCTGTGTTCAAAATATTAATAAGTATGGAATCCATAACTTTTTAAATGAAAAACTGATTGAACATGATAGTGGTTGTACTATTACAAAATATGACAGAAATTGTCATGAATTATTAATTTGGCAGTTTTAAGTGAATTCATCTTAACAGTATTTTTGCATACATTTAAAAACTAATAATACATGTATGTGTGTGACAAGTGTCTCGTTACAAGAATTTACATTTATATTTTTTAAAAAAATCTTTGAAAAGGATCATTAGTTCTTAACGATGGTCTTGTTCTTTCCATGAAAATCATCACCACTAATTCATATTTACTGAGAATTCAAGTGCATAATTTTACAGTAAACCCATTTTAGGTACTCTTTCATTATACATTCATAATCCACTTAATTTCTTTTCCCCTTGCCCTCTTAAAAGAAAACCATTTCTTAATCCATTCCACAGAAATGGATCCATTTTTTAAAATGTGAGTTTTTATTAAGGTATAGTTTCGTAAGTAAATTACAAAAGCATTAGATGTAAATGTACTTTATACCAGAAACAATCAAGAACTCTGCTTTAAACAAAACCTTCAATTGGATGCACATTTGGCATAGGTTTAGGGCAGCTCTTTTTACTTCCTTTAAAAGTCTTAGAATCATATGCCCATACAGTATCTATCCCCTCTCCTGTAACATGATCTGGGTTCCAGTGTGGAAAAGGAAATCGGCAAGCAATAACTCTGGCATCATCTTCTAATTCTAGCTGAAGTTTCTTCTCCAACTGTAGCATCTGTAGAGAATAAAACAATAACTGATAAAGAAGCAAGCTAGGTTTTATATCTGTTTAGAAATTCCTTATGCATTTTATAATTCTAGAAAATTGCTGCAGTTTTCTTCTTTAGTCAGAAAATCATCACATTTTTGTGAAAGAGATCACTTCAGGCCACACATATACAAAGTATAAAATAATTCATTAAAATACATAAAACTAAGTATTAGCAGTGACTATCCTGTCTTTAAAATATCAATTATAAAATGTGCCAATTTAACAAAATATATATTTAATATATAACTTATTTATTTTTAATTTAATTTATTATATTTTATTATTGTTGTTTACATGGTTATAATTTATAAATAAAATATATTTATTATTATTAGATAATTTATATATATACTGGGCTCTAACTTTGACTACATTTACAATGCAAATAGCTTTAAATCATTTGCCTATCAATATTTCAAATACAATTAACTAAAAAATTGTTTTATTCAGGATATTCATTTATAAGGAAATATTTAAATTGTAGAATATTAATGTAAAATAGACTGTTACTATACTATAAGAAATAATGAAAATGAAAATTTCAGAAGGGAAGACATATTGAAGCAGAATAAAATAACAAAAAAACAATATACATGATTCATGTAATGGTAAAAATGAAAAAAGACAAATTGAAAGCTATATAATTAAAATGACCAAGATTTGAGTAGAAGAAATAAGAAAATGCCTACAGATACAAGCCTGTGGGCAGAAAATATTCCATATGCCATACTGAACCATTTTTTCCCCTGGTTTACTTTTCATTGTTTGTTACAGAAATGGTTCACAAAAATGGGGAAGGAAGAATATATTCAAAATTGAAAATGATATTAAGTGTAAAACATATCAATGAAAATTAAGAAGTCCTTAAAATTCTTTCTAGACTAAAAGTAGCTCAATTCCATTATCCTATCTTTAAAAGAGGCATAAGACTCAGTCTTTGGAAGTATGCTCATTAAAAAAAAAAAAAAAAAACCAACCTTAATATACATAGGAAATGAGAGGGTGCAATTATCAAGGAAGAATGTCATCAGAATTCTAGTCAGATATCAACTGATCATCTAACTTATCATTATTAACGTAAACAAGAGATGATTAACAAATGACAGTCATTAGGTAATGAACTTTGTCAGCCATAAAAATTCACAAAAACTATATAGGTATAGGTGGTCTATGGTCTTCATCAATAGAAGAAATATAAATAGTGATGAAATTGTACATTTTTAAAAATATTCAAAAAATGCAAAAAGTAGTATTTTTCTCATTATTCTATAAAACACAAGTTAATTTGTTCTAAAAAATGCTTATTATAAAAGTTAACATAATTATTCCCATGTATAAATAACATGCTTAATATTTATTTTTGTCCCTAAAATATTTATTTCTATGACAGTCATTACATTAAAAAGAATAACCTTATAACAATATGTAAATATAAGCAAAGTCTACAATTCATCTCTAAAGATTTTTCTATAGAACTCGTTTTACCTACCTACAGTCCATTCTAAATTAGTTTGATAAAGACTACATTAGTCATATCTGTAGTAAGTTCAAATATTAATATTATTCTTAAGATCAAGAATGAAGGAAACAAAGATGTTAAGCCAATGATAGGAACTTATTTTTAAAAAAAGTAGTTAAAGAATATGTTTAAGATATTTTCTTAAATAACAAAATAAGTCTACCTGTAAAAAAGAATGCTGATCCCACTTTTGAAATAAGTGAAATTCAAAGAAGGATGCAGTATTATATGATGTTTTACCAAAACATCAAGGATTTATATGGTAATTTTGTTCATAAAAAGGATAATTATAAAGTTACCCATATTATTATTCTTTTAATTTTTTCCACTTTCTTTTATTTCAAAAAATGACTTTGTGTCTTGTTCCGAGTCAAGATAAACTTGAAAATGAAAGGAGTTATTTCAATCATAAGAAATTAGCTAACTAAATTGCATATAAATATGCAACAAATCTAATTCTTGATATTATACACAAAGAGAAGCAATGATGTGGCACATCTGCTTAATGAAATTCAAAAGTATTCATACAATTACAGATTGAAAATGAGGCAAAGTCATCAAAGTCCAATTACATCTTTAAAATTTCAAATAATGTAAGTTGAATAGTTCAAAGAAATCTCAAGATTAATTGGCCTCACCAGGAAATTGTTAATAAGAATAAATATTGAATATTTAGATAAAAGTTTTTATATCACAAATATTGATAAGTTGTATTTTCTTCAATCACAAAATAAGTCTACCTGTAAAAAAGAATGCTGATCCCACTTTTGAAATAAGTGAAATTCAAAGAAGGATGCAGTATTATATGATGTTTTACCAAAACATCAAGGATTTATATGGTAATTTTGTTCATAAAAAGGATAATTATAAAGTTAGCCATATTATTATTCTTTTAATTTTTTCCACTTTCTTTTATTTCAAAAAATGACTTTGTGTCTTGTTCCGAGTCAAGATAAACTTGAAAATGAAAGGAGTTATTTCAATCATAAGAAATTAGCTAACTAAATTGCATATAAATATGCAACAAATCTAATTCTTGATATTATACACAAAGAGAAGCAATGATGTGGCACATCTGCTTAATGAAATTCAAAAGTATTCATACAATTACAGATTGAAAATGAGGCAAAGTCATCAAAGTCCAATTACATCTTTAAAATTTCAAATAATGTAAGTTGAATAGTTCAAAGAAATCTCAAGATTAATTGGCCTCACCAGGAAATTGTTAATAAGAATAAATATTGAATATTTAGATAAAAGTTTTTATATCACAAATATTGATAAGTTGTATTTTCTTCAATCACTTCAAGCCAGTGCTCATTTTTATGGAGTTTACATGTTAAACAGAAAAATCTATTACACTGCTTGGCTAAAATTTGGTCAACATTTTAACTGGTCATTCATTTAAATAATAAAACTTAGTGACCTAAAAAAAAAAAGAAGAAAAAGTCGTCTATTTACTGTAAGACACTGTGACTTTGGCTGCTAGTTTGTTTTCCAAAAGTTAAATCTTTTATGAGATTATTTATTTTGCTGTTAATGCAATATACTCTGACATTGATTCCTAAGTTTGTTATGTTAGATACATTTTTATTTAAATGTTAAGATGATCTCTAATACTGAGTACTGCTTAGAAATTAGTTACTGAAAGTAGAATAGTCAGAGAGAACATACATCCAGAATTTTTAGAAAAGTCTGTTTTCAAAAAAAAAAAAAAAAAGATTTTTCATTAAGTTTTGTATAAAGAAATATCCATAGACAAGCCATGTTTCTTGATTTAAGGTACAAAAAACATAATCTCCAGACAAACAATAATAGAGATTTGGAAGCTCTGGACAGGAGCTCTATTCTATACTAAATAGTTGTTTGATTTGGGGCAGGTTATTTAATCTGTTTCTTCATCTTGATTCTCCTCTAAGATGCTTTACAACTCTCCATGTTAGAACTCTCCATGAAAAACGATTTAGAAAAAACAAGTACTAATCATCCATGTGTAAATAACCCGCAAGAAAATATTAATATCTGATTTTCCTTTGCCACCTAGGACCAAAAGTAGGTCAGCTTCCCTGGCAATCAAGAGTATATACAAAAGTCTTAATATCAAAATTTTGGAATATTATAGTCAAGTCCCTTAAAAATCTTTTACAATTAGTGCTTTCCCCTCCAAGGTTACCTTATTTGCTTTTCATGTGCTTTTATATTCCAATATTTGGGCTAACTAAATATGTATGCATTGTCTCTCTAGTTCCATACTTAAACCTACTGGATATTTTAGACTGCGTGGCCTGAATGCATTTCAAACACAACATATCCAAAATATAACTCCTGATCCTCCAACCCAAACTCACCTCTCTTCCCAAAGGATTCTCTTACAATCAGGGGCACCACTCTCTCTTCTCACACATATTCACAACCACTCATATACCCAACTTCTGTCTCATAACCAACCATTCCCCAACTCTCTCAAATATACAGCAGCACCAACACCTGAGGTCAGACCCTCATCCCCTCTCCCTTGCATTATCTGCAGTAACCTTCTGACTAGACTTCCTGCCTCAACTATCTCTCATTCCACTTCATTCTCTAGTTTTCAAAATATTTTCCTAAAGTATTGGTCTGACCAAGCCATTCTCTCAATAAGTTCCAGTGACTTGCCATTTCCTTTAGGATAAAATATAAACTTTTCTATTTTATATTTAAAGCTCTTCCAAGCTTTCCATGTCATATTGCCCTTCCCTCATGGTATCATGCAGCTAGACTGGCCTTATTGCAGTTTCTCCATAGTGTCCATTCCGTGTCTCCTCTATGTCTTTCCAGAGATTGTCCCCCGTACCTAGAAGGCTCTCCACCCTAACTTGGGAGAATCTCTGGCTTTCTTTAAGAACCACTTTAAGCCACCACCTTCTGCAGAAGGCCTTTCTTAGGCTCTCCTGTGAGTGTTTTTTCATCTAAGGCACCTTTTGCCTACTCTATTTATTCTGTAGGTATCATCTATGGACAAGCTGTCTCCCCCATTAGAATGTAAACTCCTTGAAGGCAGAGACTATTTTCTTTTTTGTTAACTAGCACTTAGCCCAGTGACTAGACCATGGGAAAAGCTTAATAAATGCTTGTTGATTGAGGCCAGAGACCATCTCACCTTAGTCTTTGTATGCCTACCCACCCCTACCACAGGGACTGGTTTAGTCTTTCCAGTACTGTCTGTCTCTCTGTGATCCCATTTGGAGTTTTCTTGGCAAAGATACTGTAAGTGGTTTTCCATTTTCTTTTTCCATTCATTTTACAAATGAGGAAACTGAGGCAAAGAGGAATGAGGGACTTGTCTGTGATCCCAAAGACAATCGGTATCTGAGGCCAGATTTGAACTCGGGAAGATAAGACTTTCTAACCCCAGACTGGCCTCTATCTACTGTGCTACATATAGTCTCCAAATGACACACACTAGATGCCTAATAAGTTCTTGGTTAATTAAAGAAAATAAAGCTCAGAATTTGCCCAAAGTTAGACAGTTAAATAGTGGCCGCCTACAACCCAAATCCCCAATTTTTTCCCCCTGTACCACATTGCCTTCAGATAAACAAAATAAAATGATGAATATTAATGTGGTATTTCTCAGAAATATCATTTAAAATATTCCCCCAAATCAAAGAGAAACAATGTTTCATATTATTCAATATTTCATATTATGTTTGGGTGTTATTTGTATTGCTTCAACCAGCAGAGATTATCAAAAGTTAGCTGAATTTCTGTTCTTACGTGTCATATGGTCCTTCAATTACTTATTTTTACCTTCAATTACTTATTTATATTTTATAAATCCTAAATGACAAAATTTTCAATTAAAGATGCTTGTATGAATGAAATCAACAATGATGTCAGAACACCAAGCAAATCAAAGATACTTTAATATCCTCTGAGTGACTAGCTCCTCAAAACACAACAGAGTTCTCATCAAAAACCCAAAAACCATGTACTCTCAACATGAAATGAGGACTATAGCAAAGACCTCTACTGCCCTCTCCTGGAATATGGTTGATGATTGTAATAAATCTACCATTACAAATTTCACCATTCCAGATAGCATATAGCAATTTTCAGTTAATATAAACTTTAAATATAAATTTTAAAATCAACAAAAATATAAATGCATTTTGGATGTCTTAAAAGTACTGTTAACAAAATTAAAATTGTTTATCTCACTAAAATAATCAGTCCTCTTTGGAAGACTCAAAAGTCACAATTAACAATAAATATGCTATGAAAATTCTATAGCAGAGAATTAATTCAGACTAAATACAATAGTAATACCTGTTACTTTTTAGTTGTTCAATGTCAAAATTTAATGATGTCTAAGTTCTATTTTTACCCTACTACATATTATACATAAACTCAATTCCTTCAAATATAATCCTTTCAATAGTATTAATTTAATATTTAAAATAAAACAAAAGAAATGCATTGGCTTATTACATAAATTAAGAATGAATCAGATAATAAAAGTTACCAACATTTGAAAAAACATAAAATAGTCTAGTTGAACTACTAGCGTACCAAAAAATATCTTTTTTTAAATTATTTTTAAAAATACTACTTGAATAGTAGTGTCTCAAATAACTATACAATTTCACTAAAAAAAAATATTTCTCTCAGGCTCTTTAAACCAACAATTACATGAAAAGTATTTCCAAAGGCTTAAGATTTTTATGAGACTGACTACCTACATACTAATTCAGCACTTTCATTTTTGACAAAGTTCAATACTCTGTCCTTTGAGAAATCATTCTACAGAAATAAACTGAAAATAGTCAATGCTTATCTGCCCTAAAAATTATCTCACTAAAAAATCTGAAGAATTATCAATTTCAAATACTCAGTCCATTAACTTTTTCAAGTTAAGTGGTACAAAAGTGGTCATACCATGGCAAATATGAACTATATTAAATAAATAGTATTTCTTGAAGTAATATTCAAACTGGAAACTTTGAGGCTTAAATAACTGAAATTTTTATTCTGTAATAGGTGTTTAATTTTACATCATCTTTTACTTTTAAATTTTTGATACCTTGACGCAAAATTTGTTATTTTATAGAACCAGTGAATTGAACATCAATGGATACTAAAAATCTGTGGTTGGTCATTTCATATATCAAAGTAAATACAGAAATTAACATCTTTTCAAAGCTGTCACACTGGAAAAAAAAGAAAATAAGAGAACCAAACTTACCATCTGAGGTACTCCAAAAATAACTACATTTGTATACTGTGAAAAACTAACCTAAGAAAAAGAGGGGAAAAAAGTTTTATAGATTAATTTGAGACATTTTAATATGTTAAATAAATGTTCATGGAAACAGGTTAATAACAGTTTATTCATAGAGCAACTTTATAGTGGCAAAATGTTCTCACATGTATTATTTCATTTGATCTTCACAACAACCCTGTATACAAGAAATGTAATCATATTGATAAGGTTTAGATTTAGGGAACCAAAATGAGAGTAAGGTTTCTTGTGGTCAGGGAGTTAAATGATAAGATATAGTGGCAGGTTAGGGGTTCAGGGAACTGAATGGAGAGGTTTAGCTCCCCTTCAACCCTTGGGATTCGGCACAGGGGTAGGAAGTTTTGGGGACTCCCTTCTGGCGGCAAGACCTGAAAATCTAGATTGTTCAGAGGTTTATTATAGGAATGGGGAGTAAGGTTAGAAATCCTGACAGAGAGGCCCTGACAAAGAGGCACAAAGTTTGACTAGGAAAATAGGTAAAGATAAAGAGAGAATAATACTGGAAAAGAATATTCCATTGGACAGAGGCCCTTGGCATTCCCAAGCATGGAGCTGGCATGTTTGGAACTTCTGCAAAGAGAGGATTTTTGTTTGGCTTTTTAATATTGATTTAATTTTGATTTAATTGATTTAATATTGATTGTCTTAGTGGGGGCTGGGACAGCGAGCAGATCAGAACCAGTGAGGGCTGGACAGCCCAAATAAGTCAGAATGGGGGCTGGGACAAGGCTGGATCTCCTATTGGAATTCAAAGGGATGCTTTTTTGAATCAAAGGCTCTGGCATCTTGGAAAGATAACTTGTCTGGGGAGGATATGCCTCAGCCAGGAGGGGCTGGAAATCTGAAAGGAATCACAGATCAATAGGAAATACAGTTTCTTAAAGGGACTCCAACCCACTTCAATAGAAGAAGATCAAGACTCAATAAGGGTGCCAAAAGTCACACAGCTAGTAAGGGGCAGAAAACTACATCTCCTGATTCTTACTGCAATGCCCTGTCCATATCACCTAGTGACAATTTTGATAGCCAAGAAGAAGGCCAATTTACAAAGGCAGTTTTCTTTAAAATTACAGAAAGAAAAGAGTATCAGATTCTCTTCTCAGTCCTCTCCAACAGAATCAAAATGGCCACCATTCCCCTGTGTATTTTCATGAATGCAGAGCCCCTATCTGAGGATGGCTTAAAGCTGGGTAACACAAATATGTAGCCAACATTTCTAACATTGCCAAATAACATTGAGAAGGAACATAAACAGAATAAGAAGCTTGGTGTGGTGAAAGAAGTCCTGAGTTTTAAGTCAAAAGATGGGAATCTTGACTCTGACACATTACCATAATGACTTTAAATAAATCACTTATTCTCTCTAGTCCTCACTTCCTCATTTTAGAATGAAATGGAGGGAGAAAGGAGGATCCTCATTTTCATACAAAAACAATTGATTAATTTGCTTTGCTTGGCTATATTTATTTGTTATAGTAAAGCTATATATGGGGGGAGGGAAGACTCTGTGGAAACTAATACTCATTTTTAAAAGAAAATAATATAAATAAAGCCTTTATAAATGCAGGATTTGGACCAGTTAGCCTACAATGTCCCTTCTAGTTCTAAATCTATGATTATCTAAGACAACTGCTTAGAAAAACCATTAAATGAAAAGAACATATAGAAAAACAGCAGAAAAACTTTCTTCTTCATTCACTACTAGAAATAATGAAAATGGTGCTAGTGATGGTGGTGGTGACCCTGACATTTGCTGGAGAAACTGAGGCAAGATAGAGATTAGAGAGTATTTAATAATTTATTTAAAAGGGAGAGATTTACTGGGACCAAACAGAATACAGCACACAATATGAGTTCTCAATGACATATATACACGTGGCTCAGACTCAGGGGAAAGGCTGAGGCAGAGGCTGAGTCAGGGTGCTGAGAGTGGGAATGAGACTCTGACAGAGTGGGTTGAGCCACCAAAGATGGAATGATATAATGAAGGGAGGCACCATGGAGATGGGGAGAAGCATCTTGATAAGACAGTATTTGATATTCTAATAGCTTGGGATAGGGAAAGGCATTCTGATATTCTAAAATATAAGATCTTTTATCCTCATCAAATATTCTGATTAAGAGGGAGGGGGGTTTTGCATGATTGAGCAGAACAATTATAAACTGAGGCAAAACAATTAGGCAAACCCAGGCAGGACAATTTAGGGAAACTGAGTCAGGACAATAAAAGAGAACTGTGGCATAATAACACCAATAATAATAAAACTCTTCCCTTTCCAATCTAAACTACTAATTCATCTCCACGAGACTATCCATAATAACCTTTTTATAACAGAAGCTCACTCCACCCCTGGACTATTTCATGCACTGGAAACTCTTTGTCCTTTGAGGATTTATTTTATGATAGGCTCCTCTAATAAAGCAGGCTAACTCATTTCTCTAGGAGTTTTTATCATGCCTAAGTACCAAATACCTTCTTTCCTCCCTCCACTCTCTCCCAAAAACCTTTTTTTTGGCTTCTTTTTATGTACTATTTTCTCCCATTAGAATGTAAGACCTTAGTAGACAAATTTTGTCTTTATGATTCTATATGTATTCCCAATTCCCAACACAATGCCAGAAACTTTGTTTCTCTCATTTCTCATTTCTCATAAATAAGCATTTGTTAACTGACCAAATGATGGAAATAAAGTGGAATGAAAATTGTAGCAACTTCATTTTATTATTTTATCAAAATGATCTATGCAAATAAGCTAATAGAAAATTCAGGGTCTAGTTTTTTTCCAAATCACTGTGCTCTTCTTGAAATTCTATTATCTCCTTTCTTACACTATTAGATTATTATATAACATTGAAATGATATTCAAATAGAAAAACAGAAAAATGGTTTAGCAGAGGAAGTTCAGGAAAATCTTTGCTAAGTTCTATTAAAAGATTGGCACATAGGTATACATTAGAATTAAAATATAAGCAAAACTATACTGTTTCATTGAAACTCATCATTAATATAACCAATCAAGCTCCAGAAGTTATGACTTGAAAACTTTATTCAAGAAAAAAGTTTTCTGTAACAAATACCTACTCAAGAAAATTCATTTGTGTTGTATGAAATTTGCCTCAGGTAAATAAGTTACTTTTTGAAATACATAATAATTTAATAATCATTTTTCAAAATAAAAAATAAGTTTTTTAAATAAAAAGTCAAATATTTGCCAGAAATGTCTGAGAGTTAAAAACCTTAATTACAATTTTTAAGACTACTACTTGAGATTAGACTTTACTGTCACTGTGCAGTAGAGATTGATAGTTTAACTGTAAATCAATACTTAGAATTCACATGATTTCTTACAAAGTAAAATTTTGATTCATACTTTAAGGAGACTTAATTGAACAACTAATGTGTAAATACTAGCTAAATTTCATCTGCTAAAAAATTCAGAAGGTAAAATGAACAATGATTATAATACTATTTTATTTTTGCCTTACTTTTTAAATCTGTTACTTTCCATAGGTTTTCCCCTTGCTTTAACACCTACTGTATTATATTTTACAAGTTTAAATTATTAAATTAAACCATTATATCAATACATAGCTTCCATAAGCTCTATCTGCTTTCTATATACCTACCTTCCATAAATCTGAAATATAAAATTTTGCAACATCATGGACACCTTCTCTCCAAGCACGATACCTGGAATACCAAACTAGCCAAGGATTTAACTCATAACCAACAGCTCTGAATCCTTCTTTTGCAGCAGCAATGACCTACAGAAAACAAACGAGCACTTACTCAAACACAAGAAGAAAATCAACAAATTATTCTAAGCCTAAAAACCAAAATATTTTCTAATCTAACTCACTGTAATGATGATCATAAATCAATTAATTACTATTATGTGAGTATCCACTAAGTTTAAGACATTGCTAAAAGATATGTTTTCAAAGGTATGATGCTAAATGTAAATAAAAATATAACTAGATTCTGTAGGATGTTGTTATCTTCCATGGATTATATGCATCTCACCTTAGTTATCAAAAAGGCTGCCATACAGGTGTTTTCCACAATATTTATAGTGGAACTCATTGATATGGCAAATAGGAAACAGTAGATAATTTGTCAAAATTCTGCAGAACTTGGAACTAACTTCTAGAATTTACTCTTCAATAACATGAATACTTTGAATAATTAGCTGTTAATATTACATCATTTTTGTGACATGACAATAATATTCAAACTTTAAAATCAAGTAAAAAAAAAAGGATAGAAGAGTGTTGAGGCAAATGGTCACTTCTGGCAAGATAGAAGAGGGAGAGATTATATGGGAATTCTGTTCCCCAGTACTTTCCACAAGAATAGATACAAAAAAGTTCAAAATAAAAATGGGGAGATAATGAATTGAAAATAAGGAGGTAATCAAAAAGTCTCTATAAAATAGCCTCTCACAAAAGAAAAAAAAGATTCAAAGAATTAAGAAAACAGAGGAAAAACACTTCCATTGCAACAAATAAATATTATGTATTAAAAGGATTAAAATATAGATTCCAAAAGGGAAGAATAACAAACAAAAGTCAAGATCACTAAGTAAATAGCAACAGTACTGAAAACAAATGTGGATCTTTACATATTAAAGAGAGACATAAACAATGGGAGCAATAAGAGTACCTAATAACAGTAAAAATAAACAAAATGAAAAAAGATGGACATTATATCAATAAAGACAAATATGCCATTAGTTAGCACAGATCAAGACAAAATAATAAAAATTAACAAAGTGGAGATGTCTGTGAGAAATTTAAATGAGAATATGGAATCAAAAATAACAAAAATGTTTTGCGAGATGACAAATTAGAGCCAGGATAAGAAGTAAAACAAAATCAATGAGAAAAACTTTCTCAAAATTAGTTTCTAAAAGTGGAATGTATTTGACGAGGTTAGTGGCAATACAGAGAGTTAGGAGAATCCCCTTTCTAGTCAGCACAGGTTCTTCATGAAAGAATTCACGAACCGGAAAAGTTTTAGGTGGCAAAAAAGGAAGTTTATTGTTGGCACTGTAGAAATCAGCTTTTGCTAGAAAGACTGACTTCCGAGTAACAAAATCCTGGCAGAGAGAGAAACAGAGGTGTTAACTAAGAAGAGAACGTCTTCACAGCAGGCAGAGGTACTTTTTTTGCCAGATATTTTATCATGTAATTTTCAAATACTAACAGATAAATGTTCTTTTCCATGTTTAACTAAATTTGTCCATCATTGTCAAGGCTCAAGGCACAGAATGTTCTACCTATAAGAATTCTCCTGGGGAGGAAGGCAAAGAAGGGGGGATTAAATTAAGTTATAGGATCTAAAACTTTTAAATTTTAATCATCTTAATGAAAATCTATTTATGGAATTCCATTAAAATATATATAAGAATATTTTAAACTGATAACCTGATCACTTAACTTTGTCCTTATTGTAACATGGTTACTGTTCCCATTCTTTAGAAGTACGCTGAATAGATCAATCTTTTCTTGATTATTCATGTTCATCATTATCTCAATAATCACAATATCTAATGCATCCTGATGTTCATAGTGATTGGAATATGAACAAATAATTTGCTTCTAAATTATCTTTTGTGTTTTCTGTCTGCTTTGCATAGTTCTGTCTTCCCCTTTCTTCTATTACAGCTATTACTCCTTCAATGTAGCCTGTTGCTTCGAATTTACACATGATGGTCTGAATTATGGCCTGCAAATGGTACCAGTTTTAGACAAACTAAGCTAGTGATATCAAAGCCAAATAGAAACAATAGTAACTAAACCATAATGGAAATCTATGTAACTCACATACTGATTTTAGAAAACTCCACATTAACATTATCTATGTTCTATTGTACTTTTGTTAAATAACTCCTAATTACATTTTAATCTGGAACTGCACTTTGCACTTTGTACTTACGCAAAGTGTTGCTCCGACCATCTGTTTTAACACCTCTATATAAGACAAAAAGCATAATTTAGTGATGGCCATTTGGCAGACAGAGGCACATTTATTGACTTTTTCTGTTGTCAGCTGTCTTCCAGATGAGGGAAAATTATTGAAAGTCTAAGAAAAGATAAATGGTCCATTGTTGTTTGCTTCCTCCCACTTTCCCCTCAAAGCACCATGAAAATATTCTATAAAAATATGGATATATGTATTATAATGAACTGATGATTTCCTAAAATTGCATAATTTAACAATTGTGCCTTCTAATATCAAATACTAATTTAGTCTTGTATTCTTTTTATATGACGATGACCTATAAAAACATTTTTCTAAAATAAATATTAAAAATTTAAAGAAATAAGATACTTATTCAAACCACAGATCTAGCCAGGAATGCCAACATGGAGCATTCCAGTGCAGGGAGAAGCTGTGTATTAGGGAAATAAAAGGTCCCAGCTTGTGCAGGACATAAGAATAGCTAACAAATGGTACTTCTGTTACTACTCAAATTGAGGTCAGAGATACAGAACAAATCTAGGAAGTGTCCTGTGCCAGGGATAGCATTCTCCTAGGTGCAGTCTCAGACCTAGGCTCTGATCCCAACAAGAAGCAAGTTTAATAGCAAGCAATAGCTAAGCAGAAGTAGAGCAGGGCCTAGGTTACAACCTCCAGTCAGATTTAAAGTCTTCAGGGAAATAACCAGGGTAGACATTCCAAACTAAAAGGAAGCCCGGATTTGTCACTCTGAACCAACAGATCTTTCCAGATGGCTGCTAGAAACTAAAGCCTAGAATTTCAGCCAGGGCAAGCTCATATATATGTTAATCAAATCCAAATCCAGATTAGGAATTTGTGAAATTCAGCCTAGGATGACATCAATCAGTTTTTGCCTTGAATCAGACCACTTTGGGAGTAATGAATGCTAGTAGGTCTCCATTCTGAGTTTGCCCTGAGATCCTGAAATAACTGAAAGGAAAAAGTAAAAGGAACAGCTCTAACATTTCTTCTAGAAGTGGATAGATCTGGCCTCTATAAAATGTGATATTAGGAAGTTGGCTAGAATAATAAACAAACAAAAAAACAATATCACCATGAGAAATTATTGAGACAAGTAGTTATGGGGCAGCTAGGTGACTCAGTGGATAGAGGATCAGCCCTGAAGCCAGGAAGACCAGAGTTCAAATCTGGCTTCAGACACTTCACACGTTCTAGCTGTATGACCCTGGGCAAGTCACCTAACCCCAATTGCCTCCAAAAAAAAAAAGAGGGGGAGAGAGAGAGAGAGAGAAAGAGACAGAGAGAGAGACAGAGACAGAGAGAAAGAGACAGACAGGTATTTATGATACAAACACAAAAGAAGATAATCCCAAGACATATATAAGCAAAGCCTCAAGGCAAAACATTGCTTGGGTATAAATTCAACTAGAATTCCTGGAAGAGATGAAGAAAGAATTGGGGTGCGGGGAGGGTTTAGAGGAAGGGGAAGAGTTCATAAATAAAAAGAAATAAAGGCATTATTTTTAAAATGGAAAAGACCATTTACAAAGAAATAAAGGCACTACTTTAAAAATGGAAAAGAAATGTAAGCCTTGGAAGACCCGGAAAAGAATCAACAGCTTGGCACAAGAGATATATAATTTTGCTCAAGCAACAAATTCCCCCAAATTAGAATGAACAAAATAAAAAGTAATTTCTCCATGAGATAACAATAAAATAAAATAAAAAATAAAAAGATTGAAAAATAGAAGAAAAATGAAGGTATCTTATTGAAAAATAGCTCACCTGGAAAATAGAGCAAGAAAAGATAAATTAAGAATGCTTAGGCTACCTGAAAATCAAGACCTTTCCCCAAAAAGAGCCTAGACATTATATTTCAAAAAATTAAATCAAAGCAATCTAGTGTTTGACAAACCCAAAGATTCTAAATTTTGGGATAAGATTTCATTATTTGATAAAAACTGCTGGGATAACTGGAAATTAGTATGGCAGAAATTAGGCAAGGACCCACACTTAACACCACATACCAAGATAAGATCAAAATGGGTCCATGACCTAGGCATAAAGAACGAGATTATAAATAAATTAGAGGAACATAGGATAGTTTATCTCTCAGACTTGTGGAGGAGAAAGAAATTTGTGACCAAAGATGAACTAGAGACCATTACCAATCACAAAATAGAAAATTTTGATTATATCAAATTAAAAAGCCTTTGTACAAACAGAACGAATGCAAACAAGATTAGTAGGGAAGTAACTAACTGGGAAAACATCTTTACAATTAAAGGTTCTGATAAAGGCCTCATTTCCAAAATATATAGAGAACTGACTCAAATTTATAAAAAATCAAGCCATTCTCCAATTGATAAATGGTCAAAGGATATGAACAGACAATTTTCAGATGAAGAAATTGAAACTATTACCACTCACATGAAAGAGTGTTCCAAATCACTATTGATCAGAGAAATGCAAATTAAGACAACTCTGAGATATCACTACACTCCTGTCAGATTGGCTAAGATGACAGGAAAAAACAATGATGAATGTTGGAGGGGATGCGGGAAAACGGGGACATTGATGCATTGTTGGTGGAGTTGTGAACGAATCCAGCCATTCTGGAGAGCGATCTGGAATTATGCCAAAAAGTTATCAAACTGTGCATACCCTTTGATCCAACAGTGTTTCTATTGGGCTTATACCCAAAGAGATACTAAAAAAGGGAAGGGGACCTGTATGTGCCAAAATGTTTGTAGCAGCCCTGTTTGTAGTGGCTAGAAACTGGAAAATGAATGGATGCCCATCAATTGGAGAATGGCTGGGTAAATTGTGGTATATGAATGTTATGGAATATTATTGCTCTGTAAGGAATGAGCAGCAGGATGAATACAGAGAGGCTTGGAGAGACCTACATGGACTGATGCTAAGTGAGATGAGCAGAACCAGGAGATCATTATACACTTCGACAACGATATTGTATGAGGATGTATTCTGATGGAAGTGGATTTCTCTGACAAAGAGACTTAACTGAGTTTCATTGGAGAAATGATGGACAGAAACAGCTACACCCAAAGAAGGAATACTGGGAAATGAATGTGAACTATTTGCATTTTTGATTTTCTTCCCGAGTTATTTTTACCTTCTGAATCCAATTCTCCCTGTGCAACAAGAGAACTGTTTGGTTCTGCAAATATGTATTGTATCTAGGATATACTGCAACATGTTTAGCATATATAGGACTGCTTGCCATCCTGGGGGGGGGGGGGGAGGGAGGGAGGGGAAAAAACGAAACATAAGTGATTGCAAGGGATAATGTCGTGTAGAAATTATCCTGGCATGGATTCTGTCAATGCGAAGTTATTATTAAATAAAATAAAATTTATTATAAAAAAAAAATTAAATCAAATCAAAAAAAGAAAACTGCCCAACTCTCTTAAAGCAAACTGAAAATGTTAAGAATCTAATAGTCACCTCCTGAAAGAAATGCTAAAATGAAAATTCCCAAGAACATTATGATCAAAATCCTGAGCTTCCAGATCAAAAATATTGCAGACAGTTAGAAATAAAGAATTCAAGTGCTGAGGAACTATAGTCAAGATCACACACAAATTAGCAACCACTACTAAAAAGGAACAGAGGACCTGGCTATCTGAGAAAGCTTACAACCAAGAATAATTTACGCAGCAAAACTAAAATACTACTGGAGATAAAACTAGGAAATGAACCTTTAATCAAAGAGGAGACTTCCACATCCCAATAAAAAGCCTAGAACTGCAGAAAAACTTTGAAGTATAAGCATAAGAATCAAAAAAAAACACAAAAAGCTAAATATAACAACTATAAGGGCCTTTTTATAAAAAAGATAAAATTATTTTTATTCTAATGTGAGGAGATAATGCAAGTGTCCCTTCTGAATCCATCAACATTATGAGTTTATAAACAGAAGGCCTCACAGAGGTTCTGTTATGTCTTGATAATCACAAAATAATGAAAAGGGAACGGAAGAGTAATATTTCAGAGGAGAAAAAGGACAGAAAATTCTATTTCACATAACTGAAGTAAACAAATATAAATCTATATAAATAAGGAGGAATGGGGAATGGGTAGCAGATAGTACTTGAATCTCACTCTCCTATAAACAGGTGCAGATAGACACTTCACTTAACAGGGAAAGAGGATAGAAAGAAGAGAAGGAAGAAGATAGAATCAGAAGGTGGAAAGATTAAGGGAAGAATTAATCTTAAGTAAAACAAACTTGTTCAAAAATATTTATAACCACTCTTTTTCTAGAAGGAAAGAATTAGAAATTGGGGAACTGCCTCAATTTACAATGAGGAAATCTACTGGGGAATGGCTGAAAAAGTTATGATACATAAATGTGAAGAAATATTATTTTGCTAACTGAATTGTGGAAGGGAATTGGTTTCAAAGAATCTTGAGAAGCCTTATATGAAATGATGTGGAGTGAAATCAGAAAAAACAAAATAACAATTTATATAGTAACAACAATATTATAAAGAAAAAGCACTTTAAAAGACACTAAAACTGATTAATACAGTGACCAACCACTATCCTAAAGGGCTCATAAAACATGCTACCTACCTAATAAAAGAAGTGTTGAATTCAGAGGACAGAGACATATTTTGAGCATGGCCAATGCAGCAATTTGTTTTGTTTGACAATACATGTTTTTAACAAGGATTTTGTTTTTCTTTCTAATTTGGTGGAGGGATACTATGTGCAAGGCAAAGAAGGCAGGCTGTTGTTAATTTTAAAAACAAATAATTTAAAGAAAAAAAATGCACTAGGGATACTGACAATAATGGAACCTACAAATCACAGTAATGTCAAAGTATAACTTACAATACGACCATCACCACTACCAATATCTACTAGGGATCCTCTTCTACATCGTAACATCTTCAGAACATTTTCAATCTGATTCGAAGTTGCAGGTACAAAAGGCAAACAAATTTTCCGAAGGGCTGGAGTTAAAAAAGGAGTAGCAACTGCATACACAGCTACTAGTGTCCCACCAACTATCCCAGGGAATAATAACTTCCAACTTCTTTTTTTCAAATTGCCAGCATCAATATTTGGAGGCAAATCTTGTTCTGACGATCTTCTTTCCTGAGGTAATTCTGAGATTACAAATGTACCTAGAGAGAAACACACCCCCATGCCCCCCAAAAAAGGATTACCAAATCTGTAATGAAAAGTTATTTTTTTCTACTCAATATTTATCATTACCACTCTTTCTGAAACTCAAGTCTCCCTCTCCTGGAGCTCTGGACTCTAATCATATGAGTTTAATCATATGTTGCAGTCTCAATGTACCGTTGGTTCCTACTCTTCCCTCCATTTTCCACTTCTAGCTTCCTTGTATAGAGTTGTCTTTTCTTTATTATAATATACGCTCCTTGAGGTCAAAAACTATTTTGTGATCTTCTAGTTTTATCCCAAATGCTTAATATAATGCCTGATACATGGTAAACACTTAAAAATTCTTTCTCCTTTATTTGATGGTTTTAAAAGAAAGCACAATTCAGCTTTGTAATCTAATTTCAAATGTAGGATTTCAAACAAAGATCATATATTTCACTAAGAAAATATTAAATTCTCTTGGAAAAAAAAATCAATACTAATTGAATATAAGTATCTGCTTCTTCTAGCATAAGGTTGTTTTGTTGCTCCAAAGGTGTCTTTTACTGGCAGTTTATTCACATCTTGATGGTAAATTATTTCTTCAATATCCACAAACACAAATACAGGTTTAGAACATTAATGTCATGCATTTATAGCTCAAAACAAAATCCTCAGATATGAATAATCAACAAAGTGTTCTTATAAATTTAATAATATCTCAGTTTCAAGGGAAGTGTAAGGGAAGAAGTCATCAAAATAAAGAGTTCATTTGATCATGGTTGCACAAGGAGAACAAAATAATGATAAAGGACATACAAATTAAGGCTTTAAAAGCATTTACTAACTACAAGCCACAAAAAGTCACAAATCATGTGAAATTTTATAGCTAGTCCAGGAAGAAACAAATCATTATTTGTAAGGTAAATGTTCTCAATGATGACCTGAATGCTTACAGCACATCAAGCATGATATATTCATTATGTCCAAGGAAATAGAAGAGTAGTTTGACTCCTAATTAGCATAGCAACATCTTTTCAAAGTAATTTACATGGATGTCTTGCATTCCATTTCAATCCAATTCATCATACATTTGTAAAGCACTTAATACATAAAATATATTGTGTTAGGGATACAAAGGCAAAAAGAAATTCCAAGACCTCAAAATTTTTATCAGTAAATCAATGAAGGGAAAGAAATACCCTAGGAAAAACAGAGGAGAAAGAATGTAGGGTACAAAAATATCTGGCAATCAGGGACAACTTTATGGAAGAAAGAGTACAAAGTTGGATCTTAAAGAAAGCTAAGGATTCTGACAGATAATGGGAAGACTATATACTCTAGATATGAAACACAGCTTGTATAGATATATAGAAGATCTAAGTAAAGAAAGTAGCTGACAGACCAGTGCGATTGAAAGACAAAGTTTATTGGTTGGTTGCAGCAAAATTTTAGATTTTAAATGACAAGTTAAAGAATATCCTTCAAGCTACAGGGAACTACTGAAGTTTTTTGAAGAGGGAAAGGCATAATCAGGCTTTTATCATAAGAGGGTTATTTTGACAGCTATGGAAAGGATGGAGAAAAAGGAGAACTAATTAAGAAGGAAATACCTGGAAAAGGTAAAGAGATCTTAAGTAGTAGTGTGAGTAAAAAGGAGGACAAATAAAAGGTATGAAGGTAGAAATGGCAAACCTTTATGACTAATGGGGTATGGGAGAGGCAAAGAGAAAAATTAACTGAGAGGTTACAAACCTAGGTAACTGGGTAGATGATATTATCCATCCAAGGTTATCTTGTATTTGTTTTGTAGCTTCTATTTATGGATAAACTTACATGTGAAAAAGCTTGTTAGAATTTAAACTAATTAAAGGAACTTATTTGATTAATCTTAGTCCCAGAGAAAAGATAATAAAATAACAAATGCTTCCCCCTTTTCTCAACAGAAAGGTAGATGATTTTGGAATGCAAGTGACTTGCCCTTTTAGACAGTCACTGTATCAGTTGGTTTTACTTCAGTATTTTTATTCAAGAAAAGATTCAAAGCTGGATGAAGAGCTGTATCAAAAGATGACTGTCACAACAAGAAAAAACCCCAATAAAACTTTTAAAATAGAAATAAGAAAATTTGGACAGGCTTAGAGCAAAATTTGATGGGTTTAGATATGTAATTATAGTTCTACAATGGAAAAGGACCTCAGATGTCATTTTATGAGACAAGAAAGCTTAGCTTTAGCAAAAAGAGCCAACTGATAAGAGCTGTGAACCAATCTAATTCTTACAGAAAATAGTGCAAAAAGAGGAAGAAGAGAGGAGGGACAGAGCAAGACAGAGAGGAGGGAAGAGGGGAGAGATAGGGAGAAGAGAAAAAGAGGGAGAGAGGAAGGTAAGAAGAAAGGGAGGAGAGCGAGAGAAAGAGAAGGGGTAGGAGGAAGGGAGAGGAGGAAGAGACAGGTGGGAAGGAGGGAACAAAACAGAGAGGAGGAGGGGGGATGAGAGAGAAAGGGAGAGAGGAAATGAAGGAGGAAGGGAAGAAGAGGGGGGAGGAGGGAGAGAGAAAGGGGAGGTAAGGAGAGGAGGAAGAAAAGAGGAAAAGAGAACAAGAGGGAGGGAGAGGAAAGAGGAAGGGAACAAGACAGTGAAGAGAAGGAGAGGAGGGGGGAAGAAAGAGGGAAAGAGAGAGAGACAGAAAGACAGAGAGAGAGAGAGAGGAGAGGGGGAGAAGAGGAAGGGGGAAGAGGGAGAGTGTGTGTGTATGTGTATTGTTATAGGTATAGAAAAATGAAGAATTAATGCCAAAAACACCTTACTTTCTCAGTGGATTTTAGGGACATAAACAGACAGCAGGTTTGAAACATCCACTATAGAAAATAAAACAGAGGCAGTTAGGTAGTGCAGAGGATAGAGCATCAGCCCTGACAGAAGTCAGGAGGACTTGAGTTCAAATCTATCCTCAGACACTTAACACTGCCTAACTTGGGACCCTGGGCAAGTCACTTAACCCCTAATTGCCTGGGGGGGAGGGAAGAAGCAAACCAAAATCTCAGAGAGGAATAAAAAGTGAAGTCTAAAATGAGATTAAATACAAATTTATGGTAGTTTGGATAACAGAATTACATGCAAATGCCAATTCAGGAATTGATGTAAAAAAGGCAGAAGTAGGGTTAAGGATTGGATATATGTGGAAGGCAGGGAATAAGGGAGGATGAAGATTATTAGCACAACACATTTTGTTCATTTTCTTTAAAAAAACAAGAGATGGAACCTTCAAATTAAAAATGGTTGAAATTTATTTCAACAAATAAGGGCATTCTAGAGGTTGGGAATAGCATAAGGAACAGACTTGGAATAAGTGTTATGTTTTGATAGAAGATTGTCCTGCATAATCATTGTTAATGAGTAAAAATTATATTGAATAGGCAGGGTGGGGTCAGACAATAGAGAATCTTGAGGTTTAATTTCTTTGGTATTGATTCTGTAAACCCCAGCTTCTTAAACTGGGTCTCTTTAAGGAATGTGGGGGGTTATGAAATTATATTTATTATTATATGTTTGGTTTGTATATCTATTTTATAAACCTATATACTCAGGGTCACATAAAAATTTCTCAGGCAAAAAGGAGTTGTGAGTGGAAAAAATTTAAGAATCCCAGCTGTGAAATATATATACATTAATAAAAATCATAAATTCACTTTAAATAATAGCATCCCAAACTTACATACTTTAATAGATCTGTGTTGCCATCAATAACTCTGTTTTTCTCTGTGTCACTACTGTGGTACCCACTTTCCTTACACATCCACCTTTTCACTGTATTACAGATAGTTGGCATCAATGTTCAACAGTGGTATATATAATCAACTAACAATATTTTGACACACTAACAAAGACTGATAATGATCCAACTATCAGATAAATAAGTAAAGCACTAGGCAGGAAAAGTGTCCAAGTACAATCTGACAATTTAATAATTATTGTCAAATACCAGCAATCTGGGAAAAAAAACCAACTGATACTTTTATCATACATAGACAGCACTTAATACTTTTTTAATTCTTTCACATAAATTTGGACATTAAGGTGAAAAATCACTGATAATAAGGATTGAAAGGCAGCTAAATGGTATAGTGAATAGAGCATTAGCCATGAAGTCAGGGGACCTGAGTTCAAATTCAATCTCAGACACTTAACACTTACTAGCTTTGTGACCCTGGGTATAACTGCCCACCCCCAAAAAAAAAAAAAAGAAAAAAGAAAGGAAAAGAAAATTAACTTAATAAAAAAATAAACTTGATAAATAAGGATTAGTCAATTAATTTCTTAAATTTATGTCCCATTTTCTAAGATTCATTTCAGTTTATTTACTATCTACTATATCATTGGCATTTAGAAGAGATTCAAACAGTAGTTGAGCTGTCCTGCTTTCTACAACCCTGGAAATAATAGTAATAGAATGAATTGAAAAAAAAGAGAAGCATGAATTAGAAAAATCAATTAAGAGGTAATGCAATATCAAATCAGAGGTATCCTCAAAATTTCACGTAGTACTCTATTCCATATCTAAGGATCACATGATAAAAATTTTCTATTAAAATTATATATCTTTTTGTCACATTCTTCTGAAGTAGATTAGAAGATTGAGAGAACATAGTTTTATACCATTGAGAAAAATGGTTCACAACATGAAAAAATCAAAGGCTTCTAAATCATGGAGGGAAAAAATTGTTAACTATATCAATCCATCAAATTAAATGTTTTTATATATATGAGGATAATGTTTACTATTGATCTTTCCAGATACAAAATGCTAGCCAAATGATTTATGTTCCTCTTCGCTCCCCATCCTTGTTAGTTCATAGATAGCATATTAATAGATAAGTCTCTCATGCACTTATATATCATAGTTATTTCTATATGGTATACCAAAAGTCTTAGATAACATGAATCATGAAAAGACTTATGAACTCATCTCTGTCCCCTACTTTCCCTGGCTTCCTTCAAGTTCCAACTAAAGGCTTACCTTCTAAAGAAAGCCTTTCCCAATCTCTTTTAATTCTAGTGCCCTCCATCTGTTGACTGTTTCCTATAGTCCATCTATAACTTGCTTGTTGATCATTATTTCCAAGTTATCACCCCTATTAGACAATGATAGGGTAGGTGTTATTCTTAGTCTTTCCTTATATGTCCAAAACTTAGCATAGTGCCCGGCAAAGAATGGGGATTAATATTTACTAAATAATGTAGTTCTAAAATAGAGGCAGGAAAAAAACCACTCAACTAGAAATAGAGAATAATAAAACAATTGGTTCTAAATACTGTGAAATTATAATGACCAAGCTTGAGGCCCTAAAAAAGAGAAATGAGAAGGTACTTCCCCAAACCTGCACATACATAACACTATCTTTTTTTCAACAAATTGGTTAGTTCTGAACTGCTTTTCCTCATTTTTTATTAAGAGAAACGGCTCTCCAAGAGTAGGAAAAAGGAATTCACTGGAAAATATACGCTATGTAAAAACAAAAGAGAGCAATGAAACTAATTTTTTTTATTGAATTATTAGTAGAAAGATGGGAATTGAAGGCCTGTGGAGCCACATCAGTAGTGCTGCAACTTTTAAGACTCACAAATGGATCAAATGTGTCCTAGACTTCAAGACATCTTGGTGAACAGAAGCTCCTAGGGTGACTCTAATGACTAAATTTTTAGGGATATGACTTACCTGCTCTGATCCTGGAGAAGCTGTGTTTATTGAAACACATAAAAGCTTCCAAGTGTACTTCATTTCACTTCAACAGACATTGTTATAATCTTTATCTTATGTCCCAGCTTCTGAAGTGGAGGGCATTCTTGCTTGAGCACAAACCCCTCAATCACTCTCACGCAGCTTTACAAAGTGCCTGACACATGGGAAGTTCTTAGGCTCCTCATGAGATGACAAATTATAGAATAGAGTTTCTTAATCTTTTTTTGTTAAGGATGTCTTTGGTTAACTGGTGATAAATCAGTCCACCGATCCCTTCACAAGTTCATTTTTTAAAAAAAATTACAAAA
Source organism: Antechinus flavipes (assembly GCF_016432865.1). Classification (NCBI taxonomy): domain Eukaryota; kingdom Metazoa; phylum Chordata; class Mammalia; order Dasyuromorphia; family Dasyuridae; genus Antechinus; species Antechinus flavipes. The sequence continues at coordinate 396,557,702 of NC_067398.1, forward strand.
GAAACCTACCATATTGAAAATAATAAAAAACATTTTTTAAATAAAGGACTGCTGTTGCTCCAAGGAGAACACTGACCACATAGTTTCCAAGACCCAAATATTCTCCTTCCAGTCCAAAGCTCCTTTCAAATGTTTGCTAAACAAAAAACACCCCAAAATGTCAAACTAAAAATCATACTTGATTTGGGTACTTGATTTCTATTTCATTACTGATTTGTGGATTCATTGAAAATATAAATTTGATGCAATATGCCACTAATGAGACTATTCGGCCATATCGAAGTAACAAACATGAAAACTACCCACACTGACCCTAAAACATTTCAAAATTGAATCCCTTTAAAGGGCAGGTTTGTCAACAGCACTGGTTATCTCCCCGCAGCAGATAATGGCCCCAAGACTGTCTCCAACTAAGATTTATTTTCATTTCATTTCACCAATACATTATCAGGCCAGTCACTACGAGTTTTAATTCTATCGATTAACAAGCATTTATTAATCACTTACAATAAAGGAAAACAAGTATCAATAAGTAATGCATCTAAAACGTGCCAGGCATTCCTCTTAAAGTGCTGGGATTACAAAAAAGGCAAAAGGCCGTCCCTGTCCACAGGGAGCTCACAATCTGACGGGGACAACACACAAATATAAACAAATAAGCTCTGTGTTTATAGAAATAAAAATAAGAGAAAGCACTATAATTAAAAGGCCTCAGGTAGTGTTCCATATGTAGTAAAACACTTAATATTTTTTGAAAGAATGGAGGTCTCTGCCTTCAAGAACTCATCCTTAACGAAGTCAACGAGTTAATAATCAAGGGATGCACCTAAGATTTGGGCGGTGAGAACATGGATGGTGGTTTCAATGGACAGCTGCAGAGACCCGCAGCAGGTAACTGGGGGATCAAGATCCACAGGCTCAAAGGATGCCGGGAGTTTACAGTTAATTGGCATGGGCTCGCCTGCCGACCTCCAAGGCTCGAGCCCAACCCGCTTCGGGAACGTTAACGGCCGAATGCGCTCCCAACTGCCAGGGCCTGCCACGCGCGCCCAACAAGGGAGCGGAATCGAGGCTCTCTACTGCCAGCCCCACGCACAAGGAGGCGCTACCACACTCGCAACTAAAGCTAAGGGGCTGAGCTAGGACATAAGACAGAGGCATCCCGCCCTCCCAGGTTCTCTCCCGTCGGCTGTGAGAACGGAACACGCCGTGATACCCCACAGTCTTACTGGCTCACCTCCTCCTTCCCCCATCGCGAGAACTCCGGCCGCCCCTAAAGGGGGGCACGACCATCTCCACGGCATAGACCGGGGAGGAAAAAGAGAAGACTCAGAGATAGCATTTTTTATTCCGCCTCAGTATCCAAAACCTTTGGGACGCTTTTAGCTTTAGAGAGAAACAAAATATTTTCTCTCTTAAGAAAAATAAATCTGCGTGCAGGGGAAGGAATTCCTATCAGCCTTTGGCAGAATTCTCAAACTTTACTGCCACCCCCCGCTATTTTCTATATAATGGTTTTCTCCGAGGGCTGCCGATTCCAGAAAGTGCTGTCCGGTGTGTAATTAGTCTCGATCTGAAAAAAAAATAAGTCCCAGCGTCAACTGCGCCTGCGCGAAGTGCTGAAACGCCGTCGATCGCGAGAACAAGCGGTAGTTTCCCTCTTACTTAGTTCGTCTCTGCTGGTTGCTGGGAGGGATCCCTGCAAACTCCACCATGTCTTCTATGGGGACTCTGGCATTCGATGAATATGGCCGTCCTTTCCTCATCATCAAGGACCAAGAGCGCAAGTCTCGCCTTATGGGACTGGAGGCCCTCAAGGTAACGGATCCCGGAGTCGTTGGCCCCCGAAGAACGGGAGGCCCCGGGACTGGTAGCCCTTGCGCACGCGCGAGGGTTGAAGAAGGGTTCCGCCATGTGCTCTTGGGAAAGACCGAGAAATGCTCGTGTTTCCCGGTTCCTATTGCTCTCCCTACCCCATTCAGGCACACGGGTGGCACCCCAACTTCCCCCCAATTCCCGATCTCCGGAAAAAAGAATTTCTCTGGGCCTTCTAAGTACCGAGACTATAATTGTTAACCTGAGTTTACAGTGGGTGGGGCAATTTTATTAGATTGTGTCTAAAACAGAAGAGCACTTACGTCCAGGGGACTTAGGCCCTTCGCCGACCTAGTTTTTGTATTTTTATATTCTCTTTAGAGTACTCACAGCTTAAACATGTTTAATTGTGGATTGGCTATTCCACAGAAAAATTATTTAACTGGAACCATAGCTTCTAGGTATCCTCCCCTGAACCCCACTAATGTACAATTGTCATCTATAAATTCAACACCGTCTGTGTATAAAATATCTATAAAATAAATAGATAGAAATAGAAAAATTCTATTAATAGTAGATTACTATGTGATACATTCTGCATGTTTCCTGGCTACAGGATTTAATAGCCTCTTTTTGTCAGGTGTGATAAGGAGAGACCTTAGAGAAGTAAATTTTGACTTGAGACATTTAAAGAATAGGTTGGATTTCAACAAGGGCAATAAAGAGCATCTTTGAGGAACAAAGAATAGACTAGTTGGAAAGGCTGCACCATAATGGGAGGTTTTTTCAGGAAGGGTTGAGTTCAAGTTACCTGTGCCATAGCATAACCTTACTTTTAAAAAAAACTCTGTTGAATAATTCTGGACTTAGGATTTTTGTTTTGTTTTAATTTTCTTTTGAAGATGGTTTTTGATCAAAAGAAATGGTGATATTCTTTTAAGTGAAAGTGGTTAACTTAGACATTCCATTGTGAAGTAGAAGCTTGAGAAAATGTTCTTGTTTTTTAAATAGTAAGATATTTTAAGAGTTGTTAAGTGTGTTTTCATAGTTTTTACTGGCTTTCAACCTGTATACAATGACTTCCTTATTTATCTTCAGTTCTAACAATGCTTTTGGATCCTGTTGACTTTTGATTGGGTAGCCTGATATTCTAGGCACCTAACCTGTTGGAACTGTAAGGCATTAAGTAATGTAGGCTAAGTGGCACAGTAGATAGGGTGCTGGGCTTGATCAGAACTCATCTTCCTAAGTTAGAAATCATGCTGGGAAGCAGGTGCAAAATGAAGTAGACACATAAAATATTGATAAATAAGATCAATTTTAGAGTATTAACTTCATGTTTTGATAATGGAATAAGCCATTGATTAAATGAACAAATGTTGAAATAAATTATTATTATTCTAGCATAAATTTCAGTTTTCATCTAATATCAGTTAATAGAGCAACTAGTTAGATGGCTCAGTAGAGTTCCAGGCCTGGAGTCAGGAATAATAAAGTTAAATTTGGCCTTCCAATATTAGCAACTCTGTGAGCCTGGGCAGGTTACTTAATCCTCTTAACCTCAGTTTCTCCTGTAAAACCAGATGGAGAAGAAAATGACAAAACAAGTATTTGTGCCAAAAACAAACCCAAAGATTTGTAAGCAATTGAAAAATAAGATGTAGGCAAATTTCTCAGACTTAACTAGAGGCTAACTAGAAAAGAGGGATGATCCAAAACTTTAAAACATTCAGATTGCTCCTTCTTGGTACAAGATGTTCTTGATTTAATGATGTGAGAGTAATGAGCTTATTTAAATCTTTCTCTGCTCCTTATAAATACCTGTACCTAGGTAAAAAGCTAAGGAGTTTACTTTTTTCCAAAAAAGATTGGAATAGATAAGAAATAAAAATAGCTTAATTTATCACTGACTTCTTTTTTGAAAGAGTTGGATACCTGGATCTTTAGTAATCACTGCCCCAGTTATTTTACAACCACAATCTTTTGAGGGTAAGGACATTATCTGTATAGATATATTCTAAGTGTGGTCCCAGTCCCTGGACTCATCCTGCATATCCCTAAAATATTGTCCACAAAGTCAAAACTTTTAATTATAATACTAAGATGTTTAAATTACTAATGAGTGAATATGGATAGATGGTAACCCACATAACAAAAGCTAGGGGAGGAAAGTTCATTTTTAAGATTGTGAGGGGCTCCTGAAATCAAACGAGAGCAAGGATTCTTAACTAGGAATCTTGGATTGGGGGAAATAATTACATATTTAATACAGTGAAGCTGGTTTCCTTGCAGTTCTGCAAAAAAAAAAAAAACAAAAAAAAAACTATTTGTCTCACAAATTCTGGTATTTTTTACTGGTTCCCTTTGCCTCTTTATCTGTCTTCCTTAGCTAAAGCCCCACCTTTTACAAAAGGTCTTTCCTAATCCTCCTCAGTCTAAGGACCTTCCCTCTAAGATAATATTGAGTTTTTCTTGACCATATTTTATTTGTACATAGCTGTTTGCCTTTGTCTACTCCGTTTGATTTTGAGTTCCTTGAGATCAGGAATAGCTGTTGGTTTTGTTTTGAGTTTTTTTTTTTTCTTTTTTTGGTCTTCTGTATTCCCCTCCTCCCCCTTTTTTAAAGGGAGGGGACTTGGCTTAATAGATATTTGTTGTTGTTTTTTCCAAGATCTAATTGAAATGCACTGTTTTCTTCATTTGTGAAAAAGAATTCTTAACACTGACCAGGCAACCAGAAGAGTCCATGGTCTCCAAAAAAAAAAAAAAAACAAATTAAGAATTTGTGATCTGGAGGAATGGTTGTCACCTTGCCTGTGTTTATTTAATGTGGTGGTTCTCAAATTCTGGTCCAGAGCATCCTCGGAATCTCTGAAATCCTTTCAGAGAGTCTACAAATTCATAATTGGTTTTTTTTTTTTAATGTGATCAATAACTGTAACTATAACCACATAAACAAAAACTCTTTGGACAGATCCTCAATCATTTTTAATAGGATAAAGATATTGAGAACAAAAGTTTGAGGATCACTGATCTAATGCATTTGCTATCTGTGGGGTAGAGAGAAAAACCTAGAATGTGGCCCCATAAAAGGATTATAAATTGGTTGGGAAAGAGGAAAGCAGTAATGCCATGGGCAACAACATAATTGAAGAAAAGCACTTCAGAAGTGGTAAAGATCATTTTTGACTTGGAATCCTAAAACTCTACCTAAAGGTAATGATTTTTTAACTTAGCTTTGAAAAAAATAGCTGAAGAAATCAAATAGTGCAGTTTTTCTAGGTAGGTGGTGTGTCACTAACAAAAGCAGGAGAGAAAATAGAAGGGATATTAAATTTAGGACAAGAGGTGGGGCTATAGGAGAGAATATAGGAAAGAAAAATAAGAACTACATTGTGAGAGTTTGGATTTGTCCTGGAAGATGTGTTATTTCTCAGGTCAAAGTCTTTAAAGATCAAAACTTATTTTTAGAAAAATAACCTAATTTTAAGAAAATTTGAAGGGAGAAGCAAGGAAATTATTAGCAATAAGCTCTTAAATGGATGTAAGTTACAAGAAAGATTAGCCTAGCAGTCAGGATTTGGTCAATAGATGTGGTAAGAGTCGGAGTTTGTTTGGAAGCTTCCAAACTTTAGGTGATTGGTAATCGAAGTACTATTGACCAAATAGTGATTTTTTTTTTTTAAGCTAGTATGTTTTATTGAGCCTGCAGTTTGATAAGTATGAAACATTTATTGTGAGTGGGTACTATTAGGAGTCATAAGATTGAGAATTTATTAAAATAGAGGAAGCAAAATAAACATATTAAACATTTAATAGTTCAAAATTGCAGAGCTCTTATAAGATATTGAATATCAATGTTAAATTATACAATAATGGCTGTAAGTTCCCTCCTTTTGTAATGTTGAGGGTTTTTTCCCTGCTAACAACATGAACCAGTTTCAAACTAATTTTTTATGTTTGTTTCATTTAGTCTCACATAATGGCAGCAAAGGCTGTATCAAATACAATGAGAACATCACTTGGACCTAATGGTAAGATTCCAGCTTTTAATTTTTTGATGAATTTTATTTGCTGAATTTCAAATCTCTAAACCATTTTACATTTTTTTAAGGGCTTGACAAAATGATGGTGGATAAGGATGGTGATGTAACTGTAACCAATGATGGTGCTACCATTTTAAGCATGATGGATGTCGATCATCAGATTGCTAAACTGATGGTTGAACTTTCCAAATCACAAGATGATGAGATTGGAGATGGGACTACAGGAGTAGTCGGTAAGAAAAAAAATCTAAAAGTAAGCAGAATGAGAAATTAGGGGTGGTGGTTTTTATTCTTAACCATACTAACTTTCTAATCAAATGAAAACCATATTCACCGAAAGTCGACTTTAAAATCATCAAATCAGCTGATTTTTTTTTTTCCTAATAACTTTGAAATTTGCAAAGTGCTTTATGTAGATTTTTTTTATTTGACTCTCACAAATAGCCCTTGAGCTAAACTTACAGGATAGCATTATTGCCCCCAATAATATTATCTGACCTATTTGCAGAGTAAGAAACCTAAAGGTGGCCACACAACTAGTAAGTGCTATAATGCTTTTTCATGTTATGTATAATATTCATGCTCGGAGGCAGATCATAGGTATAGCAAAGCCAGATTTTTAGTGCAAGTTCTCTGAGGCAAAGTCCAGCATTTTTTTCACTGCATCAGTTGATTAATGACTTGCAGTTGGTCAGTACTAATAACTATTATAGCATTCTTTGCCTTAACTTTTTTCAGTTTCTTAGATAAAAAATATGCCATATCTGTTAAATTTCTAGATTACATGAATTTATTTCAAAAGAATGGTCCAAAAACATTGGTCTTTTAAATTTTAAACCATATAGATTGAGGCTCAGAAATAAGTTATACAGAAATGTTCATGTAAGGACATGATTAAGCAGGAGTAAAAGTTGTTGCCAAGTTGTTTTAAAAATTAGTACTAATAGATTTAAATTAATTGCAGTATAGTTAATAAGTTTTAGGAAGCAATGTATCTGGATTATTTGAAAAAGGGATTATTTACCATTTTTCAAATAAAATAGGTAAATTCAGATGTCAGTGCCCAGGATGGTGATAGTCTGGAAGGTGTATTATGGGGAAATTTGGAAGAACTAAAGATAAGTAATTGGAAATGAAGACACAATGCTTGTCTCAAAATACTTGCAAGAGATAGGCTTGTTCTTTATTTCTCTACAGTAGGGATCCTTAACTTGGCATCTATTAAAAAAAAAATTTTGTTTCTTTTTGTGTGTGTGCTTTTGTTGTTGTTGACTATATTTTAATAAAATTGTATTCCTTTGTAGCCTTATATTTTATTTTATGCATACAAAAACATTCTGAGAAAGCGAAAGCATCCATAGCATTCACCAGATAAGTCTGGTTGTCCATAAGAGAAAAAGCACTCTTGTTCTAGGAAGTAGATCCAAGACTAGTGGAAGGAATTAACAGGGAGACAGATTTCAGATTAATGAAAGGAAAATTTTTGTAATCATTAAAGATGTACAATAATGCGTCAAAGAAACTATTAAAGTATCGATTTCAACCTGTTAGCTTTAAGTCATCAGGCATTTATTAAGCACTTAACCTTATACTAGGCCCTGCACTAAGTGTTGAGGATATAAGTAAAGACCCCTTTCCTTGAAAAAAATTCTCTCTCTCCAAGAGTTTTCATTTTAATGGAAGAAATTACACTTAAAGAAAAGAGACTAATTCCGTGGCCATTTTGGCAAAGTCCGAAGAACCAGATGAGGCACAGGAGAGTGGTAAATGCTAGTTGGCCTAGTTGGCCTAGGCCTTTGCTAAAAAGCTCCATGAGGTCTGGGACAACACTTAATTATCTTAAATATGGGTGTCTCTCGGTGCATTATGGTCTTTTGCTCTCTTTTGGTGATTTCATCTACTCCCTTATATTTAATCTCACTATTACTATTAGTGGAACATCTCTATAGTCAGATAACTGACGTTTACAGAAACTTAAGTGAGTTTGTCCGACAGAAATCTTAACGGCAACCAATTTTAAGACACTTGCCATTACACCAAATTGCCTTCCTACAAAAATTATATACAGTAAATTCAGAAATAAAATACTTACTAAAATTTATCTAAATAGCTCTCTACTAAGTTTTTACATTGTTTTTTTCTGTTTCACAGTTCTGGCTGGTGCATTGCTTGAAGAAGCTGAACAATTGCTGGATCGTGGTATTCATCCGATCAGAATAGCAGATGGTTATGAGCAGGCTGCTCGAATTGCCATTGAACATTTGGACAAAATCAGTGATAGTTTTCCAGTTGATGTTCATAACACTGAACCTCTTATCCAAACTGCAAAAACAACTCTTGGTTCTAAAGTGTAAGTTAATAGTGAAAACATCATCAGTATTTGTATTGATTGTGTGCCACCTTTAAAAATAAATATATTTGCTGGGGAAAACTAAGCTGAAGTTTACCATAAGAGGAGAAATAATTTAGAAATATAGTTTTATTTAAAAAGTCCTTGTGGGGGAGGGAGGAGAACTTAATGTAATTTTTCATAACTATATTTTCCATTTGTTTGTATAGAAACTTTCTGTCAGGGCAGCTAAATGGATAGAACACTGGAGGACGTTCAGAAGGGCGCGAGTTCAAATCCACACACTTGACACCCACTAGCTGTGTGACTCTGGACCAAGTCACTTAGCTCCAATTGCTTCACCAAAAAAGAAAAATTTTGCCTTAAAATTTGAAACCTTATTTGTGCTTCATATTTTGATTAGATTTAGTCATGGCTAGCAGCCCATGCGTGATGAGTAGTGATCAGTGCATTTAAGCTCCAATGTAATTACTACTTATAACTTACGATGGGTGATTTGTGAAGTAAAAATTCAATTTTATAAAACTTGCTTATTAGCCAGCATAGCTTCTATTCTTTCCATATATATTCCAAAAAGTATCCTGAATGGATAAAATTTTAAGACAGTGGATATTGGACTTTGCTATGACCTCTAAATAACCATTTTTGGGGTTTGCAAACATAACATTTAGAATTCTTTTATGCATTTCACTCAATATTATCATTTGTTAATCATATTACTAGGATATCTAATCTGACAAAGGGCAGGTAGGTGGTTTGGTGGGTAGAAAGTGTCAGTCTTAAAGTTAAGATTTGTGTTGAGATCCAGCAGATAACTAACTGACCATAAGCAAGTCATTTAGCCCTGTTTGCTTCGATTCCTCATTTGTAAAATGAGCTGGAAAAGAAAATTGCAAACTCTGATATCTTTGCCAAGAAAATCTAAATGGGAATTACAAGAGTGACACTACTGACAAATGACCAAATGATAAATCTGAACTAACCTGCCTTTTCATGCCTTCCTCCCTTAGCCAAATTTTGAAATTTATTTAGGGATCTCTGGCCAAGTTTTCTTCAATTCTTTCCAGTGATTTCTCTTGGTATTCTTAACTGACTTTTTTTTTTTTTTTTTTAATGAAGTGTGTTAGTTTTCTCTAATTCTATAAAGTAGCACAGTAATATGTAATTTGTTGGATTTATATTACATTAAACTTAAAAATTAATTTAGGGGAAATGTTGACAGTTTTACACTTTAAAATAACTATGAATAGGTAATATTTATCTAATTGGGATTATAGGATTCTTCATTTCCACCAAAAATATTTTAAAGTTCTCATGAAACTAATACCCAAATATTTGATACATTTGATGTTATTATAAAAGGTATGTATTTTTCCATTTTCTCTTGTTTTATTGACACTAGTAAAGAAAGGCAAATATTTACATATTCAGATTTTACAATCCTTTGTTGTCAGTGATTATTGCTTTAAATTCTTTTTCTTGCTGCAATTATTTTCAGCATTGTAACAAATGGAAGCAGTGATTTCATTAATAATAGGGAAGTTGGAAAAAGACATTGTATTTTATAGGCCTTTTTATGCATCTTTTGATAATTTACTAAATACATTTCAAAGATATTCCTATAGTGTTGTGTTTTTTTTTTTTTTCCCAATCAGAGTTAACAGCTGCCACCAACAAATGGCTGAAATTGCTGTAAATGCTGTCCTTACAGTAGCTGATATGGAACGGAGAGATGTTGACTTTGAACTTATCAAAGTAGAAGGCAAAGTAGGAGGAAGACTTGAAGACACTCAGCTTATTAAGGGAGTAATTGTGGATAAGGATTTTAGTCATCCACAAATGCCTAAAGTAAGTAATTTCCCTTTTTTTCTTTTATAGCATAATATTTTTTAACTCTTTAAATCATCTAAACAAAGTGTTTTTTTTTCCTTATAGGAAGTAAAAAATGCTAAAATTGCAATTTTAACATGTCCATTTGAGCCACCCAAACCAAAAACTAAACATAAGCTTGATGTTACTTCTGTAGAAGATTACAAGGCCCTGCAGAAGTATGAAAAGGAAAAGTTTGAAGAGATGATTGAACAAGTGAGTCTTATTGTGATTTTGACTACGTAGATCTAGGAAGCCTAAGTATTGTGCTATCTTAGTCTCTTAATAGATTCATCTATTTTGATAGAGCATTCTGTGTAATTTAAGATTTCTAAATATAGCCTTTGTTGATAAAAGGCTAATAATGACAGGGAAATCATTAGGATTGCTTCTACTCCTTGGAGAATTGTTTTTAGTTAAGTATTAAAATAGTACTTAGGCTTGAAGAATACAAAATTATAAGCTGTATATTATCTTGATGGTGTGTGTGTGTGTGTGTTTTGCATTGGATTTTCTTTTTCTTTTTCAGATTAAACTCACTGGTGCAAACCTAGCCATTTGCCAGTGGGGTTTTGATGATGAAGCAAATCATTTACTCCTTCAGAATAAGTTACCTGCTGTCCGTTGGGTAGGGGGACCTGAAATTGAAGTAAGTTCTATCTTAGATGTTTATCTAATTTCTTATTCTAGAGACTTCCTAGACATATCTATTTTGCTTTACTTTTTTCTTCATCAGTTGCTTGATTTATATAGTTGGCATTCTATCTATGTCTGTGATAAAATACACTGTCATCACACTGAGAATACCTAGCTTTTTTGTTTTTAAAGAAGCTCTAATTTTTCTTATACATTTCATCTTCATGGTTTAAAGGGAAGATTATAATTGGTATTCCGATCCATGATTTCATAATGTGGGTATTTCCTCCACCAATGTGAGTTTAAATGCTTTTCTTTCATCCTCTGCAATTCTTCCTGTTTTCCCTTTAAATTCTTGATACCCATAGACAGTATTCCTGGCATGTTAAAACTTCTTCCTTTTGTTCTCATAATTTCTCAGGATTTCAAATTGTCCAGCTCTTTACTTTAATCTTTGCCCTAAATATATTAGTGCTCCATGGCTATTCTAGCTTTATGTTGCCTTTGCTAATGTGACAAAATCCATGCTGGTATTGTTGAAGGGTAGAGGTGGTAATCTAAATCTGTTCCATGATGTTTTTTGTAATTTATCTGTTCCTTTCTCATCAATTTGTGGCTTAAATTAATCCAGTTTATTAGCTGTAAGTATGGGAATTGTGAGAATGAATATTAAACAGCCTAGGGGGAGAAAGGAGTGAAAAGGAGGTCCTCTCACAAAGCTGCCTTTTATTTTGCAATTATAAAAGGTATGGAAATTTTTTATGAAGTTATTAGTTGAAAGCTCACAATTTTCCATCATGATACAAAGGTTGCAGTTACAAATTTGGAGGTAGTATTGGAGAATTTCTTCTGCTTCCATAATTTGTAATCATAATTGTAAATCCTTAAAAACTTCAAGTAAAAAGTTAGATGCCTATTTGTCAGAAATGTAGTAGTTAGAGCCTCTGGAAGAGAAGGGGATTGAACTACTTAGCATCTGATGTCTCTTCCAAAATTATTTCATGCTGCTTCAGTTATATTTCATTATTAATAAAATCTTCAGCCTCTTAACATTCACCATGTGTGTTTCACGATTTTCTGAGGCCATTGCCATTTCTTGACTCTCTCAAATTCTATTCCAGTAGTTCCTTTTAGCATGGAGAACAATGTTGTGGTTTTTGTTTGTTTTGTTTTGTTTTTGAGGGTAGGGGGCTGAGGCAATTAAGGCTAAGTGACTTGCCCAGAGTCACATAGTTAAGGAAGTATTAAGTGTCTGAGGCTGGATTTGAACTAGGGTCCTCCTGAATTCCGGGCTAGTGCTCTTATCCATTGTGCTGTCTAGCTGCCCCATGATGCCTATTCTTGAAAGACACGCCAGTAGAGTGCAAGCACTAGTGGGTACTGTCAAGCTGTAATATTCTAAAGAATGGGCCTAGAAACTAGAGTATTACCAAAGGAGTGTAAGTGGTCCATAAGAAGGATAACTATCTAAGGATGGGGGGGAAGGGGGGTGAAGACAGGACAATTCAGAGCAAATAAGTGGTATTGCAAATGAAGCAAAGATGCAGTGTTGTGTGGCCACCTTCTGAAGGGTCAGTGATAAAATAGGGAAATGGAAAGGGGTTAGGAAATGGATGCTAAGACTCAGATTTTGACTTCTAAGTTCATAAAAAAATTTTCCCTTTATTTTTTAGCTGATTGCTATTGCAACAGGAGGGCGCATTGTTCCACGCTTCTCTGAACTCACACCTGAGAAACTTGGTTTTGCTGGTCTGGTAAAAGAGATCTCATTTGGAACAACCAAAGACAAAATGCTTGTTATAGAGAAATGTAAGAATTCCAGGGCTGTGACCATATTCATTAGAGGAGGAAATAAAATGGTAAGGAATTGTCAAGTTAACATCTGAATGTGGCATAATTAAATGCATAAGTAAATTTGTTAGTAACTACTGCTTATCAACATAGAAAGTTAGATATTCTTTTATAGGTTTTGATTTTATATTGCCTTCATTTGTGAATATATATCCCTCCCTTCCCCAGAGCATTATCCCAGAGTAACAAAGAAGAAAAATTTAAGTTAAAGAAAACTAAAAAACTATATTAACTATATCAACAATTGAAATATAATTGAAACTTCTATGGGAAAGGAAAGGATGTGGTGGCGGTGTTTTTTTAATTAAATTTTTTTTTAAGGCAGTTGGGTTTAAGTGATTTGCCTAGGATCATACAAGCTAGTGATGTGGCTGGATTTGAATTTGGGTCCTCCTGACCTGATAGGGCTGGTGCTCTACCCACTCTGCCACCTCTCTGCTCATAAGGTGTTCATTTTCTTAATGATGCCAGTTTTGACCTTTTTGTATGTTTGTATGTTCTTTTCATTTACCTTGTCATTACATATATTATTTTCTTGGGTCTGCTTAGTTCTCTTTGCATTAGTCAATATGTTTTTCCCTGATTCTCAATATTCTTCATTTCTTTACCACAGTTTGCTTAGCCTTTCACTTATTCCTATCTACTTTGGTTCCTTTCTAAGGGGTAAAGAGTATGGATATTCCAGTCACTACTTTTTAACTTAATTTCATTGTTTTCCATAAACATTGTGTTTGTCAGCCCTTTCTCCTTTTCCATGTTGCCAATTTAATGGATAGGAGGTGAAACCTTAACAAGACTGTGGAATATTGCCTAAGATCATGTTACATAGCCACTTTAATAAATATATGGTTTGCCTAATGTCTTAAATGAATATAGTTCATTTGATGGTTTAAATTGAGGTGCTTATAAATAAGTCACTATTTGTACTTGATGTGGTTCTTTTTCTCCTTTGTTACTACTGAGTCCCAAATATTCTAAAGCTTTCTATTTAAGCTGTAATGGGAGAAAAGTTTAAAAAAAAAAAAAAACTACACTTAGGCCTCCTTCCCTTCCACTGTTTTCCAGTGTGTGTGCTTAATTGGTATTCAGAGTATGTGTATGTGAGTTTTTAAATAGTTCACAAAATCTCTTCCAATAGCTTTTTTTCTTTAACCTGCATTGCTAGGTTAAAATATATCATCTTGGAATATCAAAATTTTAGGATCATAGAATTTCATGTTATATAACAAGCTATTTATTCCAGTAAAAGAGTTTCCCCCACCTGATGAAACTCTCACATGATGCTATTAGCATCTACTCATTGATAAAACATGACTTACAGATAGTAACAGTATCTTCTGTGGTATTGCAATCAACCTCTGGGACTTGTGACTTTAGGACAGGGAAGATGAAGAAACTGATTTAATTCTTGTGTGGCACGGTTCTGTTCTGTTCCATTCACTGTATAGATTGCATTTGTAGCATTAGCTTACTATCTTGAAAATGTAGACTATTGAGATTAGAATTGGCTAAAACTTATGAATTATTAGTACTAGAAAAGTAATTTTAAAACAAATTTGGGGTGGTGGTAGTTATTATATAAATTGTACAGTTATTTCAGATTGTGACTTTCCCCATTGTAGTTTTAATATGTCGTGAGTCAGCAGAAGAAATCAAATGTGAATAAAATATATGTATAGTATTGTGTAATGTCAGCATAATTTTATACTAAAGGGAGGGCCAAAAATTTTACACTATTTCCAGGTGTTGGGGTATACCTATTCACATGCTTATGATAGAAATTGGTGAACAGTTTTTGTAAAAAGTTCTGGTGACAAGTACTTTTTAATATTAGTAGTGGTTCTGTTGTTTAAACAATGGTTTAGATATTTGACATCTTTGTTTTAATCTATATTTAGTCGTATAGGGATTAACTTAATTTAACTTAAAATTAACTTAATTTAAAATATTTTTCTTCCAGATAATTGAAGAAGCAAAACGATCTCTTCATGATGCTCTCTGTGTAATCAGAAACCTAGTTCGTGATAATCGTGTGGTATATGGAGGTGGTGCTGCTGAAATATCTTGTGCTTTAGCTGTTAGTGAAGAAGCTGATAAGGTAAATGAAAATATTAGCAATGTGTTTTATGTTGGACTTTTATATTTAAAAATTTGACACTGCCATGCTTTGTGTAACTTTGAAGCTGCTTGTAAAATAGAGCAGGTACCAGTACTAATTATATGGTAATTTTAAAACACACACTAAAATCTCATTGCTAGTTATTTGATTAAACAAAATGCTATTAATTTCTTACTCATCTATAATGAGTAAGAATCTTTAGTCCAATAGTGGAATTGAGTGGATCCATGTATTTAATATACACTTAGCATTTGTACATTATGTACTTCCCTTCCCAGGTCATATTTTGAAGAATCAGCCACATTCTGAGCTAGAACTTGAGCTCTGGTGACTTTTAATTCCTTGAGCTTCTGCCTGCATTCATTACTGTATCACTTATTTAGGGTACATGAACATCTCTTCTTATGAAACTAATTGCTTTTGTAACTTTTATTTGTCTAATATGTTTTCCATGAACTATTTAACATTAAACAATCAACAAGCATTTGTTAAGCACCTACTAAGCACTGGAGACAAACAAAAAATGAAACAGCCACTATTGTCAAGGAAGTTGTATTCTGTCAGGATGTGGCAGATTGTCTCATTGAGGCAGCAAGGTGGCACAATAGATAATTGATTTAGGAAGACCTGAGTTCAAATTCCATCTCAGACACTAACTTTGTGACTTGGGCAAGTCACTTAACCTCTGTTTGCCTTAGTTCCCTCTACTATAAAAGGAAACTAATAGCATCTACATATGAATTAACATCTTGTAAACGCCTGGGGCATAATGGATTCTTTTTTTTCTTTTTTTGTTTTTTGTTTTTTGTTGAGGCAGTTGGGGTTAAGTGACTTGCCCAGGATCATACAGCTAGGAAGTATTAAGTGTTTGAGGCTAGATTTCAACTCAGGTCTTCCTGACTTCAGGGCTGGTACTCTATCCCACTGTGCCATCTAGCTGCCCCCACATGATAGATTCTTAAATGGCTTTTTCCCTTCCTCTTAAGTGAATGTTAGTTGCTTTATTTAGTCAGTTTTATTTTTCTGCTGTCAAATTTAATAAAATCTTATGTGTTGAATTTCAGTGTCCTTCTTTGGAGCAGTATGCTATGAGAGCTTTTGCAGATGCATTAGAAGTCATTCCCATGGCCCTTTCTGAAAATAGTGGTATGAATCCCATCCAAACTATGACTGATGTACGAGCCAGACAAGTGAAAGAAATGAATCCTGCCCTTGGTATTGACTGCTTGCATAAGGGTACAAATGGTAAGGGATTTTATTATGTTTGTGATATTTTAATTTGGTTTAAATTGAATAGTTGGAATATATTTTTTATTTTTATAAGCCTGCCTTTTAATTTGGAATTTTGTAGAGGGATTGATCTATTTGAAAAATTAATCAGCAGAATAAAAGTTGATACCTCTAAAACTATCAATAATTACTATATTGTGACAGGTTCTTTTTCATACCTAGTTCTTAGGTAATAATCTATGTATTATTTAGTTGTGTACTATTTTTAGAATAGAACTATACTTGGCAGTTCACATATAAAAATTTTCATTCATTAACATTTATATAAATGCATAGTATTTGGTGAGGCTGAGGAGGGAGCATGCACAATTTAGAATAAAGCACATTTAGGGACTTTGGGGTACTAGTTAAACGCTAGACACAGATAACGAATGTACAGAAAAGTATGCCATAAAGTACATAGATATAGATGATAGCTTTCTTGAATCCTGAGTGTAAAGGGAAGATCAGAAAAGACTTTGGCCAGAGAGCAGGCATTTATGTTGACCTTTTAGATAGAGCATTCCAGACAAAGGAATGGCTTGAGCTAGAACCTAGAATTGTGAGACCTTGGCCCAGCATAGCAAAAGCATGGAATATGTAATGAGAAGTAATATGAAATAAGACTTAAAGAGTAAAGTGTGATTTGCTTATTTTAAGCAAATTAGAATGCCAAGCAAAGGATTTTAAAGTTTACTTGGTGGGGTATTAAAAAAAAAAAAAAAAAGCCATTGACATTTATAAAGAGTAGAGCATGGCCAGGCATGTGTATGTGGAAGAAATATTGAATCTTAGGATTTAGATCTGGAAGGGACCTCAGAAATCATCAAGTTTAATCTCATTTTACAAATGAAGAGATAAAAGTCGAGAGCTTCTAAATCTAGTGTTCTTTTTCACTGTGCCACACCACCTTGACAGTGATGCAAAGGGCTGATTTGATTGGGGCAAGTGGGAGAAATAATTAAAATATATATTTTGGTAAATAGAAGGGAAGAGGAAAATAGATTACAGAAAACAAGCATCAATCAGTAAGATTGGGTAACTGGGCAATGAAAAATAGAGTTACAGATAATAGCATGATATTAACTTTGAAGATTGGATGGATGGGTGGTAGTTTTGCCATAAATAATGTAGTTTTTTTAAAAGAGCAGTTTTAAAGGAAAAGACAAATTCTGTTTTGGATGTGATTAGTTTAAAATGCTATGCAGATAGAAAGTCACATAAAATATTTGCAGATGCCAGTCTAGAGCTCAAGAGCTGGTCATAGAGTATAGATGTGACACAATGGTTTAGATATTATTTGAATTGTAGGAGTTAATGAGATTGCCAAGGGAAAAAGTGTAGGAAGAGGAAAAGGTCATGGATTCAAGACAGAACATTAAAGAACACCCACCTTTAAACACTTGATTAAGGAATTAGAATAAGAAATACTGGAAACTAAAAAGAGTGTTCAATGTCTCTGGAGCCAAGGTTGTTAACATTATTAACTTGGAGAATGAGGACTGGAAGGGGGAAAAAACTAAACCACTAGATTTGATAATTTAATCATTTGTGACCTTTGAGATAACAGTTTTAGTTAGGGGGGATAAGGCAGATTGCAAGATGGTAAGGATATGTGGTAAAGAAGAAAGAGGTACTTAATATAGACAACTTTTCCAAAAAGTTTGGCAATATAGGAAAATGGTGAAAAAAACTAGATGTGCGGTTTTACAAAAAGCTACATTTAACATGAACAAATTTTGATTTTCTTAAAAAAGAAAACAAAACTAGTTTAATCTCAGATCAGTAAAAAATCATGTCCAGGTGATAATAAGATGCTTGTATCATCCTACTCTACTTTTCAGACCACATTTGTAATATTTTGGAGTCATTTCCATTCTAACTGTGGCAAAATCTGATTATTAGATTCTATGAATTGGAGACTTTAATAGGAGATAAACTGTGATTGTGATTTTACCGTTTCCCTTCTTTGGGGAAAAAACAGACTTCAAAAAAATGTATAGTATACGTAAAAGAATTAACCTACACTTACTGTGTATGAACAAGGGCTAAATTACAGATTGACTGTAAAAGAAGGCCTCTCTGAATGTTCTTTTTTTTTTTTTATCATTTGGAATATTAACTGCATTCTTTTCAATGTATTGATTTTATCTTATATTTATCAGAATTAGTATTTTTTACTATAGTAGGAAAAATTTTTGATATCGAATTATAGGTGGTTTTGTGTCATCCACAATATTTGTTTTTCCAGATATGAGACAACAACATGTTGTAGAAACTTTGATTGGCAAAAAACAACAGATTTCTCTTGCAACACAAATGGTCAGGATGATTCTGAAGATTGATGATATCCGCAAACCGGGAGAGTCTGAAGAATGAAAACTTAAGTTGGAATAAAATGTAGTAAAGCTTACTACTGCAATTAATAAACAGGAGTCATGTGTTGCAATCACAGCTATTTATTATTTTTTCCCTTTTTTGACACTGTAATTGCTATATACTAAAGACAATAAATTAGCTGTTTAACAACCATAGCTTGTATCAAAAACTATTTGTTGAGAGATTGACATAGAGATTTTGTATTTGTTATATTAAAGAGATCTCTCTTAAATTAGATCTTTTATCTGTTTCTCATCAAGTTTTAAGAGTAGTTTATTACTTATAACATCATTTAAATGAAAATTTGTGAAAATGAAAAATGGAAGACAAAGGAAAGTGAAATATATTTTACATTGAATTGTGAGACAGTAAAAAAATGGTCCTACAGTGGGGCTACTGTTAATGAGGGAATTAGATAAATGGGCATAGATTATATACTGTTGGGGAAAAAATATAAAACAATATTCATTTGGTTAAAACTTAATGGTATAGTTCATAGTTTTCAAACTACTTTTGTTTGTATTTACTATCCAAAGAAGCCTTTCCTATCAGGCCTCTTGACTCCAGACTTGGGAATCCTCTACCTTTATTTCCCTTCCTCTTTCTTTACTTCTCTAGCACTCAAAGCGGAGGAGGTAAGAGTATACATATTTAGGAAAACTCTAGCATTCAGGAACCAAAAGTATAGGCAGAAGAGCATTGGGCAGGATCATAATTGTTTCCTTCACTTGTGACGACCATCAGCTGATTTTATGCATACATGCACACTCATGCACACACACAGCTTAAATTTACACATCTGTGAAATACGAATGCTTCTGCTTACCTGTGTGTGGTTATTAAAATTAAATTACAAGGCAGATAAGAGTTTTGAGAATAAAGGTTTTCATATAAGTAAATGCAAGTGTACACATTGAACACTTAAATATCTAGATGAAGGTTATTGAAGTCCTAGACTGAAAAATGATTAGCCCCCCAAATCTTCAGAATTCATTAAATATGCAAAAATAGGTAATTCACAAAATTGGCATAAAATTTTGTTTTAAAACTATATTTTAGTCTGTTCTGAGTATGTTTCAGTTTTTTTTTTTTTTTTTCACAGATGTCTATTTGTAACAATCAAAAGGCATGGTCCTGGATGATTATCATAATAAACTTAATTTTCATCAAGATTGTAAATGGATTGTTTGCAAGCTAAGATCATTTCATAAAGTGGATTCATCTGCCATTTCCTTCTCCACCCACTAAATTTCCAGTGATGTGATGTTCTAGCAATGCACTCACTCATTTCTCTGACATGAGGCCCAAAGTACAGAATATTAGTATATTCAACAGCATCTGGTTACCCAGAAATTTATAGAAACTGTCATAACTCCTTGCATAGCTATGAGATCTATGGTTTTTTAAAAAGCTTTTTGTAAATATGAATTACGTAAAAAAAAAAAAAAATGCTATAAGCAAGGCAATAACAGTTGAAAGGTCATGATAAATTTATACACAGGCAGGTTGATCCTGTTCAGGATCTCCTAAAAAGTTTGTCACTTCACATTGTTACTCAAAAGTTCTACAAATCAAACATTCTCTTACATAAATACCTTTGGGTGATAATTTTCATGTAATAGGCTGCTTTCTTTTTAATATACAGTTTTAAGTTAACTGCAAAGAAGAAATGATATCCTTGTATAAAAGAGAGTCATTTTTCTATTTTTTCCTGCTATGTTTATTATATAAAAATGAAGAAAATAATAATTAAATGAATAAACGAGGCATATAATTTTGAAAGGTAAAATTTGTATTTATAGCCACCAGATTTTTGAAAATCAATTGTAAAGAATTCAATTTTGGAAGAAAGTAATTTGAAAAAGCTGTCTTTACTACTGGCTAAATATACTTGTTTAGCCAGTTGATTAGATCCTTTCTTGCTTCTTCAATATATGGTTTATCTTTAGGATTCCAATCTTCTCTCTGGCGATGCACAAATCCATGAGTTTGCCCAGGAAATATTTTAACTTGATAATCAACTTTGCAATGTTGTTTAAGCTTCTGTGTCAGCAGAGTGACCTGTCATGCAAAACATTTCTCTATATTAACAATTTGCCAGTTTACAAATTATCCATTGTTCAAAATGTGCTCTACAACAGATTTGTTAACTTTTAGGTTTACCTGTAGCAAAGGGAAAATTTATGGCCATTTAATATTAAGATGGTGATTATAATCAATTTTTTTTTTCATGCATTTTGTGAATGGGCTGTTAAAAGGTTAGTACTTTGCTAGAGCTATTCTTTTGTGTGAGCTTAATTTTCCCATATTTTGAAATTGCATATGGGTTAAGACAGGGATGTTGCAGTCTTCTCTTGGAAAAATTATAAAACAGTTCATGTTCCTTTTGATCTTTATACTTACATTCTCTTACCATTTATTTTCTTATTAAGAGCTGGCATTTCCTACAAATACACATTCATCATGCAGTTCCTTTCAGATAATTTCACAGAAAGAATGAGATGACCTTACTTACTTGTTCAAGAGGAATTACAGCATCATTCTCTGCAAAAATAAAGAGTGTAGGATTCTTCAAACTATATACATCTTCAGAATCTCTGATAATGCCTAGAAAATGTTTAGAATTTAGAATTTAGAAAATGTAAAGAATTTTAAATGTACTGTGTTAAGCAAAATATCAGCATTTATTTGTTAACCTAAAAAAATTCTCACAAGTCAGTCTCAAAGGAAAGCTGGATAGTACATGGACCAAAAGTTCTAGGCTACATATGCAAATTACATACAAGTAAAAGCTAGGTCTTCAGGATACATGATATATCTTAGGAATAAATATTATAGGGAATTGAAACTTCCTATAGTAGTCAGCATGTATACCTTATAGCAACTTTTAAGAATGAATAATGTCACTGCTCTGGTCCCTAACTTGTAACATATATGACTTAGGCTCTGGGAAGAGCTAGTTCTTTTCTGTGCATTAGCAATTGTTAACTGAAGTGTTATATACAAATTTATTTGATATAATTTTTTAAAAGGAGAAATCTTAGAAATCATCTAATCTGAGCCTCTTAATTTTGCAGACAAGAAATCTAAAGGCAAAAGAAATGAAGTCATAGGAAGCCCAGTGTCTTACAAGAAATTGGCAGAAAAGCTTCAACTAAGACTTTCTACCCTCAAAAGTATTAAATACCCTGTTCATACATTCAAGATACATTTATATCAAAAGGTTTCCCTGAAAAGCTATGCTAGCAAGAATGCATTTTCCATTTTGTTATTAAGGTTCCATCTCTTAAAAACTAAAATTTTATGATTACATATTTGCACTAGATTTAGTATTATGTTTTAAGATTTAGCAAACTGGGGAAAGGTTTCTTTTTCAAGCTTGCCCCAGGCACATATGAAATCGTATATAAAAGGCTTACCATAGACTGAGACACCCGCTTTTAATTCTCGATATTTCATCATTAAGTCATGTACAACAATTCCACCCCAACAGAATCCAACAATACCAATTTTCTGGGCATGACACTTTTCTTTCAGATAATTAAGAACAACATTGGCCTCTCTGTAACAAATCAGTAAGAGGTATTAAAAAATCAGGATTGGCTTCACAAATACCTACAAAGAAAACAGCTATTCTACCAATAGCAGTGTATTGTATCTGTGACAATTTGTATTTGACCATGTTAAAAGGCATTTTTGTATTGAACCAGATTTTCCTATTTAAATCCTAATGTTGGATTAGCAATGCCAAAATTAAGTCATACTACAAGATATGTGAAAAGGGAGAAATTAGAACAAATCATGAAACAGAAAATTTTCATTTTCTGAGTTCTATTAACTAGCAAAGAACTATGAATCAATTAGTTCTATAGACAAGACCCTTCAGCCTGAATGTATTCAGCCTAAGTCATAACCCACATTCTGCCAGTTTTCAAAATTTTTTATTTTTACTGATTAAAAACTTTTTTTTTTGCTTTTATAACACCTTTATTTAAGCCCTTCCTTGGAACATTGGGGGAAAAAAAGCAGTGACATTCAGCTGAATCAGACAATATTTGGACCATTCTACATAGGTAAAATACCTAATTCTGTCCACCCACTTTAACAAAGGGAGAGAGGTGCATTTTCTCTCCTTTTCAAGGACAAAACTAGATCATTTTAATTATACTGCATTAAGTTTGAGAGTTTTGTTCTTTACATATAAATGGACATAGTCATGCATTGCTTTCATAATATTCTTAATGTATTAAAGGAAGACATTAGAAAAGTAAGTAAAATATAGGTGAAGGCATGCATTTTGAAGTGGATTTCCCTGTCTTTATAGAGCACGCAAAGGAGTTTGCATGGCTTCTGTAGGTAAAAATTGTTTTTGAGTTTTCTTATGTCACTGGCAAAGGCTTAGCCCCATCCATTCACTTTCCTTGTTTATTAGCAACACAGTACCTCAGGCTCTGTTTAACAACATTGCTCTCCCTTACATATCCCAATGTTCAACCAAACATCAACATACAAATGGTTTCTACACTCAACTATGATGTAATAACTGATTTTTCCACTGTCAGAGTTGATGTCTTCAACCTTTATCTATTTCCTGATTTTTCTAGAATCAGTAGCTTGTTTAAACAGATTGCTATGAAGATCATGTATCCAAAAATGGTAGTCTCTCATTTTTATTCTAATTTAGTGTTTATTTGATCATTATTCTTAATAGCTGATCTAACTGCACAAAGAGAATATATTTCAAAATAATCTGTCAACAACTAATCATTAAGATTAGTCTATTAAGGTAAAATGTTTCATTTTTTGTTTTCATTTAATGTTTACCCCATCTACTTTCCAGTTCTTTTTGAGTAAAATATTCTTTTTTTAAATGGCTTTTTATTGACAAAACCTATGCATGGGTAATTTTTCAACATTGACCCTTGCAAAAACTTCTGTTCCAACTTTTCCCCTTCTTCCCTCCACCCCTTCCCCTAGATGGCAGATAGTTCCATACATGTTAAAGTATATGTTAAATACAGTATATGTATACATATTTATACAGTTATCTTGCTGCACACACACAAAAAAATCAGATTTAGAAAGAAGGTAAAAATAACCTGGAAAGAAAAATAAAAATGCAAGCAAACAACAGAAAGAGTGGAACTGTTATGTTGTGGACCACACTCATTTCCCAGTGTTCTTTCACTGGATATAGCTGGTTTTGTTCATTACTGATCAATTGAAACAGATTTGGATCCTCTCATTGTTGAAGAGGGCCACTTCCATCAGAACTGATCCTCTGAATTCAGAGAGGCTTAGAGAGACTTATGTGAACTGATGCTAAATAAAATGAGCAGAACCAGAAGATCATTATATACTTCAACAACAATACTATATGAAGATGTATTCTGATGGAAATGGATTTCTTTGACAAAGAGACCTAACTCAGTTTCAATTGATCGATGATGGACAGAATCAGCTACACCCAAAGAAAGAACACTGGGAAATGAATATAAACTGCTTGTATTTCTGTTTTTCTTCCCGGGTTATTTATACCTTCTGAATCCAACTCTTCCTGTGCAACAAGAGAACTGTTCGGTTCTGCAAACATATATTGTATCTAGGATATACTATAACCTATTTAACATGTAAAGGACTGCTTGCCATCTTGGGGAGGGAGGGAGAGGGAAAATCAGAACAGAAGTGAGTCCAAGGGATAATGTTGTAAAAAATTACCATGGCATGGGTTCTGTCAATAAAAAGTTATTATAAAATTTAAAAATATATAAAAATAAAGCTATTAAAAAAATTGATCCTCATATAGTATTGTTGAAGTGTATAATGATCTGGTTCTGCTCATTTCACTTAGCATCACTTCATATCTCTCCAAGCCTCTCTGTATTCATCCTGCTGGTCATTTCTTACAGAACAATAATAATATTCCATAATATTCATATACCACAATTTATTCAGCCATCCTCCAATTGATGGGTATCCATACAATCTCCAGTTTCTGGCCACTACACAAAGGGCTGCTACAAACATTTTTGCACATGCAAGTCTCTTTCCCTCCTTTAAGATCTCTTTGGGAGATAAGCCCAGTAGTAACACTGCTGGGTCAAGGGGTATGCATTTAAAGGCAGGATATTCTATCTCTAGTTCATCTTCCTTGTGCTTTACATAATGTTTTAAATAGACAGTGATCTTAATGTAAATAGTATGACAAAAATGAATAAGAGATCGTCTCCAAATGATAAAGGATCTTAAAAATCAAAAATAAAGGATCAAAAATCAAAAAATCAAGTTGTGTAAAAGTGGAATTACAAAATCAAATAATTTTACAATTGGAACCTTAGAGATTATAAGATCTAATGTGAAACAAGCTTGCTTAAGAAAACTGAAAATGGAGATTTACCAATACAGTGCCTTTTAGAAAATAACCACTTAAGCAAGGTGAAGTCCTACAAATGTACCTATTTAACAAATGATGTCACATTAATTATATCTATCAAGCCCCATAACTGTACAGAATGCCTCCTCTATTTTCTTTTAAAACATATCATTTTTTATCAGCCAAAATCTACCTTCTCAATCTTTGTTTTCTACTTTCCTATGCCCTAATTGTGAACACAAGAAAAATAAAACCCATTCTAAAATTTTCTCATTGACCACTCGATTCCTTCACCTCTCTATCAAGAGTGATTAGGATGTTTCATCATTAGTTCTCCAGAATCATGATTGATTGTTAGATTAAAAGATAAAGAGATCAGCACAATAGAATTTTTTCCCATTTACATTTTTTTACCCATTCCCTAATTTATGGGATCCCCTCAGGATCTCATTCTTTGCCACCTCAAACAGCTATAAATATTTTTTGTAAATCCTTAGGATTAATTCTTTCTTTAATCTACCCTCCATCTAGTTTCCCCTTCTTCTTTCTCCTTCCTCTATACTCCACCCAGGAACTTCTAGCTTAGTAAAACCACTTCTGACGGGTCTGGGTGACAAAACATGGTAGTTGGCACGTGTACCCAGTGCAGTGATCCAGTATGCATCTGGAGTGTCCTGATACAGGTCTCCCTTTGCACTCATGTCAGGCTCTTCCTGGGGTCTGGAGTGCTATACAAGTGTTCTACTCATCTAACCCCAACCCTCAGTGTCCACAGATTTCCCTGTTTTTTTCCCTAATCAAACTGGACTAGACAGATGACTGTGGCTGTCTAGATTTCTCTATCAGGATATCCCGATATGGAGGAGAATATAGCCAAACTGGTTCCATACTTGGAAATCTACAGTAACTTAAGAGAGATGGATCTCTCCATACTGGAAAAACAGATGTATGGAAAAATGGACTAGATTATAATTATGCTATTATATATTTTATATATATTACAGTAAAATATATGTTATACAGTAAACTAGATTATAATTATGCTATTATATATTTTATATATATATATATAACAGTAAAATATGTTATACAGTAAAATTAATTCACAAAAGAAAAAAAGATGTGTTGGTTAAGCATTGCTGTTAGTTAGTAATCTGGGATCAGATAGGAGTAAAGCAAGGCAATCAAGCTCAATTACATTTGGGAAATTTCTCAGGAATTAATTGCTCTACACTATGAAATCCTATCTGTTTAACGTCAATATTCCCTAAGTGATACTACAGGATTTTCAAACAAGGAACATACAATCATAGAAGAGTTTAAATTGCAAGTAACCCAAAGGCAATAAAAATATTCAGAAATAATGTCTTCTATGTGAGATATTGCATAAAAGACATAATCAAAGACAAATATAGCTAGGAGAGAGATGAGTGGGACAAGAGAAACAACAATTGAATTAACAAAGCAGTCTAATAATACTCAAGATAATAAAAGAACAAGAGGAAGGCTTCCAGCTCATTGGATGAATCTTCCATGGAAATTTTTATGGAAAACATGGGCAAGAATCACACATGAGAAAATTTGTAGGAAATGTAAACAATGGTTGTAAAAAGGTATAGAATACCCTGATTATAACAAAGTAATGTATTTGAAATACTCTATTTTTTCAAGGGGAAAAAAATAGAAGAAAACTATGCTGTTTTTCTTTTTAAAAATATAAAATATTTAAATATATCTAATTACTGTTTTAATACTGTTTTAACATATATACACCACAACTTCCTGACAGACATAATTACTAGCAATTAAGCAAAGGGGAAAAAATTTAAGTTAAAACCAAGAACACTCATGGTTTTAAAGAAAAGAAGGTTTAATTAAAGGAGGTAGATGGAAATTTCTGTGCAGACTATGAAAGGAACATGAAAGGCCATTCAAAAATGTCAGTTTGACAGCACTAGTTTTTATGTCTAATTTCATTCCTTCTGATAATTATGGTTCTCCTTTTCTTTGACACAGGTATATCTATAAAACAACCCTTATAATCATTATGTTGAACATAATCTGATTTCACAAGGAAACAAATCAGCATTGTTTTCTCTTTAGAAGATAATAAAAAACATTTTTTTTCACTTTCCATATGGTTTTTCACAATATTCTTTCCTCCATGTCTGTTAGTTAAGTCTCAGGTGCAACAAACAGAATCAATACACAAATTCCTAGGTCTGTAGGTTCTATGCACCCATGATCATTGTTTGATTTTCCAAGTGTATAAGGACACACTAATAGAAGTGGAGTTGGAGTGTAGAGAAGAATCTTGACCTTTAAATAGGTGCTCATTGGGAATGACAGACACCTGGTTAAAATAACTCTTAGCCTGAGGCAGAGGTATCACTTGAAAAGCATCCTAACCTTCCCACTGATGAGAATGGGTGGCTAGACCGATGGGGACAAGGGAAGATAGGGATTTTGTTAAGGAGTAAGCCCAGATGGCCAATCAGCCAATGAGGTGACCACCAGTGTGGAAGATAGATACAATATTAAGAAAGAAAGATCCTAAAGTCATACTGGTGAGAGAGAGTGGGGTATTCCTAGCCTAGTTATCATTTCCTATGCAGGAAATGTTCATAGATCACATCTGCCTCCATTGTAATAGCACTGTAATGACCCCTCTGACCATTCTCCTAGTCTTCATCATGTTCCCCAGAAATTTATTTCATCTATACTTCCCTAAATTTCCTCCCTCCTTCTGGTTGAACAGAATGGAGGGTGGATATTAGAGAATTCATTCCAGTAAGGCAGCTATCTCCTTATTTTCCACCTCATAATTTCCCACCCTCTAATCTTAGGTCAGGTACCTCCCTTTCCTTTTCCTCCCTTTCTTCTCCTACCTCCCTATTTTCAATTTCTTTTGTATGTATTACCATCTTCCCTCATTGGATTATGAGCTTCTTGAGGACAGAAATTATTTTCCCTTTCTTTGTATTCTTGAACACTTAAACACAGTGCTGGCACATAAGTTTAATAAATGTTTATTGTCTGATTAACTGAATAACCAAAAGTGAATTCAAGACAGAAGGTGAGTAGAGCCTATTTTAAAATAAAACCAAAGCATTCTTTCTTCACTGTCTATTGTCTTTCATCTATCCTAAGAACACCAAATGAATTTGGAGTTTATCAGACTTCTGTGAGCTATTGAATATTGCATTGTAAGAATGTATAGGGTGATCTAGACCTAAAGAATGATATTATAAACAAATTAGAAGAACATAGGATGGTTTTACCTCTCAGATCTGTGGAGGAGGAAGGAATTTGTGACTAAAGAAGAACTAGAGATCATTATTGATCACAAAAATAGATAATTTTGATTATATTAAATTAAAGTTTTTGCACAAACAAAATTTGTAATGCAGATAAGATTAGAAAGGAAGCAATAAATTGGGAAAATATTTTTACATTCAAAGGTTCTGATAAAGGCCTCGTTTCTAAAATATGTAGAGAATTGACTCAAATTTATAAGAATTCAAGCCATTCTCCAATTGATAAATGGTCAAAGGATATGAACAGACAATTTTCAGAGGAAGAAATTGAAACTATTTGTAGTCAATGAAAAGGTGTTCTAAATCACTATTAATCAGAGAAATACAAATTAAAATAACTTGGGGATACCACCACACACTTCTCAGATTGGCTAAGATAACAGGAAAAGATAATGACCAATGTTGGAGGAGATGTGGGAAAACTGGGACACTGATGCATTGTTGGTGAAACTGTGAGTGGATCCTACCATTCTGGAGAGAAATTTGGAATTATGCTCAAAAAGTTATCAAACTGTACATACCTTTTGACCCATCAGTGTTACTACTGGGCTTATATCCCAAAAAAATACTAAAGAAGGGAAAGGGACCTGTATGTGCCAAAATGTTTGTGGCAGCCCTGTTTGAAGTGGCTAGAAACTGGAAATTGAGTGGATGCACATCAATTGGAGAATGGTTGGGTAAATTGTTGTATATGAATGTTATGGAATATTATTGTTCTGTAAGAAAGGACTAGCAGGATGAATACAGAGAGGACTGGCGAGACTTACATGAACTGATGCTAACTGAAATGAGCAGAACTAGGAGATCATCATATACTTCAACCACAATACTATATGATGATCAATTTTGATGGACATGACTCTCTTCAACAATGATTCAAAACAATTCCAATTGTTCAATGATGAAGAGAGCCATCTATACCCAGAAAGAGGGCTGTGGAAATTGAGTGTGGACCACAACATAGCATTTTCACTCTTTCTGTTGATGTTTGCTTGCATTTTGTTTTTTTTCCCAATTTTTTCCTTCTTGATCTCATTTTTCTTATGCAGCAAAATAACTGTATAAATATGCATACATATATTGGATATAACATATTTTAACATATTTAACATGTATTGGACTACTTGCCATCTAGGGGAGAGGGTAGGGGAAAGAAGGGGATAATTTAGAACAGAAGGCTTTGCAAAAGTCAATGTTGAAAAATTACCCATGTATATGTTTTATAAATAAAAAGTTTTAATAAAAATAAATAAATAAAATATTTTTTAAATGTTAAAAAAAAAAAAAAGAATGTGTAGGGACTAATAATAAGTAACAGAACCTTCAAAGTGAGACAAAAATGGGCAAAACAATCCAAGGAATGAAATACCTTATGTAAGAGACAGTTGATACAATGCCTTTCCCCCCTTCCCTCTCTTGTGTGAAAAGAAACTGAAAGATTCAACATGGAGATCTGTGGCAGTAGCAGGAACAATAAGAGTTGTGAGAGTCCTTTCTCCTATTTAATAAACTGTGCTAACAATCTGTTTTTTTTCCCTTTTTACATCAAACTGTCAGAAGCTGTGATTTCATCAGTCCAAGTACTCCATTAATGCTGATACCAAACAATTTCATGACTGGCTAAATAAATAAACGAATAAATAAGTGAATGAATGAATAAGTAAATAAATAAATGAGTGGATGAGTGAATGAATAAATGAATAACTAACTAACTAATAATGCTATTGGCTTGAGGCCTGCTATTGAGACTCTCCAAATTTACTTAGACTGGTCTTCTCTGATGGATAGCATATCGTCTGTGGCTAAATCTAAGCTAGAATCATTTTTGGCATAATATTCTTTGTCAGAAATAGCACTGTTGCTGATTTAACCCTCAAG
This sequence comes from Antechinus flavipes, assembly GCF_016432865.1. Taxonomy (NCBI): domain Eukaryota; kingdom Metazoa; phylum Chordata; class Mammalia; order Dasyuromorphia; family Dasyuridae; genus Antechinus; species Antechinus flavipes. The sequence continues at coordinate 396,587,604 of NC_067398.1, forward strand.
AATCCAAAGAGAGCTTTATACTATGATATGTCTTGGAACATCCATCTGTTCCTTATATTTGTATCTTCCCTCTTCCCTCAAATCAATCCCATATTGAAATAGAATTAGGAGGGGCTCATAATCCAGATGAGTTGTAATAGACAAAATCTGGTTTATACATCTTTGCCATTGTACCCTTAGCAGATGGAGGAGAGTGGTACAAGGAAACAAATCACCACCTGCCCCCACAGGTGGCCTCTCCCAGACCAAGGCTCAATAAGGAGTTGGAGCTCAACACTGACGCTCACTGTAATTCCCTCCCTTTCTTATGTGCATTCACTAAATCAATAAGTCATTCTCTCCATAATCCATCATTCATCATTCTTTAACTCAATCAAGCTTTCCCAGGACTCAAGGCTTTTTCTTACTCTTCCCAGGCTTCTCCAGTCAAATCTCTCTGTGCTTCTTTGGTCACGTCAGAACATGTCAGAATTTAGGCTGGACTCAGCAGAAAGTATTAAATCCCTGGCTATGATCTCTCACGTATCCAGGCAATTTTCCAGATACTCACAGCCACTCTAACACGAATCCTTGTGCTATTAAATAGTCCCAGGACTTATGGACAGCATCTCAGCCTTGGGAGAATCACCACTTCTCCTTTCCTGCTCCATGACTGTGTCGCATATGGCATGGATTGGGTTCTTCAACATGTCCATTCAATTCAACTCAAAGACTAAGTATATTGTGTGAAAGGTGCTGGAGATGCAAAAAATGAAAAGGCCCAACTGCTAAAACCATACTACTTAGGGCAATGGTTCTCAAAGTATGGTCTAGAGAATCCTGGGGATCTCGGAAACCCTTTTAGAGGGTCTACAAATTCAAAAATAGTTTTTATTTCCAATATGGTAAATGTCTATAAATATAACCCAGATAAACAAAAACGCTTTGGAGAGATCCTCAATAATTTTTAATAGGATAAAGATACTGAAAACAAAAGTTTGAGAACCACTGATTACGGAATAAAAGGATCACATACTTATCAGTATTTCTAGGATTTCTTGTTTTCATCCATTCTTGGAAGGTAGACCAGTCATCAGATGGGTGCCAAGGTTCTTTTCCTACAAAGAAGTCTGGGCAGATTGCTCTACGAAATAGAAAAGTTAATTCATCTTCAGTATTCCAGCCTATTATTCACCAGACACATAATTCTTAGTTAGTTGGTAATCTATACAATTCAAGAAGTTGACCAGTGCACCCTACTCTGCCCCAGCCCCCTTTCACAGGCAGAGTTTTTGGTATAAAGAAAAAAAAAAAACAACTAAGTGGGTATGAGGATAAAATTCTTTTCCCAATAAAATAACATCCTACTGCCAGATTAGAAAATCCTTGATTCTGCAATAACTAATTCAAAACTTGTAACAGAAAATATGATTCAAAAATAATTTAAATACTATAGAAAATACTAATAAGTAGTATATGAGGTAGTGTGTCTTAGAGGATGGAGAACTAGCCTTAGAGCCCAGAAGACCTCCATGTAAGTTCTTCCTTGGACACATGCTGATTTTGTCCAGACAAATCCCAGTGGTCCAGGCAATTCTCTAAGACAATAAGTTGCAGAGAAGGGCATTGGTGGTGCCAATAGAGTTCTTTCTACTAAAGAAATCACAAAGTCATATAAGAGGGGAAAAAATGGGGAGGCTTTAGCTAGCTCCTTTGAGAACTGTCTACTGGGTATCTCCTGGCCTTCTGCACTGGTTCCACAAGCTTATTTACCTAAAGGAATTCTCTGGGACAGATATGTCATATGAATTGTAAGACCATGACATTTTCTTCATTGAAAATATCTCATGTGTCCATCTGCATCCAGATGCAGGAGGACTGTGGGGGCTGAGTGTGAATCACAAGAAGTGAATTTTCACTTTTTGTTGTTGTTTGTTTGCTTTTTGTTTTCTTTCTCATTTTTTTTCTTTTTGATCTGATTTTTCTTGTGCAGCATGATAATTGTGGAAATATGTATAGAAGAATTGTACATGTTAAACATATATTGGATTACTTGAAGTCCAGGGGAGGGGTGGAAGGAAAGAAGGGAGAAAAAAATTGAAACAAGATTTTTTGCAAGGGTGAATGTTGAAAACTATCTATACATATGTTTTGAAAATAAAAAATTTTATATATGAACAACAATAAAAAAAGAAATTACCTCATGTGCCTTTTCCTTATCTAATGTTTATTCACTGTGGGCATTTTCTTGCCAAGTAGATATTTATCAAGATTGATTATTAAAAGGCCAATTCAGTTCAAACCAATTACTTTTTCTTTACTTTTCAATGTCAAAGCACAAGAAAATAAACTTTTAATTCAAGGATCTTTTTTTTTCCTTTCATTTTAAATGGCAAGAAGCAATTATACTCCAACACAGTGCCAAATTAATATATATGTATTTTTCTGATGATATAATTTTTTAATTTAAAGCCTATAACAGAATGATATAGAAAAGAACCATATTTTAGAACCAAGAAAAACCATAAAGATTCTTAATCATATCTGTGAACATAAAAAAATTGTTTATAACTGTACTTCAATTCTTAACATAGGATCTGTGCACCTAAAAAAAAAAAAAAAAAAACTGGTAACTGTATTTCAGTGTAAATGGTTTTCTTTACATGTGTTTTATTTTATGCATTTTTTTTAGCCCTGATCTAATTTGATCTCCTACTGATTCAGAAATTTCCCTAAACAATAGCATGATTCATAAGTAGAAAGATAACCATCCTGACCAGCAACCAAATAGACTGGTGTTTTGTTTTGTTTTTTCAAAGAATGTTTTCATTTTATTTTTTCTTAATTACACAGAAAAACAATTTTTACATTTTTAAAAAATAATTTTTTAGTTTCAAATTTTTATCTTTAAGAAGGCATGTACTTTGATCTGGATTACACGTTTGCAGTCATGCAAAAAAAAATTTATATTAAACATGTTGCAAAGGAGAACACAGAAAAACAAAAAAGAAAGAGAGAGAGGGAAAGGGAGGAGGAGGGGGAGGGAAGAAGGGAGAAAGAGGAAGAAGGAAAAAAGGAAGGAAGGAAGGAAGAGAGAGAAGGACTAGATTCACTCAACAAATAAACTCAATTCAAACTATGTGTTAGGCATTAGAAATACAAAAATAAAAATGGCATAGTTCCTGATCTATAGGAACATATAATCTCCTGGACTACAGGGTGAGTGTGAAAGGGTAATACAACATATGCACATATAAGAATAATATTAGGTGAAAATATGTTTTACACAACTACACTTGTATAATTTATACTAAAATAGTTGGTTTCTCAAGGAGAGGGATGGGAAGAGAGGAGGGAATTTGGAGTTGAAAATCTCAAAAAAAAAAAAAAAAACCGTATACAATAACAATATTATATAGACAATTTTGAAAAACTTGGGAATTCTGATCAATGTAATGATCAATCACAATTCCAAAGGATTCATAATGAAACATTCTATCTACTTCCTGAGAGATGATGGATTCACAGTAGAGACTACAGTATTTTTTTGGACATGTCCAATATGTCCCATACATATTTATAATTGGAATTTGGTATTTCTTGCTTTCTCAGCGGTATATTGCAGAAAAGGGAAAAGTCAGGTCTTCATTCAAAAAAATTAAACTTAACATTTTAAAAATGAGACAATGATTTTCCTCAAAGAGTTTATATTTTACTTCGAAGCATATATAAATATAATACAAAGGTCTGACAATATCAGAAAAAGAATCTAATTTCCCAAAGAAAATTTGGAAAGGGACAAAATTATCTTTAAGATCCCATTTTTTAAATCTTTATTTATTCAGTCCCATATATAGTAGGCACTATATCTCAGATATTGTAAGAGAAGATGAGGGCAATAATATGATTACAGAGGAGACAATGTGACCAATGTAGAAGCAGAAGTAATAATTTGGCAACTAATAGATTTTATGAGATGAAAGAAAAGGAAATGTCAGAAATGTTTTTGGTATATGGATGACTGATAAGATCATGGTACTATCAAAAGAAATAGGAAAATAGGAGGAGGTACGAGTTGTTTTTTTTCTCAATTACTTGTAAGTTTTTTAATATTATTTTTATCCCAAAATTATGTATTTTAAATTCTCTCTCTTCCTCTCTTCCCTCCAAATTGAGGCCAGAAATTTGACATAGGTTATACATGTTCAGTCATACAAAACACATTTCCATGTAACTCATCCTGTGAAATAAAATACAGACAAAAAAAATCTAAGAAAAATAAAGAAAATATTTTTAATTTGCTTTTAGATGCTATCAATCCTTTCTTTTTAGATGGACAGTACCTCTCATTACAAATCCTACAGAATTGACTTGGATTATTGTTTTGGTGAGAAGAGCTAAATTATTCATGGTAGATCATCCTGGTTTTGCTCATTTTGCTTTGCAACAATTTGTGTAAGTCTTTCCATGTTTTTTTCAAAAGCATGGAGGTACAAGTTTGAAGAAAAGATTATTAATTCATTTGGGATCACATTAAATTTGAGTTGTTGGTGGAACATGCAAGTAGTGCTGTCTAGTAGGTAGTTAGACATATAGGATAAGAGCTCAATGGAAATTTGGAACTAAGTATACAGTAATGGGAGTCATCTGTTTTAAAACAGGTTGTTTGTATAAGTCATGGGAGTACATGAGAAAACCAAAGAAAGGAATATAGACACAGAACAGAGAAGAGGATTCAGTAACAATTATTGAAGGGCATCCACATACAGAGAAGAAAATGACCCAGCAAAGACAAGTAGGAAGAAACAAAAATAGACAAAAGTAATAGAAGATAAGAAAGGATCCAGAAATATGGGAAGGGGGGAGGGAGTCAGATTTTCAATGTCATCTCCAATAGAATAGTCAAGAAGAATGAAGACTGAGAAAAAGTCATTGGAAACAATGATTAAAAGGTAATTCTTGGTGGAGAGGAGTTTCAGTAAAATTGTGGGGGCAAAGCATATGACAAAAAGTTGAAGAATGAATGACTATGTAGGAAATCAAGGCATTTCTTTCAGCTAAAAAACTGGGATGGTTCAGGAGTCATATATCAAAGCTACTTCGGAATAGGGAGTTGGCTCAAGGAATGCTGAATCAAAGCAGACTCCTATGTTCATTATTTGGGCCTTCAAGTTGACTTGAGTTGTTCCAGCTGCCAAAGTTATGGGACAAAGGACAGGCCTCCAGGGTTTCTCTTATGCCTAAAACCTCATGGACTGAGAGTTAGGGATCAGTGACAGTCTGGAATATATTTGGAGGAAAGGGATTTGTTTTAAAGTGTAATCCTCCACTGATACATTGTTGGTGGAATTGTGAACGCATCCAGCCATTCTGGAGAGCAATTTGGAACTATGCTCAAAAAGTTATCAAACTGTGCATACCCTTTGATCCAGTAGTGTTTCTACTGGGCTTATACCCCAAAGAGATACTAAAGAAGGGAAGGGGACCTGTATGTGCCAAAATGTTTGTGGCAGCCCTGTTTGTAGTGGCTAGAAGCTGGAAAATGAATGGATGACCATCAATTGGAGAATGGTTGAGTAAATTGTGGTATATGAATGTTATGGAATATTATTGCTCTGTAAGAAATGACCAGTGGGATGAATACAGAGGGGACTGGCGAGACTTACATGAACTGATGCTGAGTGAAATGAGCAGAACCAGGAGATCATTATATACCTCAACAACGATACTGTTTGAGGATGTATTCTGATGGAAGTGAATCTCTTTGAGAAAGAGAGCTAATTCAGTTTCAATTGATCAAGGATGGACAGAAGCAGCTACACCCAAAGAAAGAACACTGGGAAATGAATATAAACTGCTTGCATTTTTGTTTTTCCTCCCGGATTATTTATACCTTCTGAATTCAATTCTCCCTGTGCAACAAGAAAACTGTTCGGTTCTGCACACATATATTGTATCTAGGATATACTGTAACTTATTCAACATGTAAAGGACTGCTTGCTATCTGGAGGAGGGGATGGAGGAAGGGAGGGGGAAAATCGGAACAGAAGTGAATGCAAGGGATAATGCTGTAAAAAATTACCCTGGTATGGGTTCTATCAATAAAAAGTTATTAAAAATAAAATAAAATAAAGATGACAATTCTGCTTAAAAAATAAATAAATAAAATAAAGTGTTATCCTCCTATAAGCATCATCTGAATCCAAAACATGAATAAAATCTTGGAAATTTTTAACCTTTTAAAAAATTGTACTAGGAAATATGGAAACAAAAGTTCAAGAAAAACAGCATTTTGTATTTCCTACTTACGTGTATCCATTGGCTGCAATCATATCAACCATATATCTGGTGTTGGGCATCTGCCAGCCAAAAATATCTTGAACAACAATCACAGCTTTGTCTGTGTTGGATGGTGGTTGGCTAACATAAGCTTTGATGTGCTCAATTTGCACCTCACATCCCAGGCCTCCATATTCGATCTTATGCCCAATGTCGCACGGGCAAGGCTGAGCCTCGTTAGCCATTAGGAATGCTTACGTTAGGCTATGGAAAGGGAAATTTGAAACTACAATAAATAGAACAACATAGATCCAGGATGTTAAGCAAGCTACAAATCAAAACCGAGGAAAATATCTATATACTATATATTGAACACATAGTAAATCATCGATAAAAGATGTAATTCATAAAATTTAGATTCTATTTTTCATTGACCAAGTTTTCTAAACTGTCAAGTTAGAACAGGTTAATAAGTAAGTAACTTCTCAGCAAGAATCCATTAAGAAGCCAAAAGTCTTGTATTTGACAACATTGTCTTTGCTATTAACACATATTCTAAACTGATTTTTCATCCTGAGTATACTCTGGGAATTATTTCTGATTTCCCATTGGGGTTGATTTGAAACTTGTGTTATCCATAATGAAGTATTTTATAATTTCAAATCACTTCTCTTTTGCCTTTATATCAGCCACTTTGCAAAAGAAACATTTATCTCTATGAGCACTGTATATTCTGTGTACAGTGTATTCTAGGTCCAGTCTTTCATAGAAGGGATGTACATACAGATACAATAGCATTTTATACTTATTCTCCCAAGCAGGACTGGGATCCTGAACATATGTGTTTATGTGTCATAATTATAAACATGTGTATAACTTACATGTGAATGACAACAAAACTATATACATGCATGCTCCTTTGTGCAAAAGGAGACTACTTCTCTATCCACATCTGTAATGTACCAGCTGTGAGAGAGAGAAATAAATGTGGAAAGAGAAAGCTATCAGGTCTTGCTAAGATGATCCTTCTAGTATGTGTCTATGAAAAATATTGTAATAGTCATGCTCTATTCCATTGCCTGCTCATATTTGAAAGATAAATTCCTACCCTGAATGTTTAAATTTTTTGAAAAGCAACAGTTTTTTAATTATATGCTATAAGGTCACTAAGAATTTTTAAAAAATATTTCCTTCTCCCCATAAGTTGCTTGGCTTGTTTTTAAGATAATAATCCATGACTTAAATAGAATGTGTCATATTGAAGGGGCCATACTATATTTGTTTGTAAACTTATGTCCAGTGCTACCTAATTTTATAACTTTAGATCATCCTGGGGCTTGAAAATTCATTTTGGACAATATTAGAGTTTTATATGTTTGTCTTTTAATACAAGATTATTATGAAATAAATTAGATACATAATCTAGGCCTGGCACAGGATTCTGTACAACTGATAAGAGTAGATAGTTTAATAAATATTTGTCGTATGTTATATTGCACAATTTTCATTTGCCTTTAACATGATGGTAATCAGCTGGAAAAATGGGTAAATATGTAGATAAATTGTTAGTCTTCTTATCTATTATAATTATGTGATTTTTCAAACAGAAGTATTCAGAAATGGCCTAATCTCCAATTGCCTTATATCATGCAGTCCCCAATTTTGCAAAAATTCTAATTTTTGCTCTTGGATTGGGGCTTTTTAATTTTGTTTTTGGGTTGGGTTTTTTTTTTTTTTTTTTGGCCATTTTTGGCACATTAAGAGATGTGAGACTTTTTATTTAATTACCTCAGTCATTTTTTCATATGCAACCCTCTCCAACTCACCTCGAAAGATTCTTCTCTTGTAACAAAGAAAACAATCCAGCAAAAAAATCAATACAGACAGCAACTCAATAGGCAGTATCCACAACATTCGTTTCTGTGTTTCTACCCTCCACTAATAGGAGATCAAAATAATTCTAGGATCACTTTAAATAAAGCTTTGAAGGACCATATCTAAGTGTACATAACATACACATGAATGACAGCAAAACTATGCTGGCTTGTCGTTCTGCTCCACATGTGTACTACATACATACCTTAATTTATTCTGCTAAACTCTGGAGAATAGATCAGAAATCACTTACTTTCTTCCTTAACAGCTGCAGAGTCGCTTTAATCCCACGGCTGAGTCAGAAAGCAGTCCACGGACTGTGCCTTCCTTAATATTCAGTAATATGTGGTTGAGAGGGGAAGGACTTTCTGATTATATAAAAAGGGGATAAGGGTCATGGACAAATAGAAGCAAGAGGGAGGGACCCGAGCTGACTGGACGGAAGTGGATCTGAGAAAAGAAAGGGAGGCTTCATTCACTGCCACAGCACACTCTGATTTCTATTTAGCTGACTTCACAAATATGGAAGATGTTGCAACCATATGAATATAGGAGAGGGGAAAGAGAGAGACAGTAAAGGAGAGTACCAAATAAAAATGCAAATATGTCTCATTTGCAACAGCAAATGTTCCCCTTTCACAATTAAGCTCTGTCTCCACCTAGAGATTTTTGCCTTAAAATCTTAGTTTTCTGATGTGCCTTTTCAGCTCATCTAAATTCAACAGAGAAAGGAGGAAAAATAGGAAGGAAAAGTATGGAATACCAAGAGAAAGTTGAATAGAACAGTGAACAGTAATCTCTATGGCCATCAGTGCTTTTGATTTGCTTCAAAATAAGAATAAAAACTTCAATAGTTTAGGTTCTACTAATTTTAAATGCATAACATATAACCAGGGACTGGACAAAAAATTTATCTTGTTTAATAAACTGTTTAGAAAAGGTACAAAAATGTGGACATTAGAAAGCTAGGTTCTGTCACTAAGTGGTGACTCTGAAATATTATTTTCACATAAATAACAGGTAAGATTCTGGAGAGCATTTTGGAAGCAGGCCCAAAGGGCTATCAAACTGTGCATACCCTTTGATCCAGCAGAATTTCTACTGGGCCTGTATCTCAAAGAGATCTTAAAGGAAGGAAAAGGACCCATTTATGCAAAAATGTTTGTAGCAGTCTTTTTTGTAGTGGAAAGAAACTAGAAATTGAATGGCTGCCCAACAATTGGAGAATGACTGAATAAGTTATGGTATATGAATGTTATGGAATATTATTGTTTTTATAAGAAACGATCAACAGGATGATTTCAGAAAGGCCTACCTGAACTGTTGCTAAGGGAAGTGAGTTGAACCAAGAGAACATTTTACATGGCAATAAGAAGCTTATGTGATGATCAACTGTGATGGACATGGCTCTTTTCAACAATGAGCTGATTCAAGATAATTTTAATAGTCTTGGGAGGGAAAATGCCATCTGAATCTAGAGAGAGAATATGGAGACTGAATGTGGATTGAAGCATGGTATTTTCGCTTTTCTTTGTTGTTTGTTTTTCCCTTTTAATCTGATTTTTCTTGTTCAATATGACAAATATGGAAATATCTTTAAAAGAATTGAACACATTTAACTTTTATCAGATTGTTTGCTTGTCTTGGAGAGGGGGAAGATAAGGAAATGAGGGAGAAAAAATGGAACGCAAAGTTTTAAGAAAATGAAGTTTGAAAACTATCTTTACATATATTTGGAAAAATAAAATACTATTAAAAAAACAAATAACAGATAAAAAGGCATGTTTAATGAATAGATGAGGAAAATTTTTTTTCACTAAACCTATGACTGATGGAGGTAGCTACTGTTATTATCCTAATTTTACAATTAAAGAAACTGAGGTAGAGAGGTTAAATGACTTGCCCAAGATCATACAGCAAATAATTAATAATATATAGCAAGTCAAGGCCAGACTGAACTCAGACCAACCTGAATCCATGTCCAGTGCTTTTAAAAACAAGTAGAATTCTGAATCAGTTCTCTGTGTACTGACCATTACTCATCAGAGCTAAGACCAGAATTGACAAAAAAAAAAAAAAAAGAAAAGAAAAGAAAGAATAATATGAAAAAGATATTCAATGCAGTTGAAATATTTTACCCCTGAACAAGTAATCAACAGTTAAAAATGGAAAATGAACAATATAATTAATTACAATTCACTACTTTCCAGCCACATCATTACGTCATGTCATCTATACTCCCCACCTCACACAGGAATTAAAGGCCCCACCCATAGGGTTGGGCTTTGATTGTTGAACTTCTACTTTATCTGACACAGACCCAAATATATCCTGACACTTCCCTATAGCCTCCAAGCCATGTCACTACACTTGTATCCAACCCTTTTCATAATTGTCTTTTGTTCCCCTATTAGGATATAAACTTCTTAAAGCCAGGGATTATTGTCTCGCTTTTTTGTATTTGTATCTCCAGCTCTGACCATAATGCTGTCTAGGACATAGTGAGTACTTTAAAAATGCTTTTTTATTCATTAATATGTAATATAATTACAAATATTAGCGTATTCTAAGCCTGGGACAATATAATAGTTCCTCAGGTACATGAGGTTTCCTTTGCTGCTTTAGGGAATTTACGTGAAAGAAGAAAGTAAAAGAAGTACACTGTCCCTGAACTATGTGAGGAAAATTCCTAATTGGTCCTTGGCTTTGACATTTGTGTCCATCTCTAGGCAGCTAGATGGCACCATAGTGCATAGGGTGCTGGGCCTGGAGTCTGGCTGTGGCTACCCTACCAGCCAGGGGCAGGGACTTGGGTCATGCTGCAGGATTGGTCACGTAGTCCCCCCAAAACAGCCTTTGTTACAGGGCAAGTTTTTCCACAGGACAGGGCACAAGGCAAGGGCTAAAGCCAATCCCATCAGTAATCAAGTCTCTTATAGTCTTATGAGTTATAATGGTTCTCTCTCTCTCTCTCTCTCTCTCTCTCTCTCTCTCTCTCTCTCTCTCTCTCTCTCTGTGTCTGTCTCTCTGTCTCTCTATCTGTCTATCTCTCTCTCTGTGTCTCTCTTGCTTTCTCTCTGGATAATTATGATTATATATAAACCAGAAGACATCAATAAAAACCTATTTTAAAAAAGAAAGTATTTGTTTTAATATGCTAATTGCACAACAAAGTTTAGGTCCTGACTTTGACTTTTAACACTACACTGCAAAACAACCACATATATTTTTTTTCTTTGAAGGGACAGAATCACTTCAGATTTTTCAGCATTGTTAAGTTACTTTTGTTTTTGTAAACAAGATTTTAATTTTTATTCCCAATGTTGTTAGATATTTCCAGTGATTATAATTTTGGCAAACAGTTTCAACTATCAGTCTTTTTGGATGGGGATGGAATGCAGAGTAAATAGTTTCCACAGCTAAGCTGAGTTCCTTAAACAAAGATTCTTGAAAATAATAGATGTTCAATAAACATTCATTACAAAGTTAGATTTTCATTTCTTTCAGCCAAGGCAAGAATCAAACTGGTAATTTTCTTGCTTTTTTGAGTGCACAGGTTGATGATCTCAGTTTACTCCTATTAACTTTTTCCCATTACATGGATCCTGGGCAAAATTTCTTCTCATACCTGTCCCCAACTACTGTCTTTCACTCTATTTTTTCTTACTGTTTTCCTGCCATCTTTTGAGCATGAAACTGGGCTTTTTTATATCTTCATAACTGTGTAATTACTCTCTCACTGCTCTTTGTCAAAGACTTTGAAAATCTTCATTTTTATAAGTCTATAAGCAACTTTAGCAGGCATTAAACTCCACTAAGGGAAGGAATATTGTGCACATTGATGAGAGCCTGAATCTGTGATCAGAGAACTTGGGCTGAAAGTACAGATCTGTTACTAGTTGTGTAAGTCACTTAACTTGGAAAAAGTCACTTAATTTATTTTAGTTTCCTCTTCTGTAAAATGATGAGGTTTGACTAGATAATTCTATGGTTTGTTAGATTTCTCTATGTGTAAATGGAGTAAAAAGCTCCCTTCCCAGTCTGATTTAAGCATAATTGAAAAATGCCTGGTGGATCTTGTTGCTATGGGTCCCACTCAGTTGAATTTTCAAAGGCAAGCAGGGAGGAGTATTTATTATTTTAAATGATGTTTGTGTCTTTGATCACTACTTTTTTTTCCTTCCTCAATAGTATTTTATTTTATTATTATATATTTATTTTATGTATAATTATATAGTATTATGTATTTTCATCTTATTACATATAAAGATAGTTTTCAACATTCATTTTTGTAAGATTTTGAGTTCCAAATTTTTTCTCCCTTCCTCATTTACCTCTAATTTGATATAGGTTATATATGTACAATCATTTTAAACATATTTCCATATTAGTGATGTTGTGAATGAAAATCAGGACAAAGGGGAAAAACACAAGAAAGAAAAAGCAAACAAGCAAAAAGGTGAAAAGAGTATATGTTTGCATCCACATTCAGTCTCCATAGTTGTCCCTCTGGATGCAGATGGCATTTTCCATCCCAAGACTATTAGAATTGCCTTGGATCACTGCATTACTGAGTAGAACTTGAGCTATCAGTTGATTATCATGCAATCTTGCTATTACTGTATACGGTGTTTTCTTGGTTCTGCTAACTTTGCCCTTTGCCCATTTATCTAAATAACCTATTTAGAGAAATCTATTTATCTAAATGTTTCCAGGCTTTTCTGAAATCAGACTTCTCATCATTTCTTACAAAACAATAACATTCCATTATATTCATATACCACAACTTATTCAGCAGTTCTCCAACTGATAGACTTCCACTCAATTCCTTGACATTACAAAAAGCTACTACATATGTTTTTTGTGCATGTGGGTCTTTTCCCCCTTTGTTATGATTACTTTGGGATACAAACCTAGAAGTGGCAGTGCTGGATCAAAAGGTATGCAGAGTTTGATAGCCCTTTGAGTGTAGTTCCAAATCAAGCAGAGAAGAGCATTGACAAGATTATTTTGTTTGCATTTACAAAATTATCATGGCTCCACAGTTATTGTATTCAATCAGAAGGTCAAGTTATATTGTCAATCCCAAGATTATTTTTCGCCCATAAAAGAACCCACTGGTAGCCTACTTCTTCACTAACTCCCTAACTCCTTTTAGGGTTAGCCCACTTACTAAGCATCACAATGACTTTCACTATGAACTTGCCCCACTTTAAGACATCTTCCCCCCTATTAATGGGGAGTTCCATTAGCGAATTTAGCCCATGTCTTTCCCCTTGTTAATGGCTAAATCTCTTTTGGAACTTAGCCTACTAGTCAATGATATAATAATAAAATCTTTGCCTCTTGATTTGGAGAATCTACAAATTCTTTTGAGATGCCTCACAACACCAGCCTGAAACTCCAGTGTACTTTTAGGGTTCAACCTCTACTCGCCAATATTCAGTGGACCACATAGGTAGAGTCCTGAAACCCCAATATAATTTTCAGGGTTCAATGTTTTTGTACTCTATACCCCATCAATACTACAATCATCCCATTCCCATCTCTCCATACACATTAATTGTGTATAGATATGTTGATGGGGTGCAGCTTCTAGGGGGAGATGTGACAGTAACCCTAAGGCCATTTGACCTTGGGAGTGCTGTAGTTCCACAGACAATGCTGGCTTCCAGAAAACAATCTGCTAATCAGTGATAGATAATAGGGTTTCTAAGACAAATGGTGAGGTGCACACCAGACTATTCAATTTCAACTCTAAAGCATAAAATTAAATATTGAGATACATACCAGACCACTCCTCAATTCTACATCTACCTTCTAAGTCATAAAATTAGCATATCAGTGACAAGAAGCACCCAATCTTTCTATCTTTTTTCTTACAAATTTGTCTTCTTGCTCCTGGTTCTTTGCAAATCCTTTTGGAACTCAACCAGCTGTTGCCAGTGTAATAAATCTTTGTCCCTTAACTTGGAGACAAACTGAGTTCACTAATTCTTTCACCATGCCAACCTGGGGACCCTAACATTGTTGGGGTGTCTTTCACTCTTAACAATATCAGTGCTGGAAACCCTATACCCAAAAATGAACTGACTTTGAAAATGTATTTCAAGGTTTCACATTAATTCAGTCAAATTTAAAGTTTATAATTATTTACAGCAATATAAGCCTTTTTACTAGCAGGCATATATTATTTCAGTTACAAAGTTAGTAACTAAGAGCAAATTAAAGCCAAGTCACCCATCTTCTTAAGGTTTGGTGAGAATTACTGCAGAGTTCAGACCTTTACCCTACAGGGTTTTAGAAATTATCCTGATTTTGTACCAAAAGACACCCCTCAATGATTCCCTCAGGTTACTATTTCAGGCCTCCCTTACATGTATGTCTCTTCTTGTAGATGGTCAGGAAGTCAGCTCCCTCTTTCAGTAAATTTCCACTCCTCACTTAAATCTCCTCTTCCCCAGATTGTTTGGGGGAATGTACCTAAACCTGTCTTTGTCTGCTCTCATTTCTAATAAGAAATGTATAATTGTTTTAAACATAATTCCATATTAGTCATATTGTGAATGAAAAATTAGTACAAAAGGGGGAAAAACACAAAAAAGAAAAACCAAATAAACAAAAAAAGTGAAAATAGTTTGTTTAAAAGACAGTTCCAATAGCATACTTCTCTGACCTTGTTTTGAGGTTAAAATTTAGAGTTTTTGCTAGTTATGCTTGTGTTTATTTGTCTTTTTAGCAGAACTAGCAGATTTTCCTTGACCTTTGCCTTTACTCAATCTTATCAGTTTAGCTGAAGTTTACTTTTGGTCTTCTGAAACACATTTTCTGAAGGTCAATGCAGAAGCATTAGTAAGCACCTACTATAAGCACTGAGCATACAAAGAAAGACAAAAACACAATTACTACTCTTTTTTTGTTTTATTAAAGCAATTGAGGTTAAGTGACTTGCCCAGGGTCACACCTCTAGAAAGTGTTAAGTGGCTGAGGCCAAATTTGAACTCAGGTCCTCCTGAAGTCAAGGCTGGTGCTCTATCCACTGTGCCACATAGCTGCCCTCACACAATTGCTCCCTTTAAGGAAGTTCACATTTTAGTGGAGGAAATAACACTCCAAAATGAGTCTAGCACCAAAAGGATATGGATGATGTAGATACCAGATGATGGTAGACACCAAAAGTTGGAGTTCTGTTATGTGAAGAATTCACAATGGACATTCTCTTTGGCAAAAAGTAGATTTATTTAGAGAAAGGCTAAAAAATGAAGGGATACATTAGATACCAGGAATGGTAAATATGAAATAGAGTGGGAGAGCACATGAAAGACAAGTTCCTCAGGAGGTTGGGGCAAGCCCTTAGCTGAGAGGCTAAATCCTGAAAGGACTCAGCACCCTAAAAGAGTTAGCTTGGGAAGGATAATGGAGTTAGGGGAGATACCACATGGCATTGGGGGGATAAGGAGAAAGACCCCACGAGGCAGAGTGCAGTGGTGAACTGCAAAGGAAGGCAGCAACCATGGGATGGCCCATAAATAGATTGTATAGGGAAAATTTAACCTCAGGGGCATGACTGGGATTCCTGACAGGGCCTGGCAAGGTGAGATTGCTTGAGACTCCCAGAGAGAATGGGTCTCAGGGCTTTGACATAACCTGGATTTCAAACTGGAAGACCTCCCCAGAGGAACCATGAAATGATCTCTATCAGCGCTTTCTCCCTGTTTGCCTCAGGGATCAACTCTAGTTTCTCTCTGTCCAAAACACCATTCCGAACCTTATCATTTACAATGTAACTGGGAGGTGATCCTAGAGGGAAACCCCACCCTGGACCCAGGGGTAAGTTAAGGAAGTAGGCAAACAGTGGGGTGTGAATATGTGATTGGAAAACTCTCTTGTAGAAGGCAGAATTGAACTGAGTCTTAAAATGAGATGGGAAAGCCAGGAGGCACAGATAAGAAGGATGGGCATTCCAGGGTGGGACACGGTCATTGGAAAGACAAAGGAGATGTGTGTAAGGAACCATTGTTACTGAAAGTTAGTTCTTTATTTCACATAGGACATCTTCAATATAATAAAATTGTACTTTGAAGTTGTAACTAAGTGGGGATTCCTTACTCTGAACTTCTTAGGCACTGGAAATTTCTGGGCCACCCCAAGTTTCTCTAGGAAACTAAAAAGGGTTATTTTGAAATCTGTCTTTCAACAGACAGATTTAATTATTTAGTGGACTTTTCAAAATGCTTTGTAATCATTTACTCCTCCTCAATCTTAGGAGGCAGATTAAGCAAAGGGGTTCACATGGGATCAGGGAGCAGCTTAGTTGTAGAAGTTGGACTAGTTAGGGAAGTTCAAAATACCTTACTCAGCTGCATTAAGAATCCTACACAGTCATTCATCTGACCACTTGACAAAGAATTATTGCTATTGTGGCTCAATAGTGATGGTATTTAATAAAAGGCTCTCCTCTAGTTCCCCACCCTCCAGAACAGGTTCTCTGGAACTCTACTTAAAAACTGACATCAGTCATCCCAAAGAGACCCATCTGCTGCAAGTAATTAGCCTCTGTGAGTACTTGAGAAATAATAACCTATCAATTAGTCATATTTGTTTGGAATTAGAATACCCAGGAGACTTCTATCCATTGATTATCCTGATTTTCAACTGCAAATCACCTGCATTATGTGTATTTGCTAATAGATGATGTCCTGAAAATCTGAGTGCAAGTTTAAAGCTATAAAAGCTTACTACTTAAACTTTTGAAATACTGCAATATGTGACTCTTTGGTTGAATATTAGACTTCTACTTTTATTTTGTTCTTCACCTTTTTCATAGTGTAACATTTATGCTTCTCTTTCAGAGCCAAAAAGAGTAAGTACACCTCTGCCTCAGGAGACTATGATATCATAAAGAATTGAGGTATTTCTTTTCTTTGCCATCAGCTTGAGACTCTTATGGTTGTTTCCTCACATTAGATGGGAGAAGAAGGCTGGTAGTTTTTAAAACCTACTCACATTGGAAATGCATTAAAGAGGAAACACTGCACATATATACCAAGAAGAGTATAGTACCCTCTAAATTTATAAAGAAATAAGGGGAGAGGGAATAGGATAAGGTGGGATATAGGAGGGTGTATAAATTAAGGGGAATGGATAAAAAGGAAGGAAAAGGCTGTGGGGAAAGATAAGGGAATGATCCATGGGGGTGAGGGGCAGCAGGGAAGTTAAATAATAGCAAAGCAAGGTAGAAATAAAGTAGAAGAGTTAGGGATAGAAAATGAGATAGACAAACCCAATAACAATGATTAGAAGTAGAATTTATTTTTTAAAAAAAGTAAGTGTAGTAATCATTGATCTCAAAGTCAAACTTAAAAAAGATCCAATCAAGAGAAAAATCTACATTATTTGGCAGCCATATTAACATTATTTTAAATGTATGTGTATTTATGTGTATATATGTGTGTATGCATATGTGTGTAGCTTGCTTGGGGAAAATGGAAGGGAGGAAAGAGGGGAAAAAAAATAAAATAAAAAGTGCACAGCAGAGAATAAAAGAAAACCTACCTGAAAGCAAAGATGGACAATTATGAATACAATGTCTTTTATTATTTACATATGCTTTCTTGAAATGGAAATTTATTTTTACATATTTTGAATCCTACCTGATGTTCTGATGGGCACATGAACAAGCAATGGCTTTTGTTTCTGTCTTTTTCTATTTTGTTTTTTTTTTTTCTTAATTTTGCATTCAATTTTAAATAAATAAATACATTTAAAAATTCTATGGATTGTTATCGAACTATTTTTCTCTTAGTGACTTTTGAGAAGTGCTTCATGCTAAGTGAAGTGAGTAGAACCAGGAGAACAATGTACACAGCAACAAGAAGATTGTATGATGATCAATTCTGCCGAAGGTGGCTCTTTTCACAAAGTGATTCAGGTCAATTTCAGTAGTCTTGTGAAGAGAGCCATCTGTATCTAGAAAGAGGACTCAGTGTGGGTCACAACATAATATTTTCACTTTTTTATTGTAGTTTGCTTGCATTTTGTTTTTTTTCTCATTTTTTTCCTTTTTTGATCTGATTTTTCATGTATAACAAAATAATTGTGGAAATATGTATAGAATAATTGTACTTTTTGACATTTCGAAATTTTGGATTATTTGCCGTCTAGGGAAGGGAAGGAAAAAATTTTGGAATATAAGATTTTTCAAGGGTGAGTGTTGAAAATTATCTATGCATAAGTTTTGAAAATAATAAGTTTTAATTTATTAAAAAAGTATTTCAGTTCCCCTGAGTTCTAGTTCTATCTTTATCTATAGATGACATATATTTAATCCAGAATTCCTCTATTTTTTTTTAATCTGTTGAAAATTTTTTATTTAATTTGTATCTTTGAATATATACTGAACCTTAGCTGTGTGACCCTGGGTAAATCACTTAACCCTAATTGCCTCAGCAAAAAAAAAGAAAAAAAAAGAATATATACTGATCTTGACATAAAACTAAGAACAATCATTATTGTTTTGAGATGCAAGCCTGGTAATTAATTGCATAAAAGGAGGAATGGAAAAAGGGGGTATCAGTGATTAACTGGGATTATATAAATCTAAGACAAGACAGCAGTCTGAACATAGTAAAGATTTAATTTTGGCTTGGGGCTTCAAGATGAAAACAACAGAGAAGCTTATGGTGTTATTTATTCATAATTTTCATAAAATAGTAAATAGAAGAGATAAACATTCTATGTGAATCTAGGTACCCACTGGATTAAATCAGTTTGAGTCTGGTTCACAGTCTTTCCTTTTCAATTCCTGCTCTCATAGTAGGAGACTTCAATATACACACTGATTTTGCCTCTAATATCTCAACCTCCTAATTCCTCAGTTTACTTATTTCACATGATTTATTTTCTACTCTATCTCAATAATACAAAGATGATCATAACCTTGATTTTGCCATTACCCACAAATGCACCACTTTCATGTCCATTAACTCTAAATTTCCTCTATCTAATCACAATCTATTGGGATTTCCTTCTCCCTCTACCTTCTAATACCAAATCTTGCTCTTTTTCAATATCCTAAATTCTAATCCCTTGACTCTTCAATTCTTTCTCAGAACACCATCTCTACACTCTCTTTCCTTTCCCATCTTAACCCCTTGGTAAACCAGTTCAATCCTAGACTGTATTCTTCTCTTGTGTCTTTTATCTCCTTCATTACTAATTGTGTCCTGCAAAGCTTCAAACTGGATCAGTCCCGTTATCTGCTGCCTTCATACCTATACATATGTTTCTGAATGAAGCTGGAAAAAATAATGCAAGAGCACCTCTTGTGTTCAATATAAATAATTTATTTTAGATAACCTCAACTGGATCCTTAATACTACAAGGCAGTCCTATTACACATCCAAAGTTAATTCACTATTGCTTCTCACCAAAACATTTCTACACTTTTTCATACCTCCTTGAACTTTTTCCTAGTCCATTCCTCCACCTTCTCACCTGAAAACTTTTCCTCATATTTTACTGAAAAAAAAATTGAAGATAGTTGTCAAGATATTTGCCTCTTCTCCCCCCCGCCCCCCTTACTTTCCCCAGATGCCTCCTGTCACTATCTTCTCCTTCATCATTGTCTCATATAAAGAGTGACTCTTCTCTATGCCATGGCAAATCCATCTATATGCATGTGATCCCATTCTACCCTAAATTCTCCATGAGACTGCATCCTTTGTCGTCTCCATTCTCTCACTTATCTTCAATTTCTATCTTTTTTTTTTTGTTGTTGTTGTTGTTGTTGTTGTTGTTGTTGTTGTTGTTGTTGTTATTCATATCTAACTCTTTGTGGTCCCATTGGAACTTTTTTTTTTTTTTTTTTTTTTTGGCAAAGATAGCACTTAGTTGTGTGACCCTGAGTGAATTACTTCAACTCCAATTTTCTTAACTGTAAAGCAGGAATAATAATAGCATTTACCTCTGGGGATTGTGTTGAAGATAAAATAAAATATTTGTAAAGAGCCTGACAGGTAGTAGGCACTTAATAAATAATTGTTCCTTCTTTTCTGTCCCTGATACCTACAAATATACCTGTGTATTCTCATTCTTTAAAAAACAAAACAAAACAAAAAACAAAAAAACAAAAAACCCCAACCCTATTTAAACCATCTATCACTACTAACTATTTTCCCATATCTCCTCCTTTTTTGTGTGGCTAAACACCTTGAAAAAGCAGTATATAATGGGTGTCTCCCATTTTTCTTACCTCTTTTTCTGTCTTTTGCCTTTCTTTATATCCCATGTGCTTGCCACAGTGCCTGGCACATCATAGGTGCTTAGTAAATGTTTACTGACTGACATAGACCTCGAGAACCTCTGGTTTTCAAGCAAATAGTAGGTTAAAGGTGTAGACAAAGGGAAGATTATGCTTCCTGGGCCATTTATTGGGAGGAAAAAATTGTGGTATAAAAAGAATCTGCCTTCCCATTATAGTACAATGGAAAGGAGAAGAAAATCAGGTGACTCTTACCCCTACCCCAACACACTCACTTTGGTTTTTTTTTTTTTTGTTTTTTTTTTTGACTTTAAAATGTTTTTTTTTTTTTTTTTAATAACTTTTTATTGATAGAACTCATGCCAGGGTCACACTCACTTTGAATCCTAAACCTCTAAACCTTTCAGATAGTAATACCTGTTAGCAGAGGGGCAGGTTTGCCAAGCAGGAGAGCAATAAAGATCAGAAAGCGAATGTATAAGAGGAGAATCACATTTGCAGGTAATTTAGAATAAAGATTGTTCTCTAAAAAGACTAAGGACATCAAGGCTTTCCTTTCAGAGTTGTGAGTTGATGCAGATATGGGAGTTTCTCTACTTATGTGCTTCCCTGTTGGATTTCTCTTAAGCATGTACTTACTCTCTCTTTGAAACTGTGGACACTGTTGGGATAGTATAAAGTTTGTGGGTAGATTTACATTTTTATTATTTCAGCTTTTGCCTTCTATTGAGTAAATATCTCTTATTTTTGCCTTCTATGATAAGTACTGGGAACATAAAAAATGTAAAAGACAGTCCTTGTTTTTGAGGAGCTCACAATCTAGTGGGGGAGTCAATATGCAAAAACTATGTACAAACAAGATATATACATGTGTGTGAATACATACATATATACACACATGTGTACATGTACGTATATTGGAGATAATCAACAGAAGACACTTCACAGCTAATTATGAGGGGACCAATGGGCTCCTCAAAGGAATCTGAGAAGGAATGGTCTAATTTGTAGGAAGAAAACAAAGAAAAAGGAGGTTCATGAAAATCTAGAAAGATGAGATTATCAAGGAAAGGGTGGTAAATAATATCAAACTCTACAGAGAAGTTAAGAAGACTGAAGATTGAGAAAAGCTCGTTAGATCTGGCAAATAAGAGATCACCAGTAACTTTGTAAAAGCAGTTTTAATTGAGTGATGAGATCAGAAGCAAAATTATAGAGAGTTAAGAGAGTGAGAAGAAAGCAAGTGAAGGCTCTTATATCTGAGAGAAAGAATGGAGGGGGATGAATATAGTGGGTATCTTACTGCCTTCAGAATTGGCTTTAAGTGAAAAATCTTAAGACATATTCAATCTACGGTGAAACTTCTCCCATCTCATTGAAAAGTGAGAAGGGAAAAGTGGAAAGGGAAGGAATAAGCTAAGCGGAAGGGAATACGGGAACTGGGAGGGAAAGGGGTAAGATAGGGGGAGGAATTCTAAAGCGGGGGGAGGGACACTAAAAAGGGAGGGCTGTGAGAAGCAAGGGGTGCTCACAAGCTTAATACTTGGAAGGGGGGAAAGGGGAAAGAAGGGAGGAAAGCATAAACCGGGGTTAACAAGATGGCAAGTAATACAGAATTGGTCATTCTAACCATAAACGTGAACGGGGTAAACTCCCCCATAAAGAGGAAGCGGTTAGCAGAATGGATTAAAAGCCAGAATCCTACAATATGTTGTTTACAGGAAACACACCTGAAGCGGGGAGATACATGCAGGTTAAAGGTAAAAGGTTGGAGCAAAATCTACTATGCTTCAGGTGAAGTCAAAAAAGCAGGGGTAGCCATCCTGATCTCAGATCAAGCTAAAGCAAAAATTGACCTAATTAAAAGAGATAAGGAAGGACACTATATCTTGCTAAAGGGTAGCATGGATAATGAAGCACTATCTATATTAAACATATATGCACCAAGTGGGGTAGCATCTAAATTCTTAAAAGAGAAACTAAGAGAGCTGCAAGAAGAAATAGACAGTAAAACTATAATAGTGGGAGATCTTAACCTTGCACTCTCAGAATTAGATAAATCAAACCAGAAAATAAATAAGAAAGAAGTCAAAGAGGTAAACAGAATACTAGAAAAGCTAGATATGATAGATCTCTGGAGAAAATGTAATGGAGACAGAAAGGAATACACTTTCTTTTCAGCAGTTCATGGAACCTATACAAAAATTGACCATATATTAGGACATAAAAACCTCAAAGTTAATTCACTATTGCTTCTCACCAAAACATTTCTACACTTTTTCATACCTCCTTGAACTTTTTCCTAGTCCATTCCTCCACCTTCTCACCTGAAAACTTTTCCTCATATTTTACTGAAAAAAAAATTGAGGATAGTTGTCAAGATATTTGCCTCTTCTCCCCCCCGCCCCCCTTACTTTCCCCAGATGCCTCCTGTCACTATCTTCTCCTTCATCATTGTCTCATATAAAGAGTGACTCTTCTCTATGCCATGGCAAATCCATCTATATGCATGTGATCCCATTCTACCCTAAATTCTCCATGAGACTGCATCCTTTGTCGTCTCCATTCTCTCACTTATCTTCAATTTCTATCTTTTTTTGTTGTTGTTGTTGTTGTTGTTGTTGTTGTTGTTGTTGTTCATGTCTAACTCTTTGTGGTCCCATTGGAACTTTTTTTTTTTTTTTTTTTTTTTTGGCAAAGATAGCACTTAGTTGTGTGACCCTGAGTGAATTACTTCAACTCCAATTTTCTTAACTGTAAAGCAGGAATAATAATAGCATTTACCTCTGGGGATTGTGTTGAAGATAAAATAAAATATTTGTAAAGAGCCTGACAGGTAGTAGGCACTTAATAAATAATTGTTCCTTCTTTTCTGTCCCTGATACCTACAAATATACCTGTGTATTCTCATTCTTTAAAAAACAAAACAAAACAAAAAACAAAAAAACAAAAAACCCCAACCCTATTTAAACCATCTATCACTACTAACTATTTTCCCATATCTCCTCCTTTTTTGTGTGGCTAAACACCTTGAAAAAGCAGTATATAATGGGTGTCTCCCATTTTTCTTATCTCTTTTTCTGTCTTTTGCCTTTCTTTATATCCCATGTGCTTGCCACAGTGCCTGGCACATCATAGGTGCTTAGTAAATGTTTACTGACTGACATAGACCTCGAGAACCTCTGGTTTTCAAGCAAATAGTAGGTTAAAGGTGTAGACAAAGGGAAGATTATGCTTCCTGGGCCATTTATTGGGAGGAAAAAATTGTGGTATAAAAAGAATCTGCCTTCCCATTATAGTACAATGGAAAGGAGAAGAAAATCAGGTGACTCTTACCCCTACCCCAACACACTCACTTTGGTTTTTTTTTTTGGTTTTTTTTTTGTTTTTTTTTTTTTTGACTTTAAAATGTTTTTTTTTTTTTTAAATAACTTTTTATTGATAGAACTCATGCCAGGGTCACACTCACTTTGAATCCTAAACCTCTAAACCTTTCAGATAGTAATACCTGTTAGCAGAGGGGCAGGTTTGCCAAGCAGGAGAGCAATAAAGATCAGAAAGCGAATGTATAAGAGGAGAATCACATTTGCAGGTAATTTAGAATAAAGATTGTTCTCTAAAAAGACTAAGGACATCAAGGCTTTCCTTTCAGAGTTGTGAGTTGATGCAGATATGGGAGTTTCTCTACTTATGTGCTTCCCTGTTGGATTTCTCTTAAGCATGTACTTACTCTCTCTTTGAAACTGTGGACACTGTTGGGATAGTATAAAGTTTGTGGGTAGATTTACATTTTTATTATTTCAGCTTTTGCCTTCTATTGAGTAAATATCTCTTATTTTTGCCTTCTATGATAAGTACTGGGAACATAAAAAATGTAAAAGACAGTCCTTGTTTTTGAGGAGCTCACAATCTAGTGGGGGAGTCAATATGCAAAAACTATGTACAAACAAGATATATACATGTGTGTGAATACATACATATATACACACATGTGTACATGTACGTATATTGGAGATAATCAACAGAAGACACTTCACAGCTAATTATGAGGGGACCAATGGGCTCCTCAAAGGAATCTGAGAAGGAATGGTCTAATTTGTAGGAAGAAAACAAAGAAAAAGGAGGTTCATGAAAATCTAGAAAGATGATATTATCAAGGAAAGGGTGGTAAATAATATCAAACTCTACAGAGAAGTTAAGAAGACTGAAGATTGAGAAAAGCTCGTTAGATCTGGCAAATAAGAGATCACCAGTAACTTTGTAAAAGCAGTTTTAATTGAGTGATGAGATCAGAAGCAAAATTATAGAGAGTTAAGAGAGTGAGAAGAAAGCAAGTGAAGGCTCTTATTGTAGAGGGCCTTTTCAGGGAGTTATTAATGTTAGAAAGTTAGATACTTACAAATCACATACCATTAAATGAACAACAGAATCTTAGAAATGGGGAAAAGAGAGAGCAATCTGGTATAGCCCCTTCTGTCTCTCTCCTTACTAAATCATTAGAAGGCAAGATAATTAAAACTGCTGAAGGCTGAAATTCTTATTCTTTTCAAAGGACTGCTTTACAAATGTGCTGGATTAGATTTGTCTGGTTGGTACCAGGAGAAAGAATTCTGAGCAATGTAAATTACAGAAGCAGATTTAGCAAATTTCTTTGAAGAAAAAAGCTTTTTTTCCTTTTTTTTCTTTTTAAAAATTCTATTATCTAAAAATGGAATGAATTATACCAGGAAATAATGTGCTCCCCCTTACCAGAAGTTTTCAAGAGATATTGTACAATTGATCATTTAGGGGTTAAAATAGAGGCGTTTCCTATAGAAGTATAGCTAGACTAGAATCTGACTTTTGGATTCTTTGACTCTATGAAGTTTTCTTAAAAAAAAAAAAAAAAAAAGGCAGGGTAGCAATTCTGATCTCAGATCAAACAAAAGCAAAAATGGATCTAATTAAAAGAGAAAAGGAAAGAAACTACATCTTGTTAAAGGGTACTATAGATAAGGAAGTAATCTCAATACTAAATATTTTTGTACTAAGTGGTGTAGCATCCAAATGCCTAGAAGACTTAAGAGAACTGCAAAAAGAATTAGACAGCAAAACTATATTAGTGCTGGGAAAATTGGAAATCAGTATGGCAGAAACTAGGCATTGACCCACACTTAACACCGTACACCAAGATAAGGTCAAAATGGGTTTATGATCTAGGCATAAAGAATGAGATGATAAATAAATTGGAAGAGCATAGGATAGTTTACCTGTCAGACCTGTGGAAGAGGCAGGAATTTATGACCAAAGAAGAACTAGAGATCACTATTGACCACAACATAGAAAATTTTGATTATATCAAACTGAAAAGTTTTTGTACAAACAAAACAAATGCAAACAAGATTAGAAGGGAAACAATAAACTGGGAAAACATTTTTACAATCAAAGGTTCTGATAAAGGCCTCACTTCCAAAATATATAGAGAATTGACTCTAATTTATAAGAAATCAAACCATTCTCCAATTGATAAATGGTCAAAGGATATGAACAGACAATTCTCAGATGAAGAAATTGAAACTATTTATAGACATATGAAAATATGCTCCAAATCATTATTAATCAGAGAAATGCAAATTAAGACAACTCTGAGATACCACTACACACCTGTCAGATTGGCTAGAATGACAGGGAAAGATAATGTGGAATGTTGGAGGGGATGTGGGAAAACAGGGACACTGATACATTGTTGGTGGAATTGTGAACACATCCAGCCATTCTGGAGAGCAATTTGGAACTATGCTCAAAAAATTATCAAGCTGTGCATACCCTTTGATCCAGCAGTGTTTCTACTGGGCTTATACCCCAAAGAGATACTAAAGAAAGGAAAGGGATCTGTATGTGCCAAAATGTTTGTGGCAGCCCTGTTTGTAGTGGCTAGAAGCTGGAAAATGAAAGGATGTCCATCAATTGGAGAATGGTTGAGTAAATTGTGGTATATGAACATTATGGCATATTATTGTTCTGTAAGGAACGACCAGCAGGATGAATACAGAGAGGACTGGCGAGACTTACATGAACTGATGCTGAGTGAAATGAGCAGAACCAGGAGATCATTATATACCTCAACAATGATACTGTTTGAGGATGTATTCTGATGGAAGTGGACCTCTTTGATAAAGAGAGCCTTAATTGATCAAAGATGGACAGAAGCAGCTACACCCAGAGAAAGAACACTGGAAATGAATATAAACTGCTTGTATTTATGTTTTTCCTCCCGGGTTATTTATACCTTCTGAATTCAATTCTCCCTGTGCAACAAGAAAACTGTTCAGTTCTGCACACATATATTGTATCTAGGATATACTGCAACCCATTCAACATGTAAAGGACTCTTGCCATCTGGGGGAAGGGGTGGAGGGAGGGAGGGGAAAAATCGGAACAGAAATGAATGCAAGGGATAATGCTGTAAAAAATTATCCTGGCATGTGTTCTATCAATAAAAAATTATTAAAAAAAAAAACTATATTAGTAGGGGATCTCAATCTTGCTCTCTCAAAAGTAGATAAATAAATAAAAAAGAAGTTAAGGAGGTAAAAAGAATTTTAGAAGAATCCTTACAAGGTGTTAAGTCACTAGAATTGATAGAAACAATGCTTATGTTTACACCTTTGAGAGTTCACACATTAGCTCACACATTAGTTCTCAAGTTTGGGAGATTCACAAGTCAGGATTCGGTATGAGATTTACAAGTTTACACCTCCCACAATCCCACTCTCAGAAGAGGAGTCAACCTTTGCATTTACACCTCTAAAAGAGCATAAAAGGAGCTGAGTCAGTGGAGTCAGTCAGTGGAGTTGATTGAGAAGCCAGAGACTGCAGTTGGGCAGAACTGGGGGATTCAGAAGAGGGGAGGTTGAAGCTGGCAGAAGCAGAGGCAAAGGACTAGCAACAAGAGCTGTCGGAACCAAGGAAAACTTACCGGGCTATTTTGGAAGAGACAATAAAGAACTACTTTAACAGCTGGCTGCATTTGAGGTGATTAATACTCAGAACTGAAACTAAGGCTGCCTCCAGAACCTCCCCGAGAAACCTGCTCCCAGAAAACGATCATATTCTAGAAAAGAAGAGATCACTACAATAGACCTTTGGAAAAAATTGAATGGAGACAGAAAGCATATACTTTTTTTCTCGGTCATAATGGAAACTACAAAAATCGACTATGTATTAGAGCATTAAACCCTTCAAAATCAAATGCAGAAAGGCAGAAATAGTAAATGCATCTTTTTCAGATCATGGTGCAATAAAAATTACATTAATAAAGAGCCTGGAAAAATAGACCAAAAATTCATTGGAAATTAGTTAATTTGATCCTAAAGAATGAGTGGGTGAAACAACAAATCATAGACACAATTGATAATTTAATTCAAGAGAATTATAATAATGAGACAACATACTAAAATATAAATGATACAGCCAAAGCAGTTATTAGGGGAAGTTTTCTATCTCTAGATGCTTACTTGTATAAAATAGAGAAAGAGAAGATCAATGAATTGGGCATGCAACGAAAAAAGCTAGAAAAAGAACAAATTAACCCCCCCCAATTAAAAATTTAAATCAAATTTAAATTTCTGAAAATAAAAGGGGAGATTATTCTATGAAATTTTCATAATAAATCTGAGTTATTACATGTTCAAGTATATTGTCAGTTCTCTTAAATAAACTATAATCATCATTTCTGGAAAATCATATTCAGAAAACAATGTACTGGGATCCTCAATATCTTCATTTTATTTCTACTAAAACTTATTTTTGCTTATATTCATCAATTAGCAATAAAGGGATTTAGAGGTTCATGAAAATGTGTGAATTGTGCAACAACAACAACAAAAAAATAAATAAATGATCGAGAGAGTTATCATTTAGTTTTTCTTGTTGTCAATAGAACTTGTTGAAGACAGAAAATTTTATAAGTTTGGATTCCAGTGTCAATAAGTTTTCCCTACTTGGAAAGTCTAGTTTTGTCCAACTACATACCATGAATGAATGTATACATTTTTTCATTTTAAGAAAAATAGATTAGAATGTTGAATGGTATCACAATCTAAAGGATGAAGCTGTCATTTAATTTCTCCTTTCTGAGACCTGTGAGGGAGTTATGCATGTAGCAGTTGTTTAATAAATCTTAAGACTCACTATCTGATTGAAATATTTAGTGAAAGGGAAAACTAGATGGTTTTTGGATCAAGCAGCCTTGAGGAATAAGTTTCAATCAAAACATGAAATCCATCTGTATTTAAGAACTTAAATAAGCGGTTATTTATATGCATGGTTATCATATTCTTAATCATTCCTTGTTATTGCATTTGAAACTATCATTTCACAATGTCCAAAAAAAACCCTCTAAAAGTTTAAAAGAGAAAAATTCATTCAAATCAGTTAACTATCAATAAGAAGCAGGATGGTATGGTGGGAAAAGTATTGGCCTAGGAATCAGAAAACCAATACTGAAGGCCTGACATCTTGTTTCCCAACAATGACAAGCAAGTCACTTGTAAATTCCCTGAGTCTCCATTTTTTTGTCTTCAAAAGACAAAAGAGAATTAAGAAGAGAGTAAGAAGAAAGCAAGAGGAGGCACTTATTGTAGAGGGCCTTCACTGAAAAATAATGAGTGCTACACCCAGCGAAAGAACTCTGGGAGATGTCTAAGAACCATTACATTGAATTCCCAATCCCTATATTTTTGCCTGCCTGCATTTTGGATTTCCTTCACAGGCTAATTGTACAATATTTCAGAGTCTGATTCTTTTTGTACAGCAAAATAATGGTTTGGTCATGTATACTTATTGTGTATCTAATTTATACTTTAATATATTTAACATCTACTGGTCATCCTGCCATTTAGGGGAGGAAGTGGGGAGAAGGAGGGGAAAAACTGGAACAAAAGGTTTGGCCATTGTCAATGCTGTAAAATTACCCATATATATATAACTTGTAAATAAAAAGCTATTAAAAAATTAAAAAATAAAAATAAAAACACTACACAGCTAATAACAAAATAAATTTTATGAAAAAAAAAAGAAAAATGATGAGTAATGATTAGGTACATATAGTTGTGTTCACAGAATTATTATGAAGCTAAATGTAGGTCATTTATACGTCCAATAAGTCCTATATATATGAAACTTATAATTTAACATCATTAATTCAGCTCCTATCATTTGCTCAACATGTTCTCTCATAAGGTAGATACAAAAACAGGACAAATCATGGTTCCTGACTTTAAGACGTTTACAATCTATTTCGGGAGACAATTTTATATCTTTGATGCCTTCCCAACTATTGTTTTTTACTGATTTGGTCAAAGTGACTTCTATCTATTATAATGTGGTTTTGGACAATGTGCAGAATGTATCAATTTTGTGATGCAACTAAAAAGTAATGCTTACTTTAGAGTGTAACTTCTTAAACTGTGGTTTGCAACTGCATATGGAGTCTTATAATTGAGTGTGAGGATAGCAAAGTTATGATTTATTATCAATAAATGTTTGATTTATATATCTATTATATATGTCTAGTTACTTAAGATCACATAAAAATTTCTCAGGCAAAAAAGGGATCATGAGTGGAAAAAATTTAAGAAGTCTGACTCTAGACTATCCTAGCACATCAGACTTAGACTCTTTGTTCCCTGGTGAACTTTTGTTCACTGGTGACATCCTCACCACGATGTCAGCTCCTGGCTGTACCATTTGCTATCTTTGTAGTATTGGATAGGTCACTTGAATTTCTGGATCTCCAGTTTATTTATCTGTAAAATGAGATAACATGGATTAAGAGAACCTTGATATCCTTCTAGTTTGAAGCTGATGATCCTAAAAACAACTAGATGCAAACATGGACAACTTTAGAATCTCCCTTTATGCTTGTCCTTCTTGTCTCACTTTGGAACATAATATTTAATTTTTAAAAATATACATGCATGTACAAATATACATGTCTAACTCCGAAAGTAGAAATTGTCTATTTTTTCCTCTTTTCCTTCTTTGAAAATACAGTGGGATATATTGTATCTAGGATATACTATAACATATTTAACATGTATAAGACTGCCTGCCACCTAGGGAAGGGGATGGAGGGAGGGAAGGGAAAAATTGGAACAGAAGTGAGTACAAGGGATAATGTTGTAAAAAAATTACCCATGCATATGTACTGTCAACAAAAAATTACAATTATTAAAAATAAAAATAAATAAATAAATAATTGATAAATAAATACAGAAAGAAAAGAAAAGAAAATACAGTAGGATACTTCCAGAAACTACTCCTACTTACAAAGGCCAGCAATGATCTGTTATAATTTATCAACACCCAATAAGTTGCTTGTATATAAATTGTTTTTACTTGATTATATAATGAAATAACCTTTGGTTAGCCACAAGGAGCAGAGTCCATCAAATACTTAAAAGCTAAGAGGCAAAGTTCATTAAAAGCCAACAATATCTCTAGAACAAGAGCACACCCCAAACAAAAATTAATATATAAAAGCTGCTAATTCTTTCTGCTGACAACTCTTTTTAGTGACAAATGGGAGTTACAAATTTTAAAATAATGTTTCAAAAAATTCTTAATAACTTTTAACTCAAACTATTTCTTTAGTTACTTGCTAGAGAGAATGAATTTAAATACTTTATGAAACTCTTTTGTCTTCAGAAGGGAAAGACTTACTGAAAGAAGATTCTTATATTGCTGGATATATGTGTATTTTCCAGCAAGCAAAAGGTAAAACAGGTCTTCCTAAAACATGTTTAAGCATAAAACTTTAAACTGAAACTATTGCTGGAGTGTCATATGTAGCATTCCTTGCTTCTCCCATGTTTAGTGTGGCTATTTTAAAATAACCATCATATAACACATTGCCGGAGACCCATCTCTTCCAATATATTCTCTTTCTACTTTCAAACCTAAAATAAATCCAATGTATAGAGTCTAACTGAGCAATATAACAAGAAACTACATAAATATCAAGGAAGGGAAAATAGTAACAAAAATATTCGCTAGGGAAATCTCATATCTATCTCCTACTTTGGAAGAAGTAAGAGGTTGTTTGATTAATATCCTTCATTCTCAAGGAGGACCAAAATGACATCATTATGTTGGAGTCAAGTTACAGTATGTCTGACTGTGGCTGATCAGACCAACAAGAGAATGCTTTGCCACAGGGCGGACACAAATAATCCCTAAAATTTGGGGTGGGTAGCTTCTCTAACTTTTTCTGAGCTAATTCAATCTTGCTTTGCTCATAGAGCATAACAACTTCTCTGATGAGGGCACTCCATGCTGTTGTCCTGTGCCACTGTCTCCCATGTCATACAATCAATTCTAAAGTTCTTAAGAGAGACCTGGAGAGTGTCCTTATATGACTTTTTCTACCACCTTGTGAGCACTTGCCCTGTGTGAGTTCTCTACAATAATTTTTTGGGAACCATACCTTTGGCGTTCGAGAAATGTGGTCAGAACAATGGAGTTGTGCTCTCTGCAGTAGAGTTGGAATGCTTGACAGTTTAGCCAGAAAGGGTCTGGTGTCTCATCCTGCTAGATGATTTTCAGAATCTTCCTAAACAATTCAAATGGAAGTGATTCAGTTTCCTGACATGGAGTTGGTATACTGTCCAGGTTTCACAGCCATCCAACAATGAAGCTCTGTAGATCTTTAGTTGGGTAGTCTGCTTTCCCACACTTTCCTTCACAGCCTCCCAAATACTGAGCTAGCTCTGGCAATGCATGTTTCACTCTCATTATCAAAGGGGAAATCCTGGCGTCACCTGCCAAGGTAAGAGAACTTATGCACAGCATTCAAAATTTCCCCATTTGCTGTAACAAATGGTTCCATATATGGATGGTATGGTACTGGTTGATGGAGGACCTGTTTTCTGGGTATTAATTGTTAGGCCAAAATTATCACAAATAGCTGAGAATGGATCTCTACTTTGTTACACCTCAGCTTTAGAGGTTACATTAAGTAAATAATCATCTGGAAAAAAATGCACCAACATTCCTTCCAGTTTGGTTTTAGCTTGTAGCCTTTTCAAGTTAAAAAATTTATCATTAGTATTGTAGCTGACTGATTCCTCATTGAAGGTGTTTGATAACATGGCTGAAAACATCTTGCTAGGTTCAGTTAGATGGTACAGTGGATAGAGTGCTGGCCCTGAAGTCAGGAAAACCTGAATTCAAGTCCAGCTTCAGACACTTAATACTTCTTAACTGTGTGACCCTGGGCAAGTCACTTAATCCCAATTGCCTCAGGAAAAAAAAATCGTGTTTTTTAAAAAGCATGAGAACAAGCGCCCAGCAATGTTTCACTCCATTGGTGATGGGAAAGCTCAGGAGCATTGTCCATTGTCCGGAATCCGCCATTAGGAAACTGACATACTCTAGTGATAAATTTCTCTGGGAAAACAAATTTTGACATGATTTTCCATAAGCCCTTGGTCCAACAGTATCAAAGACCTTGACCAGATTTACAAATGTTGTATACAGACCTCTCTTCTGCTTCTGGCATTTCTCCTGTAAATGTCAGGCAATAAACACTATATTGACTGTTGCTTAGCCCCTTCTGAAGCCACACTGGCTCTCAGGTTGATAGCCTTTTTTTTTTTTCAAGTATAGGATCAGCTTATTAAGGAGGACCCTGGCAAGAATCTTGCCAGCAATGAATAAGAGAAATCTATGTCACAGGACAATATAGTCCCTTTACTTTTATAAAGATGGGCAATAGAAGCATTCTTGAATTCTTGGGGAATAACCTTCTCTTGCCATGTAATCTGGAAAATTCCAGTCAACTTTTGTATGAGCAATGGGCCCCTCAATCTAGGATGAGGGATGCCAAGCCCTTTATAGGATTGCTTTCCACTTTTGATGTCCACTTGATCCACCTAACTCTTATCAAAGAAACAGTAGCATGAACGTGGCTACACCCTAGTAAACCATTTCAACAGACAGGCTAAACCAAGCAGAGGGTAATCAAGGGATATCAAACCCTATGGTGAGTTGGGGGGGGTGTCTATCCCAAGCATGTAAAGACTTTCCCTGGTGGAATGAGCAGATGAGAACAATTTGTTCCAACAACCAAGGAGAGGGGTGAAGCAGGTGCTATGGAGCATTTAGAACATGGTTAGACATCAAAGACACCACGGTCATCCACTGCATCTTGAATCATCACCAGGAGTCTTGACTCTGTTCTGCCACTTGGACAAGTAGTGATGGCTCTGGAACTGGAGAAGAAAACAGAACATAAATCTACTGAAGAAAATTTACAAGAGAGTAAGGAAACTGGTCCTAACCTCAAGGTTGGTTAAATTGATGATAATGTTAATCATCTTCCCCCTTCTTTCAGCATATTCTCAGTAGCCAAGATGAAGAACTACCAGCAATTCTTTTGAGAACTATTGCCGTTGATCATATTTATCTGTTTGAAAATGGCTCTGTCCTTTATATTCTAGTCTAGCCTATATATCTTAGATATCAAACTCTTATCAGAAATATTTGGTGCAGAGATTTTTTCCCCAACCAACAACTTCCTTCTTACCCTAGTTTCATTGATTTTTGTTCTGAAAAAAGCTTTTAAATTTCAAATCATCTAATTTTCCTTGTGATTGACTTTATGTTTTGTTTGGCTAAGCATTCTCTCTGTAGTAATATCTATAAAGGTACTTGATCTGGATCTCTTCTGATTCTTTAACAGTGTGACCTTTAATACTTAGGTCATATATTAATTTTGATTTTATTATGGATTATGGTATAAGATATAGGTCTAGAGGTAAAGTCATGATGACAGATTAGGGTTAGCCACCTCGCTGAATGAATGCTCCCAACATTCCCCTTGACACAACTTTAAAATAATATCTCAACTCAATTTGCAGGGTGACAGAGAAAAAAAAAGGGGGGGGGGAGTCAGGTGAGACTTTTTTTTTTACTAAGAAAATTAGCAAAAAAAGTCTGTGACACCAAAGTGGAAGCCAGTCCAGAACCCACAAATGTGGTAGCAGAAATAGCAGCCATAGCAGCAGCAGCTTCAGGATCTCTCAGCTCAGAAATTGTAAGGGTATCAGAGAACTGTCCAGAAAAAGATTACACTGCTTTGCTGGCACTGGGTAAGTCTGTTGCCATAAGCAGTTCTGGGTTGCAAATCCAGGATGGAGAAGAGCACTGGTGGTCAGGCACAATGAAGCAGGGGGTCCCTGTCACAATTCCAAAATGAAGAGTACTAGTGCTTGCAGCTGTAGGATACAAGGGGCCTTTCTTAGGTAAACTACGGTGCAGATTAAGAGAGCAGTAACTATATCTCTCTCCAGATCATACTATCTAGGAAACACCAAAAAACTTGCAGATCTTCTGAAAACAGCAGTATGAAAAAACCTAAAGCTTGGAACATGCCTTCCCACCCACAAGAGAGCAGAGCCCAATTTTAGCATAAAGTTAAAAGTCAAAAAATAGATTGGAAAAATGAACAAACAATTATAAAAACAATTTGACCATAAAATACTCCTACAATGGCAGGGAAGACCAAGACATAAATTCAGAAGAAGGCAACACGTGAACTAATGCTTAAGTGAAATGAGCAGATCCAGGAGATCATCATACATGGCAACAATAAGACTATTCGATGATCAATTATGATGGATGTGGTTCTCTTCAATGATGAAATGATTCAAACCAGTTCCAATTGTTCAGTGATAAAGAGAGCCATCTACATCCAGAGAGAGGACTGTGGGAACTGAGTATATATGGTTCACAACACAGCATTTTCACTCTTTTTATTGTTGTTTGCTTGCATTTTATTTTGCTTCTCTCTCTCTGTTTCTTTCTCTCTCTCTGTTTCTCTCTCTCTTTCTCTTTCTCTCTCTTTCTCTCTCTCTTTTTTACTTGTTTGATTTGATTTTTCTTGTGTAGCACAATAATTGCAAAAATATGTATGCATATATTGGATTTAATATATTTCTACCATGTTAAAAAAAATATATGGTTCTTTAAAAAAAGCACAACATAATTATCTCTTTTTATTTTTCATGTGGCAAAGACATAGTTTAAAATGTTAAAGTATTATGAAATGGTCAAATTACAAAGAGAGTTAGAGGGGAGGATTTATAAAAAAGTGTCATGAACTCCTGTGGCACTGTGATGAAGTTCATGAGTCTTTCAGAAGAATGTTTTTAAATACATAAAATAAAATATACATATTATAAAGGAAATAAATTATATTTTATACATACATATGTATGCAATTATGTGTGTAATTTATGTGTATATGTGTGTACATATATATACATACACATGTGTATAGATACATGTATGTGCAATTAGAATTTCTCCATTTTACAGTATATTTCTAATTGAACAGAGAAGAAAAACACAGAAGTCACAAAACTAGTCATAAGTAGTTGGTGACCTCATATAGCCCTTCATCACTATAGTTTATTATTTCATCTCATACAATATTATATACAACAGTACCAAAGAATATGAAAACAATATTTGGGTATGTTTTGATGTCTTCTGAAGTCCTTTGGTCTGGTTCCATGCACCCACTATAAGGGAAGAGCAATGAAATTGGTTAAAAAGTTGTTCAAACTTGATTTTGCATTAACTAGACTGCTAAAAGGTTTACTTAGTTACTGCAAAACCAAAAATTAGTGTGTGCATGACTCACTTTAAAATTATATGCTTTCTAATAAAAAAGCACCATTTCCTTATATTACTAAAAAAAATCCAACAGAAAAGAGAAAAAGAAAAATTTCTTTCAAAATTACTATAGAAAGTATAAAATACTTGGAAGCCTACATATCAATGCACACAAAGAAATTATTTAAATATAATTACAAAACTCTTATTACAGAAATAAAGTCAGCTCCAAATAACTAGAGAAATATTAATTGCTTAAGGGGTGGCCAAACCAACATAATTTTAAAACTAGTACTACCTGAATTAATTTACTTACTCAATGTCATACCAACAAAGGCCAAGGGATTACTTTTTTTTAGAGCTAAAAAAAAAAAAAAAAACAATTTACTTATTCACATGGAAGAATAAAAGATCAAGAATCTCAATGAAAATAATGGAGGGAGAAGTAGAAAAGAAACCTAGCAGTTCTGCTGGTGAGAAGGGATTTAGTTATCAAAAATATATTGGGGGTTTCAGACCAATGTCTCAGGTATCTCAAAAGAGTTTTCAGGCTTGGTCTATCTCCAAATCAAGATTCATTGCCATTAAGAAAGAGAAAGACATCATTAGCCAGATTTAAGTTCTGATGAACTTGTTGCCATAAGGCAAGTAATTCCTAATGAATTCTCAATACCAAAAGAGGGACTAAATTCTCAAAAAAACAAGGAATTTAACCAGGGATTATACCACTGATTGGTGGGCTGATCCTAAAAAAGGAATTAAGGTCCTAATAGGAGTTGGGAAGGAGGAAGGATTAAGGTACAAACAGATTCTTTTATAGAAGAGAAATAACCTCAGGGGTTGACATCATAACTTGGCCTTCTGATTGGATATAGTAACTGTAGGTTTTCTCAGTGTAAGGAATTGAACAAGGAATTCAATATAATCATATCAGTGTTCCTCCCAGCTTGTCTCAGGGAGTAATTTGGTCTCCTTATTGTTTACAGTAATGTCAACAATAATCTAATTATCAAGGACTTCATCAGTACCAGATCAAACTATTACAATGTAGTAATAATCAAAATTACTTGAAAATGGTTTTAAAAATTAGAGAAATCAGTTAGTGAAAGAAATAGATAATGTAATATATAGAAGCAGAGAGAGTAGTCTAGTATTTGATAAACCTGAAGCCCTACGCACTGAGGTAAAAAAATTAAAATAAAATTTTTTTTCAACAAAATCTGGGAAAACTGAAAAGTAGCTGTCAAGAATTAAGTTTAGATTAACATCTCACCTCAAACTCCAAATGGATACGTGACAGATATAAAAAAATCACATCATAAAGAAATTAGGAGATCAAGGAAGAAAATAGCTAACATAACTACCAAATTAGGAATAGAGATCATAGAAGGTAAAAGATTATTTTGATCATATAGAACTAAAACGCTATTTTAAAAACTGTAATAAAGGATGGCTTTCTGGGAGGGGGAAGAAAAAAAGATACAAAAGGAAATATAAAGTAAAAATAAAATCTGTTAAATCTGTTAAAACACACACACACACACACACACACACAAAAACCTTTTTCTGTAAATAAATCTAGTGGTTAAAATTAGGAGGGACATAGTTAACTGACAGAAAAAAATTTCTAGTACGTTTCTTTTTTATTCTTTAAAAATTATTTTTTTAAATTATCAAGCATTCATTTTTCTCCTTTCCCCTATTCACTGTGGGTGTGGGGAATAAGGAGAGGAGAGAAGAAAGACTTCCTTAATAGATAACAAACACACTCAAGCAAACCATATTCCCACAATGTCACATTGGTGAGGTCCTGGGTTACTAGGTCCGGTTTTAGAGAGAGATTGAAGTACTGATAAAACTACTCTCTGAGTCTATCAGGGAAGGCCTTAAAGAGATCAGCTCAATCTTACAATTCCACTTGTAATACCATTTTATGCTATCCAATCAGAAAGCCCAAGTTATGTCAAACCCCTAAGGTTAAATTTCCCCTATAAATATGTCTATGGCCCATACCATCTTTTGCTGAGTCCCTTTTGGATTAGTCCACCGAATGCACTCTGCCTGATATCTTTCTCCTCACTCTTCCCCATGCCTCAGGGCATCTTTCCTTTCACTCCCCCACCTTGCCTCTAGGTGTCTTTCTCCTTCTTATAGCTGACTAACTCTTTTAGGATTAACTCTATGGATTTATCCTGACAGTTAAGGGCATAGTCCCACCTCCTGCAGTATTTTCTTTCTCTTGAGTTATACTAGGGAACGAGCCCTTTCAATTGTTTATTGTTTTTATGTTTGTTTGTTTGTTTGTTGTTGCTGGGACAATTAGGGTTAAATGACTTGCCCTGGGTCACACAGTTAGAAGTGTTAAGTGTCTGAGACCAAATTTGAACTCAGGTCCTCCTGACTTCAGGGCTGGTGCTCTATCCATTGAGCCACCTCATTTGGTGCTGAATCTCAAACACATGAACATCCAAAATGGATTTCTCATTCCACATACTCCTAGTCAACCTGGATAGCAACCCTGGGTGTTATCTTCTACAACTCAGCCTCACTTATGGCACATATTCAAACCATATTCAAATCTTGTTTCTAAGCAAAGAGGTGAAGATCTTTAAATGTCAGACTCAAGGAGTCTTAGAGGAGTTTAATGAATAAGAGACTGAGATGGTCAAATATTGCCAAGCATTTGGGCAACAATATAGAAGATAAATTAGACTGGCGAGAGACTTGAAACAAATATAAACCCATCTTTTTCAGTTCTCCCAGTAGAAGAGGAAGTGGAAGAAAATAAAATGAAACAACTTACAGCCTAGAGGCAAAGTCTTTATCTCAGCTGGTCCAGTCCCTTGACTCTTCTATTAAAGCAAGCAGCCAGTCTGAAAGGACTTTGTTTTATATTCTTATTTTAGGTGATTCTGGCTGGAGAGGCGTGTGAAAGTTAAGAAATCTGGAAACACTTCTGGAGGTCCTGCTAACACTGAACTTTGAAGGAACCTAGATCTTATTTGAGAAATTGAGGAATGCTTCTCAAGCACAGGGGACAACCTATGGAAAGACTTTAAACCTAAAGAGGAAATGTCATGTAAGGAAATAGGTCAGTATGGCTGGGGATTGTAGTGGACAAAAGGGAATAATAGCTAATAAATCTGGAGCCAGATTGTGATGAGATTTGAATGCTTAAACAGAGGATTTGGCATTTGATTCTTGTTTGTCCTTCAGGGAGGTGATCCATGTCATACAAGCGAATTGGATTTAAGTGAGGGAAGGCTGTGCAAAGTTACCAGGCTCAATTTCTCCTCCAGAGCCACTTGAGTCCAATGGCAAGATAAGGACAACTGGAGATGGCCCAGTGTAATGGGAGACCTTGGGTCTTTAAAGCTAAGGTCTTTAATTGGTTTCAGTTCAATTGAAGTAATATCCAATCAGTGATTAAAGCCAGGTAAGAAATGAGGCAGAGAATGGCTTCTTTTATCTAATCAAAAAAAAACAAAAAAACAAAAAAACAATTTAAAAGCGTAAGACTTTCAGCGTTTCTAGCCAAAATAGAAAGTTTACACTCACTCTGAGCCAAACAAGGCCCAAACAATGATTGAGTGGGGCTTGACTTGATTGTTGGCCAATCAATGAGATCCAGAGTAATTTATTCTTAAAGCATGGCCCTAGCCAACAAATCCCAAGATATCTTGTGAGGTTTCAGTGCTCAAAATTTACATTCCTTTGCAGAACAGCTGCAAGTCAGGGTATGATACCCTATGTGAAAAGAGAAAAGGGAAGGAAATGAAGCAATATTAAACTTCTTGAGCAGAGCATGACTTTCTAATCTGTGTTTTGGGAATATTGCTTTGTTCATCTGTGTGGAAAATGGATTGGAAACGGGAGAGATTTGAGAGAGATAACAGTAAGGACAGTCTTGCTATGATCCAGGAAGAGATGATAATGACCTTGTCTAAGGAGATGTCTCTGTGAGTAGAGACTAGATAGAACAATGCACATGATGGAGATGAAAAAAGAGTCCAGCAAAGGACTCTGGGAAAATCTGAGGAGAGAATACATTCCAGACACAAAGGCTATTCTTCATAAAAAGAATTTGAATGTTGAGTTTGACAGATAATTAGTACATTGAATGAATGCACAGTAAGACTGAAAAAGCAAATTGGAGTGAGACTATGAAGAACCTTAAATGTAAGGAATTTTTATTTTATCCTATAGGTATTAGGTTGTTGTTTAAGGGAATTTTAAATATTATTTTGGCAACATAGGAAGGACAAATTACAGATGAAAAGAATGAAAGAGGACCATAGCTAGGATGTTATATTCTATTTTAGCTAATAGAAAGTGATCAGTATCTGAAATAGGGGGGCAAATAGGGTGAAGAAAAAGAAAATCTGGAAGAATAATAATAACTCATATTTACACAGTACTTTAAGTATTGTGTTGCTCACATGTCACTTTTCATGACCCCATTTGCGATTATCTTGGCAAAGTGGGTTGCCATTTCCTTCTCCAGTTCATTTGCCATTTCCTCATCCTTATAGATGAGAAAACTGATTTATCTAGGATCACACAGCTAGTAATTATTGGAGGCTGAATTTGAACTCATGAAGATGAGTCTTCCTAATTCCAAACTTCATGATCTATCCATTGCTCTACTTAGCTGTACTTTTAAGATTTTTAAAACTTTATAAATGTTTCATTTTATCTATATAACAACCCTAGGATGAAGTAATACCACTATCCCCATTTTAGAGATAAGGAGAATTGAAGCAATGGAAGTTAAGTGAAGAAATAATATAGGGATAGAATCATCAGAACTTGGTAACTACTTATATTATGAGATGGAAGGAAAGGAAAGAGTCAGAGAAGAGTAAAAGATGGCTCAATGATTAGAAGTTGGGGACCATCAATAATCTATCAGTCATTCACTTTATACTTTATTTACCTACACTGTGTTAGATGGGGTAAGAGACAAGAGTCTTACCAAGAACTATGCAGATGCGCTAATGAAGCCAGGAAAAAATTTTTATTCATGATCTTCTAAGAACAAATGTCCAAAAGAATAGGCATACCCTTAAAATGCCAAAGCATGACTTTTTGTACTCTATTCCTGAAATGCAAGTCCCTTCCCCAATCCCCCATTGGTTGGGTAAATAGAGTTTACAGCCTATCTGAAGCCCATAATTTTTCCACTTAAGTCCCCACCCCTAATTACATCTTCCATTGGCATTCACCTTTGGTCATAGTTCTCTGTAATTATAAGCATAAGTGAACATGTTCTTTGTCACATAAAGTGTTGTCATGTAAATACTGCCCCCCCCATGCAGAAGCAACACCTGTAACCACATTTTCTACAGTGCTGAGAATATATATAAAGAGAATTAAATAAAACCAATTCCCAGGAGTTAGTATTTTAATATCAGTAGAAATACCAACCAACCAAGACATTCTCCTTTCTTCTTCATTGAGTTCAATGAATGGCTTACCTTATTTCTCTCCTGTCTACATCTTATCCTCATACTAGGGGCTTTAAAAATATATATATATTGATACACCCTCAAACAACTTAACATTTCAGTTTTTTCAATTTATTTGTTTTCAAAGACATACTTTTCACTTCACTTCAGCTATGCACAGAGATAATATTCTTGTTTTTATAATCACCTACAAAACCTACTTTCATGTTTTCCCACAAGGGAAGCAGAGATCTGACAGGGAACTGGTTTCAAAGATGGTCTTTTAGTGGTTGGTACTCCCAAGTGGAAGACAAAAGGCCTAAGTCAAGGTAAGGGGAAGACTCTAGCAGAGCCACTTACCACCATAACTCATCTTCATTTTCACTTTTCCAAGCAAATGGAGACATAAAACAATGGGAGGGCAAATAGTTAAAGGACTGAAGAATGAAGGGAAAGATCTTAAACTTTCACAATTAATCAAATTACAAAGGAGAGTAAGGGCTAAGAAAAATAAGTTAAGAACATTTCTACAGGATGTTTACAACAATGGGCCCTGGTTCCCCAGTGGCCTCCAAATCATTATTAGTGAATGGGAAGTGGTCAGAGAAACTTTATACAAAGCATGTAAAAAGAAAGTCTCTCAGGCAGTCTCTTCTGATACCCTCTCTTTGTAAACATTATAAAAATTTGCTTGGCAAAACCAGGAGAAGTAGAGTGTATGAATAGAACTTTGAAAATCAATTTTAATAAAGAAAAAGAGGAGAGAAGTCCCCCAAAAACAGTTTTACTAAAGCACTATATGCCATTAATTATCTCACATTGAATACCATATCCCACATCCCAGTTGACTTATTTTTTCCTTCGCTACCTCATTTTCCTCAAACAAAGAGGAACAGAAAAGGTTAAGGGGGCAGCTTGGCTGATGTGGAAGGATGTCAGTGGGATGTGGAGTGGCCCTGATATGGTAATAATTTGGGGTCAGGTTTTTTTTTTTTATTTCCACAGATGAAGGAGACATATGGATCCTGGAAAGATGTAACTGCCCTGTCCCAATTGATCCAGAGCATGAAGATAGAAGAAAAGAAAACTCACAGTCTACACCATTAGGGGAATCAAGCAGCAGGGTTCCTACAACTGGCTCTAATGGTGGTACAACTTCAGCTGGGAAAAGGAAAACCAAAACCTTCTGGGGTATTATATATACAAAGCCTACCTTGGGCTAGAGTAGTTGGATGGCAAGAATATATTCCTGCAATTCTCTTGTATGGTAATTGAGTGCAATATTTAGTTAAGGAATTTGGTATTAATGAGCATGGAGAGGAGTCAAATAGTTCAATAAATAAGTTTGCTTTTACTGGACTTACTAAAGATCCTCCCCTATGTATTACCACAAATGCTAGCTTTAACAGCTATAATATGATACAACTTATTAATTTTCATTATAAATATGACTCTTTTCACAGGCTTTTGGCTAGTAAGAATGTTGCAACCCTCCAATTGCATAAAAAAAAGCTTTAAGTCTATATTGCCACAAAGCATACAACATTTCTTCAATCTAACAGCTACTGTTAAGAGTATATTGGGACAGAACTGTGAAACAACTCCCAGTTGGGGAATCCATATATCAGCCTACCAGAGTAGGTCCACAGATGCAGATACATATAAGTCAAATTACAGCAAATGATATGAGTCTGGATAGGGACATAGGGGAATCTGAAAAAGCTGATCCTCCTTTTCTGAACTGCAGAACAGAGCAGAGATTTTGTCACACAATTTGGAATCAGACTTATGTGTCGTGGCACAATGTCTCTTGTAATTGCCATATACCTGGGGGATACCCCAAACCAAATTGGTGGGGAAATAATCAAAAGGGGAATGATCAGGTTTGGAAATCACATTACCATTTGCTCCTGTAGAGGATATTATCAGAAGAGAAATAAGAATGTATCATATAATGCTACCATGAAAGCATGTTTGGGGAATGATTATGCCTTCATATGGGGAAAAATTGGCCAGGTGACAATAGCAAAGGTAGAAGGAGTGTATAATATTATTTGCAGGGAATGCAAATTAAGACAACTCTGAGATACCACTACACACCTGTCATACTTGCTAAGATGACAGGAAAAGATAATGATGAATGTTGGTGGGCATGTGGAAAAACTGGGACACATGCACTGATGGAGTTGTGAATAGATCCACCATTCTGGAAAGCAATTTGGAACTACAC
Organism: Antechinus flavipes; assembly: GCF_016432865.1. Taxonomy (NCBI): domain Eukaryota; kingdom Metazoa; phylum Chordata; class Mammalia; order Dasyuromorphia; family Dasyuridae; genus Antechinus; species Antechinus flavipes. The sequence continues at coordinate 396,631,336 of NC_067398.1, forward strand.
TCAAAAAAGTTATCAAACTGTGCATACCCTTTGATCCAGAAGTATTACTACTGGGACTATATCCCAAAGGGATCTTAAAGGAGGGAAAGGGACCTGTATGGGCAAAAATGTTGGTAGCAGCCCTTTTCGTAGTGGCTAGAAACTGGAAATTGAATGGATGCCCATCAATTGGAGAATGGCTGAATAAAATTGTGGTATATGAATGTTATGGAATATGATTGTCCTGTAAGAAATGACCAGCAGGATGAATACAGAGAGGCACAGAGAGACTTGCATGAATTGATGCTAAGTGAAATGAGCAGAACGAGGAAATCATTATACACTTCAGCAACAATACTATATGAGGATCAATTCTGATGGAAGTGGCTATCTTCAGCAATGAGATGATCCAAATCAGTTCCAACTGATCAGTGATGAACAGAAGCAACTGTTCAAAAGAACACTGGGAAATGAGTGTGGACCACAACATAGCATTTGCATTCTTTCTGTTGTTTGCTTGCATTTTTGTTTTTCTTCCTAGGTTCTTTTTACCTTCTTTCTAAATCCAATTTTTCTTGTTCAACAAGATAACTGTACTAATATGTATACATATATTGTATTTAACATATACTTTAACATGTTTAACATGTATGGGACTGCCTGCCATCTAGGGGAGGGGGTGAAGGGAAGAAGGGGAAAAGTTGGAACAGAAGTGTTTCCAAGGGTCAATGCTGAAAAATTATCCATGCATATGCTTTGTCAATAAAAGCTATAATAATAAAAAAGTTTCACTTCTTGGTTTTATTTCAACTCTACCTATCTGGGTAGCACTTTAATATGAAGTTTCATACTGGGATCAGGATTAGATTAAGTTACTTTTGTTCCAAGTTATAACAAACAATCAATTTATAATATCTCCTAATTTATACTCCAGAATTCATATCACTTGAATCTCTCCTTGTCTTCCAATCCCTCCTTTTCTCCCCTCCCCTCCATTCTATTCCACAAAAACAAAACCCTTTATATAGCTTAAGGCAAGATCAAACTTACAAGCAATATGAATAATACACCAAGCCATTGTATTGTGTTTACTCAGTGTACCTGGTAGGCTAAAAGTCAGCCACTTATTAAACAAAACAAACTAACACAAGTCTCAATACTTTCCCCACCATTGGTTGATTTCAATGAGCCCATAAGGGAAGGGGTCTTGGAGTTCTTGGGATTCATAATTCTTGAATAGACCAAAAAAAAACGCTTTTTAGCAACCTGGTAAGAAACTGTTCTCATTATTGTCAATGCACAGCTATAGGAAGAAAGGCACTCTTGCACTTTGATTAACTTAAGGGCCCAATAAAAACATATTAATTACCTTCAGTAAAAATATTGCTGAGCAAAGCCATTCTTGAAGCAGTAAAATAAAGGATTTCACAGCACATTTCTAATTGTAAGAAATATTTTACAGGTACCAAATTACACATTATATAGAATACCATGAAAACCAATAAAGAAAAAATATGAAGTTAATTTAAAAAAAGAAAAGTAAAATGGTTGGAAGTAAAGCAAGTGAAAAGATATCAAAATACAAAATTCTGTAATGAGTCACTGGGTACCTGTTGCTGTTCTTTCTTCATTCTTGAAGAGGACCAATGATATCATGAAGGTTTGTGTTACCTTACGCATGAATTGGGCTTAAGTGAGGCAGAGCTTTACAAAGTCTCAGCCTCACTCTCTCCTCCAGAATCATCAAAGTCCAGTAATAAGACAAAGTCAAGATGACTGGCAATGGCTCAAGGTACAGTGGGTGACCTTGGCCTTTCTAAATGAAGGTCTTTTCCAGGTCTCAGTTTGAGGCAACACTACAGAGAGAGTAAAAAGAACAGTTGCCTTAAGTCTACAGATTTGTGAACTAGATCCAGGGCAGGGAGCAACTGAGGTTAAACAGGTTGCCCATAGCTATTTCCATACTCTGAGCTCAAACCTCAGACCAAAGAGGGAAATATGGATGAAAGGGCAGGGCTCTGAACAGAAATTAAAATAGCTTTCTCAGCTGGAGGGGTTCTTTTAGTACAATGATTCTCAACCTCAGTTTTGTGTCACATTCAAATTTTTTTTTTAAAAATTCATTTTATATTCATGTTTAATACTTTTGATCTCCTATGTACTCTTTTAAAAATTATTAAAGCTTTTTATTTTCAAAATACATGCATGGATAATTTTCAACATTCATCCTTGCAAAATCTTGTGTTGCAAATTTTTTCCCTCCCTTCCTCCCATCCCTTCCCCTAGATGGCAAGTAATTCAATATATGTTAAACATGTGCAATTCTTCACATATTTTCACAATTATCATGCTGCACAAGAAAAATCAGATCAAAAAGGAAAAAAATGAGAAAGAAAACAAAATGCAAACAACAACAAAAAGGGAAAATACTATGTTGTGATCCATACTCAGTTCCCATAGTCCTCTCTCTGGGTGCAGAGAACTGCATCATAAGAAGAACTGGCCTGAATCATCTCATTGTTGAAAAGAGCCACATCCATCAGAATTGATCATCATATAATCTTGATGTTGCCATGTACAGTGATCTTCGGGTTATGTTTACTTCACTTCGCACCAACTCTCTAGACCTCTCTGAAATCATCCTGCAATAATATTCCATAACATTCATATAGCATAACTTATTCAGCCATTCCCCAACTGATGGGAATCCATTCAGTTTCCAATTTCTTGCCATTACAGAAAGGGCTGCCACAAACATTTTTCCATATCCTATGTGCTTTTTTAACTAGTATTTATTTTTGTCTATTATTGTCTATTATTTATTGTGTCAAACAGAATTATTTTTTCAATTCTCCACATATTGACATGTATAATCATGATATTTCAATATGTAATAAAATTAGTAAACAAAGAATGGTTTATTTAAAGTAACTTAAAAAAACAATGATTCATGGTTAGAGCACCAGCCCTGAAGTCAGGAGGACCTGAAATTCAAATCTGGTCTCAGATACTTAACACTTCCTAGCTGTGTGACCCTAGGAAGTCATTTAACCCCAATTGTCTCAGCAAAAAAAGAAAGAAAGAAAGAAAGGAAGAAGGAAGAAAGGAAGGAAGGAAGGAAGGAAGGAAGGAAGGAAGGAAGGAAAAGAAAAAAAAATAATGATTCAGATAATTAAATATTTATTACTGAAATCATTTATTTTACATGAGCAATTATGTAAAATACATTTCCATATTAGTCATGTTGTGGAAAAAAAAACACAGACTAAAAGAAAAAATAAAAAAAATATACTTCAATCTACATTCTGACATCAGTTCTTTCTCTGAATATGGATATAATTTTTATCATAAGTCCTTCAGGATTGTCTTGGATATTTGTATTGCTAAGAATAGCTAAGTCACTCACAGTTGATCATCTTTCAATGTTGCTTTTACTGTGTACAATGTTCTTGGAGCTCTGCTCATTTTACTTTGCATAGTTAATGTAACCTTTTCCAGGTTTTTGAGAGCATAATATAATGACTCAATTTAAGAAAAGGATACAATATTAAAACAGAATTGTCATGTAGCTATGATTTGAAATTGAGAGTTCATTTGAAATGTTAAACTTGTGATTAAAAACGTAGCCTAGGTAATAATGCTTAAAAAACTCTGAATTCTGAAATTTTATGTAAATATTAAAAAAAATTGTTCAGAATGAAAATTCTTCATTCTGAATTTGTGTAGCTTTAAAAATGTATTAGCTTTAGCTACAGTTTGCAAAATATATATTTATTCAGCTTTTTTTTAATAATAGCTTTTTATTTTCAAAATACATGCAAGAAGAGTTTTCAACATTCACCTTTGCAAATCCTGTGTTCTAATTTTTTCTCCTTTTCTTCCTCCTTCCTTCCCTTCCCTAGACAACAAGTAATCCAACATAGGTTAAACATTACAATTCTTCTAAACATATTTCCACATTTATCGTGCTCAACAAGAAAAATCAGAACAAAAAGAAGGAAAAAAAAAAAAGAAAAAAAAAAAAGCAAAGCAAACAACAACCAAAAAAGGTGTAAATACTATATTGTGATCTATATTCAGTCCCTCTTTCTGGATGCAGATGACTCTCTCCATCACAAGTCTTTTGGAAATGGTCCCAATCATTTAATTGTTGAAAAGAGTCAAGTCCATCGGTGTTGATCATCACATAATCTTGATGTTGCATCATACAGTGTTTTCTTGGTTCAGCTCACTTCACACAGCATCAGTTCATGTAAGTCTCTCCAGACCTTTCTGGTTATTTCTAAATGATAGCGTATTTCATTTTTTCCCAGCAACTGGTACGGTGCCTTGTATATTACAGATGCTTAATAAATGCTTATTTAAGGAATTCTATTTGTAAGTTTGAGCAAAATTATGCAGAATATAAAAATCAACATATGGGCATCAAACCATCAGATTTAAAATTAATAGTTAAAATGCCCATTTCTTTCCCCCCATAGAATATCATTAAAATTCCAATAATCACTAATTTTTAAATGTTCAAGGCTGATGATACTGATGGAACCCTTGCTTTTCCTCCTAACATCTTAGAAAATTAATAAAACTGTACAATGTGGTAATCATAAGTGATTTATGTGGCAGAGTTTGGGTATAAACCTAGGTTTTAGTGCTCTTTCCTCTGCATCATTCTTCCTTTGTCTAGGGGGACTTCATCCATAGTTTCCTTCTTTCTTAAAACTTCTGATAAATTTGTTTTTTAAGATTTTTTTTGGTACTAAGCAAGATATAAACAAACTTTTTTCAGGCTTTTGTGATCACGGAATTATTAGTTTATTTAGTAAAAACTGCTGGCTAAGGAAACAGGATAGGGTTGTTAAAGTATAAGGTTACACAGGTAGTGAGAGAGCACTATTTCATTACTAGAATGAAATGATCATCTCCATGGAAAATTAGAATTGACCAGGGCTACTGAGTTTCAAAGAAGTTAAATTATTTGTCCAAGGTTGCAGAAACGTCACCTTTCGACAAATGCCACATAGTCAAAGCTCTGGTTTTTCAAGTAGTAAAGTAGGGTTGTGAGAGTTGGATTATAAGGAAAGCTGAGCACTGCTCAGTCAATATCTTTGGATGGTGATACTGGAGTAGACTTGAAAATCCTTTGGACAGCAAGGAGATAAAATTCAATCAATATTTAAATAAATTCAGGCTACTGATATTAAAATTGATCCCATGTCATTTTCTTATTGATCCTATTTACAAGTACTTGATTTTTCCCCATAATTATCATACTCTTTTTTTTTTTTTTTTTGTCTCTGAACTTAGTTCAGCTTCCCTGTAAAAAGTTAGGTTTAAAAATTCAGCTCTCCTGCCACAAGAAATTTAACTGACCTTTGAGAATGTGTGAGAAAGCAAGGGAGTTTGGACCTTATGCCTCTGTTCCACCAAGCTGCCCTTCAAAGGTGTTTGATTTGCTGTCCCAAAGCCTGGGCCACTATCTTGAATTTGCACTCAGATAATAAGCACTTCTTAGTCTCATGAGAGAACAAGGTGAAGGCCATTGCTAGTCCCCATTACCAAATTTCTAATCTGTGCCTCAGTTCTATAATCAGTGATGTTGCCCTTTATTTTATGTGATCTACCCTGCTCTGGTCTTTGTTCTATACTTCTTTAAGCTCTATATAAAAGGAATTGTTCTCTTGCTCAGAGTCTTTGGCATTAATGGTAGGCAAGTCATGGATCCTATTTACTGATAGGTAACATGTCTTTGCTAATATTGCCTTGCTTGAAATCTGACTCAGTTTACACTTTTATCAAAATCTCAATCCTGACACTATTCACTGGAAGGTCAAATACTAAAGCTGAAACTTAAACATGTTTGGCCACATAATGAAAAGATGTGACTCATTGAAAATTGACTATTTGTTAGTAAAGATTGAAGGCAAAAGGAAAAGATGCCAGAGGATAAGATGGTAGATGGTGTCATGGAAAAGATTAATATGAACCTGGACAGATTTGGAGAGATAGTAGAGGACAGAAGGGCTAGGTGTGCTGTGGTATATAGAATCACAGAGTTGGATACAGCTGGTCAACAAGAGCTAGGAATAGAAAAGAATCCTTTTCTTATTGCAGGGCATTGCCCACTGCTTTTTAGGTGTTCTTTTAACAACTGTTTTTTCAAATTGTTGTTCAACCCTCTCAGCTAAGATATTTCTGTATAATCTCAGAAACAAAATAATGTTTAACAAAGAATTTTCCTTATCCTCGTAACTGTTGATGCAAAAGAAAAAAAAGTGCATGACTATAAAAGTTGTGCTTGTGGTTTTTTTTGGATCCATGAAAACAAAAACAGTATTCTTACCAATGCATGCTAAATTTAAAATTACTTTTGGCTGACATTGCAAGAAAATAAAGCATATTTCTAAGTGTTTTAAATGTTTTCACAAGCAATTAATGATCAGGGATTCTGCACTATCTAGTATTGTTCTGGCTTGCTTATTTAGAATTATGTATCTGGAGTTCATGAGACCTTAAAACAGATTAATCCCCCCTTACTCATTTTACAGATAGAGGACACCTTGACCCTTAAGGCTAAGTGACTTGCCCAGGATTACAAGAGTATTAATTCAGAAGCAGTATTTGAACCCAAGATTACATGGATGGTAATATTCAGTGGCAGTATTTGAACTCAGATGCTCTAACCTAGAAGTCAGTCTATTTGTTAACGAAGCATAAGGAACTTTTTAGACATTCAAAGTAATGTTATAGACTTTCTTCCAGTTTTAGACAGTTAAGTAATGTCATCCTTTCTTAGAATTTTATTAAAATTGATTTTTGATTTTCAAAGGCTTCCTGGGGCTCTCCTGTAATTACAGTAAAATACACCAGAACATATAATTCAAGTTATTTCTACAGACAATCTTTTCTTTTTTTAATTTGATAGTGCGATAGCTCTAAATATTTGGGACAAATTTTAAGCAGGGCTGAGTAAGCCATCAGCTTCACAAATAGGTCCATATTTTGGAATCCTTCTTTACAGCTCTTTATAATAGTCTGCATTAAACTGGTTTCACTGGTTAAATAACAGGCTTTGGTGAAGGTCGGGGAAGTCAGCTGGGATCCTGCTCCAGCCTCAGCATACTCCCACTCTAAGTGGCCACTCTGGTCTTATCAGCCTCTCTGGGTAACAAGTTCATCCACGTACTTCCACTCTTCCTCTTCGCTACGTTTGTCTCAAGTTCGGCAACTTCATTTATTCAGGTTTCTTTCCTTTTAAAAAAACTTTTGTATTGCGAATTTAATAACCATCAACATTTCAACAAAGAATAAAAAGGATTGTATATAAAACTGTAAACTTGTTTTAAAAAGTATCAAAAGTGATGACAAGTTCCTGACAAAATTGCCGGATTTGTCTCTTTTTAAAAAATCAACTTTGTGTATTTTAAAAAATGTATTAATGCACTTTTTTTTCTTTTTTGCATTTTTTTACATTTTCTACTCAGATCCTCCTCCCCTGCCCCGTCCCCTATGGATGCCTTTCCGTGTAACAGTCATGCCAAATGAAAGGCAAAGTCCATGTCTGAAAATAAATTCTTCTGCACAAGTAGCTCGGCAGCCCAGACTCGCTTCACCGTCACTTGGTTAATGCACCTTCCCACCTTCCCAGCAGGAAGGAAACTTACAGCCTCAACACTTTCACCCCCGCCCCTCTATCCAGGAGTCGGAGGGCACGGAGCTGCCCCAGCCGGACGTGACGCCAATCCCGTCGTTGATGGCGTTTAAGTTCCTTCCGGTCTCCACTGTATGCCTGGGCCTACTCCCCCCCTCCACATCCCCCACCCCTCCCCCTTACCTTCTCACTTTCTTCCTCCCTCTCTCACTTTCTATCTCTCCACCTCTTTCCCCCGCCTCACTACCCCTCACGCACGGCTCCACCTAGCTCTCCCCTCCCTCGCCCTACCCCTTCCCTCCTCCTTCCCCTCCCCCCGCCTCCGCCCGGAAGGCTCCAGTGTCGGGAGCATCCGCGGCTGCGTCACCGCCGCCCCCCCCCAGACAAGATGGACACCGCCGAAGAAGGTAACGCGCTGTCGCCTCCTCCCCGTCCGCCCCCGTGACACCCGCACCCTCGCTCCCCCCCTCGTCTCCCCGCCCCCGGGCTGCGACAATCTCTCTCGGTCATTGCTGTCCCCGGGTCTCTCGTTGCTATCCTCTGGGCTTCCTTGAAGGGGGAAATGATGGGCGAGGGGTCAGTTCCTGGGCACGGGAGCAGGCGACCTGGGAACCCCGGGGCCGCCCGAAGGCGCCTCCTCCTCCTCCTCCTCCTTTCCTGCCCTGGCACACGCGTGGAGGGCGGGAGCCGCAGCTGCAGGCACCTTGTCCCCCTTTTCCGGCTTCCCGCGGGTGGCGCGCGCCCCTGGCTCGCGGGTGGGATGCTGTGAATGGGGGTGGTGGTGGTGGTGGTAGTGGTAGAGAGTAGTAGAGGGTTGGGGGGGGGAGGGTGTCCAGGCCGGATTTCTACTGCGAGAAGGGAGCAGGCTTGGAATCATTCCCACTCAGACTGACCTGTGGATGGGTCAGGCCGTCTCGGGGCGAGGTGACCCGACCGCTGGACTGTAGGGCAGGGGGCAGCCGCGTCGGAGGCGATTAACTTCTATTTGCCTTACCTTTCTGCGAAGAGAAAGGGGAGGGGGAGGAAAAAGAGGAAGAGGAGAGAGAGATGGAAAGGTAGTGTGTGTTTTGGGGTTAAAGGTTTTCCCCATAGGGCATCTATAGCACACTTTTCCCCACTTTGTCCAGTACTGAGGCAGGTAGAGGTAAGCTGTAGAAGCCGATTCCTCCTTCCTTTCCTCCTCCCCAACTTCTCTGTCAGGCACCAGTGCCCCAGAAAGAGAAGAGGGCTTCGAGTTGCAAAAATACATCCCCCTCCTCGAAAATGAAGTGATGGGGGGTTGAAGCCTTCTTTAATTTCCTCCCCCCCCCTTCTTTCTCTCTAGAATTTTGTTGCTTCTTAATCCCTTCCCCCTTGAAAAATGTCGATAAATTTCTTTGTTGACTTGGAAAGTTAGGGAGGAAAACAAGTAACATTGCCTTTGTCACTGTGAAGTAGAGTGAACTGGCCTGATTAAAAACCAAATCTTTTTTGTCAGCTTGTGTTTGAAAGTTTGTTTACTAAATTAGAAAAGAAAGGTTAAAAAAAAAAAACCATAAAAGATTATTGGTAGGAGAGTTGCAACTTCATACATAAATATATCTTGTTTGCAGTATAGTTTCATATCCATCCCTGTGTTAACCAGCTCTGGAGCTTGATATAAAGATATATACATGGTGATATGTTTAAAGTTAATAATCTGATTATACATAGTAAATTAAGCTTATTAAAAAAAAAGCTTTTCCCGTTGCTTAGTAATGCATTATATGCTAAATAATATAGTAAATTACAAAGGCAGTTGTGAAAGTGGGAAGAGACCCTTGAGCCAGAGTTAAGGTCTTGGGTTGAGGAAATCTTGATTCCACCTCTATTAATTGTGTACCTTGGACAAATCACTTAATTCAGTTTTCTCATCTCTTTGTTTGGGGATTTAATTCTTGCTGTGCTTCACTCAGTGGGTTATTGTAAAGAAAGTGTTAAGTAAATATCAGTGCATTTCCATATTTTGAATTCAGAGAATTGCTGTAGTTACTAATTTTTCCAAAAAATGGTGGGTTTGTGCATAATGAAGTAAATATTCTTTAATTCAATGATATGTGATAAATTGCATAGTTTCAGGCTATATAAACCCAGTTGGATATCTGACCAAAGGCATAATTATTATGATTAGGCAAAAGGGACAATTAAAAAAATTCTGAGTTTCCAGTTTTTAGTATAGTAGATTTAATTTTATAGAATCCATTTCTGATGTTTTCTGAAATGTTCTTATATACTAATAGTTAAGACTGAAATGATTGTTTTCTCTGTTAGATGATTTTGATATATTATTTCATTTTTGATAAGTCTTTATATCATTAATAGATGTTTGCCTCACCCTTTTCCCAAAAATTCTTAATATGTTCTTGAAATTGTATATGGCAGTAGCAATACCCACTCCAGTAAAGGAAACCACTCAAAGTTCAGAATGGCTATCTTTTGTCGGAAATTTTTGAAATTCAGGTTTTCTCTGAAGTAGACATTTCTGAATTCAACTTCTAATCTGAAAATTCGGAAAGATTGAATTTGCTCTTTTATTCTGATCTATTGGTAAATTTGTATATAGTAGTCTTTTGGCCAGAACTTTCTTAGTAGTTTCTAAGAGATTCACACAATATTGGTACTAAATGGGACCTTAGAGATCTTGTTCAGCCCCTTATTTTTTAGATAAGGATATACAAGAGACTCAGGAAAGGTGAAATGAACTGCCTTAATGCCATGTCTAGGAAATGGCAATTGTAAGGTCTGTAACCTACATCTCTACCAATTCATAATGGTGAGTCTTCAGCCCTGCAGCATTTTGAAGTCCTTTCTGGGTCAGTAAAGAGGTTTTATTATTTTCAGTATAATTTTTGGGTTAAAATATTTTATTGTATGCTAGGTTTTGTTTTTTTTTTGTTTTTTTTTTTTTTTTTTTTTTAAATTGACAGGCAGCATGGCATAATAGAAAAGAAGTCTGACAGAGTCAGGAGATTAGAACTTGGCAGAGATACTTTACTGGTCTGGACCTTGGTTTTTCTCATCTGCAAAATTGGGGTGGTGTACTAAGATTCAGAGCATCCCATTCTTTGCTTACATCTGCTAATAATTTTTTTATGCCTGATTCCTATCATGTATCATTTTTCAATGCAGGCATTTAATTTTGGGGTAGTATACCAAAACATATTATTTCATTAATATGAATGATTTCTTCTTTCATAGATGAATGTGAAATTCTGGTTATGTCTTAGACTCATGAAATAAGCTGCTATGACCAAAAAAAAATATGTCATTTCCTAGCAGTAGCCAGTCTGGAGATGATGAGTCTCTTTGAATGAGGCTGGTTTACTTTGATGCCTTTCCAGCTGGATAGGAAGTGTGAGACTTTACTGATTTCAAGACAAAGCTGTAGAGTTTTATTCTCTTCCATAACTTTTTTTTTCCAGTTAGCAGAAAGTCAGAGAAAGCTAAAAGTGTTGTGTTGGCAAATGATAAAGGCAATCTCATCCTTCAGAGTAAAACATAATAGCATCAAAATACAATGAAGAATGAATGGAATACCCATTCCCCTCACAATCCTCCCCAGACAGTCCTGTGATTCGTTGGCCATTTCTTCCTACCAGGATTTTATTATAGCTTAGTGGTGAATGACATACATCTGAAGACAGAAACCTTCTATCCCTTGGTGTGAAGTCAGACAGAATAACCCAGTCCCAAAAAAGTCTGTCCTTTGGAAAGCATTTAGCCCAGGACAGCTGTTTGTGAAAACAACAGGATTCATTTCAGGTATAACTTAAAAACATTTTTGTTTTTAATCAGTAAAAATGTTTCAGTGTCATAGTAAATGAATTTCATTTGAAAACGTTATTTCTAGTGATGTTGGAGGACATTGAATCAAAATGCTTTAATTTTTGGTGAATTGAAATCATAAATTTCTTTATGAAAAAGTTAGTAGATATAATAAGTTTATAATCCCAAAATAATTGTGCACAAGAAGTACTATATATATAAGATAGAGTAATAATAATAGTCCATTTATATAGTGCCTTAAAGTTTACAAAACAGTTTATATGTATATATTTTATCTCATTTGAATCTTATCAACTATGTGAGATAATATCACAGATTTTAGTATCCATATTGTAGAAATGATTAGACAAATCTTTTATTTTAGTATGCTCTATGGGCTCTGTAACATTTAATATATTCCTTACTTGTTGACTGCTACAGAGTAAGTATGCATTAGTATTAAACATATGACATTAGCTTTGCTTCTGATAGAATACTTTTTTTAATGTTCAATTTAAAAGTAAAAGAAAATCTTTGAGTTTTTTTTGTTTTGTTTTTTGTTTGTTTTTTGGTGTTAATAGATTTTATATATATATATATATACACATATATATTTATATCTTGAGTATACTGGAATCATAGTGCATTGTTCAGAGTTCTTAAATCCTTCAAAGATGTTTGTCTACACAATGTTTTTGTTACTGTATAGATTGGATTTCTAGTTCTGTCCATTTAATTCCTTTCTGTTCCATTCATATAATTTGGTCATCTGTTCCCTTACTAATGGATACCCTTTTAGTATCCAGTTCTTTGTCACTAATTAAAAAGCTTAAAGCAAGGATATATGTTCATTAAAAATTTTTACTATTATCAGAGAAGATGTCCAATGTAGAGTCTGGCTCCTGGAAGAATTTCCTGTAAACAGTGACATCTTAGAAGAAACTGACATGATTGTACCAAAGTCTTAGAACATTGCTTCCCAGCATATTTGTACAGGAAAAATCAAGTGAATGAAAAATGCCTACTTTTCTAGACTATGATAAACATTTGAATGATGGACAGCCCATTCCCAGGAGAGGAGGATGATAGTGGATTAGTTTTCCTTTGGGAAATTCTACAGTGCTTTTAATGACCCCAAACTTCTCTCTGGAGGGGAAAAAAATGTTTCTGGTGATATTATATGAGTCATGAATACCGATATCTTAAGAACTAAAGTTGAGTATCACTCAAAGGCCTGTAGTAGGTATAAGTAAGCTGCAGTATATATTTTATATTAATATTACTGTGTAGTTGTTTGAGAAGCTGTAAAAAGAATCTCCTCAGGGAGAGGTTTGTGATTAGAAGAGTTTGACTAGTCACTTAATGAGAGTAAGAGAGAAGTAGTGAACAGTTCTTGCTTTTTGCATCAGTGAAAAGTCAAGAATTTTGTAAGAAAATTCTTAGTGCATTATGTAGGATATGAGTAGAATACCCTAGCTGGAAGAGCATTCAACTTCAACTGAAGGTTTAACTTTCACTCCTGAAAAAGACTTGCATATTTTGGAAGCATATTAACATGTTTAATAAGTACAACTAAGAATCAAATAGGATGAAAAGCCATGGATGTGCCACAATCTGATCCTTTGGAGATAGTCCCCACAAGAATGAGATCACACATCCATTGAAGCATGGGAGAAGAGATTAGACTAGTTAAAATACTTATAAGAATGAATAAAATATATATATATATATGTATTTGATGACAAGTTACTGTGAGCATCATTTATTTTATTATGTTGCTTCATAACATAGCATTGGTATCAGGAACTATTGAATGGTATAGAGTTGTTTATTTCTTTGCTATATGCTCTAGATTACAGTCTTTTTGTCTGCTTTTTATAGCTGTCATATACTCACCTCTTACAGCTTTTCTAGTTTATCTTCAACCTTCTCTTGAGTCAGAGAAGGGAATAAAATGTAGTAGCTAGTGCCTTCTATCAGATTACCATCATTCGTGTTATATATAATTTTTATGTACATATGTGTGTTTTTTATCCCTGATTAAAATGTGATGGTTTTGAATATATCCAGCATGAGATCTACTTGAATCCTAGGATTTGAGAGTTGCAAGGAATGTTGGTGACCTGCTAGTAAAATGTATATCCTAAAGGAATCCTCTACTATAACATAATCAATAAGTACATTTCCAGCTTCTTTTTGAAGACTTCCAGAGGGATAACTTATACCCTCATTTCTCATCTGGTTGCATCGTTTTAGGAGTTGAGGCTTCTCTGATTTTTCTGTTTCCCAGAAATTATTGAAATAACTTCATTATTTTGTAAGATCTAAATTAGCCGTGATACTCTACTTCATCTTTGTACCTGTTTCTGATTTTAGATTGGAACCAGAAACTCCAAACAACACAGTTGATTAAAAACTAACTGGAGCTATCCTAGTTTCCATTCCTGGGCCAGTGAACTACCTGGAGCTGACTAGACATTGTCCCTCCCGTTTCTTGATTGTTTTGCAAGTCTCCCAAATTCTCTCCTCTCAATATTCCCTGGCTTTTTTTGTTGGTTTTTGTTAATTATTCCAAACAGCTTATCTGGTAAAACTCTGAGATATATAATCCTACTCATTGATGTGTTAGCCATACTCTCTGCCATATATAAAATGTATTCCTAGCTCCCTGCTTGGGTACCCACTTGCTATGTGGCACTCCAAACAGCAATTTTAATTGCACCAGTTAAAGATGACCATCATTTTTGTTGTATTGACTCATTAAAGTTCATTTTAAGAAATTAAATAACTCACACATCTTTTCATTTCTCACCTGCCTGCTGCATTCCTTTGAGATTTTGCTTGATTGATTAATCCAGGGTGCTGATTTTTTATCCCCTCATCTTTTAGTTTGCTTTTGTGCTATCTTCCCAGGTTCAACTGTAAGTTCCTTTAGGGTAGGGAATATTTTTCTAATAATTTGTATCATTAGTGCTTAGCACAGTGCCTGGCACATAGTAGATACTTAAAAATGTTTATTGTCTGTTGACTACCTCCCCCTCCCCTCTTAACCCCCCAGTAATTGGGGCTAAGTGACTTACCCAGGGTTAACATAGCTAGGAAGTGTTAAGTGTCTGAGGCCAGATTTGAACTTAGGTTGCCCTAACTTCAAGGCTGGTGCTCTATCCACTGCTGTTGATTACATCTTGAGGCAGCCCATTCTACTTTTGACAGCCCTAATTGTTAGGAATTTTTTCCTGATATCAAATCAAAGCTGTCTACTTTATGACTTCCATAAATAGCTTCTAAAACTAAACAGAACAAATTTAATCTCTTTACCATCATAGCCCTTCAGATCTTTATATTTGAGACCTTTCACCATGTGGACAAAATCCTAAATAATGAAAGGGTCAAAAAAAATTGTAGAAGCAGTAACCATGGGTCTAGAAATAGAAATGAAGAACAAGGATATGTTTATTCCTTTTAGCATTATTGTATGAAGGTCATCCTGGTACTAGAGGAAATGAGAGAGGTCAAGTATACAGAATTTTGGTGGGGTGGAACCAGTTTTTGCCTAATGGAAGATAAAGAACTTGAAAGGAAGAGGTCTGAAAAACAAACGATAATTTAACAAATAGGAAGGGTGTGAGGAGGATCATTTAGGATGAGAACTAGGAAGAGTTGGACTAAAATGAAAGGGGATGAGGAAATGAATAGTAGTTGGAGAAGGGAGTTTTTGTTTAGGCATCTTTCATCTACCTATCAGTTAATGTGATTGTATTTCCTGTTTAATCTTTTATAATACTTTGTAAATAAATCATTTTTTGGTGATATGTTGTAGCCTGTTTATATCTACCTTGTATTATTGATAAATGGTCAAAGGATATGAACAGACAATTCTCAGATGAAGAAATTAAAACTACTATAGACATATGAAAATATGCTCCAAATCATTATTAATCAGAGAAATGCAAATAAGACAACTCTGAGATACCACTACACATCTGTCAGATTGGCTAGAATGACAGGGAAAGATAACGCGGAATGTTGGAGGGGATGTGGGAAAACAGGGACACTGATACATTGTTGGTGGAATTGTGAACACATCCAGCCATTCTGGAGAGCAATTTGGAACTATGCTCAAAAAGTTATCAAACTGTGCATATCCTTTGATCCAGCAGTGTTTCTACTGGGCTTATACCCCAAAGAGATACTAGAGAAGGGAAAGGGACCTGTATGTGCCAAAATGTTTGTGGCAACCCTGTTTGTACTGAATGGATGCCCATCAATTGGAGAATGGTTGAATAAATTGTGGTATATGAACGTTATGGAATATTATTGTTCTGTAAGAAATGACCAGCAGGATAAATACAGAGAGGATTGGCAAGACTTACATGAACTGATGCTAAGTGAAATGAGCAGAACCAGGAGATCATTATACACTTCAACAACGATACTGTTTGAGGATGTATTCTGATGGAAGTGGATCTTTTTGATAAAGAGAGCTAATTCAGTTTCAATTGATCAAGGATGGACAGAAGCAGCTACACCTAAAGAAAGAACACTGGGAAATGAATATAAACTGCTTGCATTTCTGTTTTTCTTCCCGGGTTATTTATGCCTTCTGAATCCAACTCTTCTGTGCAACAAAAGAACTTTTCGCTTCTGCACACATATATTGTATCTAGGATATACTATAACCTATTTAACATGTAAAGGACTGCTTGCCATCTGGGGGAGGGGGTGGGTGGAGGGAAGGGAAAAATCAGAACAGAAATGAGTGCAAGGGATAATGCTGTAAAAAATTACCCTGGCATGGGTTCTGTCAATAAAAAGTTATTTTAAAAAATCTACCTTGTATTGTTTCAGTAATCTTTGTGACTGGAAATACTGGTGCTTGGATGATGTGATGTTCTGTATTGAAGGCTATCTAGCATTACCAGAAAAAAGTTAATAACAAAGTGATGGATGTTTGTGCAGGGTATACTTTGAGATCGCTGAAAGCTCTGAAAATTATTCAAATACAATTTCTTTTTCCATTTTATTCCTTAGCTGCTGCTTATTGTTTATAGTATCTGTCCCAAGTCAGATTTTGATTGACTAACTCATTGTAGCAGATGCAGTGATCTTCTTTTCTAGCTTCATGTTATGCTATCAAAAATAGTTATTCTTCATATATTTGTTTGTTTCCTGAATCTATTATTATCTCGTTTTGAATGTTTATAGATCTCAATGCAGATCACACACACAAATGTGTGAAGTAACATTTTGGGGACTGATTAAATTAGCATCATGTTACCCTAACTCTAAAAGCATCTAGAGAGACCTTAACACTTCTACTTGTATTCTGTAAAGGATAACCTTCATAATTATATTGGGTCCTCTTTGAACATTTGTCTCCTTGTTTTAAGCTTTTCTTGATAGATATTATCAGATCATTATTGAATATTTTTTTCTTGTTACCTGCAAAACAAATCTACACTTTTTTCCATATCTAAAAATGTATATTACATTCATTATCCTTCTAAGAAATAAGTAACATGTTTCATCATCCATCTTCTGAAGTCATGATTGGTCATTACATTAATCTTAGTTTTCAAAGCTATTTTTCTTTACAATATTGTTGTTACTGTTTAAATTGTTCTGGTTCTGCTCACTTCCTTCATCAGTTTGTATATATTTTTGAAACTCCTTTTCCACATTTCTTGTGGTACAATAATAGTTCATTATATTCATATGCCATAATTTGTTCAGCTATTTTTCTGCTATTCATGGTTGCCTCTTTTATTTTCAGTTCTTTTCTGTTATCAAAAGAATAATTACAATTTTTTTTTAAAAGAATGAGTATTTTTTCTCTTTCTTTGATTTCTTTGGGTATAAGCCTGGTACTTTTATCAGTGGATCGAGGGGTATATAACCATAGTTCATAAACTTTTTGTATATAATTCCAAATTGTTTCCCAGAATGTCTGGATCTGCTCACAGTACCACCGGAAATGCCTGTCTTTTCACAGTCTCTCCACCAATTGTAACTTTTCCTTTTGGCGGGTAGGAGTTTGCGAGTTTGAGGAATATGAGTGGAATCTCAGAATTATTTTAATTTTTTAAATTATTAGTGACTTTGGACTCTTGGCTTGTAGTCTTTTCAAGTTAAATAATTTAGTGTCAGTACTGTAGCTGACCTTCATTCTGTTTTTGTCTTCATTGAAGGCATCTGACATATGGGAGCAAGCACATAGTCCTGCTTCATTCCATTGATCATTGAGAAAGTATGAAAGCTTTGCTCATTATCCGGAACCCATGCAAACATACCGTTATATAACTAGCATACAATACTGATGAAAAAACAAATTTTGCCATGATTTTTCGTATGCCCTTGTGATCGATAGTAGTCTTAGGTTAGATCAATGAATTTTATATACAAATCTCTGTTCTGCTTTTGCCATTTCTTCCAAAATTATTGGGCAGCAAACAACATATGAATCATTCCTTAGCCCTTTGTGAAGCCGCACTAGCTCTCAGGTAGATGATCATCAATTGAGAAGGACTCTGGCAAGAATCTTACTGGCAATGATTAAGAGAGTCACGATCACCCTTGTGATTGTCACAGGACAACCTGTTTCCTTTTCTTTTTTAGAGATGGACAGTGGAGACATCCTTGATCTCCTGGGGGATAACCTCAGCTTATTATATAATCTGGAAAATTTCTGTCAGCTTTTGTATGAGCACTGGATCTTCTGATTTGTAGATCTCTGCTGGAATGGAAACAACCCAAGAAGAAAGGTTCTCTACTAGCCAACACTGCACCATCCATACAGGAAACCATCAGTTATAATAAATGGAGAAATTTTGAATGTTGTAGATATAAGTTCACTTGCTGTGGCAATATACTTTCCTGTATGTCCATATAGATGATGAAGTTGCTGAATGCATTGCCAGAGCTAGATTTGCATTTTGGAAGTCCCTAAAGAAAGTGTGGAAGAGAAGAGGTATTATTAAACTGTCTACCAAAATGAAAGTCTACAGACTTCATTATTGTATGCCTGTGAAACCTGGATATTCTACCAGTGCCATGCCAGGAAATTGAACCACTTCTATTTGAATTACCTTAGGAAGATTCTGAAATTCACTTGGAAAGAAAAGGTTGTTTCCTGAGAACTGCCAAGCATTCATACTCTGTTATAGAAGAGTTCAACTGTGATGAATTGGTCATGTTATTTTAATGCCAAACATATATTTGTCTAACAGACTATTTTATGGAGAAGTCATGCAAGACAAGTGTTTACACAGAGGGCAGAAGTAATAGACGGACACTCTCAAAGTCTTCGAAGAACTTGGATATTGATTGTGATACATGAGTCAGTACTATCCAGTATGGCATACCCACATCAAAGAAGTTGCTGTGCTCTGTGAGTTAGGCAGAATTTGTAGTATCTCAAAAAAAAATGTGAGGAGATGGCTAGGTAGCGCAGTGGATAAGAGCACCAGCCTTGGAGTCAGGAGGACCGGAGTTAAGATCTGGATTCAGACACTTAACACATCCTAGCTGTTTGACCCTAGGCAAATAACTTAACCCCAATTGCCTCAGCAAAAAAAGAAAAAAAGAAATGTGAAATACTCAAATTTAGAGATATTGCCATTCCAAACCTGTGCCCAACCTGTGGTAGAACTTTCTGAGCTCATGTTGGATACACATTATACATTGACCTTGACATCATGATGTCATTTTGGTCCTTTTTGAGAACTGAAGGAAAAACAATAGTTCCTTCGAGCGGGTTTTTTTGGGGGTACTTGTCTGATGTTCTTTTTTTGAGAACTTTCTTTTTCTATCTTTTGACCATATCTGTTGGGGGAACATCTTATTATTCTGTATATATAAATCAGTTCCTTGTAGACCTTGACTATTAGACCTTTATCAGGAAGATTTTTTTTCCCTCAGTTAGCTATTTCCTTTATAATTTTAATTGCATTGATTTTGTCTGTATAAAAATATTCGTAGTTTAATTCTAGATTCCTTTCAGAATTTTCTTCCTTATGTTTATTATTTGAATACAACATGACTTTTTTAGAGTATGTAGCTACAGTTTAATGTAACATGTTGTATAAAATCTGGTTTTACTTTAAAATTTGCCAGATTACTTTCCAGTTTTTATTGAGTAGTGAATCCTTATTCCAGTAAAGTCTTTGGGCTTATCAGACACAAAGCTGGTAGCTTTGTTTTCTTCTGTATGTTATTCTACTGATGAACCTCTCTTTTTAATCTGTACAAATTGGTTTTTTAAAAAATTTATTTATTTTTATTTACAAAGCATATGCATGGGTAATTTTTCCAACATTGACTCTTTTTTTTTTTTTTTTAAATTTTTTATTTAATAATTACTTTATGTTGACACTCGTTTCTGTTCCGATTTTTTTTTCCCCTCCCTCCCTCCACCCCCTTCCCTAGATGGCAAGCAGTCTTTTATATGTTGGATATGTTGCAGTATATCCTAGATACAATATATGTTTGCAGAACCGAACAGTTCTCTTGTTGCTTAGGGAGAATTGGATTCAGAAGGTATAAATAACCCGGGAAGAAAAACAAAAATGCAGATAGTTTACATTCGTTTCCCAGTGTTCTTTCTTTGGGTGTAGCTGCTTTTGTCCGTCATTTATCAATTGAAACTCAGGTCTCTTTGTCAAAGAAATCCACTTCCATCAAAATATGTCCTCATACAACATCGTTGTCGAAGTATATAATGATCTCCTGGTTCTGCTCATCTCACTTAGCATCAGTCCATGTAGGTCTCTCCAATCCTCTCTGTATTCATCCTGCTGGTCATTTCTTACAGAACAATAATATTCCATAACATTCATATACCACAATTTACCCAGCCATTCTCCAATTGATGGGCATCCATTCATTTTCCAGTTTCTAGCCACTACAAACAGGGCTGCTACAAACATTTTGGCACATACAGGTCCCTTTCCCTTCTTTAGCCAACATTGACTCTTGCAAAATCTTTTGTTCCAAATTTACTACTCCTTCCTCCCACCCCCTCCCCTACCTGGCAAGTAGTCCAATACATGTTGAATATGTTGAAATACGTGTTAAATCCAATATATGTATACATATTTATATAGTTATCATCTGTATAAATTGTGTAGATGTTAACTACTCTATAGTGCATTTTGACATCTGATCCTGCTAGGTCTCCTTCCTTCTTGCTTTTTTTTTTTTTTTTTCCCTTCATTATTTCTCTTTAGAATCTTGACTGTTCTTCTAGGTGAATTTTAATCCTTTTATCCCCCCCAAACTCTCTAAAGTAACCATAAGAAGCTCTCTTAGGAGGCTCTCTAACTACTAAAGCAGATCAGCAACCATTCTCCACTTAAAGTATAATGGGATCATAATATTATAGATCTAGACCTGAAAGGGATTTTAAAGGTCATTGAGTTCAGATCCTTTAATTTATATGTGAGAAAACTGATGCCCAGAAAGGTTAAATGATGTGCCAAGAATCATACAATATCTGAGGTACAATATAAACCCAGGCCTTCCTGATTTACAGTTTTAGAGAATTGTCTGGGGACATTGAGAAGTTATTTGCCCATTTAATCTAATATGTGTGACCCTTGAATTCATATCTTCTGAATGAGGCTGACTTTTTTTGTCATTATACTATGGTTTTTCTTGGTTAATCAGGAAACACTTATCAATGCTTACTATTTGCCACTCACTGTGACAAGTAATATAAGGTAAGGTAAAGTGTGCCTTGTTCTTTAGGAGTTTATGTTCTAATGGAAGCAGCACTTAATAAAATAAGTAAATTCAAAATAGTTGTGTACATATTAGATTGAAAGTAATCATGGGGAGGCAGTAGTAGTTGGGAGTGGTGGTAGAGATAATGGGCTAGGAAAGAATTCCTTCAGAAGATGGGATTTGAAGTGAGTCTTAAAAGAAGGTAAGCAAAACCAGGAGAAGGAAGTATGGAGGGATAGAATTCTATACATTATTGCCCACGCATAGGCACAAAGGCAGGAAATGGAATGTCAGGTACGTAGCAGAATGTAGGCCAGTAATATTGGAGCATAGTGGGGGGTAGAGTAGGGAGAGGAAAAGGGAGTTAAGTGTAAGAAGCTTGGAATGATAGGAAAGTCCAGATTAAAAAGAATTTTAAGTGCCAAACTAAGCTTTATATTTAATCCTGGAGGTAATGAGCCACTGGAGTTTATTTGAATCGGGAATGGCATTATCAGACCTTCACTTTAGAAAAATCTCTTTGACAACTGAATAGAAGATAGATTGGAGTGGGGAGGTAGATAAATTAAAAAGCTTTGGGGATAGTCTAGGATAGAAGTGATAAGCTCTGAAATAGGATAGTAACTGAGTGGAGAGATGTTGTGAAGCTTGAATCATCATAATTGTACACAATGCTTCAGATTTTGCAAAGTACTTAAATCTGTCACATTTTATCCTGAAATAAACTCTTGGAGCTAAGTATTCTAGGTGTAGTGTTAAAGGGCATAACAACACAGGATTCATTGATTTCCACATGTAAAAAACATGAATGAAGCTTTTACATGGTTAGGTAAAGAACTTTTCTATAGAGCTCTAACTATTTTTGTGAATGATGCAACATGAAGACAGTTGCATTTATAACAAAGCCTAGGCAACTGCCCCAAGGGACAAAATTGATTTCACTCTATTGCCACTTCTTAGATCTAGTTAAACTATGGTTTGTTTTGGTTGATATTTGGGATTATGAATGCTATATTTGAATTAAAATATTGCTATTAAATAGTCTTTAGTTTGATAAGACAGTTTTGTCTTCATTCTTATTGGTTTGTTGTAGCAAAACTGGAATAAATATTTTTGTCATTATTGATGAAATGTCCAAAAAAAGTGTCAGGATTGTGGTATAGTGGAACGGTGATAGATTTGGAGTTGGCAATAGCATTAAGGGAAATCAAAAAAGGCTTCTTATAGAAGGGGAAGTTTTATTTGAGGCTTGAAGGAATCCAAAGAAGCTAGTAGGTGGAGATGGGGAGTAGGAAATTGAGGAAGGGGATGAGGATGGAGGGCAGAATATTCCAGTCATGAGAGATAGCAAGTGGAAACACTTGGAATGTGGAGATGAAGTGTCTTGATAAAGGATTTGCAAAGAAGCCAGTGTCACTGGGTTGAAGAGTACAAAGAAGACTGATAAGATAGGAAGTGGCCTAGGTGTGAAGATGTTTGAATGTATTACTAAAAAAGAACCTGTGCTCCTTGTATTGTCCTCTTAGAATGTAAAGGTCTTGGAAGGCAGGGACTGTTAATTTTAGTTATGGGAGAGGGAGATGGGGAGAGAGACAGTGAAATAGGGAGAGGGAGAGGGTTGACAAGGGCTTTAAATGCCCCCTCCAAAAAATTACATTTGATCCTTGAGGTAATATATAATAAGTTTATTGAGCATGGGTATGTATTGAGTATTGAGTATGGGTAGTGACATGGTTACTCTAGGATAGTAGTTCTCAAACTAAAGTCCAGAGTATAGTATGTCTATACAGCAGTGCAATTAGTGATATTACTACTTATTCTTCACTTGTTTAGTTATGTCTGACTCTGTGTGATCCTGTGAACCATATAACACCAACACTGTCTGTCCATGAATTTTTTTTGACAAAGATATTGGAGTGATTTGTCATTTCTTTCTCCAGTAGATTAAAGTAAATAGAGGTTAAGTGCCTTGCCTAGGAGTCATGACTAGTAAGTGTCTGGATTTGAATTCAGGTCTTCCTGACTCCAAAACTAGTGCTTTACCCACTGAGATAATTACCTCTTAGCCATACTACTCAGCAAGTCAAAATTTAGATTTGATTGAAGCCAAAACTATGAGGAGGCTTCGATGACTAGAGCACAAAACTTTATTGCTCTCAGACTAATAGGGAATAGTTTTTTTAATGACATCCATCCTATCTCATGTGGTTTTTTAAAATAGGAACATTTCAATAATAATTCATTTATGTACATAATTAAGGTTTTAAAAACCTTTGACTCATGGCATCCAGTGGGTAGGTAGCATAAATAAAACTCTTTTATAATTGAGGACACTGAAGCTCTATGAGGTAACTTTCTTAAGCACACAGTTACTAAGTTTCTGAATCAGTATTTGAAACCAAGTGTTTCTGACTCCAGATCTACATACATCTAGATAATGTATCTATCTTTTATTTCTCCCTCCTCTCCCTCTTTCTATTTTCCTTCCTGCCTGCCTGCCTTCTTGGCTGCCTTCCTTCTTTCCTTTCTTTTCTGCCTGCCTTCCATACAACGTTGGGAGTTGTTTTTGGAACAACTTTTAGTTTTTTAGTCTAATTTAGCAGGAATGCATTGTAAGGGAAATAATATAAACTATTAGAAAAGATAAGTAAAATCCAGATTATAGAAAGGGTTAAATGACAAGTCATTTAACCTTTTTTGCTTCCATTTTCTCATTTGTAAAATGCGCTGGAAAAGGAAATGGCAAATCACTCCAATATCTTTGCAGAGAAAATCCCAATGTGGTCAGAGTTGGATTCCACTGAAAAACAATTGGATTTAGACTTTAGAAGTTAATCTAAGTTAATAAACATCTTCAAGTGAAGAAAATATTAGGCTAATTTGTACATAACCACCTTCTACTCACTTCTTTCTTTCTTTCTTTCTTCTTCTTTCTTTCTTTCTTCTTCTTTCTTTCTTCCTTCCTTCTTCCTTCCTTCCTTCCTTCCTTCCTTCCTTCCTTCCTTCCTTCCTTCCTTCCTTCCTTCCTTCCTTCTTTCTTTCTTTCTTTCTTTCTTTTTCTTTCTTTCTTTCTTTCTTTCTTTCTTTCTTTCTTTCTGTCTGTCTGTCTGTCTTTCTGTCTGTCTGTCTGTCTGTCTTTCTGTCTTTCTGTCTGTCTTTCTGTCTTTCTGTCTTTCTTTCGGAATAAGTGACTTGCCCAGGATTACACAGCTAGGAAATGTTAAGTGTCTGAGGTCAGTTTGAACTCAGGTCCTCCTGACTCCAAGGCCAGTGTAAATTTTCCATGAATAAAATATATATACTTGATCCACACTAATGCTCCATACTGTTGAATTTTGGATTTTAACTAGAGATACTATAATGGTAATCAGTGATTGATACTGACTAGCTATTGTGAAGTTATGGAGGTGAAGGAGACAGACCAAGGGGTCTGTATACATTCCTGGGCAGGTGTACATTGTAGAGCATTATAATACCTAGGGACTGTGTCCAAGATAAGGTCCTAGACCCATATAGGAGTACTGCAGGGCCTAGGAACAAGTGTCAGTTGGAAGTTTTGTTACTTTGCTACTCAGTTCCCAGTCACAAATCTAGGGGAAACTGATGAGGAAGTCTGTACCTAACCATGTAGTTTAAGGATATAGGATGGTCATAGGCCTTAGCCTATATAGCATATAAGGGGGATGTTAAGCCAGTATCAGTGCTATCTCAGACCCCAAGGTTAGATCAGGGTTTTAGGATTAGTTTCCCTCAGTTCTGAAGAATAACTAGGGCAGGAATATTAATTTATAGTTTTGTTGCTCTGAGTCTATGGTAGTCTGAGTCTATATGGACTGAGTCTAATGGTAGTCTGCTTTTGCCTAGTCCCAGATCCAGATCAGGAACTTGTAAAACTCAAACCAGTTAGCTTGGATTAGACTATTTTTGAAACACTGAAAGGCAGCAAGCAGGTTCTCAGTGTGAGCAGTCTCTGAAAGTCTAGAATAGCACAGCACTCAGGACCCCTCAAAAGAGGCAACAAAACCAGCCCAAACTTTTCCTCCAGGAAGGTGCAGAATACAGCCAAAACAACTGAGTTCAGAATCAGGAAATATACGGGAAGAAAGAACAGACAAAAGAGTTCAACCACGAAAAATTATTATGATGACAGGACAACTCAAAATGCAAAACCACAAGAAAGGAATGACTCTAAAACATCTAATATCAAACTCTCAAAGAAAGACAGCTTGGGCATAAATTTAGCTAGAAATCCTGGAAGAAATGAAGTAACAATTTAAAAAAATAAGTTTTTTACAAATGGAATGAGAGTGCTAGAGGAAAAAAAGTGAGAGTTATAGAGAAAAGAATTGGAAAAGGAATTAACAGTGTGGCACAAGAAGCACAAAACCTTTTCCAAGCAACAAACCAGAATGGATCAAATAGAAGCCATAATTCCATGAGACAGTAAGAAATATTAAAACAAAGTTAAAAAGAGAAGAAACTATAATTTAAACCATAGCATAATTGACTGACCTAGAAAACAGATGTGAAAAAATTTGAATCATTGGACTATCTGAAAACTATGATTTAAAAAGATCTTTAACATCCTGTTTTTAGACATCGTAAAAGAAACTTACCACACCTCTAGGAACCAGAAGATAAAATGGAATTAGAATGAATGAGTTACCTCCTGAAAGAACCCCAAAATTCCCTAAAAAGACTGAAAATCCCAGGAATTTTCTAGTCAAAATCTAGAGCTTCTAAAGAAAAACCCCTCGAAGCAGAAAGAACTCATGTAGCAAAGAGCCACAGTAAGGATCACACATGATTTAGCCCCCACTCTGAAGGAGTGGAGAGCTTGTAATACAGTATAAGGTGAAGGCTATTTCGATATCTATATCTCTTTCCGTGTAACTATATATGAACTTATTATCAAGAATAATTTACTCAGCAAATTATGATTGTGTGACTCTGTAGTATACTTATATTACCCTGTACCAGAGTTTTGGAGGGGAAAAAAAGGGGAGCCTTTAATGAAATAGAAAACCAAGTATTCTTGATTTTAAAAAAATCAGAGCTTTGTAGACAAAAGAATCTAAAGAAACATAAAAGATAAACATGTACTATATAATAAAGGACTAAACTATAGTAAAGTACACTTGGCTTCCAATATGGGGTGATGATTGATGTATGTCCTCTGAATCCTATCATCATCAGGAGTCCTAAAATCTAATTAGAAGGTCTGAGAGTAATTCTAGTATGTCTTAAAAGAAGAATTGAAAGAAAGGGAACAGGAATACACTGAGGATGAGGGAAGAGAAAAGAAAGTTAGGGAAAATTATAATCAGAGTACACACAGTATAAACAAAGTCTATACTAATAAGAAGGAAGGTGTAGGAGGAATAGTTGATGCTTGAATTTCGCTCTCATATGAACTGATCAGAAGAGAGAAAAAATACACATACATAATTGGGCATAGAAATACATTTCATTCAACAAAGAATTAAATTAGGAAGGAAGAGGGGAGAAAAGGAGACTAGAGGGAGAATAGCTTAAGGAACAGATTGGCCCTAAGTAAAACATTTGTTTAAGGATGTATAAAAATATTTTTAACTTTTTTTTGAGGTAGCAAAGAATTAGAATCTGAAGGGGTGTTCATCAGTAGCTGATTGGTTATGGATTTGATGGTATGCTATTATGGTGAAAGAAATGATCAAGGGGTGGTTTCAGAGAAACTTAGGGAGACTTGTATGAACTGAGATAAAATGAAGTGACAGAACCAGAACAATTTGTACATTTGACAATAATACTGTAGAGACAGTTTTGAAATAATTAGAAACTGATCAGAATAATACTAAACCATAATTTTTGAGGACTAATGAAAATAATTATATACTTTCTGATAGAGAAGTGAAGGATTCAGAGTGCAGAATGAAACATGTAGCTACACATACAGATTTTTTTTCTTTTAGACGTGACCAATACACAAGTTTATTTTTTTCTACATATATTTGTAACCGGAATTTAGTTTTTTTTTTACTTTCTCATTTGGAGGTGGGGAAGGCAGGATGATGAGAGTGGGGAGTATAGACATATTTTTGTTGATTTTTAAAAATTAGAATTCAAAAATATCAAGTTATATAGCTCCATAAGCCATTTGTAACATATACAACAGTTTTTTGTTTATTACCAGAATATGGAAAAGATATGTGATTTATTCATCTTGGGAAATTCCTATTATAATAGCTCCCTTCACAATCATATATAGTTTATCAATTTTGCCAGACTGTCTCCTTTTATGTGGTTTGGTAGGGACTTATGAATGGGATCCTGGCATAAAGGACTGGTCAGGAAGAACTGGGTTCAAGTACTGCCTCTTATACATAATTAGGAATGTGACCTTGATCAAGTCACTTCTCACTGCTCCAGGCAACCACCTGACATATCACTAGAGAGTTATCAGATTTGGATCAAAGTTTTACATAGTATATAATGAAATTTTATTTATATGAAATGATTGTGATCTGAGGTTTTAATTTTTGTTTTCAGTAAAGACTAATTTTAAATCAGCTTTACATTATTTTACTTTCTTTGTGTCTTGAGTATTATAGGATTCACACCTGTGCTTCCCTTCCTACCAACTCTTATTTCAAGTAGCCAATTTCTGATTTTTTCAGAAATGCACTTAGAACATAATCTTGGTCATGATTTATCCCCCCAAATTAAGAGTTTTACTACTTATTTTAAACCTAAAAACTAGCAATGGGAGATAAAATTTGCATATTCATTACTAACCTGTTTATTATTGTTATAATATTGTTATAAGTGTTTTCTTTTTTTTTTTTTATTAAAACGTTTTATTTACAAAACACATACATGGATAATTTTTCAACATTGATCCTTGCAAAACTTTCTGTTCCAAATTTTTCCCTCCATCTGGTAGTCTAATACATGTTAAATATGTTAAAATATATGTTAAGTCATATATATATATACATACATACATACACACATACATACACACATACATACATACACACAGTTATCTTGTTGCAAAAGAAAAATCAGATCTAGAAAGAAAAAGAACCTGAGAAGGAAAACAAAATGTAAGTAAACATCAACAGAAAGCTTGAAAATGCTATGTTGTACTCCACACTCAGTTCCCACAGACCTCTCTCTGAGTGTAGATAACTCTCTTTATCACTGAACAATTGGAACTGGTTTGAATCATCTCATTGCCGAAGAGAACCACATCTATCAGAATGATCAGCTTATAGTCTTGTTGTTGCTGTGTATGATGATCTCCTGGTTTTGCTCATTTCACTTAGCATCAGTTCATGTGGGTCTTTCCAGACTTCTCTGAAATTATCCTGCTGCTTATTTCTTACAGAACAATATAATTCCATAACATTCATACACCATAACTTATTCAGCCATTCTCCAATTGATGGGCATCCATTCAGTTTCTAGTATCTAATCACTACAAAAAGGGCTACCACAAACATTTTTTGCACATGTGGGCCCTTTTCCCCCCTTTAAGATCTTCTTTAAAAGAGAGAGTGTGAGTTTTCGGGGCTCTCCTCATCATTCCCACATCCCCTCCAACATTCTTCATCTTAGCCAATCTGACAGGTGTGTAATGGTATCTCCAGAGTTGCATTAATTTGCATTTTTCTGATCAATAGTGATTTAGACCTTTTCATATGGACTAGAAATAGTTTAAATTTTTTCATCTGAAAATTGTCTGTTCATATCCTTTGACCATTTATCAATTGGAGAATGGCTTGAATTCTTATAAATTTGATTCAGTTCTCTGTATATTTTAGAAATGAGGCTTTATCAGAATCTTTGAATGTAAAAAAATGTTTCCTAGTTTATTGTTTCCTTTCTAATCTTGTCTGCATTAGTTTTGCTTTTTAACTTAATACAATCAAAATTATCAATTTTGTGATCAGTAAAGATCTCTAATTCTTCTTTGGTCACATTCCTTCCTCCTCCAAGATCTGAGAGGTAAACTATCCTATATTCTTCTAATTTGTTTATTATATAAGATCATGAACCCATTGCAACCTTATCTTGGTATAAGGTGTTAGGTGTAGGTCCAGCATTTTCATATCTTAATGAAATCAGGGCATGATTTAGGCTTTATTACTGACTAGTAAATATCATCTTTGAATTTACCCATGCTTTTAGGATGTCCCACTTGAGCTTTACTCTTTGTCATTATTTTCATATTGAACAAGTAATATAGTGTCAGTCTTAATTCAATAAATGATGATATTACAACAGAAATAATAAAATTAATAATATACTAATTGTTTTTGGTTGATTTTCATCTAATTGTACAAGAGCCCTTGTTCATATGATTGTTCCTTGTATTTACTAGATTTTTATACATTTTCTCCCTGACCTGTGAAAATGGCAGCCTAGGAGGAAGAATTTAGCTAAGAAGTTGCAGCAGTACCAGGAATCAGGAAGTAGAATTCAAAAATGAACTTGGTGATCTTTATCCTTTATCTTCCTCTTTAGTTCATGTTCTCTCTACAGCTTCCATTGTGGTATTTCATTCTTGAATTGTTTCACATTTTGCAAGCTATTGCAAATATATATTATTGCAAAGGTACTGTTATTGGTTAATGTTTAAATCACTTAATATTACTGATGAGATTTAGATTTGGGGTACCCAAATCAAATTAGGGTTTCTGGTGGTCAGGGAGTTAAATGAGATCTAGTGGCGGTGCAAGAGTAGGGAGTTCAGTGAGATCTAGTGGTGGCACAAAGATAGGGAGTTCTGAGGATTCCCTTTCTGACGGTGCAAGAGTCCTCTGTAAAGAAATCTACAGATCCGAAAACCTAGATTGATAAAAGAGGTTTATTATGGAGATCGGAAGTAAGGTTAAAGTCTGGTTAAAGTCTAGTTAAGGAAATAGATGAGGATAAAGAGAGGAGGGCACTGGAAACAGTATTCCAGTGGACAGAGAATCCTTGGGGTGCCAGGAATGGTGCTGGCATGTTTGACCCTCTGCAAAGAGAGAATTTTAGTTTGGCTCCTTTAATAATGACAGATTTAGGTAAAGGGGCTCGTAGGTGGAGTCCCACGTTGGCTCAGATCTGATGGGGGTTGTGAGAGCCTAAGTTGGCTCAGATCCCGTGGGGGATGGGACAAGCCCAGATCTCCTATTGGAATTCAGAGGGGTGCTTTTAACCAGGATTTGTGAATCAAAGGTGCAGGCTTCCTGAACTGATAATGCATCAACCAGGAGGGGCTGGGAGTAATTTGCACAAATCAATTTCTTAAAGGATCACAAATCAGTTTCTTAAAGGGACCACAACCTTCTTCATTACTAAATCACAAAATCCATATTTAGATAAATCATTACTTAAGGAAATCTTTTGGTAATTTGATCATATCTACTATCTTGGGAAGGTAGAAGCAGTCTTCACTTCTGCCTCTTAGTTCTTCCTTCTACGCCAATAACTGTGTGATGCCTTTCCTGATCCCATTATTTTTCTTTTTGTCAAATTCCATGTATCATTTTATGTTACTATGATTTTTAAGGTTATGAACTGTATTTGAGTTGATATTTTTATCCTTAGTACTTTGTACATAATTGGTACTTAATGAATGATGACTGGATTGTATTAATTAGAAAAATTTACTAGAATGTTATTAGTATTCCAGCTTAGGTATTTACTAAAGAACTGTATGAATTAATCTAAGTAGCAATGGAAGCAAATTAATAATTTCTCAATAGTAGAAATAGTAGTAGTAGTAGTAGTAGTAGTAGTAGTAATAATTGCATCAGTATTTCTTTTGACTATTAATGAAAATTTTCTTTGAAACTAAACCCCCTAATTTTTGAGTATTTGTTATTACTTAAAAACTGAAATGAAAACTCATAGTGATTTGTTATCATATTATTAATGATAGTTACTTGTTGCCATCATTGTTTTAAATTCATATTCATATCATATTTATCACTTAGCATGTACTATATTAGATTCTAGGAATACGTGATGATTTTCATTATAGTTAGAGAGACAGAGCACATATGCCTCTATAAAACAATATAAAATGGCATATTATAAGTGCCATATAAGCGGTTTAGAAAATAATTGCTATAGAATTTAAAAGGAGAAAGCAATCACTGTAAACTAGGTATCTTCTAGAAGAGAAATCTGAGAGAGCATATCTAGGACCAGGGGGTAAAAGTTGCTGATAGGTAAATTTTGGTTTCTCAGTAGTTTGCAAAGTCCAAAAATGGAATAGACTCCTCCAGTAATGGAAGGCTTCAAGTGGATGTTTGATCTAAGTTTTTAGAAATAGTCAAAAGTATTTGTATTCTTTTATTGGTTAATTAAATGACTTCTAATTTCCTATCAACTCTGAAAGACCGAAATTTTGTGAGTTGGGCCTTAAACCAGAAGTAATATTTAAATGAAAAATAGTGGGAAAGGACATTTTTGGGATGTTGGCGAGGGAGATGGAGTGATAGACAGCAAATAATAGCTGACTTTCCTATAGTAGGGATTTGCAAAGACCCTTTTTAATTGCACCTAATTCTTATGATTCTAGAAGTATCCCAGTTGGAACTGATCTCAGGCTCAAAAAGAATTCCTGGAAGAAAGATGTAAAAAAAATAAAAAACCCCAAACAAATAAAAGATGTGGGGAAAATTGGGAAAAGAAATGAGTGATGCAAGAATATCATGAAAAAAGAGTCCTGGTAAAGGAGGCACAAAAATTTTGACCCTATAAAAAACCAGAATAGGACAAATGGTAATGAGACACAAATATCCCCTGAAGATAAGGACTCCTTAAAAAAAGTTGAATTGGTCAAATGGAAAAGGGATTACAAAAGCTTACTATAGAAAATAGTTCTTTAAAAATTAGAATTGGATAGGTAGAAACTCAGGACTCCATGAGACAAAAGAAATAAAACAAAATCAAAAGGATGAAAAAATTGAAAAAATGTTAAATATTTCATTGGAAAAACCAACTGACTTGGAAAATAAATCTAGGAGAAATAATTTTATCGGACTGTCTGGAAACCATGATCAGGAAAAAAAAAAAGGCCTAGACATCATATTTCAAGAAATTATCAAGGAAAACTGTCCTAACATCCTAGAACTAGAGGGCAAAATAAAAGTGGAAAGACTCCAAAAATCACCTCCTGAAAGAGATCCTCAAGTAAAAACTCCTAGGAATATTATAGCTGAATTCAGGAATTTCTCAGGAGAAAATATTATGCAAGCAGCCAGCAAGAAACAATTCAGCTGTTATGGAGCCACAGTCACAATTGAGTAAGTTTTATCAGTTTCCATATTAAAAGGTCTTGGAATATGATATTTTGAATGGGCAAATGAGCTAGGTTTACTACCAAGAATAAAAACTGGATATAATCCACCAGGGAGAAAAAATGGCTATTAATGAAGTAGAGGACTTTGAAGCATTCCTAATGAAAGACTAGAGCTGAATAGAAAATCTGAAAATTTTCAAAAACAGGACTCCAATATAAAAAAGGAAACAAGAAAGAGAAATCATCAGTGGTTCAAGGACTGTTTATATTCCTATGTGGGAAGATACTTATAACTTAACTCTTTAATAATTTTCTTATTATTAGGACAGTTAGAAGGAGTACATATAAAGGGCACAGATTTGAGTTGACTGATAGGATACTATCAAAAAATAAATAAAATTAAGGGGTGAGAAATAGGGATGAATTGGAAGAGGTAGAGGGGAGTGAATTATCTCATAAAAGAAGCATGAAAGGTTTTAGTAAATGGGAAGATAGAAAGGTAGTAGGCAAAACTTTAAAGCTTATTCTCATTAGAATTGATTCAAAAGAGTAACATACACATTCAATTGGGTATGGATATCTAGTTTATCCTATAGTAAAGTAAGAGGGGAGGGTGATAAGAAGGAGATGGGCTGATAAAAGGGAGAATACATGGAGAAACAATGGTCAGAAACAAAACATTTTTAAAGGACGAATATGGGGAGACACAGAAGTGAGGACAAATAGGATGGAGGGTAAGTATACAGTAATCATAACTGTGAATGTGATGAGTTCATTCATAAAATGGAAGTAGATAGAACTAGAACCCTGCAATGTGATATTTGCAAGAAATACACTTGAAATAGAAAGACATAGTAAAGGTAAAGTGCTGGAGCAGAACTTATACCACAGCTGAAGTAGAAAAAAGCAGGGGTAATAATTATGATTTCAGACAAAACAAAAGTGAAATTAGATGTGATTAAAAGAGAGAAGCTGGGAAGCAACTTTTTGCTAAAAGATAATCATATATACCGTAACCTATTCAGCATGTAAAGGATTGCTTGCCATCTGGGGGAGGGGGTGGAGGGAGGGAGGGGAAAAATCGGAACAGAAGTGAATGCAAGGGATACTGCTGTAAAAAATTACCCTGGCATGGGTTCTATCAATAAAAAGTTATTTAAAAAAATAAAAAATAAAATAAAAGATAATCATAGACAAGTATATTATACACACACACACACACACACACCCCCATATATATATGGGTGTGTGTGTGTGTGTGTGTGTGTGTATACATATATATATGTGTGTGTGTATATATATATATATATATATACACACACACACATACATACACCAAATGGTGTAGCATCCAAATTTTTAAAGGAAAAATTAAATGATTTAAAGATGTAGTAGACCATAAAGCTATATTACTGGAAGACCTCAACTTTACCCTTTCAGAACTATATAAGTCTAACCAAAAAGTAAATAAGAAACAAAGTTAAGGAGATGACTAGATTTTAAAAAACATATATGTTAGAGCTCTGGAGAAAATTGAATATATTAAAAGGGTTTGCACAAATAAAATCAAAGCACAAGATTAGAAGGAAAGCAGAAAATAGGAAAAATATTTTATGACAAGTTTTTTGTGATAAAGGCCTCATTTCTCAACAATATAATTAAATCACTTTTATAAGAATATGAGTCATTCCCCAATTGTTTAATGGCCAAAAGATATGAGCAGAAAGTTCTCAGAAGAAGAAATCAAAGCTATATATTATAATCATATGAAAAAAAAATGCTCTGATTCACTATCTTGGTTTTTTTGTTTTGTTTTGTGAGACAATTGGGATTTAGTGACTTGTCCAGGGTCACACAGGCAGTCAGGTAGTACTAAGTACTAAGGGTTTGAGACCAGATTTAAACTCAGGTCCTCCTGACTCTAGGACTGGTGCTCTATCCATTGCACCATCTAGCTGCTCTTTAAATCTCTAGAGAAAGAACTGATGGAGTTTGAATGAAGATTGAAACGTAGTTTTTTAATTTCACTATTTTTCTTTATATTTTCTCTCATAGCATGATTCATCTGGAAATACTTTGCATAATTGTACATGTATAACCTATGCCAAATTGCTTACCTTCTCAATGATGGGGGAAATGAATGCAGGAGGAAGAGAATTTGTATTCAGTGTTTTAAAAATTAATGTTAAAAATACTCTTCATGTAATTGGAAAAGAATTCTTTTAAAAAACAATTTGGCCATTTCCCAATAAGATGGGTATCTTCCCTCCCCAATTCTTGGCTATCAGAAAAAAAGTGCTACTAGAAATATTTTGTTATCTGTGGGAATTTTCTTCTTATTGGTGACTTTCTTGAGGTTTAGGTTTAGGCCAGTAAAGGAGTCTCTGATTAATAAAGTGTAGACATTTAATCATTTTTATGTATAATTTCAAATTACTTGTAACATTTCACTGTTTCAACTAAGTAGTAGTGTGCTTATCATTCCATAATCCCTCCAGCATTGACTGTTGCCATTTTTTTATCATCTTTGCTATTTTGCAGTGTGAGGTAAAACCTCAGGGTTGTTCTGTTTTTTATTTCTTTGATTATTAATGTTTAACACATTCTTTCATGTAGTGGTCAATTCTTGACAATTCTTTGGTTGCCTGTTATTTCCTTTGACTTTTTATTTTGGGAATGGGTTTTAGTCATATATATTTGTTAATTATTTACTTATCTTGAATACCTAACACATTTCAGAGATTCTTGACATAAAGGTTTTCCCAATTGATTCCTTCCCTTTGGCTAGGTGTATTAGTTTTGTCTGTATAGAATCTCATGTGCTTAGTTACCTAGTTGATCTTTTATAATTGCCTCTCTTTTACTTAAGAATATATCTCTGACCCCTAGATGTGATTATTTGTGAAATTCACAAATATTGTGAAAATTAAAAGAGAAGGTATATTATCTGCTTCTCTTTTAATTTTTTATTATAGTATGATCATTAATATTAAGGTCACCATTCAGAATGTATTGTGGAATGTGATATAAACCCTAATTTCTGCCAGACTATAATTTTTGCAGGAGTTTTCATCTAAGAGTTTTTCCTAGGTAATTTATGTTTTTCACTTTATGAAAAACTGTGTTAATTAATTATATTTTTTCGGATTCTCCCATGTCTGGTCTATTCCATTGATCTCAATCTCTCTCTCTTTCTTTCTCTCTCTTTCTTTCTCTCTCTCTCTCACACACACACACACAAATACCAAATAGTTTTGATGACTGCTACTTTATAATATAATTAAATCTCCATTTTTGTTTCTTCATCTTGTATTCAAAATTGTATTTTGTTTTTCTCAATGAATTTTGTTGTTATTTTATCAGGTTCTATAAAGTATTCCATTGGTAATCTGATTGTAAGTGATATGGTTATTTTGTGGTCTAGCTTTGAGCATTGAATAAGAATATTCAATCCAGTTATTTAGGAGTTTTAAGAACCACTTTGTAAATTAATGTGTGCAAATCTTCTGTATGCTTTGATAGGTTGATTCCCACAGATTTTATGTTTTTTATAGTTCTCTGGAATGGGATTTCCTTTTCTATTTTTGTTTCTTGGGTTTTGTTCTTTTTATGTAGAGATGTTGTTGATTTTTGAGGCTTTTATTTTGTAGTTTACAACTTTACTGGAGCTATTGATCATCTCAATGAATAATTTTGCTATACTTAATTTATTTGTTTAGTTATTTTGTTTCTCTGATCATTCTTAAAACTAACAGGTTGTAGTACTAGCATGGTGAAGAAAGCCAAAGACACACACATTTCATTTTATGAATTCAAGAAGGATAGTTGACCAGGAACATAGCTTAAATAATTTTTGTAGTGGTAAATAGTGCAATAAATAATGTTTATAATTATGACCCAGAATGATTAAAAACATAGTTTTATGTTGTTTTTTTATGATGAAAAAAGGAAAAGTGTTTAGGCCCTGAGTAACTAAATGCAGTTGGCAGAGAAAGATGGACATACTGATAGAATTACTCCAGAATAAGCAGGGAAGGGCACTGGTGGGGATCTGTTTAACCTCATAGTCCCACCCTCTGTGGAGGTCATGGGCAGCCCTACCTTGTTATGTCTGATTAGAAATCTGAATTATATCAAAAGCCTGAGGTTAAATTTTCCTTATAAATGTCCATGGTTTATGCCATCTTTGCTTAACACCCTTTGGATCAGTCCACCACAGTACAGTGCCTTGTGGTGTCTTTCCCCTCAGCTTCCCTTACCCCCATTGTCATGTGGTATCTTTTCTCATCCCTCACCATTCCTCTATTATTTTCTCTTTCCTATAGCTGACTAATTCTTTTAGAATTCCTCTATAGATTTAGCCTGCCATCTAAGGGCATATTTCAACTTCATGGAATATTGTTTCCTTTCTCCTGCTTAATTGTGAGTTCCACTTGGAACCTTGCCTTTTCCATCACTAATTTTGTTTGTTTTTATAATAGCTTTAAATTTTCAAAATACATGCAAACAGTTTTCAATATTCATTCTTTCAAAACCTTGTGTTCCAAGTGTTTCTTTCTCCCCTTCTCTCATTCCCTCCCCTAAATGGCAAGTAATCCAATATATGTCAAACATGTACAATTCTTTTATACATATTTCCACATTTATTATCTGCACAAAAAAAATCAGATCAAAAAGGGAAAAAATGAAAAGAAAAAAAACTTAAAAAGCCAGCAACAATAAAAATAGTACAAATACTTTTTGTGATCCGCATTTAGTCCCCACAGTCCTCTCTCTGGATGTAGATGGCTCTCTCCATCACAGATCTTTTGGAACTGGCCTGAATCTCATTGTTTAAAAAGAGCCACGCCCACTAGAGTTAATTATCACATAATTTTGTTGTTGTGTACAATGTTCTCTTGGTTCCACTCACTCCACTTTGCATCAGTTCATGTAAGTCTCTCCAGACCTCTCTGAAAGCATCCTGCTGATTATTTCTGACAGAACAATAATATTCCATAACACTCATATACCATAACTTATTCAGCCATTCTCCAACTAATGGGCATCCACTCAGTTTCCGTTTGTTGCCATTACAAAAAGGGCTGCCACAAACATTTTTTGCACATGTGGGTCCTTTTTCCTTTTTTATGATGTTTTTGGGATACAAGCCCAGTAGAGACACTGCTGTATCAAAAGGTATGTACAGTTTAAAAACCTTTTGGACACAGTTCCAAATTGTTCTCCAGTATGATTGGATCAATTCACAACTCTACCAACAATATATTAGTGTCCCAGTTTTCTTTACTTCCTCTCCAACATTTACCATTATCTTTTCTTGTCATCTTAGCCAATCTGAGAGTATGGTGGTACTTCAGCGTTGTCTTAATTTGCATTTCTCTAATCAGTAGTGGCCATCATTAATTGTTAAAACCTCTTTCCTTGCTAACTATGTACTCTTTCAACTCTATTTCATATTTACCATTCCTGGTGTCTATAACATCTCTTCATTTTGTCTGTAACCTCTTCTCCTAAATAAAACTACCTTTTGTCAAAGAGAATGGACATTGTGAATTCTTCACATGACCAAACCCCCCCAACATTTGGTACCTATGTCAGTGTCATCATTTGATGCTGAACCCCACATGCACCAGCAACTGCTCTTCTTACATCACATTAAAAGTACCATGCAAAATAGTTTGAATAAAGAGTAAAATTTGTTGCTTAAAAAGATATTTAGCAGTAATCTAGGAAATTCACTTAGATTTTCATTACTGATAATGCTAGATAAATTATGTTCTATATTGTCTGTCTCTGTTGGTCTGTCTCTCTCTCTCTCCTTCTCTCTCCTTATTCCAACTCTCCCTTTTTTGTTCTTTTCTTTCTAATGAAGAATTATAGATTGTGAAGAGCTATAGATTTTTTAGGAAAGTACCATGCATGGTTTTAAAAAAGAGCCTGAATCTTGATCATCACTAAGATAATGGAATAGGAAAAGTTGGAAGATTAGTTAATTTGCCATATGTCATAAGGTTGTCATATCTGCAAATAATTTTTGTGCCATTAATCTTCCCTTCCTGGTCACAGCTTGAGTATCGAGATCAGTTCTGACCATCTACATTAACATTTTTCCAACTAAAAAATCAATTTTCTAACTCTACTACTCTTTAAAAGAAAAAATGAAAATTCTTATAAAAAAACATGCAGTCAAAGCAGAATAAATTTCTACACTATATACCATATTTTTAAGTATCACACTATATAGTTTGTTCACAGGAAGAAAAGCAGGATGAGGGTAGTGCTGGAAAATTATGTCACATATGAATCATTTGAAAGACTTTGAATAGTTGCCAAACAGAACAGGATTCAATTTTTTCAAATTGACTTTAGAGCATATTACCAGGACCATTATTTGGAAGTTAAAGAAAAATTTCACTCAGTATGAGGAAAAAGTTCCTAATAATCAGATCTAAAAATGGGATAGGTTTCTTTGAAAGGTAGAGAGGTTTTCATTCATTACTGGTCTTCAAGAAAAGGCTTAGTGACAACTCTTAAAATTTTCTACTTTCAACCAAAAATTTTTTGTGGTGGTGATGATAATGATGATAATGATGCAAGTCAAAGGCTCATTTTATGCTTACTTCAGTTTCTTGACATGAAAACAGTAAGCATTTGATTTTTGGATGCATTAAGCAACAAACTTTTTTTATGTTCTTTTAACTTTTAAAGTGGGTGAATTGGTTGAAAACTTGTTCCCTATGTCCCAGATGAAACTTAATTTTTAAACTGAAGATATTTTCCATAATTTTTGTCGGAAGATTTCCTTTTTGAAGGACAAGGAGCATTTCATATTTTTTTGGTCTTTGTGTCTCTAGTACCTACCGAGTAAAGTATTTTTAACATTTAATAAATACTTTTTTGATTTGTTGAAATTTTCAAGATCTAGCCTTCTTTATTTAGCCTTTTAGGATCCCCTAGTTAGGAAAGATCTCTCTTTCAAGTCTTCTATGCCACTCTGTTGTCCTTATGCTCATTTATGTTCTAAAACATGATTTAGATATGTGTATATATGTTTTAAACCTTACGTCGTACTGTCTTTTGGAACCTCAGTCTAAAGGCACTAGGAAATTGTTTGCTGAATTGATATGGAAGGTATACCTACCTAGGATCATAGAATTACAGAAAGTAGGAATGTTTAATTCTTTCAATTGTATCTTTAGCACCTAGCACATGATAGGTCCTTAACAAGTGTTAATTGATTAAGTGATTTATTGATTCCAGATATACTGGAAGTATCCTCAGAGACCAACTAGTCAAGTCCTTTATTTTATAGATGAGATTCTCAAGTTAATCACCTGGACCATATTGCTAAGATTTTTATAATTCAGCAATGAAATCACAAGATACTGTTGTGTAAGCTAACTGCACTTTTCTGGGGAAAAAAAAGTAGAAATTAAAAGAAGAATTTTTGAAGTAAATAATAATGTCCTTTTTTATGAATTAAATCTTTAACATATATATATATATATATACATATTTTTATTGTAGCATTTTAAGAGGTTAAAAAGAAAATATACATTTAAAGATTTTTAGAAGTTTTAAAGTAGAAAGACTTTTTAAAAAAGCAAAATAGGACTTTGCTTTCCTTCTAGCTTTCCTTTTCTAGCTTTTTGACTTTTAATCATCATTTTGAATGTTTCTGTATTAGATCTTAAGATAAAAAAAAAAAAAAACAACAATTTGACCCAAAAAGATCTTTTATTGCCAATTAATATGTGTAACAGTATGTTAAGTATGTATTTAGGAGTATAATATATTTTTACTCAAAAAATTGCTAAAGGTTAGACACTACTATCTCTGTATGTATAGAAGTCACTACATGGTTCAGATAAGCTATGATTTTCTCTAGTTTTCTATGATTTTAGAGAGGCTTACATCAGAAAATGACTTTCTTTTGTTACCCATTTGTATATGATCTCCTGATACTATAGTTAAGTTACTTAATAACAATATACTCGTTTCTCACTACCTAATAAGGAGTTATAAAATACCTACTTTATGGTTTTGTCTCTTTGCTAAGCACTGGGAATATAAAAATAGGATCAGTATTATACCAGATAAGTCATCAAATGACCTTTCCTTGTGGTTTAATACACTGACACTGCACTCAAGTTTGCCTTTTTTCATACCCTGTGCAGCATTTTTCAAAAATATTACTGTTGAATAGTTGATATATAAGCAAAAGATGCTATTTCTGTTCTTCTCTACATGAAATCCTTGTTGAATCTTTACAGATTATTTTGTTGTGATTTTCATTAAGGAATAATCATTTTAGTGTCAGTTTTCAAAATTTCAATTATATGCATGCCAACCTATTACTATTTTACAGCATAATGCCGTTCCTAATTTGCCACATTATAATATTTTTGGATTTTTTTCATTTTATAAAGATGCTTAAGCCATGCATAAATGAATTTTTATTCTTGATCAACAGACATATGTAGGGTGTGTCGATCAGAAGGAACACCTGAGAAACCGCTATATCATCCGTGTGTATGTACTGGCAGTATTAAATTTATCCATCAAGAATGGTGAGTAGATTTTTAGAAATTATATTTCAAAACTTACTTTTGTTGCTAGTATAATTTATTATTTAAATGTAGAAATTCCTTTATTTTTAATATATTATTATTTGTTGGGATTTAAAAAAGAAACATAGGCATCCCAAATTTTCATAGGGAGAAGATAAGATAAACTAATTAAAATTAATTTCATTGTCTTTTATGTAAGATTTTTCTCAGGGCTTATATTAGTTAGCCAGTTGGCAAAACAGGTTTTTTTTAAAAGCCAGTGAATTAATTTAAAATATTTATATATACATCATCAGTGAATAGAATGGGAAAGCATTACATTCATAGAGGACTCAGCTGTTATACCCATCTACAATATCTGAATTTGGGCATCCTGTTTATTTAGTACATAGACTAAGGCTAGGAGATGAATGAACAAGATCACTTCAGTTAGGCTGGATACGAAAAAAATGGATAGAATAACAAGATATAGTTTCGAGTTTACAGAGGGAGGAACATGGAGGGAAGTTATATTTGCTTCCTTGCTTCAAGCTTCATGAAAAAGACAGTTAAAAGCAGGATTTAATAATGTCAATTCATTTCATGTGAAATAAGTTACTCAATAACAATATACTCAATTTTTAACACCTAATAAGTTGTTATAGAGTATCTACTTTATGGCTTTGACTCTGTACTAGGCACTGGGGATATAAAGACAGGATCAGTGTGAGCAATTGACATCATAAATGCCAAATCACAGAATTTGAGAGTTGGAAGAGACCATTTAGTCAGTGGCCATTTAGTCTAAAACATGTGATATGTGAAAGAACTCTCACCTATGACAAACCTGAAAAATGATCATCCAGCTTCTGCTTGAAAATTTCCTAAGGAGGAGGGAACCCAACAAGATCCTTTCTTCCTTTCATTATAACTTTAATGACAATACTAGATGATATTTTGAGGGAAAGCATGAATATCTTATTTTTTAAAATCTAAAAGATTAACATTGTGCCCCAAAATTGCTAACTTCCCTAATAAAATATTATGGATATATCATCCATGTATTTACCTAAATACTTCTCGAATTTATATTTTCAGCTTTTACTATCTGTTGGAGGTAAGGAATTCCATGTGTTGACTACCTGCTGGGTAAAGTAGTATATGTGCACCAATAAGAAATTAAAAGCTTTTTGAAGATAAAAGACAGTGTCTTAGTTATAGAGTATCTACTTTATGCTTCGTCTCTGTGCTAGGCACTGGGGATATAAAAATAGGATCAGTGTGAACAACATGACATCATAAATGCCATCTAGAATTGGGCAAAAATCACAAAATTTGAGGTTGGAAGAGACATCAGTAGCCATCTAATCTAACACATATGTGAAAGAAATCCCAATATCTTATTTATCTCACTATTTAACACTGTGACCTGCAAAATAAATTGGTGCAAAATAAATATTTATTGAATTTTTATTTATACAAAATTCTTTCAGATTTCAAAGTGTTTCTGAGCATTTCTTGACTGTTATTGGTCATTGGTTCTGCAAAAACTTTGTTGGCCAAAACAACAATACAGAGGGAGAAAGCAAGGAACATTGTTTTAAATAAAATCACTATTCTTCCTTTTCCTTGTAGTGGTAGCTTCTCTTGGGCTGAACCAATAACAGTTTTCTGTTTGGCTAAAAAAATCATATCAACTAATATCCCCTGGGTTGGGGGATTTGTGATGAGAGAGGACAACCACCATTTACAGTAGATTCTCCACAGGGGAATACCAGACTTGTGTTTTGATATTATTTTGAAATAATGTTGATTAAGAAACTATATGAAGCATGTTTGGTTTCTAGTGTTTGGTGAACATAATAATATTTGTCCTGCCAATAAAATTCAAGAATTTAAAAAACTTGATTCATATATCTCCCTTTCAGTTGTTACAGATTGAAGAGTCCTAATTTTTCTTTTCTCATATAGTATATCTTCTAATTTCTCAGTTGTCCTGCTGTCTTTTTTGTGTAGAATTTTTTTGAATAAGGCTTT
Source organism: Antechinus flavipes (assembly GCF_016432865.1). Classification (NCBI taxonomy): domain Eukaryota; kingdom Metazoa; phylum Chordata; class Mammalia; order Dasyuromorphia; family Dasyuridae; genus Antechinus; species Antechinus flavipes. Next base: position 396,674,330 of record NC_067398.1, read on the forward strand.
AAGTAAGAATTTTATGTGTTTTCCAAGTACAAGTATTACAGTTTTGAAAAAGAAAACAATGAATTTCACAAACCTATGATTAGTATTGGATTAATATTATTAACTTTAGATAACATGTAGATGAAATAGTGGTATAATGGAAATAACATTCAAGATTCTTCATCTGTTAAGTGGAGGAATTGAAAATAACTACATATTTCAAATTTAAATTTAAAAGTATAAAAAAGTAGGAACTTTAGTTAAATAAATAGTAGATGGTAGCTGGGGAGCAAAATAAAAATCAAAGAATCTGAACATTATAGAGCTGGATGGACCATTTGGAAGCATTTTATTCAGTTTTATTAGTCCATTACGGTTTTTCTGAAACTAGATTTTTTTTTTCTTAAAGTAGTTTTTAAAATAATTATGTATTATTTGGCCTTTATGAACTTTGTGCTTAAGCCAACCTGGTCTCTACTTCTTGTTCTCCCTATAAAGCATTCCATATTTTTGCCTCTGTTTCTTTCAGACTGATCTCCAGGTCTGGAACATTTCTCCTTTCTTATCTCTGCCTCTTAGAATTTCCAGAGCCATTCAAAGTTCAGTTCACCTTTTACATGAGGAGGTTTTCCCTAAGTCCCAAGTTGTGTGTATTTGTTTTCTATTTTCTTATTTATGAACATTCTCTCCAGTAAAACCTTAGTTCCTTCAGAGCAGAAGCTATCTAATTTTATATTATCCTCAACACATGGCACATAGCAGATAATTGCTAAATGCTTGTTGGTTAGTGTACCATCAGTTTTATAGATTATTTTTAAGCTTCTCAAAAATAAATATATTCATAAACTTTTTTTTTTGTTTGTTTGTTTTCATTTCAATGACTTTTTCTTTCTTATTACATCACTCAAGATACCATTAGATCTTTAATTGGAAATTCTAGCACTTGGGACATAGTCATTTGAGGGAGTTTATGCTTTTTCCCTGTGACAATCCTATCTGCCTTGTGGTTCTCTTGTAGTTCCATGTCCCTCTGTGACTACTGTGAGGAAGAAGATAACTCTCCCCCTAACTCTTATCCCCATAGTCTTTTTACTATTCTGGTATCATTATGTAGTTCTGCAAAATATTATGTTTCTGCAAAATGCAAAAATTAAGTGCAGTATTTTGAAGATGGGGAAAGTTTTTTGTGAAAAAATTAAAATTATAGTTATTATAACCTTAAACTTTAAAAATGTATTTTGTGCATGAAAAATATTTTTGTAATATATTTATATTTTATAAATATTATATATTTCTAATTTCAGCTTAGTTCAGTGGTTGAAACACAGCAGAAAAGAATACTGTGAACTATGCAAACACAGATTTGCTTTCACACCAAGTAAGTATAGCATTAACAATATTAATTGCCTTTGTATGTATTATATCTTTGCAACTTTCAGTTTGAAATTCTGAAATAATAGTCTTTATTCTTTCCTTTCATATTTCATTCCTCCTTGATTTTTAATATAAAAAAGTATTCTGAGCTCCTTTTTCATCTTACCTGGTTTGTTTTTAAAAACATCTCACATTTGATGTATTGTACCACCAGAGCTATTATGACTTTATTTGTTAAACATCTAAAATATTGAATTAAATTTAACTAATATTTAGTGCTTGCAAACTTTGAGGTATTATCCCCAATACTTAATACACAGAGGCAAAAAAATACAAGTCACTTGCCCTCAAAAGAGTTTAAATTATACTTCAATATTTAACAAAATATTTACAACACTTTATTAAGCAGGAATAAGTTGCTGATCCATTGAAGGATAAGTGTGAGAAAAATTAATCAGCCTTTTTTCCTTATTATACAATACTTCTTAAATAGAAACATTCATTACATTTATTTATGGATGTTTGTTTTTTCTGGGACATAAATTTTGCAAAGGTTAATTTTTTTTTTTGAGTATTTTGAATGATTAAAGTGTGTGCAGTTGAAATGAACATTATTGACTTTGCATTTTTCCCCCCACTGGATAAATAGGAATTTTTGATAAAAGAGGCTTCTCTTTTCTTTTAATAAAGTATACTTAATCATAATACTTTCTCTGGAAATTCTTGTACCTGAATGAGATGAACTGGATTTGACTTCTGATTCTGCCATTTATCAGTATTATTCTAGGACTTGGTTTCTTCAGTAATCAGTATCAAAAAGTCAATTTTGTTATGCTTAGAACTGAAAAATTATCACATGCAACTTTAAAAAAAATTTAGGTCTTTTGGCCTTATAGCAAATTAAAAATCTCGATTTTATTGAGTTTCCATGGCAATAGAGTAAGGAAAGGGGGAAAGGATGCAAAAATGGGTTTTGATGATGTCTTTGGGTCTGCCAGTGAATTTGCTACTAATAGTATGAGAAGAAGTAGAGGGATGCTAAGTGAACTCAGGGTGAATAAGCATCAGTTGTTTTCTTCTAACCTTTTGAATTCTTGGTGTCCTAAACTATGGAGATAGGTTAACTTGCTTTATCTTTGGTGTCTATTTTGGAGACATTATGGGAGAAAATGTCTAGTCCACATTATGTTGCTCTTGTGACCCAAAACTGTCACAATAACTTCTAGTAAAGATGTAGTACTTCTGGGACATTGAATTCGAATTAAGCTATTGCTTTCTCACTATATCTTTGTGTATCTTAATCAATAAGTGCTTGTCACATTCACGTTGTTTCCTATGGACATCTCTCTCTTTTCTTATGAAATTATTTCTCAGATTTTTGGAATTTTATTCTTAAGAAGTCCTTAAAAACTATCTTTGCATGTATTTGGAAAATTAAAAAAAACTATTTTAAAAAAGAGATTTGTATTCTTTATTCTTTCTGGTATAATTTTAAGACATTTATTGTATTCTTAAAATTTTTTAATCATGTGATTGTATTTATTCTTTTAAAAAAATCCCAAAAAAACAAACTTAATTTTATTGATAGTTTTCTTCAGCATCGTTGGTATTAAAAAATATAACTTTTATCCTCCCTGTAAGCCATTCCTTGTAACAAATATTAAAGAAAAGAGAGGAAAAAAAGCAGTTTAGCAAAGTCAGTATGCACATCAGATGATCTGGCAATATATACAACATTCCATATACTTTGCAAAGAGGGGAGGAAAGTACATTTCTTAGTTTTTCTCCTAGGGAATGTTATCTTTTCTCTGAATCCTTTGAAACATGTTCTTTCCAAATCAAGGTCACATGTCAAATTTTTCCAAATTAATTTTCATTTACAGATGAAGTCTTCTTTCTCCCCTTCCTCCAAGAAGTCCAATCAATTCTGCTTCAACAACTAATTCTTCCATTTTGATGAGAATCTGGTCCAGAATTAGAAGGTTCCTTCCTTGATTTTCCCATTTTTCGAAAGATGACACCATTAATAATGGATCCAGAAATTAATAATTGCTTTACTTTTGAAAGAGAATATTCCAACAGATTTCCAAATAGTTGAAGTTCCCCTTAATGCTATATTTTATATAACTCCATGCTATGATCTTGTGATCTATTTCTTTCTTTCTGAAGTCAGTCTATAGTAGTTGTTTTTTTTTCGTGACAGTGACAGTTCTCTTTTTGGCAATCAGATGCCAAGTGAATGAGGTATTTGATACTCTCATTGTTGTTCCTCATAAGGCCAAAACTTGAGTTTTATATCCTGGCATTGATAAATTATATGACAAAAATAATGAGGGCATATAACATATTAAAAGGATTTCACATTCTATTAAATGAAGATTGAAATAATTTAATCCATTTAACTTTGAGCAGTGGAGATATGTTGGGTCTTTTCAACATGTATGACATTTTGGATGTTTTCAAGTGTTTAAAGGTTTATCTGTCATCTCTACTTGACACTAAAAACCAGAATTAGTGGCAAAGGCAGAGAAATTGTAGAAAGGCTAATTTTGGCTCAATAATAAGGTTAATCGTCCTAAATTTTAAAGCTATTTAAAAAGATAATGAGCTTTTTTTTAAGGTTTTAAGTTCCTGGATGTTGAATGTTTTCTAATTGATTCTGGATTAAAGTGCTATAGGGGAGTTCTGCTTATATATTTGTTGGATACATTACTTTTCCTTTTTGAGATTCTGTGTTTTGGGGTAAATGAATTATGGTCTTAGTTTCATTTATTAAAACTATTTATCTGAAATGTTTTATTAGGAATCATATCCTGTCATAAAAATTATGATCTAGATACATAACTATTGTATAAATAATTTAAATATTTTTTGATATATTTTGTTTTGAAACAATATATGCCTCCATCAGAGACTCAATCCCTTCTACAAACTGCATTTCCTAGAAAATTTATTAGCTCTTACAGAAAAGAGGACTGGATCAGTTTTATAATTGATTTTATGGATAATTTTATAATAATGATATTATTATAATAATAATTTTATAATAATAATGTAAGAAAAAATGAACAAAATATGGAGAACAATTATTATTTAGAAGACCAAACTTATACTAATATTGAATTTTTTTATTAAGAGTTTTGTGGCCTTTCAATATTAATGTTATTTATTCCTTCTATATAGTGGGTTTTTTTTAGCTCAGCTTTTCAAATAAGTAGCTATTTTTTAATAGAATATAAATTTTTTGAGTTCCATTTTTTTTTCTTTCAGTTTATTCCCCAGATATGCCTTCAAGGCTACCAATCCAAGATATTTTTGCTGGACTGGTTACAAGTATTGGCACAGCAATACGTTACTGGTTTCACTATACACTTGTGGCCTTTGCATGGTTGGGAGTTGTACCTCTTACAGCATGTAAGTATTAGTTTTTCAGTTAGGGATTTCTTAAATATTGTTTAATAATGGTTACCATTATATCATGTTATTCCATGTGATGTTCTTTAATGATTATATAAAGTATATGTTCTTAAACATAAAGAAATTTCACATAAAGAAATTGGGTTCTAGATAATTCAGGCCAATTCTGAGAGATTTGTGATGGAGAGAAACATCTGCATCCAGAAAAAGGACTGTGGGTGCTGAATGTGGATTACAACATAGTATTTTCACCATTTTTATTGTTATTTGCTTTTTTCTTTCTTTCTTTTTTTCCCTTTTTGATCTGGTTTTTCTTGTGCAGCATGATAAATGTGGGAATATGTGTAGTAGAATTGTGCATGTTAAACATATATTGGATTACTTGCTGTTAAAGGGAGGAGGAAGGGATGAGAGAGGGAGAAAAATTTGGAACCACAAAAGTTTTGCAAGGATGAATGTTGAAAACTATATTTCCATATATTTTGAAAATAAAAAGCTATTATTAAAAAATATTTTAAAATATAGTGATATATACTTGTATTAGTAACTCATTTTTGGCAGTTTAATCTAGACAGACATTTCCCAAAGAGAATCTAGAAAGAAAAAATGAACAAAATATGGAGAACAATTATTATTTAGAAGACCAAACTTATACTCTGGACAAATGATGGATTTTAATTCCTTCAGTCATATTGTAATTATCCTTAAATTCTGGATTTTTAGGAAGTTTATGTCATGCCCACTAGGATTTCATTTTTTCTTTTACCTTGTTTTTATTTTTTTTATTTTTAATTTTAAAAATTTTATTTTAATAGTTGATTATTTTTCTAATTACACATAAAGATAATTTTCAACATTCATTTTTGTAAGATTTTGAGTTCTAAATCTTTTCCCCCTCCTTTCCTTCCTTACCTTCTCTATCCCCAGAACAGCAAGAAATTTGATGTTATTTATATGCAATCATTTTAGAAAATAGTTCCATATGAGTCGAATTGGAAAAGAAAAATCAGAAGAAAAGGGGAAAACTAGAGAGAAAAAATAAAACAAAATAACAAAAATAAAAATAGTATGCTTTGATGCGCATAGAAGAAGTAGTCTACATAGTTCTTCTTCCATATGTGGATGACGTTTTCCATCCTAAATCAGTTGGAATTGTTTTTCCACCTTGTTTCTAAAACTTTCTTGTAAGGCTAGATCTGGTTTAGGGTGCCTATTGAAATGAATGGCATAATGACCTCAAGTAGGCAAATTGAACTGAAAAGGCTTCTCTTCTCTTTACCCTTTTCTCTCCTTCAAAAAACAACAAAAACACCCTCATATTCTGTGATAATGAAAGTTTCAAGACATATTTAATATATTCTGTAAGGTAGATGACTTACATAAGAGATGTAGTAGGAAATTCTAGGGTGTGAGGTTAGAAGACCTAAACAAGAAGTTCTTTGAGTATTTTATTTGATTTATTTGAATTTCAGAAATTCAAGTAATTGATACTAAATTTAAGTAATTCTAATTTACTTATAATTTATGGGGCAGATAGTATTTTAAAAGAACTTAATAGTATTTGTATTTTGATTCACTTTAAGGATTTGATGTCCTCATAAAAGAATGTAAGTTAATGTATGCTCAGTGATTACAAATATAAGCATTATAAACCTCCAATTAAATTCCAAATTTGAAATTCTGAAATAAAATGGGAGATTAATAAAACTGAAAGAAAACTATTTAATTAAAACTAAGAGTTGGTTTTATAAAAACCAATAAAATAGATAAACTTTTAGTTAATTTGAAATATAAGCATTATAAATTCTTTCTAAAAGTTGCTATTGTTATAGTATTTTTTAAAAATTTTTTTTGTTTTTGGATAGGCCGTATCTACAAGTGCTTGTTTACTGGCTCTGTGAGCTCACTATTGACACTGCCATTAGATATGCTGTCAACGTAAGTATAAAACAATATGATATGAAAAAGATGCTTGATTCAAATGATTCATTTTCTTCCCCTGCTTCCCTTTGCTTCCTCCCTTTCTTCCTTCTTTCTTCTTCCCTTTCTCCCTTTCCTCCCTCCCTCCTCTACTCCTTCTCATCTATTAGGGTTAAGTGACTTGCCTAGGTTCACACAGCTAGTGTCAAGCAAGTATCTGAGTAAGATTTGAATACAGATTCTCCTGACTCCAGGGCCAGTGTGCTCTATCCACTGCACCACCTAACTGTCCCCGGAATAATTCATTTTTACTGCTTATTTGTTTTTCTTCATATTAAAATTTAAGATTTCTCCCTTACCTTGTAGGAAAGCATATACTTTTTATAGCTCTTTCTATTATCTTTGAAGTAGCTGTCATTCATATTAGATTTGTAATTTTATAAATACATTGTTTATATAGGATATTCCATTTAAAGCTACATACTTAAAGGATGGTTTTATAACTTAAGATTTGTTTTCAGTAGAATAATTAATTTATATAGTAAGTTCACATTGAATTCATTAATGACTTTACAAACAAAACAAGTACTCCAATAAAACAGCAATTATCTTTGAGTTGAATTATATTGCATTTGTCTGTTTCATGACATTTATGATTATAATCTCTGATAACATTTCACCTAGTTGTCTTGGTGCTTCTTAATTCTAATGTGTAAAGTATTTGTAACTTTCTAAAAATAGGAGAGAGAGCACTTGGCTTCTTGTTAATAGTCTTCTTAGAAGCAATGTAAATTGTTGATCTCATTTCATAGGTTTGCCCATTTCAGATTTACTTGGTTCTTATATTTAGCCTTTAACTCTTTCTACTGATCCTTATTTTAATAAGGAAAAGACTAAAAAGATCTACGTAGAAGGATGCATTGAAAAATCTTCTAAAAGCACATATATCCTTGCAATTAACTTAAAAAGAAAAAATAGGAAAAGCATATTATTTTACCCTTTTAGTAGACTTTGTAGCTTTATTCCTCTTAGACTAATCCAGAATATTGTAGATCCCTTGCATGCACTGGAAGCATATTTTTTTTAAATTGCTTAAAACTGATCATTACATTTAGAACTTTAAACCTAATTCCCACAATGTGAAAAATCAAAGAGTTTTGCAACAGTATCTTATTAACGTTGTAAACTGAATTTAGATTGGATTAGAAATTTATTTCTTTATTACACTTGATGTAATTAAAAAAAAAACCTGACAGATATTTAAGGTTTGAAAAGTATTTTGCATATTTCACTTGAGCCTTGTGAAACAGATACTATAATAATAATAACCCCTTTTTATGGATAAGCTATTAACTTAAGTTTTGTGACTTTCTTGTGATCATGCACTAGCAAATATAGGAAACAGGATTCTTAAGGTTAGAATTACGTCTAATACAATGCAATTCTCTTTAAAATATAACTTCTGTGTCTGTTTCTCATTATATATAAAGTAGAAATTTTAAGAGGAATGAATTTTGAAATTTATGGAAGTTAAATGTTAAAAGTCCTCTCTCAGGAGGAAAAACACGGAAGGTTTATCATGAAGACCTGAAAGGAAAGTAAATAAAGGGCTTCTTAAAAGATAAGGCAATGAAAAATTAGAAGTAGAAAAAATATTATGAATGAATAAATTAAGAGAAAAAGTTGCATCTTGTTCTACCTTTGATTGATTTCTATGTTTCTTTTTTATTCTATGGTTGTTGAAGTCCAGAAAAGGCAAAAGTCTGGCATTCATATCCTGTACCAGGGAAACTTGGTCAGGACCCAAACAAATCATAAGTATTTGATATGCCTTAGATAAACTCCCCTAGAATTATGATGCAATCTAAGTGATACCTCCCTGGGGGAGAGGAAAAACCATCCCAGTTAGGCTTGGGATTACAGGGTTTTAAGTGTTTGGACTATAGACCTATTGAAAAAAAATTCCCAGAATAGATGAAGCCATTAAAAAAATAATGAATATAACACATCATATTTTTCATTTTTCCTTAATATTTTTCATCTATTTGGAACTTTCAACACACAAATCATTTTTTATAGTTTTGTTTTCTGAGTAATTGATAATTTATTGAAAATGTAGATGAAGTCATTTTAAATTATTTTTATTACTGTGGAAATAATTATGTATATATATTTTTTTTAATAGGGAAAATTTATTGGCAGATTGTTTGCAGGGTTGTTTTGTGGTGACCTGCACTCTTTGTGCATTTATCAGCCTTGTGTGGTTGCGAGAACAAATAGTCCATGGTGGAGCACCACAGTGGTTGGAACAAAATCATGCTCAACCTCTCAATGCTGCTGGACAACAAAATGAGGTAAGGTACTTGTTTCAACTTTAGTTGTTATGGAATTATTTCTGATTATTCATGATCTGAGCATCTATTTGCTTCCTTTCTCACGGTATATTTGTAAATTAATAATACATGTTGAAATAAGCAATGAATATATGGAGGAATATACTGAATTAATTTCTCTTTCTGTTACCTGGGATGATATTTAGTAATTCTCACTTGAAAATACAAAAGCTTTGTCCTATTCCCAGATCCGTTTCTGACTTGCTTTATGAATTTAAGAAAATAATTTTATTCTTTTCCCTCACCAAGCTTGGTTTCTTCAGTTAGAAAAAGCTAATCCAGTCAGAACTATGAGCAATGTTATAGTTAGAGAAGATGGAAATTTATGCTTCCACTTTTGTGATTACCTGTAGGAGTATCCTCAGTTTTTTTCTTCTTTATGTGGGTGTTAGCAGGCACAAGATCAGATATTAAAATGCCTGAAAAACAGTTGGTGGGCTTGATGAACATTTTAAAGATTATAGATTAATAAATGGATAATGTTTAACTTTATTTGGTAATTATGCTGACTGTGTAACTGTTTTGAGTACTCACCAGAAGTAGGGGAGAACTACAGGAAGATAACATTTTTAGACTATTAGGCATAAAACAATGATCCAAACTTTTGCCAAAAGTATCATTGTCACTTTGTATGCAGAAAGCTTTTGGTGTCCTACTTATCACTTTCCTTCACACAATTTGTTAAGTAGTGATAACACAAGTACTTAAAGATCTGTTAGCTGGTTAGAAGAATATATAATATATAAAAATATGTGTATATATTGTTAGTGACCAAGCAAGACCATTGGAAAGTACTAACTGGAACAGTTAATGAAAAGCAGGAAACTACTTAACTAAGAGGAATTTCAAGACTATATCTTGTATATCGACTGTATCTAGATATATATACTTCATCACTAATCTAGTTTATGGAATGTTAAATACTAATAAACTGCACTGTTACCTTTTTGTATAGTAAGTTGTTTAAAATATATGAATATATTCCAAATAATAAATGAAAGTTTATATATTTGGTATCAAATGAAGTAATTATTTTCTTACAAATTGATCAAAACAAAGTAAAACTAAGAAAAATTTTTCCACATATCTGGAATATCTCATCAATTTAGGCTCCAGGTGTGGGAAATGGTGCTGAAAATGTTGCAATTGATCAGCCTGCTAACCCACCAGCTGAGGATGCAGTAGTAGGGGAAAACCCTGAAATTCAGGAAGAACAAGCTGATGAAGAAGAGGAAGACAATGAGGATGAAGAGGATGCTGTAGTTGAAGATGCAGCAGATGCTAATAATGGGGCACAAGGTAACAACTATTGTAAGATAACATTTCTTTTTAAATTTAACCCAAAGAATGTTTTATTTATTTTTAATATTCATAAATCTTAAAATAGTTTAACTTACTATTCTTGTCTTTGCATGTTTTGTGTAGATTATAAATATGAACTGTCATATATATATGCATGCATACATACATATACTTAAGTGTTTTATAGGAAAGAATAAATGACAGCTAGATAGTATTTTTTGAAATGTTAATAAAATTTGAGCTAATTTATTAAATTTCTTCTTCCTAGTATTTCAAATAGATGTGTTTTGAAAGAATTAAAGTACCTTCCAGATACTATGCTTATAATGAATTTCTTTTTTACTTCCTTTTCAATAGTAAGATTAGGTTTAGTATATGTGTATAAGTGTAAGGTACTCAATTCAAATATAATTCCTATTAATATTTGTAGTGCAAAGTACCTCTAACCTATAATTATTATTTCAGATGATATGAACTGGAATGCTTTAGAATGGGATCGAGCTGCAGAAGAATTAACATGGGAGAGAGTGAGTAAGAGCCCTTTTTATAAAGTACTAGAAGTTGTAGGCTCTCATTTTCAGTAGCCTAAATTTTTAACTAAAATTAATTGTACTAGTTGGGGACATCCAGATATACTACTAAAACGTTAGTAAGTTTAGTAAGTTTAGTAAGTTATTATTTCTATTTAGATTGCTGGTGATTCAATAGACATTTTTAGAAAAAAAGTATTAATAGTATAGAACCACAGTTGGTTTTATTATAGGTGAATTTTGTGATATTAAAGTTTCTGTATTAGCCATCTTCATAAGTAATATAGTCTGTCCTAATATGCTAAAAGTGTTGAAAAGTATATTTTGAAGAATATATTACTGGATTTTTTTTCAGTGAGAAACAGTGCATTTTCCCCCCAAAAATTTACTTTATTTGAAGAAAAAAATGAAACAAAAGAGTATTATGTGCCTAGCAGAACATCAGGGAAGATACAAATATCAATTTAAGAAAGTATAAATATTAGTAGAAGAAATTACATTTATTTATTAATTTATTTCCTTGTAAATTGTTATTTTATTCTGTACCTCCTTTTCTAATTGCTTAACTTTTTTTTATATATATAAGCTTCTTGTTTTCTTGGATGGTTTTAATTTTTTTCTTTAGTTTTTCCTCAATGTCTCTCATTTGGTTTTTGAATTCTTTTTTGAGTTCTATAAATGCTTTCTGGAGATAAAACTATTTCACATGATTTTTTGGGGTAGAATTTCTAGCTTTTTTTTTTTTTTTTTTTACTAAAGTATCCTCTTCTGAAGACGAATCCTGGTCTTCTCTGGTCCAATAATATATTTCAATGGTGGGGTTCTTTCTTCTTTGCCAGCTTTTTTTTTTTTTTTTTTTTTTTTAAATAAGAGGTATTAATGTAAGTGCCTCTAATTGTGGAGAAGAAGGATGGTGCCATGTCATGCTTCCCTTCAGCTTTCTACTCTGATCAGGAACCCCAAACCAGGAGCTTCCCCTTCCTGCAAGTGCCATAGCCAGCAGCGTCCCTGTCCTGCTGCTTCTATACTCACCAGGTACTGGTTCCTTTTTGCCCAGGGCCTTGTCTCTGCCTCAAAGCTGGGCCTGGTGTTCTCAATCAGTTGAAGTTCACTCTGTATTCCCAGACAAACCCCCAATGGACAAACAGTTCAGGATGTGAAAGTCTTTGTGATTCCTGCTGAGGTTCCGGCCACACCCAGCCATCCCAAGGGGTCCCCACTTAATGTTTCTGGAGAGCTAGCCCGGAAGTGTCTGCACTTCAGACAGGTTAATCCCCTAATCCCAGCCTGGGTCTTTCTTCAGATCTTGTTGGGTTATATCAGAAGGACCTCAGTTCTGCCCCAAATCTTGGTTTTTCACCAGTTTTTGTTCAGGTGCAAATTTGTTCTGTTTGTGGGGGAAATCTGGAGAGCTTAAAATTGACCAACTTTCTCTGCCATCTTCCCAGAATCCTCTCCCCAAAACTAGTGCATTTTGAGGGCATTTTAAACTTGTATTACAAATCATTGCTAATTTTAGTTGAATTATTAAGTACTCTTTCAAAATGTAAGATGATAAATTCATGTGTAAATAGAATGATAGTTTCAAACATGGCTGTACTGATTGTGCTAATGAAATATGTAATGCTAGAACTAAGTACCCAAGATACTATGTTTATTTAGACTTCTTTCAGGGAAGTGGGGAAAAAAATGTCATTCTAATCAATGAAATATACATGAATGGAAATGATCTAATATGGATTCTTAGTACTTCCTTGGTAAGCAAAAATGTGTAAAGGTAAAGAAGGTTCTTTAAAATAGAAAAGCTTACTGACTTATTATATAATTATTTTAATTTTTTTTCCCCTTAGATGCTTGGACTTGATGGGTCACTAGTTTTCCTAGTAAGTAAATTTATCCTGTTTTAAGAATGGAATTGTGTTTTACTTCTTTAATCCCTGTTTCTCTTGATAATTTGAATGTCTTAAGATTTATAGCAGTGCAACTTAAAAATAGATTTTTGTTATCTTTAGTTTTTATATTGCCTAGATTTTCCCTGTATACCTCCCTTCTTCCTGCCAGAGCCATATAGCAAATATATATTTTTTTAATTTTAAATTTTATTTTATTTAATAATAACTTTGTATTGACAGAATCCATGCCAGGATAATTTTTTTACAACATTATCCCTTGCACTCGCTTATGTTTCGTTTTTCCCCTCCCTCCCTCCACCCCTCCACCCCAAGATGGCAAGCAGTCCTATATATGTTAAATATGTTGCAGTATATCCTAGATACAATACATATTTAGCAAATATTTTTTTAAAGAAGAAAAAGTTGAGCAAAACTAGTTAATATATCCCCAAAATATGATGTTATTCAGTATTCCACATTTGTGAACTCCTTGTCTCTGAAAGGGAATAAGGAAGAGGATTATTGAACAGGGTGGTTTTATGCTTTAGATTACAAGACCACTTAACTTTTGTTTAGTATCAAGAAAATTGTTTGTTTATATTTATTGTGTGAAAATGCATTTTAAAGAAAAATATTTCTAATTTTGAATAAAAGTTTAAAATATTTATTAAGATTCTACTATATGAAGAACTTTGTTCAGTGCTGGGAAAAATATAAAGATAAGGCATAGACCCTTATTTCAGTCTAATGAGAGAATATGATAAAATAATTGTAATATAAATTGGAACATAAGTGATTAAAATAAGTATAAATCAGAAATGCAGCACAAATATCTAATAATCCAGTCATTTTTTTTTACAATTCAATATTTAGAAAATGATGAAACCAAAGCAATTCTTCGAGTATACAATGGGAAAAACTTTAATGCTGTTCTTTGTTATCTTCATTCCATTAAATTTCAATTCTAATTTTTTTATATCCAAGAAACATTTTTTAATGTTTCTAAAATACCAGTCAGATATTATCTGTCAGAGGTTATATTGAGAGATCTGACCCTGCTCTCAGGCTCTCCAGGGCTAAAAATATGATATAAAGTTATATGTGTGTATGTGTGTATTTTAAGGTCATTAGGTCCTAAGAAGTAGAGAAATTTCATGTATGGGAAGATAGCCATTATGAAGGCCTATGGATGGGATATAGAATATTGTATATGAGAAACTGTAAGAAGGTCTGTTTTGTAGCATCATAGAGTAAATGAAAGGAAATAATATATAAAACTGGAAAAGTAATTTCTGCTATGTTATGAAGAGCTTTGACTACTGGTAGAAAAATTTATATTTGATCCCAGAGGTTGGAAGGAATCATGGACTAAGAAATTTTGGCAAGATGTGTGGCTTAGGAAAATGACTTTGGAGTAGGAAGATGAATAAAGTATAGAAACCAATTAGAAGATTATTATAATAGTTCCAAGTGAGGAGTGGTGACTTGAACTGAGAGTAGCTGCCTGAGTTAAGAGAAGAAAGTGTGTGTGTATACACACACACACACACACACACACACACACACACACACACATATATATATATATATATATGAAATGTACAGAAAGTGAAAACAGCTAAATTTGGAAAATAGTTGGCTATATGGAAGGAGAGAAAGTGAGGAATCAACATTGACAACAAAGTTCATATCTGGATCACAGGAAGAATTGTAATAACCTTGGAAGTGACAGGGAGATTTGGAAGATAGGTGCTTCTGGGGATTTTTCTTTTTTTAATTTAATTTTTTATAGCTTTATATTTTTCCGAATACATACAAACATTCACCTTTGCAAAATCTTGGGTTCCAAATTATTTTTCTCCCTCCCCCCAGGGACTTTTCAAAAAGAAAAGTATATTATTTTTTGATTTGTTGATTTAGAGATGCCTTTGGTATATCCAGTTTGACATGTGTAAGGTATGTAGATCTGGGAGTTAACTGTATGCAGATCATTATTAAATCCATTATAGCTGATGAGTTCACCAGTTGAAAGAGTATAGAAAGAATTCCCAAGACAGTCTTGTAGTATTCTCTTAAAGGGTATAGCATGGATGATAATACAGCAAAAATAAAATAAAATAAAATAAAATTCAGGAAGAATGGTCAAACAGTTAAGAAGAGAACAAGATAACATGAAAACCCAGAGAGTAGGGAGTCATAAGCAGTGGCCAAGAGGTCATGAAGATGGAAGATTAAGAAAAAGCTAGATTTGACAATCAAAAGATCATCACTAACTTTGGACAGAGAAATTTCAATTGAGTTTGCATAACTGCAAAGGGTTAACAAGTGAGAAGAAAGGATGGAGTCAGACAAGGAAGGGTATATTGCTTTTTTATAGAAATTTGACAATGAAAGGGAAAAGAGGTAAGATATAGGATGTTAACTTAAAAAGATGGTAGGATCTAGCAAGGGTTATTAAAGATGGGGGAGACATGGACTTGTTTAGGTATGTTTATAGGAAGGAACTGATTGATAAAGATGAGGATAAAGATTAACAATCGAAAAGCAGTGATCTAGGGGCCAAACTGTAAAGATACATGGCAAAAGGTGTGTATGGTATCTTTTATTTTAAATGTTATTTTCATTTGAACTGGTTTATCTATTTAGGTAGAAGATGGTAATCAAGAAGCTGAAATTAAATCGCAAGCCAATTTGTTTTACACAGAGAGAAACTATAATGTGCCCTTAGTATCTCATAGGCCTAGCCAGCTCTCACAGACTAGTTATTTGCTTATAGGTGAAATTAGGTTATATTTATTACTTTAAAAACAAAACCAAAAAAACAATTTTGACTCTTAGAAAAAAACAGCTCATTTCACAATAGTAATATGATGGCATTATCTGTTTACAGGAAATTAATTACAGAGTTTGCTTTTCAGAATACTTTGTTTAATAATTTAATAAAATATATTAAATTGTTTTAAATAATACTATTGAAAGTATCAAACATTGCATTAAAAATTATTTATTGAGTTTTCCTAGAAAAGTTTCATTGAAATATTGTTTTTTTTTTTTTGTTAGAATACTCTAAGACTTTAGGTTTGAAAATTTAAGAATTAAAATTTTTCTAATTAAAAGTTACCTATATCTAACACTTTGTGTTACTTAAATTTACAATGTGAACTAAGCAAAGTCTTGTTATATTGGCTTGTAATTTTGTCCTTTGAACTTATTTTTATTAGTATGTTTTTTTTTAAAGGAACATGTCTTTTGGGTGGTGTCTCTGAATACATTATTTATTCTTGTCTTTGGTAAGTATTCAATTCAGCAAACCTTGATTAGCTGCCAGCTCTTTTAAGGTGCTGGACTAGATAAATGCTAGGGATACAAATATGGAAAATACTGATGTATCCACTGGCTCATATTTTTCAAATACAACTCTTTGTTAGGAAGCTGTATTTTAGATTATGGAATATTGTTTTGGATCCTTTGTTTATTTTTTTTAAACTGTAATTTTTGACTTAGAAATATTTGGCAAAAAATGTCTCATATATAAATAGCTGTCCTATTTTAAGAATTCCTACTTTGACTGCTTAAATTCTCTTATTGTCCTGTCCCACTACTAGAACTGACTCCTGCTACCACTGTTTTAGCAAATTGACATCATTACCCTTTGTTCACCCTGATCATCTAGCTAATCTGACCTGTCACCAATCCATTTCATCTTCCTGCTGTTAGAAATACCTGAAATTCTGCTCCCATCCTCATCATTCTCACCCTTCATTTCTACTCCATGTACCTGTCTTGGTTCTAATTTTACTCTTGCATTCTTCACCTGTAGCTAACTTGTTATCTCATCCAAGTGCTAAAAATGACCCATTTTGTTACTATTAACTTCACTTCTTGTCTCCACAGGCTCTCTAGTTCCATAACCCCTGGTCTATTTCTTTAGTAGAATTCCTTTTCTCAAGCTATTAGAGCGGTCTCTGCTTTTCTATTCATAAACTTTGCCCCAGGAGCCATGACCGGTGTCTTGAGCTAGGTGTGCTTCCATCTCCACTGCCCAACAAAGTTTTTGCCAGTGAGAGGAGAGAATGGAGTAGTTTGGGGGTAGTGTATGGTATCTTTCTTCCTCTTTATGATTTCTTAATAGTGAAATAGAGATTTTAACATTAATTGCTGAACACATTTTCCTATCAAAAAGTTGTTATAAATGGTAGTTAAATTCATTGATATCATTGGTCAGCAGTGTAAAATAGTGAAAACAATGCCAGATTTATCATTAGAAGACCTGGATTTGATTCTATCTCTGTAGGACCTTAATGGAATCATTTAATAGAAATGACAATGCCATCTAAATTAATTTATGGATTTAGTACTAATAACATTCAAACTTATCAATGGGATATTTTTTGGAAGTAGACAAAATAATGTCAAATTTTTTACTGTAATTTTAAGTATTTTTCCCATTGACTCCTAAAAGTAAATAAATTAGTTATTCATTATCCTTTCATTTGAATTTATTAATATTGGAATCTGTTGCAGTGAGTTTTTTAAATAAGCCACTTGTATTATTTAGTCAAGCATTTTTAAGTGCCTGGTATGGGCTAGATTCTGATAAAGACAAAAGTTAGGACATCAGTGAAGTCCAGCATTATGCAGTATTCAATATCATTATTCCTTCAGACCTACAAAAATGAAAGGTATGTTCTTACTTTTTTGGAGCTTACTGGGCTTGACTGTGGTTTTTTTATAGCCAGTAGCTCCTCTTTTTCTGGAGAGAGGAATGAATCAGATCAATTGATTTGAAATATAATGTACATGGATAGTCCAGGAAGATAGGCAGCTTTGATCACGTATATATCAGAAAAATTTGAAAATGAATACCATTCTCATATCCTAGTTCTTGTCATCTTATCCCATATTTTTTATGATGGCAAAGTGTAGACTGTTCCAGAAAAAGGTATTATTTTGAAGTTTTCATGTTTTAATTTTTTTTCTTTTAGCATTTTGTCCTTACCACATTGGTCATTTTTCTGTTGTTGGCTTGGGATTTGAGGAATATGTAAGTATAATGGATTAAAAAACTTTTAAAGACATTTTTAAAAATTACTCTTAAGTATTTGGCAACTTTGGGACAAATCTTGAGGCATAAAATATATCTTTTTTTTATATTTCGAGAATGGTTCTCAGACAAATGTAATTGATCCTTTATTTTTATGTTACATTAGTGTAATCTTTTACACTTCAGTAACTTCATTTAAGTTTGTAAAATGAGTATCTTGTAATAAATGTTCACAAATAATAGCTGTAATTAATGAAGATAGGAGGAAGACATTCAGACTAGTAATACAGAAGTACTGGTATATTGCACTTTTTCCCCTAACCCATCTAATTACATTGAGACTATTGAAAAGCTTTCTCTTAATGATTTCATATCCTGAAAAATAACGATAGCCAATGGTATTCTCTAATCTACTACCCTTATCTTTTTCTTTTTCTTCTATTATCATAGTCAAGTTTATTGTTTTTCCAAAAAGACCTGATTTCTAATTTTCTTCATCAGTATACTTATGACACTTTCATCAAAAGAAAAGAGTAATCCCTCAACCTTTAGCAGTAAATTACTACCAATTTAGAAATGAAAATATCATGGCATATGAAATTTAACATAATCTGAGATGTGGGTTATGGGGAACAGCCAAGATGAGGAGAGATATTTTTGATGGGTATTTTTGTTCTTGAATAAGGTAATTTTATTTGGAATATAAAATAATAAGTATCTTTAAGTAATATCTCTAATATCTGCATCATGTGTAAGAGCTTAAGATTACTCTGGAAAAAAGTAGAAAGAAAGCTTCTTGTATTTTCAAAGCAAAAATAGATATGTAGCATGGGAATTTATTATTTTACCCTGTAAATAAACAGAATGTCTTAGAATCTGAATAACAACCCAAACAAATGTTCCTATTTTTCCAATTTAAATGTTCAGCCACTCAATATATAAATAAATGTATATGTATTCTCAAGTTTTGAAAGTTTTGCACTGATGTCATTTAATGGCATATTTTAATTCCTCAGATTTTTTTTTTTAACTATGTATTCTTCTTTAACATATAGCAGACAGCAAGGGATGATGATTTGGGTTGTATAAATTTAGAGAATATCTAAATGAAAACTTAGAAGGCCTTATACTAAAATATGTCCTTTGAATATTTAGGTTCCAGCATCTTGAATTGTTCATTTTTTTTCTTTCTAGGTCCAAGCATCTCATTTTGAAGGCCTAATTACAACAATAGTTGGCTATGTACTTTTAGCAATATCACTGATAATTTGTCATGTATCCTTGAACAAATTGATTTAGTTAATAATGGTAATTTGTAGATTTATCTTTACATGTCCTCTGCTTGGACTTGAAGGTCCAGTGGTTTTTAGGGCAAAATAGAAGAATCTTCCATTTGGCTTTTAAAGTCCATACCAGTCTGGCTTCACCTTATGTTACTCCCATTTCCATTCCTGTTCTTAGGCTGTCCTCTGTGTCTTAATACATTCCTAGAATTCATGAATTCGTTGAAATTTGTCTTGAGAAAACAACCTATAAGAAGCCTATCCATCTAGTGACTAGTGCCCTCCTTCCAGGAATCGTTTTGGATAGTATATTAAATTACTATGTAGTTGTTGATTCCCACAAAAAAAAAGGTTTGCTCTTTGAAGCCAGGAATCTTTTGCTTTTGTCTTTGTATCCTTGACACCTAAACAATGCCTGGCTTACAGTAGTCTTTTAAACTGAGTTGAATCTTATAATAACTTTAATTACTGCTCAATAATTCTCTTTATAACTACTTATCTGTGAGAGGTTAAGCTTTGGTAGCTGAGATTATTTTCTTATCTTTTAATATCTGCGTGGTAAAAAATGTTAAACTGATAGTCAGAAGATCTGGGTTTGTATGCTTAGTAATATCATGGGCAAGCCATTTAAACTTCTCATATTTGTAAAGTTAAAGAACGGTTTCCAAATTATGCTCTTTGAAAATCTTTTGCAAATGGAGGACATGAGAGCTATCTAAAATTATTTGAAAGGTATTATACAAAGATTAGGTCCATTGCACTTGTACTACAGCAAAGGGCTAGAATCAGTAAGTGAAAGTTTAAAAAAAATTAGTTTTTGATTTGCCATAAGGAAAAATTTTATAAAAATCACTTTCAAAAAAAAAAAATGAGAGACCTTAGGAATTGGTTTCCTTTCACTGGTGGTCTTCACACAATGACTGATTTCATATTGGGGATATTGTAGAGATTATTATTCAGTTAGAGGTGGGTGTGTAGCCTCTTGAAGTCTCTTTCAATTCTAAGAGTTTTTGATTCTGTAACCTTTTTCTTTCTAATTGGATATTAACTTTGTTTTGCTCCTGTTATTTCAGTATTTGATAGTATGCATACATATTGTTACAATCAGTAACCAGTGAATTCCTTTGTCAGATACAGTTTTATATTTTACAGTGTTTAGTTATTATCATGTATAGCATTTTCTAACTCTTTAAAAAGTTGTTTATGTTATACAGGGGAGATACTTCTAATATTTTTCTTTTATTTCTTACTCTTTAAAGTTTATTCTGTTTTTCAAAATTAGTAAGCATTTCTTTTTCTCCACCTTTCCCCATTGAAAATAAAACAAAATCCTTATAACAAATATGCATAGTTAAATATAACCAATTCCCATTTTATTCATGTTCAAAAATGTATGTTTCATTCTGCATCTTGAGTCTCACTTCTGTCAGGAAGTGGGTAAGCATATCTCTTCAATTTCTTTGACTCTTAGTTGTCATTGTATTGATCTAAATTCTTAAGTCTTTTAAAATTGCTTATCTTTATGATGTTATCTTATAAACTATTCTAGTTCTGCTCATTTCTGCATCAATTCATAGAAGTCTTCTCAAGTTTTTTGAAATTGTCTCTTTTGCCATTTCTTATGACACAATAAAATTAATTGTATACCTTAGTTTCTTCAGCCATTCCTCAATCGATGGACAACACCTTCATTTGCGCTTCTTTGCTGCCACAATAATTGTTGCCATACATAATTTTTCTATATATGGGTTCTTTTCATCTTTCTTTAATCTCTTTGGGATATAGACTTGTTAGTGTTACAATTAAATCAAAAAGTTCATACATGTGGACATAGTGCCTAATTTCCAAAATTTACTAAATTGATTCACAGCTCCACCAGCTACATGTTAATGTTCTTGTTGTCCTGTAGCTCCTCCAACATTTGTCAAATCTTTTTGTCAACTTGATAAATCCGAAGTGGAAGCTCAGAGTGTTTTAGTTTGTTATTTTTAGAGATTGGGGCATTTCTTTTTCAAGTAGTTCTTGACAGCTTTAGCTTGAAATTCTTCCTTTCTGTGGTTTCTTTTATATCCTTTGACCATTTATCAATTAGAAAAAGACTTCATTTCTTAATCTTGAACCATATTTTCTATTAATATATTGTTCTTCTCCCATGCACAGATTTATGTTGAAGTCACCAAATATTAATATTGACCTGGTCCAATTCTTCAACTCCAAAAGATGTTACCCTGTAAAATCAGTTTTATTTGCGGTAGTTTTTTTGCTTATGCTTATCATGAGTACAGCAAGCTGACATGACTCCAGTATCCCAAGAAATTGTTTCATTTTGCCTTTATATGAATAATGAAACCAATTCAACCAATTACTTTCTTTGTCTTTCCAAAGAGAACCTGTAAGCTATCTTTCTCATTTGTTGCATCTTCTTTATGTTTTTGTGTAATTATTGTTATGACAACTTAAGTATCTATTTTCGACTGTACATCATCATGCTACATGCTTAGGACACAGACAAAACAAAAACTAGTTCGTGCCTTCCAGGAGATTGCAAGTTAATAGAAAGTTAAGAGTACCAAAAATTAAATTTATGTTTATGGATTGTCTAAAACAATATTTACCACCAATAAATGAAAGTTTGTAACTGAGTGCATTGTCCATGTGCTCGTTTTGATATTTTGTTGAGTTTTTTCCTTGACTAGATGAAATAAATAGGGTTTGGCAGCTCTTGTGAAATTTCAACGATCTCGTCGTTTACTAGGAGTCTGCTATATTGTTGTTAAGGTAATTTAAATATTTTTTAAATAAAACTATTGAAAATATTTATCTGTTCTATATTTATCACTGTATTGATGAAATTTGTTTTTACTTAAGGTCTCTTTATTAGTGGTAGTAGAAATTGGAGTGTTCCCTCTCATTTGTGGCTGGTGGCTAGATATATGTTCTCTGGTAAGTATTGTATTTTTTGATTATTATCTTAATTTAAGATTTCAGTCACGAAATTACTTTTGAAAGGTTACTTTTGAAGGAAAGTATGAGTCTTTATCAACTAGGTAATTTTTTTGCCCTGAAAATTTAACTAACATGTAACTAAGGAGTCTTCAGAAATCAGGTTTATGTCTAATCATCAGGCTATATAAATAAGATATAATTGTAATAGGAATTTTTTTATAGTATTGTACTTTAATACACAGTATTTTTATGCTTTTAATAACAGGTAAAGGGTAATAACAATATTAGCCATTTTAACACTAATTTTTTTTCTAGTATCAAGAAATACAGATAATTAAAAAAGGAAGATGAAAAATTAATAAATTAGGAGTTTGTGCTGTTATCTATAATTTATATTAATTAAAGACTTTTTCATTAGTCTTAATGTCAGTTTGTAAAAGATAAGATTTCAAAAAAGTTTAAATCTCTATCTATGATTTCAGTGATATTAGGGAATCCTATCGAAGAAACTTCATTTATGGGTGCTAACTGGCTATTTTTCAACACCTTATTTATACTTCCACTATGTGTCAAAGTCAGTACTTGAACCTAGGTCTTCTTGACTTGGTACTTAATACATTATGCTCTGCTGTTTAGTCTACTCTACTCTTACAATTTTATAAATAAGGGTCTAGAAATATGAATTATCTGAGGTTTTGAATCTTATATAAATGATATAGATTTCAAACCCACATTCTCTTAGCTCTAAATCCATAGGTCTTTCCTTTTTATTACTGTTACTTGTATTTATAATTTGAAAAGCTATTGGCTTTTTGAAATACTTATTATCCCTTTAATTATTGCTGTTAATCATTATTTTTCCATTACCCAGCAGGCAGTTTTACAATTGTTAAACTGAGTTGCATGGCCAAAGTAAATTGATCACCCAAGGGACAGTTCTGTGGATTCTTATATCTTAGATCTGTTCTCAGAGCTTTTATAGCTTGATAGAATATGCCAGAACTTTCAGTCTTCAAGTAGCCAAGACTATCTCCTTGTCAGAGTGAGACATTAAAATAGGACTTTAGTAAATAAAATAGTCATAGTCATGATTATTAAGTACTTTGAATCAGCTAGTGTCACAGTGGATAGGGAGTTGGTCCTGAAATCAGAAAGACAAATTCAAATCTGGTCTCAGACACTTAATAACTATATAACCCTGGGCAGGTCATGTTTTCTCACTTGTAAAATGAAAACAGTAATAATACCTACCTCCTGGGATTGTTGTAAGAATCAAATGAAATAATCTTTGTAGAAGTGCTTAGCACAGTTGCTGGCACATAATAGGTACTATATGAATATTTATTTCCTTCTTTTTTTCAGAAAGAATTAGAAATATTTTGAAGTAGTGTTGTATCTATAATCAAGAAAAAAGAATCATTACTTGTATCAGCATCTTCCATCACAGAACTATAACAAAATATTATTTAATTTGCTAGGTTTTTTTTTTTTTTTTATGTTATTCTTAGGTGGCATACTGCCAAGCATGTGAATATATTATTAGCACATAATCTTTAGTTTTCCTTTGGAAAAACATTACATTTTCTCTATATTTAAAACCATTTTAAATTTTGTTTATGAGTCTCTAGAACACTTTCCCAGTCTGTTACAAAAAACAGATGTGACACTGAAACATAGAATGGAATTTTTGGTCTAAAATATGTTAAATGTATATATAAACATTTTATTTTGTTTCTTTATTTAAAAAATGAAATCTATAAATTGGGCAGATTTAAACTATAGAAAAGATTGCTTCTACTTTATTTTCTGCTTTGGTTCAGGAAATGTTTGATGCTACTTTGAAAGACCGAGAGTTGAGCTTTCAGTCTGCTCCAGGAACCACGATGTTTCTGCACTGGCTAGTGGGAATGGTCTATGTCTTCTACTTTGCTTCTTTCATTCTTTTACTAAGAGAGGTAAGTTCTCAGAAAAATAGTTATTAAATTGTAAATTGGTAAAAAGTATCACTGCCATAAATCCTTATTACAAAAGGATTATGGATGTTTTTGTGTATGTTAGTAATGACCACTTTTTTTTTTCTCATTCAAGAAATGATAAGATATGTGAATTTAGCTTAACTTGAGCATTAAAAAGGATCATAGAGTTTATCTAAGAGTTAAGAGTTCAGTTTTACTATTAGTACTATTAATGGATGATCTTTGTTCATTGACCATGTACGCATTTTGCTAGAGCAGCTGAATTATATCATTCTTAACATTTTTACTATGAATGAAACCACAAGAAAGAAGGAAGTTTCAACCAAAATATAAAGATGACTCAGAGTTACTCAGAAGTAATGAAAAAAAGGTAGTAGAATAAGTATCATCAAAGTCAACAAGAAACATTTCTTGAACTATTTGATTTTCATGTATTACAGTACTAATGATATGCAAATTAATTTGAAAAAGACCATCATGAAAGTAATTGCTATTTATGCAAGAATATCAGTGGCTGAGGATGACTTAGAAGAGAAATTATATGAAGGACTTGGTAATACCTTCCAAAATAGATCAGTCTACACTTTGACACTCATGACAGAAGGAAGACTAAAATCCAAAACTCCATCTGACTTATTCCAGTACTTCTGTGAGCTCTCCTATTGGTTTGTATTGAGCTATTAAGTTAATATGATTAAGGTTATCAAAAGATTAAAACTTATCCAAAATCAAATAGCTTTTGTGTGTGGTAATAGTAAGACTAGAAACAGGTCTCTCAAAATACTTATTTGCAAGTAGTATCAACTCTCATGTAATTTATTTACTAGATGATTTACTAGGCAATTAATTTATCTTTTTTGCTTAGGATGACCACTTCCCTTGTAATTTTTTTTTTTTAATTATTTTATTTTTTTTTTTTTTTGCTGAGGCAATTGGGGTTAAGTGACTTGCCCAGGGTCACACAGCTAGACAGTGTCTGAGATCATATTTGAACTCCCGTCCTCCTGACTTCAGGGCTGGTGCTCTATCCACTGCGCCACCTAGCTGCCCCTTTTTTTTTTTTTTTTCACTTCCCTTGTAATTAACCAACATTGGACATTTTAAAGCAGCCTAATTTGAAAATTATAATTTAATACAATGTCTTTTTCTTGGTGATATTTGGTTTTTGGAAATCTTTTGTCTTCCCAGAAGAACTATGTTAGCTTTCTGTTTTTTTTTTTTTTTTTTTAAACATCTTATTTTTAGGTGAAAATATGATGGCCTAGAATTTTTGCCACAAGAATTGTAGTTAAGCTTGCTGGCATGTAGATTAAAAATTACATTCTCTTGTTTTGAAAATTAGAATAATATTTGCCCTCCAGCCCAATCCTGGGCTCTCCAAACAATATTGGTATCATTTCAGAAAAGGGAATATCATTTGATTTTCTTCTGGATCAGTTAAATTCATCATCCTTATAAATTCTCAAACCAAAATTCCCTTCCATAGCCAACATTCCTCTCATCATGTATTCTCTCTTTTCCAATGTAATATAAACTTGTAGAAAGTATAGAAGTAACCACAAAGAGAAGTAAATATTACTGCTTGGCCATAGCCTCTGCTTCTCATTGCTCAAGACCCTGTTGCTACACTGAAAGCTACTGTCTTGTCCTTACCCAATCATTGATGCTCCCTACTCCTTTTGCAAACTGGAATATTTATTTCCATAATAACTCAAAGAGCAAGTCTTGATAATGGAAAGATAAGGAGGGGAAGAAGTTTTAAGCAATGCAAATGTTGTTTTAGTTAATTTTTATAGTGACTGGGTCATTTCAGTCAGATGTGTTTGATATTTAAAAAAGACTTCAGTGTCATTAAAGATTATGCAGATAAGATCAAGTAGTGTTTGCCTGTATAGATCAATACTCAGAAATACCCAAAGATACAGGGTAATCAAATATTCCATTACAGAACTGTTCTGGAATGCTGTAATGCATAAGAGAGTATAAAAAGAGATACAGACAATGATAGCAGTAGTAGATTACATCAGTCAACTTTTAAAAGATAACTGTTCATGATTGGGAGAGAAAATTTCTTGATTGCTGAAAAAGAACAACCACTGTATATTGTGAACAAAAGGATACAGACAGCTGTCTCAACTTTTTATGACTTTTTTTGCCTTTTCTGCTTTGGGTCTATTTCAAAGCCAGAAAGTTTTAGTGGAAACAATATAATTTTAGTTACTATAGAATTATGCTCCAGATATGGTATACTAGAGATCTCTAATGAATTTTCACCTGGCTCATGCTTGGTTGGACTCAAGATAAATGTAATGTTCTTCTTCAATACATAGTATTTGAAATGAGAGAGGAATTGACAGACCTTGGCTATATTATAAAACTAAGTAGTCCAACAGTTTATAAGTTAAAAAAAAATATAATAAACTTTTTACATGCTGACTGTGGTAAAATTCAGATATATGTTTTTATGTGTACAAAAAATACCAGCAGATTACCATGTTATAGCCATTGACAGTCTTTTCAGATTTTAAGGATTTGTTAATTCCAAACAAGCTCAAGCAGTTTGCATTAGATTTGCATCCTAAATAATTGCAAAGAGTTTCATCATAGGCCTGATTCTTCTGTTGTTGCTTCTGGACAGCACACTGAAAGCAGCTGCAAGTAGTCCACTAGAGAGCTTCTTTCAAAAACTGGCACCCAGAGAATATAGATATACCATATCAAGGAATTGAAATGAACTTTAAAAACTTGGGGGGGAAATTGCAAACCTTTTAAGCCCCAGCATCAGATTATGAAGTGGAAATAGTAAGTTTATATTTTTATAATTTTACATGTATTTTTATTTTGAATATACTTCACAAAAAACTTTTGAGTTCTTAATTCTGACAAATCAGATTGTATGATTTGGAGGTCATTCTTTAAAGAAAAATGTATCAGATATTCCATTTTTTTTTTGCGTTTGCCTTTGTCCTCTAAAACATTTATAAATCCAATGGAGGGTTGGATTCTGCAAACCCTCTTAGATATTGCCAGAAGATAGCCATCTCCTCCAGGTCACGGATTGCCTTTAGCCTTTCTTATTATTCCCAGTGTTGCTTGGCACAAAGTAGAAACTTACTGTGTGCTTATTGACTATTAATCTATGCTGACCCATTAAATAAGACTCAGGATGCTTTTTATGTAGCCTGTTAGCATGAACTCATTTTTTTTTCCCCCTTTCCTTTGTATAGGAACAATTTTGTTGATACTATCATTGTCACCTTTCTCACAGCGTAAAGGGTATATATTCATTCTTGAGAGAGGAAAAAGAGGCAAAAGGTAGTGATTGTCCCAGTTTTTTATATGAATCCCTAGCACAGTGCTTTGCACATAGTAAGGGCTAAATAAATTCTTTTTAATTCACTCATTGCCAAAGTGATAATAAGAGCCTTTCACCCCCTATTTTTCCATTGTACTTTGTCTCATGCATATAACTAGGTCCTGATTAGTGCAAATAATATATTTTCTTCAAGTGGCTTCATATATTCAAATTCATATTATTTAAAGTTGTAATTATGTAAAATAGTGTGATTGATTTGAATTAATTCGATTTAATCAAACACAGTATTAATTGAAATAATGTGCCCACTTTGGGAATTTATTATTCACATTAATTGGAACCTGGTTGTATCAGGAGAACTTGATCAGTGCATTTTTATATTTTTGAATTTATTTTTTATAGGTGCTGAGACCTGGTGTCTTGTGGTTTCTAAGAAATTTGAATGATCCAGATTTTAATCCAGTACAAGAAATGATTCACTTGCCCATTTATAGACATCTTCGAAGATTTATTTTGTCAGTGGTAATGAAACATTTTTCTTTAGTTCTTAAAATAAAATGTCACTCTTTATATATATATACACACACTTGCCTTAACACTTATTACATTCTTTCTATACTGTTTTTCTGCTATATCACAAGGGACTTTTCCCCCTTTAAAACAAAAGAACATAACTTTATTTTTATTTATTGTTCTGTTAAAAATAAAAATTTTACATTGAAAAAATAAAATGGTTTCTTTAATATAAATGCAAAATTAGTTGTAATAGTTGAAATTTGCATAGTGTTTTAAAGTTCCCAAAACATTATAGATCAGCCCTATGACCTTATGAGGTAGGTACTACAGATTTTTTTGACTTGGGCCTGTGATTTCTTTATTGTAGCAAACTTTCTGTAAGAAAATCTCCTTTTCCAATTCAGAGCAAAACTGAGAGTTATGTATGAGCTTATATAATTTTTCCTTGCCTCCATAACCAAATTATTAAAGATGGAACTTGAACCTAGATATTATTGACTCCAGAGCTGGCTATTTATCCACTATGCTGCACAGACATATAAACATGCACACACACATCTAGATGCTGGCAATGCCAGATCTGGAGTCAGGAAAACTCATCTTCCTGAGTTGAAATCAGACGCTTAATAGCTTTATGATCCTGGGTAAGTCACTTAACCTTGTTTGCTTCAGTTTCCACATCTGCAAAATGAGCTAGGGAAAGCAATGGCAAACCACTTCTGTATCCATTCAAGAAAACCCTAAATGGGGTCCCAAAAGGTTTGACACAACTGAAAAATCGCTGAACACCAACATTAATATTCACACTTTATAAATAATAAAAAAGGTTCACTTGACCAGGTGATACAGCCAGTGTTAGGTGAGACTGCTATCTTTGTTACTAGTTTTTACTGTTCCTGATGTGCAAATGTCTTTCACTGAAGAAGACTGTTTGCTCATCTATGAGCTTCCGAAAGCTACTGAGAAGTATTTTATACTTAATTACACAGCTTTATATGTCAGAGGCAGGACTGGCACTGAACTCATCTTGACTCCAGGATCACAATCCCATCTCTCTGTCTCTCTTGTCTGTCTGCCTGTCTCTCTATATATCTATATAGATATATAGATATAGACATACACTTGCATGCACATGCATACACATACATACTACCTTTAGTTTCCTCTATAAGATCAATCTGATAAAGTATAATTCATCTTTCCATATGGTCCTGACTATAAAGAAAAGGACAGTAGACTTTTATAAACTGGCATAATTTGGAAAATTTATCATAACTTTTTTAACTTAAAGGTTTGACTTGTCTCAAATAAGTTGTTATAGTTTAGTGTTATTTTACTTGTTGCAGATTGTCTTTGGTTCCATTGTCCTTCTTATGTTGTGGCTCCCTATACGTATTATTAAGAATCTGCTGCCCAATTTTCTTCCATATAATGTCATGCTGTACAGGTAAGCTTTTTGTATTTGAAATTTCCTTCTTCAAAATGTGTATTTTGCATTCTGAGTCTGTGTTTTATTTTGTTGATTTTTCTTAGGAAAATTTCTGGGGGAGGGGTAAGTTCATGAGGTTAACTTAAATTTTGGAACTGATAAACATTACTGTAGTATATTCATGCATTTTCAAGAAAATAAAATTTTAAAATAATATCATTTATTTAATATTAAATTGTTCAGAACATAGTATGTGGCATCAATTTTGTATATCAAAAAATAGTACTTAATTATTTCCTAATAGTATCATTTTGCAAATGGTCTTATTTTAGAACTTCAAAAAAAAAAACCAAACCAACTGATACCTTGTAAGAAAAAATTTAAAAAGATAAGAAAAAGCCATTCAATAGAACTAAACCAAGACATATTATATAATTAATTGCATTTGATCTCTCTCTTATATTTGAAATTTTCATGAATTTAGAAAAATGACTTTTCCACAAAAAGCAATTAGTATGAATTTATAAAAGTATTGTTTTCACTTCTAAGAGAAGGAAAAAATTAGCAAAACCATGCATTTCTAATAGTCTTATTATTTCTAATAGTCTACATAGGATCCTTTTGATAGAAATAAGAATCAGGAACTTAGCAAATCTTCTGTGTTATATCACAGTAGTGATCAACTTAATATACATTTATATTATAGTTTATCAAGTTGTTTTTGTTTGCTTTTCTTGCTTTTTTTATTGTCATAGTGATGCCCCAGTGAGTGAACTGTCTCTTGAGCTGCTCCTGCTACAGGTGGTGTTGCCAGCTTTACTTGAACAAGGACACACTCGACAATGGCTGAAGGGTCTTGTCCGAGCATGGACTGTTACTGCAGGATACTTGTTGTGAGTATAAACAACTGACACCTTTATTATATTATTTGTTTTCTTATTGGTATTCATTATCTTATATAGGCAAAACTGTAGTCTTGAGGACAGTTACTAATATGAAGATATCTGAGTATTTTATTTTATTATATTGGTTAAAAATACTTCTTGTGTTTCAGATTCATTTCCTTTTATTTGGAAATTATTTCTTGACATATATCCTGCAAGAAGTTAGTATTCATTTTAAAATAGCTCTTCTTAGGAGTACTGCTTTTCAGTTTTGTGAAGTTTCTTAGACCTTGACATGATGTGTATATTTTTGTTTTACATGCTTTAAGCTAAATTTTTGTGGTAAAGCTTATTTTTGGAAAAGATGTTGCCTCTCAGATTTAGTTTCCTATTATAGTGTGAAGTGAAAACTGAATTGTCAAAAACTTAATTTTCATTGACCCAGTGTGGTAGAAGAGAATGAGAACTGGATTTGGAATTAGAAGCTTGGGTCCATAATCTTTCTCTGCCATTTATTATCCATATGTTCCTAGGCTGGGCAAATCATGTAGTCTTTCTTGGAATCAGTTTGTTTATCTTGAAAATGAGGAAGTTGGATTGGATGATCTGTAAGGCGCCATCTATTTAGAAATCCTGTGATCTTTTGACTTTAACTAAAACATGACATTATTTATAATAGATGGTATGGTTAACATCTCTGTGTATAGAAGAAAAATATTTTAGAGACTATTAGGTTTTGATACTTTCTTGAGATAAATATTTATCCTCTGTGCATATTTTAGATTATTAATTTCTTTTTTCATGCTCAAGAGACCTGAATCACAATAGGCCTGATTTATACTACTAATACAACTCAAAGTAGTTAATGATTTTTTGAAAGGTTTGAAATAGATGTCTACTAAAAATCATACTCGTTAAGCTTCCCCTTTAAAAAAAAAAAAACACTTAACTTTATATTTTAAAATGTCATGGAGAAGTTTGCTAAATAGAAAGAGGATCAAATTTGATCCCACCTCTATTACTTATTACTTATTGATCCTAGGTTTACATCAAAGACTGTGCCTTTGGACCTCAAACTAGAGATGATTGATGCACAGAGTTTCTGCTGGATTTTGTGTCAATCAAAATAAGCCCAGCCAAGTATAGAAAGATTAGAAAGTTGGTAACCCAGATGATTCTTTTTACTTTTTCACAGTGTCGAGAGCTTGTAATGATTAGTAATATCTGTACTGATGAGATTTTAATCTTGAAACAGTGGCAGAATCTAGAAAATGCCTACCATGTTATCTTTTATATTAGAAGCAGTGATCATAGCATGGAAAGAGCATGAAACTGTCAGTAGATCTCTGGTACAGTCTTGACTTTGTCATTTGCCAGCCAGGTGAACCTGGGTATTTTAGGTTCCCACTTGAACTTCAGTGGGATCAGATTAGATCATCATAGATATGGTTCTTTGATTCTGTATTCTTTCCCTTTGACTTGATTTATATTTTGACCTAAAGAGAGCTTTTTCTTATTAGGGATCTTCATTCTTACTTACTTGGGGATCAAGAAGAGAATGAAAACAGTGCAAACCAACAAGCTAACAACAACCAGCATGCTCGTAACAACAATGCCATTCCAGTGGTGGGAGAAGGTCTTCATGCAGCCCATCAAGCCATACTTCAACAAGGAGGACCTGTGGGCTTTCAGCCTTACCGTAGGCCTTTAAAATTTCCACTCAGGGTAGGTACAGTGAATTCTTTTTGGAAATCTTTTGTTATTTAGACTTGTATCAGGTTTCTCTTAAGAAATAGTGCTCTTGTAATTGCTAGCCCTCAATGAACATTATGGCTTTCGTAGTTGTCCATTCTGTATGTCATACTTTTGAAGGATAAATGTAGTATATTAATAAATTTTCAAAACCTCTTAATATTAGGTGTATTGTAGTAGAACTTTTAATGCATAATGAAAATGTATAAATTTTGAACTTTTCCAAGTTATTTCAATTTAAAAAAAAAGCAATCTTTTAAGTATTTGTTACATTATAATTAGTCATTCACAGTTAAAAGATATCATAGTTTTATTACTATAGAATTCAGCTGCCAAACAGCTTAGAATTTTTAAAAAACAAAACTAGGCTTCTATAAGAAATCCTGATTTGCTGTTAAATAAAACATACCAATTAAGAATTTTTGCCCTTAATTTTGTATAATAAACTCATTTAAAACTAGACTGTAGTGTATTTATGTAAAAGCAAAATCCCATACTTTGAGTTCATACTATTGAGTAACATTTTTTCATAGAATAACCTCTGTTATATAGTTATGTGTTTACCATACATATCAATAAGTAGAATATATTTATTTATAATTTCAAAAAGCAAAATAAGTTATCACACACACACACACACACACACACACACACGCACTTTTTGTGTCATGTGTCCTTTTGCCAGTCTAATGTAGCCTGTGATCCATGGATTCTTTTTCATCATAATATTTTTAAATAGTTGAATTAAAAGCCAAATTTTAATTGGAAGTTAGTGAAAAATCATCTATCCATGGATTCTCAATTAAGTATTCCTGCTATAAGTAGCTTATGAAAGCACTTGGATTGATTCCATTTCAGGAATGTACGTAAAGTTTGTACTTTTCCTTTTTGATAAGGAAAGCTTGTTATGATTTTTACTGACATACAAGGTTAAAGACTAGAATTTCTAGTTTTAGGTAAGGTAAACCAACTAGGGAAAATAATTGATTGTCCTTTTGCAAGTTTATTTTAATGTCCTCTTTATAAAAATGCAGTTGCCTGTAACTTGTCAGTATATCTGGTTATATGAAAACCAGGAGTCTTTAGAAATTTTCTTTGGTCTGACTTCTAGTTGATATTTTCATTAAATATTTTTTCTTCTTTTTACATGCGATAGAATTAGCTTGAATATAAAACCTAAAATTGCAAGCGATCTTTTAATGCGTGTTTTAATAATAAATTAAGTACTCTTAAGATGTTTATACTTTGTGCTTTATATCACAGATATTTCTGTTGATTGTCTTCATGTGTATAACCTTACTGATTGCCAGTCTCATCTGCCTTACTTTACCAGGTATGCTTTTTATTCTAATCTTCAGCTAAAATTATGCTTGATGCCATTATTTTAAGAGAAGATGTATTTAAATGTGTGTTCCTTCAAATGTGATTTCTAAGTGGTGTTTATAATGTATTGGATCAGATCGAATTTGTACACCAAAAGAGTGATCTCTTTGAAAGGAAAAAAAATACAGATATTAAGCTGTGTTTACTGTACTCAAGTTTTATATTAGCCAGATTTGGGGAGACATGTGTATCCTATTTTCAGTTAATTGATGCTTTTATTTCGATTCAATATGGATTATCCATTTAAGATTTTTTCACTTTGGATTGTTTGACTTACATTTATGTCAGACATTTGGAAAATGTGGTCAAGGAAAGAATTTATTGTCCATTGTGGAAAAAAAATCAGATTACGAGCATATTTTTTATGGACATGGTACTTTTAAGTTGTGTATAATCAATCATGAAACATCATTTTTAAAAAATCGAGCTGATTTGGATTTTTACTTCATTACAGATATTACTTTTATGATCTATTATATAGCTACATAATGATCATTAGTAGTGATTCTTATGATTTTGAAATGGTGTGTATTCCAATAGTGAGTGTCTGATTATTCATAAATAATAAAATATTTTGTTTTAGCCAGTTACAACTTAAATTTTGAAATCTCAGTTGTAACCTAGCTGGAAGTTGAAGAGCTGGAGACAGGAGTTTATCAGGAACAGATCTTCATTCTGACAGTTTCTATCATCCACTTACAGCAATGACAAGATTTTTATAGACGAAGTAAATTTAAGGATCTTGAGTAACTAACACACAGATTGAGATTTTGGATTCAAACTTTAATTTCTTCACATCAAGTTCTTTGTTTTATAAATAACAAAAATAACAACAACAAACTAACATTTATAAAGTGCTTACTGTGTATCAGACATTGTACTAAGCACTTTACAATTATTATCTCATATTATCTTCATAATGATTTTGGAGGTAGATGTTACTATTTTCTCCATTTTCAAGATAAAGAAATTGAATCAAATGAAAGTTCTAGTTTGTATTTGAAGCTGAATTTGAACTCTGGTCTTTCTGACTCCAGGCCTGGCATTCTATCCACTGCATCACCTAGCTGCCCTTTGTTCTTTGTTCTCCCTATGACTATTGTTGCTTATTTGCCTAGTCTATCACTCTTTCTCTAATGTCACCTTTTTTGTATTGAACTTTGGTTAAGCACTTCACCTATATTCTGGAAGTTCTTGTTGTAACTGACTGAAACAAAACATCAGTAAAAGCTGATTTGCAATTCCTTCAAGTGTGTTTATGATTGGGGGGGGGGGGAGGAGTGTCTTTCAGAGAATCAACCTGCCCCTTCATACTTAGGTGTGGTCCTATACAATTCCCCGTTTTTTGTTTTATGAGAACATGATTATTTTCCCCCCAACAGCATGGTCAGTAAGTTTCTCCAATATTGTGAAGTGGCTGTTATCTGAGTGTGCATGCTTAGGAATGCAAAGCACTATCGGATCTTTTCTGTTCTATTCTTCTGGATGGTTGCAGGGTGAGATGATATAGCAGCTATTGAATCTTGTGAGATGTCATGGAGACAAACTTTCTGACAAACAGAGAAGTAGGATTGTAGTCAGAAAAAGCATTTTTCATAAGTCCTTCATCAGTCTCCTGGCGGGGCCCTTTGATGTGTTGGCCCATTTTAATTAACCCAACTGAAAAAGTCTTACTGGGTCTCTTCTACCTTTCCTTCCCTGCGGGTTACCGAAGGACCTTTCCTGGAAGAGTCCCACTCACAAACGGCTCTCAAGCGCTGCTGCTTCTTTGTTTCTTGGGTCCCATGTTGGGTGCCATTTGTTACAGGGACAACCTGCTAGTAGCTGCTGGGAATTCTGCTGATTAGCTGAATAGATCCCTTCATGTGAGAGGATAATAACAATACAAGGAGACTGAGAGGCAGTTGCATCTCTGACCTCTCTCCCCTTCCCTCTTGCCTTCAGTTTATTTCATTGCTAATTCATAAGCAACATCTACATCAATAAAGGCTGCTTTGCAATTCCTTCAGGTGTGTTATAATTCACAGCTATGGGGGCTCTTGGAGAATTGACCTGCCCCTTCACACTTAGGCATGGTCCTTAATACATGATTGTTTCAATTACTGAGGAAAAAAAGTCTATAATAGTACTTTGACCTAAAATACAGAAAATACATTGGTATGCATGTAAAAGAATTTGAGAACTAGCTATAATTTTTTCTTCCTATAGAATATTTTGCAGTAAT
This sequence comes from Antechinus flavipes, assembly GCF_016432865.1. Lineage (NCBI taxonomy): Eukaryota > Metazoa > Chordata > Mammalia > Dasyuromorphia > Dasyuridae > Antechinus > Antechinus flavipes. The sequence goes on from NC_067398.1 coordinate 396,709,890, forward strand.
TTTAACTAAACAATCATGAATTCATTTGGCCCCTTTGTACATTCGTTTCCTCATGGCTTAGGTAATTTTTTTAGTTCTTTTCTGCTAACATTTTGTGGTTTTTTAAGAGAAGTTTTTTAAATGAAAGAAATTGATACATTGTCTAAAGTTTAGGATAGTCATGATACATCAATAATAAAAACTAATAAAATGTAGCCTTTTATTAATATCTTTGTAAAGATAATAATTCTCTTTACTTAGCCATATGTCTCATTTATCAGCCTTTCTATTTTCAGTATTTGCTGGCCGATGGTTAATGTCATTTTGGACGGGGACTGCCAAAATCCATGAACTATACACAGCTGCCTGTGGTCTTTATGTCTGCTGGTTAACCATAAGGGCAGTAACAGTTCTAGTTGCATGGATGCCACAGGGACGCAGAGTGATCTTTCAGAAGGTTAAAGAGTGGTCTCTTATGGTAAGTTTTCATAAAAAGGTTTATTATTGTGATAGGTAAGAATATTTTTTTAACTTCTTATTTTTTCCCTTCCCTTCTGTTTTAGCATCAAAATCACTTTCTTTTTTCAAAAAAAAGATTCAATTGGAGAATAATGTCTTGATTCCCTTAAGAGACAATATTAATGTGTATTACCCTTTGACATTTAAGAGAATATGTAATATAGTTTTCAATTTTTTGCCTTAGACTAATATTGTGTAAAATTGACTTATACTCTTAGCAGTACCATAATTTAAAATCTTAAGGGCTTTTTTAAGATTACTTTTAAGAAGGAATTTTAAAATTTTGCTAATAAAAGTAAAATTCTAATAGGGCTTAATATTTTTTCATTCATTACAAGGAGCATTATAAACTAGATATCTATTCTTTATAGCCATAATACTAATTCAAGAAGCTTTTAGAGAAACTAGAATTATTATTGTGATCTATTATTAAAACCTGTTATTGAAGCTTCATTCTTATTAAATTAAAACTTAGTTTTAGGTTATATGTGTCTCTATGTGTATATGTAAATATATGTGTGTATGTGTGTGTATATATATATCATATATGTTATAGTGGTAGTATCAATATAGTTATCAGTTCACTTTATAATGAATTATGATTGACAGGTTTTACAACTGATTGGCTTCTTTCTTATGTTTGTTCATTTATTTATCTAAAATTGTCATACTTGATTTTGAGTTTATTTTTCATCTTCAGTTCTAGTATAAATATCTAATGTTGATTTTGAATACAAGAAAAAGACTCATTCTGCCATTGTCTACTAAAAAGCTTGAGAAATAAGTTGAGGGAGGGGTAAGATTTTAATTGCTAAATTGTGAAAGCTACTTATTAATGTACTTAGCCATATGTCATCATAGTTTTTATTATTGCTTTTCGGATTTTCTTCTGTTTGGAACAAAGAAAAAAACACACACACAGGATCAAGTACTATATTTTCTATTGCAGCCTTATTATATGTAATAAAATGAATTTTCCAGTTTTCTTTATCTCTTGGTTATCATACCTAATCAAATACAATTTTTCATCATTGGAAAAGTTGGAAAAGGATTACTTTTCCCCAAATTTTATGTTGACATGTTCATGAAATCTTGATTGCCATATGTATCCCAAAAGGCATATAAGGTGATATGAATTATCATATTGGCTGCACTTTTCCTCCAAATCTAATATGTTTAAAAATTGAGGGCAGGATATTATGTATTCAGAAAATCAGAAGAGGGAACAAACACCTTCTTCAATTTTGGTGCTGAAGGAAATAGTGAAGATCAAAAATGAATTAAATTTATTTGATTGGAAAAACATGTAAAGAAAAAGGTTTACAGAAAATATAATTTTTCAGTAAGGTAATATTGGATGAGTATTTTTGAATACCTTTTTGTATTTTCTTTCATTCAAAATTACTTCTTTTAGGACTACATCTTATTTTGGGGGGAAGCTAGGCTAAAGTCAAACAAATACAATACACATCTTTTCCTACTACTTACCAACAGTAAGTTTTTCTCTCTTTAGAAAAAGGTATTAAAAGTTCTAGCAAATAAATGTCCAAAGCATGTGACACTTACGGCATTTTGTTTTTAATTAGATAATGAAGACTTTGATAGTGGCAGTACTACTTGCTGGTGTTGTTCCACTTCTACTTGGACTTTTATTTGAACTGGTAATTGTTGCACCACTGAGGGTTCCATTGGATCAGACACCTTTATTTTACCCATGGCAGGTTAGTTCTTATCTGTTTCAGTTACTTTTTCTGGTTAAGTTGGAAAATTTAAGTAGAGCCATTAAAAATGAGTCAACATTGAATTTTTTTAGATCATCTAATATTGTTTCCTATAGCAAGATGAGATAGGTGTAATGAATATTTGCTTTATAAACATGTTTTTTATTTTTTATTTTTTGGATATCTATATCTTTATTTTATTTATTTATCTTTTTAATTATAACTTTTTATTGACAGAACCCATGCCTGGGTAATTTTTTACATTATCCCTTGCACTCATTTCTGTTCCAACTTTCCTCTCCCTCCATCCATCCCCTTCCCCAGATGGCAAGCAGTCCTATACATGATAAACATGTTTTTTTAAACATAATAATGTTTTAATAACATTTAGATTGAAATGAACAAATGCTAAATTTCTAGTAAGCTAAAAGAAAATTTTTTCCCTCAAAGTTCCTAAGTCTAGAATAATTGTAATATGTATTTCTCATAAGTTAATGTCTTGTTTAAGATAGCATAGTGAGAAAGCAAGCTATTAAGGTTATAAGAGATATCTGTTTTCCATATAGCTTCCAAATACATATTCGATCATGTTTCACTGTTGCAGAAGCTTTATTACTTCTGAGATCAAATACAAATTCTTTCATTTGGCATTTAAAACAAGCTCTAATCTCCTAGCTTTTTCCTATATTCCCTTCCTTGACATTATATAGTCCTTGTAAATAGGTCTTTCCATACATGGCACTCCATCCAGTTTTTGTACAAACTGTCCTTCCCTGGATTGTTCTCCTACCTCATTCTTTTTTCTTAGAATGTTTAGATTCCTTTAAAACCTAACTCAAATTCACCATTAAGTCTTTCCTGGTCCCTTCTGATGACTTCTCAGCAAACCAACCTCATATTTTGTATGGACTTATAAGTATACATGTTATTTTTCTGATTAATGTATGCTCACTAAAGGTACTTCTCTATCTTCAGTGAGAGTAGTCTTTGTATCATCCATGTCTAAATGTGTCTGACAGACATAGCTACTTTGTGACTGTTTTTTCTTTAATCAAGTGAATTAAATGTAGTGTCATTAGACACTATAAAATTATATTATAATTATAAAAAATGTTCTTTTGAGGACATTCTTATGATTTTGTGGTTATATTCAACATGTAAAGGACTGCTTGCCATCTGGGGGAGGGGGTGGAGGGAGGGAGGGGAAAAATCGGAACAGAAGTGAGTGCAAGGGATAATGCTGTAAAAAATTACCCTGGCATGGATTCTGTCAATAAAAAGTTATTAAAATTAAAAAAAAATGATCTTGTGGTTAATAATAATAACTAGAATTTCAAGTTTTCCCAAAAAGCCTAAATCAAAACCCCCTAAAAATATTAATTTCTGAGTCTCTATATAGCTTTTGATTTCTTTGATAGCAATTAGATAATATCTAGAGATTGTCATAGCATAATAACTAGAGAACTGGCCTTGGATTCAGGGAGATCTGGACTTAAGTATTATTTGTAAAGTATACTGATTAAGTGTCTCTTCACCTTTCAGTATCCCTAGGAATCTCTCAGAGACTAAAAATGTAAAATGAAGTTTAAGTGCCTGTCTACATTGGCAGGGAAAGTTTCTTCAACTAGGAATTTTCCTATGCCAATGAAATCACAGGACCAATCTAACAATAACAATAATAGTAATTGACATTTTGTATTGTGCTTTACATATGTTACCTGATTTAATAAAAGTAATCTGGAAGATGTCTAGTTCTAATTTCATCAATTTTTTTTCCTGTCTGATTCTGTGCGTTTCACTGGAAATGAATGGAAGGCTTCCATTTTCTCTTTTTTAAAATGAGAAAGTTGAAGTAAATGACTCCAAATTTTTTTCCAGCTTGAATAATATGTTGTGATTCTTTGTAACTAGAATGTTGAGTCGATGCAGCTAAGGATGCAAATACAATGAGTGAAAGTCTTTTTTTCTCCAGGAGTTTTACATTCCTTCACTATCCAAAGAGATTACCTGTTTGTGGACCTGAACGGTTATTTCTTTAAATAGATTATGTCTCTGGGTCAGTAAAAGTTCAAGGACTATAACTGAAGCAGAATATTCTGAAGACTGTGATCTTTGCTCATTTCTAAGAAGTTTCTAATTAGAAACCCAGTAAATTTTTACTTTGAATCTAGGATCCAGCCTCACAATTTATTAACTAGATTAGTTTGTTCATTTTCAAGTAAAGATCAGGAGGATATTGGTTCTTACTCTAAGGTGAAGGCTCAAATTAAAGGTTTTCAGAGATCCCTCCAATGACCTTATGGAAAGGTTCATGGACAGAGTTTAGCATATTTGTTCAAAGTACTTTCTGGGCAATATGTGTTGCATTTAAGCCCTGTTAGTACTGCATTTTCTTCTTCCTTCACTCTGTCCTTTGTTCCTCTTCCCTCCTCTCCATTCCTCTTTTTCCCCTTCTTTTTTCCTTGAGTGCACTTTAGGGCATTGAGCTAAAGTTCAAACCAGGTCAGATTTAGTGGTAATTGAGAAATTTGGTGAAGCTCCAAGTACATCTTTACTGATGTTTATATTGAACAGTTCCTTTCCATTACTCTGGATTTCTTTTTTAAGTTAAAATACATTTATGTAAACAAGGAAGAAGAATAAAGTATGCATCTGAAGTGTCAGATAAGATTATTTGGAAATTGTGTAATCCCCTGCTGAAATTACTAGATGAGTTATGCTTCAGTCACTTAACTCCATTTTTCTTTAGGAATCTATGTATTGATTGTTGAAAGGCAGTTTTGGAATATATTCCTGTAGTAATTTAACTTTTGGAAAAAGCAAGAGATTTATTTTCTAGTACAGGCTTACTGGTATGTTAGCATAGACTAGTGCTATAGAATTTTTTATTAATGTTGTTTGTTTTTTCTTGGCCTATACTTTTAAAAAGAAATGTGGAGCTTCTTACTGATTGACCAAAGAAATTGTTAGGCTTGTCTACTGATAATAAGCTCATTTCATTACTAAAATTGAATAGCTAAATGTCTTTATACACTAGGATTGGGCCCTTGGAGTTCTCCATGCCAAAATAATTGCAGCCATAACATTGATGGGACCTCAGTGGTGGTTAAAAACAGTGATCGAACAGGTAAGAAAAATTTTTTCTTTAATTACATTGAAACTTTGGTGCCTCTTATATAACTCCATTTAATTGATTGTCATTTATTTGAACTGTCAGGAATAAAAAAATCTAGGAAATAAGTTAAAGGTTTTGTGATGCCAAAATATATTTTGGCACTTTGTGATCCTAACATTGTCATGCTTTATTGGTAGGCTTTCACTTAGAGCGATTTACTTTTCTTTTGCTTCTAATAAGTTGAACTTATGAGATCTTTGATTTAGTTTGGGAAACTAGATAATTAAGATTCTCAGAAAGATTATGTTTGAGACAAGAATTCTGAAAGCATTCAGAAGTACGGTAACTACAAATGGAGATATAGGAAATACTTAAAAGTAGATACAGAATGCCATGTAAATATCCTGGAATTTTTTTGGTTAGAGGCAGAAAACCCTAACTTTGTTATCCTTTAATACCATCACTGTATTAGGCAACATTCTAATAATTGATTTTCACAATGATAGCCCTGTTTCAAAATAATTCAAAACTATCATCCTCCTCCATTTAAGACAAGCAAGAATAAATCATTTTAAGGAAGATTTTTCATCCAAAATGATTATTTGCTTTAAAGGAATCTTTTGGTACTTTAAGGGCTAATCTTGTTAATATGGAAAATTCTGATATCTGCACTACAGATTAATGAAATATAACTATTCTTTTAAAATACAGATATACTTTCACTTTCAGCAGATCCTATATTTGAATAACAATATCTATAAAACAAGTAGGTTATAAAATTAGTGCTAGAACCATTCACATCAGCATAGTGTATATTCATTAAAATGAATTGGTGTGCTAATTTATGTTCCTTTCTTAAGTAATTATCTTTTCCTGAAGTCTGTGAAATATAAAACCATTTTCAAGAAGGCAAAGTCATGTGGTAGTTTGTGATTGCATGTTTATTTAGAAATGCTCATTAAATATATTTAGTCTTCTAGGTTTTAGTTTTATAGGGAATGTACAGCATGTCAGGCTGTGCTGCATTGTCTGCCATATTGAAAAGAATGTAAAAAAAAAAAAAAATTCAGTAGAGACAACATTTTTCCATCCTTCTCTTCTGTCTTACCCAGATACTGTTGTCTGCTATCTAGAATCCTGAATTATATTCTACCCATGCTTGTTCCCCTCCACTCCCACCTCCTCAAATTGGGCTTTTCATTCTCCAAAATTCTCTTTTCCTCTTTATCAACTAGCTCATCCATCACATCATCTTAGCTGGTGTTTGTTGTCCTGACTGAGAAAAATTCATCATGGTTTGGATGGGTTATTCTAGTTTAAATAGACTTTTATTTCCAAAGAGAAACCTGTTAAAACAGAAGAACCTTCCAATTGCTCACATTTATAGGAGAGATTTTTTTTTTTCTTTTGGAGTATAGAATGCATGTTGCCTGTTTAGTACAGGATACAGAATAGAGCTAAAGGACCTATCCTTCCTCCAAGATGAATCTTTCCAGTTATAGAATATATGTAGGCAACATTGTTGAATAGGTGTATGTATTCATAGAATTATAAATTAAGAGCTAGCCAGTATCGTTTATAGATGAGAAAATTATGACCTAAAAGGTTAAGTGGCTTATTCTGTTCTCTAAATCATACTGCCTCTCAGGATACAAAGCATACTCCCAGAACAATGTTCTAGCAGACACTTGAGTAGTTTTTTTATGTCTGTGTTCTACCACTTACCTAAATTTTTAAGGAAGAAATAAATTTTAGTTATTTTGGTTTGGTGAATTGACTAGGTAGAGCTTTGGATCATTTGATATCTTTTCTATCTTGGAGGCTTTTTTCTTGTTTACCTACTCTTACTCTGCTTTTTCATTGCTTTAGGTTTATGCAAATGGCATCCGTAATATTGATCTCCATTATATCATTCGAAAATTAGCAGCACCAGTGATATCTGTACTGTTGCTTTCCCTTTGTGTACCTTACATTATAGCATCTGGTATTGTACCTTTACTAGGTGAGTAAAATTCTTGTTGTTGATGGTCATATTTCAGTGCTTTAAGAAAAGTTGGATTTTATTAGTATTGTGTTATATATTCTGCGTATCTTGTGGCATCATTTTTCAAATTTTGTGTACTTATTTTTTCAAAAAAAAAATTATTCCAAATTATAATTTTGTCATATTGACTGTCGAGAGCCAGAGGAAGAAAATCTTAAAACTTGGATGTAATTTTTACATTACCTACTGCAAGTTTTGATTTTCTAAATGTTGGATTTTTTAAACGGTCAGTTTATGATTCTTACTGCTGTTATAATTTAGCCTTGTTGATCCATGATTATGGGAGGCACTTAGTTCAATGGAAAGAAGCTATAATTTGTATGTTAGGCAGTTGGCCAATTTTCCCCCCAGTGTTTAGTATTGTTTGATTTGATTTTAATGAATTAATGATATTAAAAACATGGTTAAAGGCAGGGTTCTTCAAAGTATTTCTATAAAAATATTAGTATTGAAATATACACTTTTTTTCCAAAGTAGATAGGAATCCATTACATGGCTTTTCTACTATATAATTGTGACAAAAATTTCTGTAGTTAATTCACATTCACAATTTAAAATATTGTAGACTTTGCTGATTTTTCTTTGTTCTCAGGAGAAATAGGAAAAACTAAAATGTTCATTTGTTATCAGTGTGATCCTATTTCTTTAATGTTGTTTTAATAATAGAATAATTTAAATTGTATATAGCCTAATATTCATTAATGAAAAAATATATTTTGAATTCAGTTCATTGAAGGTTTATTTTGTCACTGGAGTATAGAAATAGAGTCCTCAGGTATGCTGTACTTAAAATTCAGACTGCTTTTATCATTATTCTTATTTCTTATATATATATGTGTGTGTGTGTGTATGTATATATATATATACATATATATGTAATAATTCAACACAAATTGAAAAGAAAGCTTCAGATTTTTTGTCATTTAAAAAGAAAGGACTTACAAAAAGAAATTTTTAAGTAATTTCCTGCCCAAAGGAAGCCATAGGTCAATCAGTTACTAAACTGAGAGAGACAGAGAGAGGGGAGGAGGGGAAGGAGGAGAGACTAGAGACACAGAATAGAATATAGAATATAGGTAGTCATTTTCTTAGGATACATACTTGACATTGTGGCATATTTATTTTCTTTGCAGTGTTACTAAATACTTAGAATATCATATGTACTAATATACAGAGAAAATGGCAAAAATATATTGCAAAGCACAGTATTAGTGAATTTGAAAATTATATTGTACAATATATTCTCCCATTCACTCTAGTAATTTCAAAAGTTAATTTTGTTAAATTGTAGAAAAATGTCGTATACTCAATTTTTAAAATTTTAAATTTGTCCTACTCACTAAAGTACTTAAGTTAATATTGTTTATAAAACATGTAACATTAATTTTGCTTTGAGCCAAAGAAACCATTTACTAGTATAGGAACTGGCACATATTAAATCCTTATTAAATGCTTTTTGACTTTACTTGGTATACTAAAAAAAAAATTTGACTGAGAAGTCAGGAAACCTGGATTCTCATCCTGACTGATATTAACTGTGTGATCTCACATAAATTGCATGACTTTTTTCTAGGTCTAAGTTTGTACATCTCTAAAGTGAATGGGGGTGAACTAGATAAAACTTGAAGTTTGTTTCAGTTCTTAATAGGGATATCTTTTTGTACTCCTCAAATGGTATTTATACCATCCTAAGCTTCCACGATAAAATGCTTTTTGAAACCTTACCTTCTAGACTCCATGGAATTTTGTAATTGGAGGTGACCTCAGAAATCCCTTGCTTTATTTCCTAGGTGGAAAAAATGAATATGAGAAGTGTAGACTTAATTATTTGCGCAATGGGCCACACTGCTAGTTAAAAGAGGACTGAATTAGAACCTCATTCTTTTAAATCACTGAGTTTTCTGCTATATAGTACTGCCTCATTATTAGGGAGATTAGATTTTACTTTCAATTTTGATTACATAGAAGCAGGCACATCCTTTATCACATGTGCTAAGTGTTTATTATTTATTTTACAGGTGTTACTGCTGAAATGCAAAATTTGGTACAGCGTCGAATTTATCCTTTTTTACTAATGGTGGTGGTTTTGATGGGTATCCTGTCCTTCCAGGTTCGACAGTTCAAGCGCCTTTATGAACATATTAAAAATGACAAGTGAGTTTTCAAATTTAGTTTTGGATAATGTTTCTTCTTAACTTTATCATAATTCTTCTGTATGTGTTACTAAAGTCAAGACTTACTGGCAGAATGAAAAAAAAAAACAGATTAGGCTTTTGTAACATTACATTTTGGGTTCATCTGACCCCAATTTTAAACTTTAAAACTTTTTTAATTTTAAAACTCTTTTAAGTCTTTAATTTCTGTGTTAGAGTACTACCTACTAGTGGCCAAAAAAAAAAAAAAAGTACAAACAGACATGTTTTCAAAATTAATCATCTTTAACTTTCTAAACCACTTTTCATGCTAATTATGTTGTTTCCCCGATTTCTCAAATAGTTTTAGTCATGGAAAAGCAAAAATCATACAGAAAGATTGAATAAACCCCCTTACATACACCAGATAGCAGAATTGTTAGTCTAATGATTTAAAATAGTGGTTGGGAAAATTACTGCAAAGTAAAAAGGACTTTCTTCTGTTATAAAAACATCAGAAATAAATTGTGAAAGATATATTGTAGAAAGAATGAAAAACTGAAAATGAGTCAATTTAATAAATAGTGACTTAATGCTTTTGCTTTCTATTGACTAGTTAAAATTTTCTTAACTTTTAAAGAAAAGTAGTAATTACTTACCTGTGTGCCCAACAATCAGAAGGTACAGAGCTAACTGAATGTTCTTTCTGGCAAATTTTCAAAATCAAGATTACTCCAACAATCCACAGTAAACTCTTCCTTTACCCACTGATATGAAGAGAGGTCATTTTCAGTGAACAAAGTCAATTCTGGATTATTACAAATTAATGTAATGCCCATTTTAGGTGACAGCCTTGTCTCCTAAATCTTAAAAGAAAAAAAAAGTCTATCAAAATCATGGTCTGGGCTTATATGTACAGTTAGATCATTGAAAAACTTTTAGGTGGAAAAAATAATAAAAACTAATGGTTATGTTATATTAATAGGAGAAACAAAATATACCTAGAATTTATTACTCAACTATTTTTTGCAGAGAAGACTGTATGTATCTTCAAGAAACTAACAGTCTCATAGAGGAGATAAAATACCAACACACATAGTCATACTACAGTGGCCAAGATACATATAACAAACTACTGTGAGAAGTTTGAAGGTTAAGATACATTGTTTATAAGACGTCTATGGATGGCTTCCTGGAAGAGATAGCATTTTAATTAGACTTTAGAGGATGGTTAGGAAAATTAAATAGGCAAAATGGGGAAGATTGAGTCTAGTCAGAGAGACCAACAACCTAAAAAGGGCTGCAGAAATAAAATGTGTATTCAAGGAACAGAATAGTTTAGTTTGGTCTTCAAAGGCTGACAAAAGTTTGAACTTTACTGGATAGCTAATGGACTACTACTGAAAATTTGCAAAAGATATTATCTAGTAGTTGGGTCAAGGATGAATTGATAAGCTGTATAAGGAGACTATAGTAGTAATCTTATCTAAGCAGGTAGAAAAGAGAGCCTATTCTGGGGTTGTTTCATGAGATGAAAAAATTGGGGAAAGGTGTTAAGAGTGATTATGGAGATAGAATTGAAAGTTCTTCATAAATGTGAAGAAGTAGAAAGATAACAGGTTAGAGACATGAGAAATGATGATTGTTGATTACAGAAAGAAATAGTGAAATCAGAAGGGAAAATAGATTTGGAGAGAGATAGTTAACTTCTGTTTAGACATATCTAGTTTGAAGTATCTGGGATATTGAGGAATAGTTTTTCTCTAAGTAGTAGGGATAAGAACCTGGAAAAGAGGTCAAGACTAGGGAAAAATTTAAGGAGTCATTTGCATAAATCTGGTACTTGAAGCCATACTTAAGGAGATTGCCAAGGTTAGCTAGAAAGGGAAGAGAAGAGGAATAAGAACAGACCATAGAAAATACAGATATTTAATACATAAGACCTTAAGAAGATGAACCTGGGAAGGAGTTTATAGATTAAGGAAAATCAGGAAGAGTGTGGTATCTGTAAAGCTAAGGGGGAAAAGATTATCCAGTGGAGTAGGGCTTGTTTACAGGATCAAATAAACCGTAAAGGCTCTTTGAAGAAAGAAACTATTCAAAGAACAAACTAATAAATAGTGACAAGCATGGCATAGTTTCCCATACATTTATAAGTCTGCATCAAATTGCTTTTTTTAGTGCTGAATGGGAAGGGAGGGAGATTCAGAATTTAAAATGTAACCAAAAAATTAATTTAATTAAATTTAAAGGGAGGGGAGGAGTCTGAAGTATAGCCTATGGATGTATAGTTGTTAGTGAAAGAAGAGGGAAGAAAAAGGTTGAAACAGTTGGCATGAGAAATAAAAATAAATAAAGCAGCTACTATTATATAACACTTTAAGGCTTACAAAGTTCAATTCTTAGAATAATATCTAGTGCAAGTATTATTTGTCTTTGATCTAGCACAATGCATACACAATAGGTGTTTAATAAATGATTGCTGAATTATATCCATTTCTCAAATAAGGAAATTAAACTTGTAAGGTATTTATTAAATGATTCACCAGAGTCACACAACGAGCAAATGTATGGGGGTAAATTTGGTTAATTCAGTTAAGATCTCTTGAGTCTCAATTTCTTCATATATAAAATGAGGTTATCACTTAATACCTTTCTCATACCATGCTTTGAAGAAGTATAGGAACGTTAAAACATTATATAACTCTGACTTATTAGGATAATTAAGATTTTATGTTTATTTCTTGGGTCTTCTCGTCCTCTTATCCTTTCTTCATTAACTTTCCATCTTCTCTTTTTTTTTCTTTCCCTTTTTTTCTGTTTCTGTTCTCTATACCTACTTTTAACCCAATAAACTCAAATTCTTAGTGGTTATTGCTAAAACTCAAACGAATTAGAATAGATGTTCATTTGTTTCTGTTTCCTGTTCTGTATTTTTCAAATGGCAAAATGTTATGATCCCATATGCAAAATGGTTTAAGCCTCGATTTTCTGTTAATTGCATGTGTTCAAATGTAAGGAAGCATTAATTTTTCTTAATATTAATTCTATTCTTTTAAAATTTAGATATCTTGTGGGACAACGACTAGTGAATTATGAACGAAAGTCAGGTAAACAAGGCACGTCAACACCATCTCCACAGTCTTCTCAAGAATAAAATAGTTGTCTTAAATATCTTGACCTTCCTTTTGCCTTTATGTGTCCTTTTTTGTGGACTCTTCTATCTCTGGATAATATTTTTCCTGGTGATCCTCACAGCAATGTTTTTACTTTAACTTTTTTTAAAAATTCATATTCTTAGCATTTAGATAGCAGTTGAAGACCTGCTCCTCTATCTGCATCTTCTTCATTTTTCATTGCTGTCTGAGATCTGTATATGTGTAAATAGAAGTATCCTGACACCCTAAACCTTGGATTAAACAGAATGTGCATTGTACATCTTTAAACAAAATGTATATTAATTTATTAAATCTAGTTGTCACTTTATTTTGGACCTGCTGTTCTGTTGACAAGAAAAGTGCCACAAAGCAATGGCGCAGAGAGGCAAGACTTTTCAGTGAATTTGGAGCTCATTTTATGGTGTTCCTAATAGTTCTTATTAAATTGAATCATTCTGACTTTCTTGGGTGGAGAGGCCTTACCAAGAACATGAAAAGAAACAAATACAAATCATCAGTGAAGTGTCTGTGGTAAGAAAACATGAACTGTGTGCTTCACTATCAACCTTTTTGAAAGTTATTTTGTATAACACCAAAGCTGTTGTACGTTTTCTACTGCCTGATTTTTTTTTCATGTGTCTGTGTTTGTAATATTGTACAGTAACTTGCTGTAAGTGAGGAACTTATTTTTAATTTTGATAACTTTAATAACCCTGGAGATCAGCATTGAAAGTCAGGTTTTTGTGCTTGTTAAGGGCATGTCTACATTTACCAAAAAACAAAAACACCAAATCAAGGCTTTTTTGTTTTTTCTTTTACTCACTTGCATTTGTTGGCAGTAGTGGCCAAAAATCATACGTCACAAATCTTATAGAATAACATCATAAACAATACAGTACTGCAGTTTTATTGAAATTAGTAGATTTTTGTGATGTTTTTGCTAATTGTAGATGTGGCTTATTTCCTTAAGTAAAATATGTTGGAGAAAAGTATTTGGAAAAATCTAGTCCTTTGAGCTAGCAAATAACCGAGTGGGAATTAGGGAATATATTTCTCTTACTTTATCATCTCCCCAGATCTCAAAAGTTTTATATGTGAGTGAATGCATTGATTCCCTTATAAATTTTATCAGGCAGAAAAGCTAGTTGAGCTGGTTTGTTTTGTTTTGTTTTGTTTTGTTTTTGGTTGAGGCAATTGGGGTTAAGTGACTTGCCCAGGGTCACACAACTAGGAAGTGTTAAGTGTCTGAGGCCAGAGTTTGAACTCAGGTCTTCCTGACTTCAGGTCTGGTACTTTATCCACTGCACCACCTAGCTGCCCCAGCTGTTTTTTTTTTTTTTTTTTTTAATGCAAACTGTAATATTATAACCTTGCTATGAAATCTCACTCAAAAAAATTAATTTTCCTTGTAACCAAAGCTGCAAATTAGAAACTTTACAGGGAGAACTGATGGGCAAATGGGCCGGATATTTTAAATTACATATTGTATGAAATGATCAGCAAGTATGCCTTTTTTAAAGAAAGGCAGAATTAACTTTGTTTGGTGAGTCATAAATGGCCATAGGAGAATGATCTTTGTAAATTACAGAAAAAATTCATATAGTATTAAAATATATAAACTGAAATCTCCAGATTTTTTAATACAAAAGTATAACCAAACACAAACTACCAAATCAAAAGCAACAATTTCTAGTAGTTTCATTTATTTGCAGTCATTCCCAATCAACCTTGTCCCCTCCTAGGTTATAAGTGATTATCTTCATTTAAATTTTTTATTAAAAACTATGGACGAAAGAAGCTTTACATGGGGTGTAGTATTACATTATTTTGCACTTTGTAGTACATCTCTATGTGTTTGCAGATTTTTTTTTTTGTACTGCATTAAGGAATGTTGAAGCTAAAGCTCTGCTCAGTCCTTTGTCTAATAAAATTTTGGATTTTCTTTGTTCTAAATACTTGATAAAATCTGTCATGTTAAATTTTTATAGAAATTGCTCTTTAGAAGAAGAAAAGATTTGATAAGTGAAATTCAATTATTATATTTACTCAAATTCTTTGATGTTTTATTTAATTTAATGTTAACAAGAATTTAAATTCCATTATACAGAAATTTAATAACATGCATTTGTTTAGCAACAGAAGATCTGGGCAGTTTCCCAACACATTAATAATTGATACTCTTCAGAATTATGTAAGTTTCATATACTTGCTGGAAAATTTCTGGTAAAATGTAACATGAAAAAAGGCCAAAATAATTTTCTCTCTGATTCACTTATACATGTACACACACACACACACACACGCGCGCGCGTGCGCACAATAATAATTAAATGTAAAATTTGGATTACTTTTGCCACAAATTATTTTTGGTTTGAATGTCAGTATTCCTTTAGCATTCTGTAATTTCAGAAGGATCTTTTTTACAAAAAGACAGGATTCGTCAATAGTAATTTCTTGGCATCAAGATTTTTCCTTAACAGTCTTGTAAATATTTAAAATCTTTATGATTGCTGTCCTTCATATAGTATTTCCTGCCTCTCTCCCCCTCCCCCCCCAAGTAATGCAATCTCATACATTTTACACAAACTGAAAACTCAAGTCTTTGAGAATTATTAAAATTTGTTAGAAAAGTAAGGACTTTTTGCCTTATTTATTTTAGTTTTTTTTTTTTTTTTTAACAAATTAAAATTTAGGATTAGCTTAACATGACCAACTCATTAACTTCATCAGAGAAGTCATTGTTTATGTCAAATAAATAATTGTTCTTTGTCAGTAAATTGTGAATTTCATTTTAAAAGTCATCAAGCAATGTTTTTTAAAAAATGTCAATTTGAGTTTATTACTTTTAAAAACTGCTAATATGAAGTTTGCTGATTATAGCTAGGATCCAAAAACCTCAAAATGTTTTCTTTAAATGATTTTTCCTATTATATATATGGACAAACAGTAGAGATTGAAAACAAATGTCACTGGACACCTTAAGTCCAGGTATAAATGTAAAATAATTTTTATTTTAAAGTTTAATACGCCTCTTAAATAATATAATAATTATTGTCTTGTGGGTTTTTTTTCCATTCCTTTATTGAAATAGCAGAAGCTAATTTTCCTTCAAATGATTTGATTTTTATAATATTTACTTTTCTCATACCTTGAAAAGCAACCAATTAAAAAATATGACTTGCATTTGGATTGCAATGAAGATTTTAAAAAATATATTTCCACATTAATAAAATGTTTGCAAAAACCACTGGTAAATACATTTGGTGAATATTGACACACACAAAAAGTAAAGTTTTCAGTTTTTTCATTTTAAGAATGCTGCATTTTAAATTTATTTGCTAAGGTCAGTTTTATAGTATTAAACTTAGCTATGTTTAAAAGAGATTTTTCATAATGAAAAGTAGAAAGTATCTGTTATATTACTACTTCCATTCATGATGAAAATTGTAGAAAACACAAAGTATTATTAAAAAGCATGATTAATATAAATTCTTTCAAACTTTTGGTTAAATTATTTTATCCAAGTTTGTTGTTGTTTTAATCTAATATTTCTTTTATAAAAGGCTGTGAGCCCATTTTTTTTAATGTCCCGTCCCTAGAGACTTCCTTCATATTTTATTTCCCAATATTCTGTATTTTGAATCATATGATAATTAGACAATGTATCTTTTATCTTGTATACTTTTTATATGTGCCTTTTACTTTTTATTTCTCATGAATGTAAGCGATTTCTATTCACAGGACCCCCATCAATAAAAATGTGAAGAGTGGAATGTGAAGAACCTTTGATAAAAAACAAACAAAAAACCTAGAATATCTGGAATTCAGAAATCAGATTTTATTTACAGTTTTTCACTGTAAATGACATTGCAAATGACAGCAACTATCAAAGCTAATATCAAGCGATTGTAATAGTTAGGTCACATTCAGTTGTGCCTGACTTTTTGAAACTACATTTCAGGTTTTCTTGTAAAAGAGTAGTTTGCCATTTTCTTCTCTAGTTCATTTTATAAATGAGGAAACTGAGGCATACAAGGTTAAGTGACTTGCCCAGTCACACACTTTGTAAATGTCTGGGAAAGATTGGAATTCCGAAGATGAGTCTTCCTGACTCCAGGTCTAACTCCAGCTCTTATCCATTGTGTCATCTAGCTAGCCTGGCATCATACTCTAATTCATTATCCTGAGGTAGTTTGTTCAAAGAGCATATAATCTGAAATCAAAATAATCTGAATTTTGAATCCCTTTATTGTCACTTGCTGACTGGGTAACTTAAAAGAAAATAAAAATTTGTCTTTCCAAACCTCAGTTTCCTCATTTTAAAAATAGGAATAATATTTTGCTGGCCCTGCCAATCTCACAAGTTAGTATAAGGATCTAAAGATCTAAATTATATAAAGTACTTCACAAATACCAGCTGTTATGTTCTATGTGTGTAATAAGACATAGATAACTAATATGTGGTCTCTTTTGTCTTAGTTTTTAGCATTTAAGGGATTTGGGATATATTCTGGGTGACAAGAACATTGAAAAGCTGGAAAATGTATAGAGGATGGCAGCTAGAATATGCCATATGAGGAAAGATGAAAGAGCCTGGAGAAGGCTTAAGGGAAACAAGTGCTGCCTTCAGTTATTTGAAAAGCTGTTATATAGAAGATGGGTTTAAATTGTTTCATTTGGCCCCAGAGATCAGAACTTGAAGCAATAGGTAGAAATTATAAATTGGCAAAACATCCTTACAATTTAAGTTACCCAGAAATGGAATGGGCTGTCACTAGAGGTAATGTTGGGTTTCCTATCAGTAGAGGTCCTTAACCAACAGTAGGATTATCACTCGTCAGGTATATATTTGAAAAGTGCTGCAGATAACTCAGGAGTGCTCTGAAGCAGATTAAAATGTAATTGGGAAATGTTTAACAAAATAAAGTACAATAAAAGAATTCTAATTTGTGGTTTTATGACATTATAAAGCTCACAGGGATCCTTAATGTACAGTTTAGTGGCCTTCCTATATGAGTTTGATGCCATTACTGTAGAGGATAACCTAGATGACACATAGAGTTGTAATTTTATGCACATAGAAAATGCGAATTAGACTAGTTTCAGTAAGATGAAATAGTCTAATTCATTTCATACCTGAAGGAATAATACCTCCGAAATATCCTGAAATAATAAGCACTGATTGAAAACCATTAATGAGTAGAAGCTCAAACTTTTCCTAAAGCAGCCCATCCCATATCTGGATAACTCTTATTGTTAGTGCACTCCCCTGAATAGATACAGGAAAGTACACTGAGCTTGAACTATGACACTAAATATGAATCTTGTTTCTGCTGCTTACTATCTTCAAGACCATAGCCAAGTCACTTTGAATGCTCTGAGTCATCGTTTTCTTATCTATAAAATGAGGAGATGGGACTAGATTATCTGGAAAGGGTTTTTACACATCTAGCTCTCTAACCTTAGACTTCAACTCTCTTATTGTCCCCTGGATCTTCTCTTTGGAGTTGACACTGATCACATGACTAGATTTTGGCACATAAGAGCCTTTCAAATACTTGATAATGATTGTGTTTTTTCCCCTTCAAGCTAAACATCCATAGTTCAACTTCTGGCTCCATTTCCATCACCATCCTCATTGCTTTTCTCTGTATGCATTCCAGCTTGTGACTGCTCTTCCTAGAATATGACCTTCAGAATTTGACATGATACTTTATTTGTAGAATAGAGTCATCAAGTATTCTGTTCTGTAAACCGTACCTCAGAATAGCCTGAGTTAGTTTGCATTTGTTGGCTTCTGTGTCACAGTATTAATTTATATTGAATTTGTAGTTCACTGAAACCTCCTAAATCTTTTTATCACATGAAGTCTTTTGAAGGTATGTTTGATCATATATCTGGAAAGGTGATTTTTTTGAAATTTAAGAAGTAAAAATTTATTAAACTACACTGCTATATTCATCCCATAGATATACTGTAACAAACTCAAATCCTAATTCTACAATCAAAATATATTAACTGTCCCAGTCTTACATTTGAAAATTTGACAGGCATGCTTTGTATTATATCTTCATTAAAAAGTTGATTTAAATAGTTAAAACAGCACAGAGGAAAGGACAGATCCATCTGTTAGAGACCTAAAACCTATAAGCAAGGTAGATGACTCAGCTGATTTTGGGGATTAGTCATTCACCTAACTCTCAAATCTACCATACTACTATCATCTAGTCTAAATATTTCCATCTCTCATCAGAAAATCTAGAAAAAGCTGTCTAAACTTACTGTATTCATTTTTTCTTATCAGATCAGTTCCTAAATCTTAATCAATTTTACTTATACATCTTTAGTATCTGTCCCTACTTTACACTTATACAACTGCCATCATTAATTAGGCTTTTATCTCTCACTTTACTCACTCTTAGTCTTTGAGCTTCCAGTCTTTCCCCTTTCCAAGCCATCCTCCACAGTTGCCAAATTGCATTTCTAATCATTTCTGTATATACATTTTGTGTTTCTATAACATTGGCTTGATAATGTCACTTCCCTACTCAAATTCCAGTAGCTCTCTTTTATTTCAGTTTTTAATAGTTGGATTGTTATTTGTTCTAAGCTTGCTGTGCAATACTTTTTCTTCATGCACTAAAACATTCCATTTAAGTTGACTGTGTGACTTTCTGCATAATGCATTGCACATTATGTAACCATATCTTTTCATATGCCTTCCCTTATGCCTACAGAATACACTCCTCACTTGCATCTTATAAAATTCTTAATTTTCTTTAGAGTTCAGCTAAAAGTTCACCTATAGAAATTTTACCCTCCCACTAATTTTTAGTGCTTTAACCCCTCACCTCCCACTCCAAATTTCTTTTTTATACATAGTTTTTTCTGTACATACTTTCTGCAAGATCATATAAAATCTTGCTTAATCTAACCTTGGCACCTAAAAACAAATCAGTGGTGTCAAACTCAAATAGAAAAAGATCCCTCTAAGGTGCATATTTAGCTTAGCCATAGCCCCATCATGAATCCTTTCCCTTCAAAAATCAACAGTACTTATGTATCAAGTGAAAGATGTTGAAATGGTTGAAGAAACAAAGGTTCAGTCTTTGGAACATAGCACTTTATTAAGCAATAGGAAGGCAATTGCCTGACAAACTGATATCAGACCTCTTTAACATAGGACCATATGTAAACGAAGACAGACTTTTGTACATTAAAAACAATCAAAACCAACTAACTAAAAGGAAATAGTACATTAAGTAATCTGATTTCTAATTGGATGGAAGATTAGGGACTTTTCAATTTGGGAAAGGGAGACCAAACAGTTACAATTTCCTGACATCAGAAAAGGTATCTTCCCTTCCCGCCTCTCCCCCCACTGTCTGTGAACAATCAAGACTACAGAAACAAAAACTGGTTGGTACAAGAACCCATTTTCAGGTAAAGCATGGATTTGTTTGAGAACATGGATACTGTTTGAGAAGTATGATTGTGAAAAAAGTTTAATGGGATATGACAGATTCCTTTTTAATTAAGGATTTTAAATAGCAGTAGATGTGGTCCAGTTTCCCCAGCCATGCGTTCATGCAGTATGATAAGGGTTTCTTCCAATTTCCCCAATTGCATGAACGTTTCTTACAAGACAAAATTTGGACTAGAATCCTGCTTGAATAGAAAAGGAACTGAGCTAGATCCAGAATTGTCACAAAATGGAGTCAAATATTGTTGACTTAATTCTCACAATTAACCATTTGCTATTCTAACATCAAGTTTTCTCACCTGTAAAGTCGTTTCCTTGTGTTAAGGTCACTATTCCATCCAATTTATTATTTTTGCTTTGAACATCTCTAAACATGAGACTGAGAATTTGTTGCTGGTTTTCTTAATTGAATTTTGGTTTCTTACTAATTTTTTCTTCCTCTTTTGTACCTGCTCTCTATGGTATCTGGTTTGACAGGCAAATATGAATAGTTGCTCCTTACTCACCCCTTTGATATTTTTTAATTTGAAAAAACAGTAAAGAAAAAAGGAAAATAGAAAAGAAATACAAAAGAGAACATTGTCATGTCTCCAGAAGAACATCAGGAAGGATTCAAAAATATATAACAACAAATTAGCTGATCAGGAAAGTGTGTGTGTGTGTGTGTGTATTACTAGAAGTTATATTCATGAGTGACCATTTTTTCTTGTTAATTGTTCTTTGGTTCTCTGCTGCTCACCTTATTCTTTTCTTTTTTCCTCCTTTCATAGCAAGCTACATTTAAGAAAAGATATATTGATGTATACATATATAGGTATATAGATTCATACACATACTCTACATCCACCCCACATACACATCTTTTTTATCCTTGCTGTCTCTTTAAATTCTGCTCCATAACTTGCCTTGCTGTTAATTAACCTCCTCCTAACAAGGAAACTTCTGTTGTCTTCTTCCCTTACCTTTTGCTTCCCCATTCGTCCATCCCTCCCCCCATTTTTTTTTTTTTAATAGATTTTGGACTCTGTTATACCCTTTGTGATATATATGTAGTGTTTGCTATTGAACCCATTCCTGATACAGGTTTTTAGAACTATGATTGCCTTCCCCACTCTGGTGCCTATATGTCTATTCTTCTGCACCTCATTTGTAACATGTTATTTTTACATTAACTCTGCCAATCTTTTGAATTATCCTATTGTATCTTATATACATATATGTATATATTTATACACACACACATATATAAACATAATTTGTCCATGTTTAAAGTTTGTCCATCTTAAGTTTCTTAAAACTGTTCTTTCATGTTGGCTTTTATATGTTAAATTTTTTGTTAAGTTGGGATTTGGTTAGTAGAAACTCCTGAAAATCTGCAAGTTCATTGAATGCCTATTTTTTCTCATTCATGATTATAATTTTGCTGGATATGATATTTTTGGCCTCTGGCTTTGTTCTTCTGATTATACATAGTTATAGTTCCAGGGCCTCTGGTCTTTTATTGTAGCTGCTGCTAAGTCTTGTACAATTTCTAACTGTAGCTCCAGCATATTTGCAATTTTTTTGTTTCTTGTTTCTTACAGAATTTTCTTTTTGATGTGAAGGTTTCAAAATTTAGCAATAACAATTTTGTATTTTCCACACAGAATCTCTTTGAGGTAGTGATTGGTAAATGTTTTCTATTTTCCCCTCATGTTCTATCACTGCAGGACTATTTTCTATTTCCTGCATTATTGTATCAAGGCTTTCTTTTTGGACACAGCTTTCTGGAAGTCCATTTATTCTTATAATTTCTGTTCTTGATCTATTCTCCAGATCTATCATTTTTCTTATATTTCACATTATGCTCTATTTTCTCATTCTTTTTATAATGTTTTGTTATTTCTTGGTCTCATAGCTTCACTGGTTTCCCTTTGCTCAATTCTAATTTCCATCTTTGAGACTCTATAACTCCTTTTCTGATTGGTTAATTTATTTTCGTAATTTCTTGAGTGGTTTTAATTTTTTTCTTAGTTTTTCCTCAATGTCTCTCATTTGATTTTTGAATTTTTTGAATTCTATAAATTCTCTCTGAGGATGGAGCCATTTCACATTACTTTGGGGAGTAGAACTTCTAGCTTTTTTTTTTTTTTTTTAAACTAAAGTGTCCTCTGAAGATGAATCCTAGTCTTTCCTGTTCTGATAATATATTTCAGTGGTGGGGTGGTTCTTTGCTATCTCTTTTTTTAAAATTAGCATTAATGTAAGCACTTGTAATTGTGGGGTGGACAGATAGTACCTCAAATTTCCCTTCAGCTCTCTTCTCTCATCAGGAATTCCAAACCAGGAGCTCCCCCCACCTCAGCAGCATCCCTGCCCGCCTGCCTCTTCACTCATCAGGTTCTGGCTCCTTCTTGCCCATGGCTGTATCTCAGCAACACAGCTGGGCCTGGTGTTCTCAATCAGTGGAGGTTTGCTCAGTCTCCCTGGACTCCACAGAAAACAATGACTCCATAAAAAGTCCAGAAGATGAAAATCTCTCTAGTTCCTGCTGAGATTTCAGCCACATCCAGTTAGCCTAAGAGGTCCCTGCTTTATGTTTCCGAAACTAGCAGGGATGTATATGCATTTTGGGCAGGCTAATCCCCAGGCCAGGCCTTTCTTCAAATCTTGGGTTATATCAGGAAGACCCCAGTTCTGCCCCAAGCCCTCTTGATTTTTCACAAATCTATGTTCACCCTTAGGTACAGATTTGTTCTATTTGTGGGGGAAATGGGAAGAGCTTGAAATTTACCAACCCAGGAGCAGCTAGGTAGTGCAGTGAATAGAGCACTAGCCCTAAAGTCAGGAGGACCTGAGTTCAAATTTGACCTCAGACACAATACTGCCTAGTTGTGTGACCCTAGGCAAGTCACTTAACCCCAATTACCTTAGCCAAAAAAAAGAAAAATTTACCAACCTACTCTTTCATCTTTCCAGAATGCTCCCCTCCTTCCCTTTTCCTTTTAATTTTAAAGCTCTCTAGATTTTTAAGATTCCAGGCAAATACACAATTTTTTTTTTGTTCTCTATCCCAGGTCAAAGACTGATTGGTTTTAATTTGTTCCCAGTCAAAAAATACAAATTACTCTATATTAGCTACATTCATTCACAAAGAAAAAAAAATCAGTCTAGGATATCAGAAAGGTCCATGGCATATAGCTAAGTGAACTGAGTTCAGTAAGATCTTACCAGTAAAAGATGAAAACTTCTGTTATCAGAAGATTCAAACAGCTGTAAATGCCCTTTATCAGGAAAGTAAGTGATTATAGTCAGGTGGGGCAGATTTAAGTCCTAGAAAAAGTAACTTTTTCTCTGAAGGCTTTGAATAGATGTGACTCTAATGGTATAGAATTCCATTTTTCTACTTGTGACTTCTAAGGTCACTCATAAAACTACCTGGATCTCCACCTCATCTTTTTCTTACTCTTCAGTCTGAACCTTTGCTTCTACATTGTAGACTATATGAGCTCAATTCCTTAGTGAATACCTGGTGCTAATTCAAGCCATACAGTTTGCCAGAGGGTAGGATCATTCCAGAGTGCAAAGGTTTATGGTTATACCAAGTTGGGAACACAACCTCCTTGCTAGGCCTTAGCTCTGGAAAACTGAGTATCTCCCAAATATTTTGACAGTGGTATCTTAGAAAACAAGTTAATTAAAATTTTAGTTTTAGACTTTTTATTTTGGTGTGTGACTGCACTTCATTAATAAATTTTTCTCAGTGCAAAGAGCTTATATTTCACATCAAACAAGTACCTTTCATACATTTCTAATGGGATTCCCAAAGATATCTCAGACTCACTATGTTCTAAAAAGAACAAAAAAAAAAAAAAGAAAAAGTACTCTTTCTTCCAAAAACCCTTCCCTCATCCCAGAGTTTTTATTTTTGTGGAAGGCACTACCATTTTCCCCATCTTCCAGGTTCATGACCTTGGGATTTTCTTTTACTCTTCACTATCTTTAACCCCAAATATCCAGTAAAAGTTGCCACATCCTGCCATTTGCCTCTGAGTTTTTTTTTAATCCAAGATCAACAAACTTTTGAAAAATCTCACACACACACACACACAGTCATCTCTTGCCTATTGTAATAGATTCCTAATTGTTTTCAGTTACTTAAATGACTTCCCCCTCCAATCCATTCTCCACTCCAATCCATTCTCCACATATCTTCCAAAATGATTTTTCAATGGATCTGTCCAGGTCATTCCCCCAACTCAATAAACTACAATATTCCAGTATTATTTCTAGAACATAAATTTGTTTTGTCTCTAAAGCCCTTTGTAAACTAGTATAAATTCATTTACATATTACTCTCCTTCACTCTCTAGTCCAGTAATATACTATTCTCGTATCTTAATGCCTTTGCACTGATAATCCTTTGGAAAACACTTCTCCCTCCTCCCCATCTTGTCCCTTCCTGGAGTACCTCCTCTTCAAATACTTTGCACTCGAAGCATTTTTTGATTCCATCACCTACTAGTGCTATATCTTGTATTTTTTATTAATTCTGTATAAACTTAAATGTGAGGTTTTTTCCTCTAATAGTATGTTAGGGCCTTAACAGTGATTGCATTGTTTTGTGTTTGTGTCACCTTTGTCCATCACAGTGTCAATGTTTCTTGATTACAGGAATTTTGAAAATTAGAATTTTATGGAAAAAATAACACACTTTTCAATTTTACATCAGAATTTGAAATTTAACATGTTACTATTTTAAATGTAAGTAAGCTAAAGTTTTATTATTAGGTGTCAGGTGTCTTCTATTCATTTGGATCAAGCAAAAAGATGAAGATAATTAACTCATCCAGGTTGAAACAGATGACCCCTCTTAAATGACCAAGATAGTTATTTTAAAATATCCCTAGCTTGCCCCTATTAATAAGGATACTAGGCGTTTATTCATTCTGGTAACATTAGGAACCTACTAAGTGTTCTTGTGCTGCCCCTTGTGGCTGGTAGTACTGACATCCCCATTCTCCCAAAACTTGCCCTTGACAAAAAATTATTCACGGGGTTATTAATCAAACGTTGCAAATTACTCATAGTCTACAAATTATTTGTGTAACATTGGGTCCGCAGGATAAAAGTGGTAGTACAATAAACCAAATCAACGTTCTTTTCAAATTCCCTAACATGAATTGTTTTCATTTGGTTCATTTAACCTGTTTCCTCCAAAGCTTATCTTTTGGAGTCGTGTGTGGGATTCAGTCATTGGTATGGAGCTCTCAAGGAAGGACTCCTCTGTGCTGGGCCTCACCAGCAACTGCTCAGAGACTGGGGGCCAGGGGCAGGGGCAGGGGGAGGGGGCAATGAGAAGTTAAATGACGTCCAAGGTTACACACCCAGTATATGTGTTGAAAGCAAGCCCTGACCCCCAGAGTCTCTCCTGACCACGAGGGCAGTCAGCCCTCGTCCTCCGGGCAGCGATGCCTCGCTGAAGGTCACCACCTCTTTCCATGCCTCCCTTCCAAAGACCGGGTAAATTAGGTTGCTGCCCCACCTTCAACCAGAATTCGGGGTAAATATGGAGAATGTGACAAACCCGCTACCCAACTCCGCCTGTTAATGGAAGGTGTAGACACCATCTCCGCGCTCTCCTAAGCTCAAGCGAAACAAGTATAAAACACCTCTCCATTCATCTTTCCAGCCCAGCCCCCAAACGTCTATGCGCTTGCGCGACGGGATTCAGCGGTGAGGGAGCAGGTAGGTGAACCCCGACCGCGTCTTCGTTGCCTGGATACGGCGCGAAACAATCGTGACCCCACCCCGTGACCCGTGGCCTGGTTGGTGGGGTAGTCTCGAGGATCCGCCGTTGGTCCTCATTTTCAGTGGATCAGGAGGAGCCGGTAAGAGCTGTCCCAACAGCTTCGTTCCCCCGTTCAGGAAGTCTCCCAAGCTCAGGTCCAGCCCCCTCAGCGGTAGCGGTTTCCCCGAAGCTGCTCCCTATCTACGGGATAAGTCCGAGCGCCACAGCCTTTCTGCTCTGGGGTCCGGAGCCTCCCTGTTCCCGGAGAGGAAAAGGAGGCGGCGGGGTTCAGCTTCCCCGTAGCCACGAGCAAACTGAGTTAAGAAACTCTTATCCCGAGGGCCGGCTTCCCCAACGGAGTTGTCTGGATGCTGACGGAGGCTGGGCCGGAACTGTGGTTCGGTAGTTTTCGGTCTTTATCCATCTTTTTGTGACTCCGTTTGGGATGTTCCTGGAAAAGACACTAGAGTGGTTTGCCATTTCCTTCTCCAGCTCATTTTGCAGATGAGGAAACTGAGAAGAAACGAACTGAGCGACTTTTCCAGGTTCATATAGCTAGTGTCTGGGACCGAGATTTATAAGTCAGGAAGATGAATTTTTCTGACTCCAGGTCCAATGGTGGGGAAGCTTAAAAAAAAAAAAAATATATATATATATATATATATCCTCACCCTGATGAAAAATGCGATTTTTTTTTTTTTTTTGGTGATTCCCTACTTCCTCTTAACTCTCCCCAAAATATCCAGGAAACTTTACCATCTGCAGTCAGCCTCGCCTCTCTACCTTAAGTTTCTCCCCTAAAAAATCAGGATAACTAAACCACACTGGTAAATATTATCCTCCTCTTAGGGCAAACAGAGCAATAAGCCTCTTAATTATATCCGTAGGACATTTTACTTTATTTTTCTTTTCAGGCTTGGGTTGCTAAAATACCGAAGAATCATGCCTCTTCCAGATACTATGTTCTGCGCTCAGCAGATTCATATACCCCCAGAACTTCCTGATATCTTGAAACAATTCACCAAAGCTGCTATTAGAACTCAGCCAACCGATGTATTACAGTGGTCTGCAGGGTAAGAGTCTGTCATCTTTGGAATCACCTGAAGCAGCTCCTGTGCTTTGCTTGGGTTGGATTTTTGTTTGAAATCCGTGATATTTCAACAAAGGAATTCTAAAGCCTTTTTCTTAAATGGACATTATGCTGTTGTAACTATTTTCTTGTTAAAAATTATTTTAGTGAAAGTTTTAATTGCCCCAAGTTATAGGATTTTTCTTTGGCCAGGAACTGTTCTCCTTTAGTACTACTTAAATAAATGTATGCAGACAATTTAGGGACAGCTAACACACTACCTGTGATTGGTCCGCGCGAACACCTTACTAAGAGAGACAACTCCCTGATTGGCTGCTCCATTGTTGGGTTTTTTTTTTTTTTTTAATGTTTAGAAATATGATTGGGGGAGAACTCGAAAAACTAAATATACAAACTTACAGGATTAGTGAAGACCGTCTGAGCTCAGATAACTTTGTGACATTATTGAAAGTTTTGTTTTAAAGTGAGGGTGCTTGGGATGTTTGTCTACCTCATAGTTATATTCTTATGTGTCAGGGTCGCTGCTGCTCATAGAAAATGTGAAAAACAGTTTGGAAAGAAGGGGGTTTTAGAGAGAGATTTGAGAGAAATCTGAATTTGTAGAAAAGATTTTATTTTGATATATACATTTAAGTATATAATTGGTTTCTTTTCTAAACCAATGTATTTAATTTTCTGCAGCCTGACAGGCCAAAGGGTTTAGAGAGAGGTAGTACTTTCCAACTTTTATCCCCCTCCACTTCACCACCTGAGGGTTGTGAAGGAAGACCAAGCTTTCACTTTCCATTGCTGTTGTTCTGTTAATAGTTGTTTTTTTTTTTTCCCTGATGCCTTCTATGCCCATCCTTTCTCTCAGCAGTTCCATTGTTCAGTAGGTCACAATAGGTTCAAAAGTCCATTGCCCCATTCTTTTATGATTCTTGGTGGAAATCATTTGCCTATGCTTCTGTTATTGAATTCTGTAGTAAGGATTTTTTGGGATGAAGTGAAGTCAACCTGTCATCTGTTTAGGAATATCTGGGTGTGGAAATTCAGAATATCACCACTTATTTATAATTTAAAGTTGCCCAGAAGGTCCTAGGAGATTAGATGATGTATCTAAACAGTCAAACAATTAGTGTGTCACAAGCTAACCGCAAGGCTGGCCAGTTATCCAAACACCTTGACATATTTTTAAAATTATTTTTTACTTCTCTGGTTATTTCCCTACAAGGGAAAAACAAAACAAAACTGGAAACACACTTACAAAACAGCTCCAACCTACTAGAATTTCTTAGCTACAAAGAAACAAGACTATGTAAAATGGCTTTAAAATGCTGTATAAAAATGCAGGGTTTTAAAGTTTTTTTATTCATCTTCCTGAGATTGTTTTAACTTTTTCCCATTTCAAGGAAGTGAAAACAGATAATGCTAAACCACTAAATCAAAATCCATGTTCTCTGACCAGAAAGTTCATTTTCCCTCATATCCAAGAAGTAGTAGTGATAAATGCTTCTTAAATTTATATTGATTAAACTAGGTACCTCTAAACTAGGTACCTCATTTTATTTTATTTTTCCATAAGATAGGAACTGAAGTATTTTCAATTGGTATTTATGTATGTGGTTTAAACTTCATTTTAGTTTTGGGAAATATTTTATGCTTTGATTAGTACAGACAATTAGACAATTATACAATAGTTTACAGTCTAGATTTTAGGAAAAAGGGGTATGTTAAAGAGATGAAAGATCATATAAGCTGCCATGTGTCAGAGGCTGTATTTGAACCCAAGTTTTCCTAACTTCTCTTAACCATTTATACTAGTTAGCTCCCAAACCTTCTAAAATAAGATATGTGTGTATTCCAAGGATTATTACCTAGTTAACTCCCCTAATCCAAAAACATATTAATCCAAAGACCATATTATCTTGGTTTGATTGATTGTGATCAGCAATGCTTAAGAAATCACTGAACCACCTCCTCATTTCAAGTTTAATTTAAAATATTAAATCAAGAACTTGATGGTTATTAATGCTACTTTTAAGCACAGTTTTAGTTTTGAGGTGAACTTAAAAAATTTAAAATAGTATTTCTCTGTGGTTGATTAAAGATAAGCTTTTAATGTCATGTTCTTACATAATAAGAGCATCTTAGATGATGGAGAATGAATCAATTTTAATTCTTCTCATTCAGCCAAGCTTGCCTATCCTATCTAAAAGTACTTGCCAGAAAAGCTAGTCCTACTTTGTTTTCCATCGAAATTATATAGTTCTGGTTTTTCTAGATTTGTCCTCCATTTCACTAAAAATTAATTTTTTAATGAAAAATGTATAAAATTCCTATCAATATACTGGGAAAAGTTTTTACAAGCTGCATGTATGATGCAATATCACATCATCTTGGGAGTCCCTTGTTTTAGGTAATATCATTGTGATGCATAGTTGACTAAAAGGACACATAATCTTACAACACTCTTGGAGCCTTAATTGATGAAGTAATAAAGGATGGTTGTTGATGTCTTTTCCTGATAATGTCATAAAGGATAATATTTAAGCATAAAAACATAAAATTGCAAGTATTGCAGATATCATTGATGACAGATTTCATAAATTATGTTGGGCAAAATTTGTGAAACAGAAGAAAACATAAAAACATTATGGGACAAAAATAGGTACATATCTTTAAGTTATCTTTGTAAATATAATTTTTCAGGCCTTAAAATATTAATAATTTTGACTACAAATTCTTAGTAAACCCTACTTATTTTTTAATATTAATCTTTTTTGTTTCTTCTGTTAGTCAGAAGACCTAAGATTATGGCTTAGTTCTGCCGTTTATCTGGATAACATTGGTTATACCAATTTACTCCTCTGGAATTCCATTTAATATAAAATGGGGACTAAATAATTAGTGTTGACCTACTCATAGAGTTGTTTTGATGATCATTTGAACCCATGTATATAAAGCATTTTGAAAACCTCGAGATTATTAAAATGTAAGTGTTTTAAATTCTTCCTCCTCCTCATATTAAAGAGGATTCAATAGTTACAGGAGCTAGTAGGGAAAAAAGTAGGTTTCTTAGAAGATCATGAGTCTGTTAACCTGAATTCCATGAGGTTTTTGATCTGGACCCCACCTTAGTAAGATGTTATTTCATACATGAGTACTTAAGTCTCTCGTCAAGATAAGTCTAATGAGTAGAATGCTGAAATGAATTAGGTTCAAAAAATGAGCTATATTTACTACATGTACCAAAGAGCAGCAAAGAAGTAATTCTGCATGCATACACTTAGTAGGAGCCAGTGCTATGACCACCTCTGCTCAAGTATTTATCTTTTCCCCAGAGCCTGGCAGTATGCCAATTTCCCAATTGACTGAGTGTGTTAATTCTTTTGAGTCCATTGGAAAAGGCTTCAAACTTTTGAGTAGTCCCTACTTGTTTTAGAAAGGAAAAATGAAGGGAGTTGATGGGAAATGGGTAAAGGGTTGTGATTATTGGAGAGTGTGGAAAGGGCAGGCAGATTAAGAAAGCAGAACTCAGGTGATTAGCATCTGGTTTTGATGATCATTAGTTCATTAAGAGGAAATCTGCTTGAATTGGGACTTCTAATGATATTCATAATGGGAAACTTATTGTTGATATATTAGTATTTTAGAAAAGCTTCAAAGAGGAGGGGGATAGAAGAGATTTTAAACAGTTGAGAAAGTCATAACAATGCAACTACTTAAGAACTCAAACATTTAATTAGACTTGATGCTTTAGATAGGAAATGTCAAAACAGATGGCCTGCAAATCACTTGAGATCCACAGAACTCCTGAATGTAGCCTGAAGCAGATTTAAATATAATTTTAAAATGTTTAACAAAATAAAAATGCAAGTGAAACATAAATATTTTATAAGTCAATATGTAGTCTATAAAGGCTCTTTATATACAGTTTAGTGGTCCCTGTTTGTTTGACTTTTAACCTTTGTTCTAGATGAATGCAAGAGCCTAAATGAAAAGTTTTTTAAGTTCATTTTTTGGCTAACATTTCATCTTTTGACTTTTTGGAACCACTCGCAAAATTAACTTATTCATATTATAAATAGTATTCCTATGAGCTTTTTCTCATAGGAGAAATGTTTCTTTTGCTGTTAGATATTTTTCAGCTTTGTCAAAAGGTGATCCCCTTCCTGTAAAGGAGAGAGTTGAATTGCCAGTTGCTACCCAGAAAACAGATTCAGGATTGACAAGAGGACTACTTAAAGTTTTACATAAGCAGGTACAAAAAACCTATTCTATCCAACCAACAACCAGTTGGTTTCCCTGCCACCCTTCCCCCCATTTAAAAAAACACCCATATAATGATGTAACATCTTTGAACTGTAACTCTAATATTATTTCTGTAGTTTAGTTTTTTAGTTCTTGAAGTCAAATCTATCCAAGATCAGAAATATTAAGTTTTATTTTCATATCCAACAAATTTTAAAAGTTTATTTGAAGAGGAAGCACATGTAAATAATGTGCTTCAAACTTAAATGATAAACTGTTAGGTTTCCCTAAATAGGATTACTCTTATCACCTAAATTTCACATTATCATGAATTAATTTATGTATTGGATACTATCTTCTTTTTTTTATTCAGTAGTTTTTCTGTGAATAAAATTACAATTCATCTTCTAAATTATTTATTCCCTTAATCTTTTGAACCAAGATTAGGTTGAGTCTGTGAAAAGCCTAAAGAGCTTGACAAGGCACTGTGCCACATGGGTTACACACTTTCCTGAAAGAAAAACTAAATGCAAGAACACCTTGCAAAAATAAAGATCAGAAAATTTCAACTTTATGCTAAACCATTTCTTTTTAAATATGTTATATTTTTAAAAGTCAAAAATGTAAATGTGGTTGAAAAGAAAGGGAATAAATCATTTAGAAGATGATTTGCAATTTTATTCATACAAAAACCACTGAATTAAAAAAAAAAAAGATGGTATCTGATAACATGAATTAATGACACCTCATCTCTTTTGCAAATTCCCCCTCCCCCCCATCTATCTAAAGAGGAAAAGTACCATTTCCTTTAGGACCACCACTATTTATAAGGCAACTCTGGTATATGATACTATTTTTGGAGATGTCTAGGAAGTAGTTACATCATAAGCATATCTGACAGTGAACCATGTTTCTTCACCTAAAGTCTCCATTTCAATTTAGGAAGAAACTGTAGAAATTTTATTAGTGAAGCAAAGTCTCCATAATTATTAATGGCCTTGAAACTTCAGAATATAATAAATTCCTTCTCATATCTTTTGAAGGATTTTTCTTTTAAGAAACAAGTTGAATTGTGGGAATAAGATTCTTTTGTTTAGCTTTAGGAAAACTACTTCATCTCTTATGACTTCAATTCCCTCCTCATAATGGAGGTTGAATTAAATCATCAGTATGCCTTTCCATTCGAAGTTTTTGAACATACATTATTATGAGTTTCTTTTAATTTTTTTCACACATGAAAGAGAAGACAATTTTCTTAAGAGTACTTGAAATTTAGAATGGCAATCAGTATTTTTGTTTAAAACTGCTTTTTATTCTATTCTACATGATTTTAACTTTTCATTTCTATTTCTTAAAGCTTTCTCACAAAAAAATTGTGGATTTAAGAGAACTTCAGCAGAAATGGAAGACTCTGTGCTTGCCAATAGAAACACTCGGTTTCATTCTCAGAATGGATCCTATGGAAGAAGACACAGTAGAATGGATGAAATTTTTCTCACTTGCTTGTAGCATGCTGGGTGGGGTAGGTGTCTATAGATAGCATTTTAATAACTTTCTGTATAGGACAACCAAAAGGGAAAGGAAGGGAGGGAAGAGAAGGAAATAAAGCATTTATATATAGTGCCTTTTTATGTGTCAGACACTATGCTAAATGCTTTACAATTATTATCTTGTTTGTTCCTTACAATAACTATAGGAGGTATAGGTGTTTTATTAT
This sequence comes from Antechinus flavipes, assembly GCF_016432865.1. Taxonomy (NCBI): domain Eukaryota; kingdom Metazoa; phylum Chordata; class Mammalia; order Dasyuromorphia; family Dasyuridae; genus Antechinus; species Antechinus flavipes. The sequence continues at coordinate 396,742,851 of NC_067398.1, forward strand.
CCCCATTCGGCAGTTGAAGAAACTGAAAAAAATAGGCTAAGTGAACCTGCCCAGCTTAAGTGTCTGAGGCTAGATTTGAACTCAATTCTTCCTAATTACAAACCTAGCACATTCTAATCTACTGAGTTCACCTGGCTGCCTCTAAACATCAAAAACATATCTCTAAATAGATTTATGACTTTGAATAACTAAAGTTGAGAAGCACTATGATCTCTTTAGTAATTTTATTCATGGCCTGTAATTTTCATTTTATAGTTTATTTCCATAATCTAAAACTGTACTCTGATGTGCCTTCTTGTGATGTTCCTCATTGTAGCATGACAGTATTTATTGTCATAACTTGTTCAAAGAACATGCCAGGTCCTTCAAATATGAGTCTGGAGCAGCAGCCTATTTAAGTTTGGAAGGATCTCATTGACAGATTGACCTCAGGGCCATACATTGTTTGATCACATCAACTCTTAGTCATAATGCAGTTGTGATCTTCTTTGGGGGAGGGGAAAGTATCTATGGAATCGCCAATCTGTTTTAAATCTTAATCCTTTTTAAATTCAGTGACATTATTTAAATGTATTTTTTGAAAAAAATCACATTACTAAACACAGAAAAAAATGTTGGCAAATTAAAAAACAAAACAAAACAAATCTGTCATCACTGTTAAATAGAAAAGTCCTTTCATTTCTTGTTTAACCTAAATCTGTTTTTCACGCTTTCCTCATTTGTAAAGAAAGCATAAAATAATTCTACTTAAGAACCATAATCAAATAAACTACAATAAGTGATTTGAGTATTTTGCAGATACTGTGTAAAATATCAGTCAATAAATATTTGTTAAGCACTTACTATAATGCTAAGCACTGGGAATACAGAAAGAAACTAAAATAATCTGTCCTCAAGCAACTCATATTCTAATGGGAGACAAAAGGCAAACCAAAGGAGCTGTAATGAGAGAGAAAGTACTGGATTTAAGGGAGGTTGAAAATGGGATTTAACTTAGACTTTCAAAGAAGCTAGGGAATCCAAGAAGCAGAAATAAGGAAGGGAGAGAATTCCTGGCATGGAGGCAGCCAACAGGATATGCCCTGAGCTGAAGGATGGGAATGTCTTGATCAAATAGTCTGTGACAGAGGAGGGTAAGGTATAAGAGACTGAAGGGAGGAAGGGAGTTAGTTATGAAAGGCTTTGAACACCAGATTATTATTTTATATTTGTTCCTGGAAGTGATTAAATGAAACTCATTGTGGGGAGGATCATTTTGGTGAGTTGAAGGGAGGATGATTAGGTTGGAGTGAGGAGAGACTTGAGGCAGCCCAATTACCAGCAGGCCACTGCAATAGTGTGGGTATGAGGGTGATGAGCATACCTGCACCAGAGTGAGGGTATGTAATAGAGATTGCAAAGGGGAAATTGTCAGGCTTTGGCAACAGATTCGATATAGGGAGTGAAGGAGAGTGAGAAATCCAAAATAACTCCTAGGATTGTGAATCTGAGGGTCTGGAAAGGATGAATGTTGCTCTTTACAGTAATCAGAAAGATTGGATAATAGGTATGGGTTTTAAAGGAAAAGAAACGATAATGAATTCAGAATTGCACATGCTGGGACCATCTAGTTTGAGATGTCTTAAAAAGCAGTTGGAGATGTAAGGCTGGAGATCAGTACAAAGATTGGGAAAGGAAAGCTTGATTTGAGAATCATCAGCATTGAGATAATTAAATCCTTAGGAGCTGATGAAATCACCAAGTGAAATTATTTAACACATTTAGAAGAAAAGACCTGTTAAACATTTAAGAGAGCATAGATGTCCTATATAACATAAATGAAATAATAGTTATAAATTATGCTCAAGAAATTTCTATATTTCTTGGATGCCCACAAAAGAAGTTGTTGGAGAGGGGAAAGAGGGCCAGAAAAAGAGAATTTCAAAGACCTTTGCAAAATGGAATTTCAAGTGGCAGAAAACAGAGGAAAAGATAATTTGAGATGATAGTGTGGTTAGTGAAGGATGATTCTTGACTAGGGAAAATATTAAAAAGAGATAATCTGTTCATATATGAAAGGAGATAGCTATGAAACTCCAAAAATGGAAATATACAACTATTATTAGTCTGGAGAAAAAAAAAGAATGGGTAATGAAAAAAAATTTTAACCTTGGACACTTACTTCTGGTTTAGGAGTTTATAATGTCAACCCTGGGCATGATCGTAACTATTGGCCCAAGAGCTTCTGGTAACTGACACGATAAATTATTGGCATATCTCTGTACAAGTTCAGTATCACTTGTATATATACAAAAGGGAGAATATCAGAATGACATTGAGGCATCTCACTATATATATATATATATATATATATATGGAATATATATATATATGGAAGAACAAGGACAAGAAAGTAAATTCAATTCTCGGAGAAACCCCCATACATATATACACACATGCAACACACTGTTTTATTAAATTTATTATCTGAAACTTTTTTCAGTTTAATTTTGTTATTTAAAAAAGTTCATATGTTAAATGCTTATCTCCCTATTTTTGAAAATCAAAAGCTAAATGAGAAACAAAATGTTTTAATCGTTTGCAAAAACATTCACCTGTTTAAAATGTTTTTACACTAGATGGCGACATTTTGTCATGAATAAAGCTACACATTTTATCAGTTGATGGCTAATAGTGAACGTTTATTGTACTGGCAAATGAATCCATTGCTCACATGTATTAAGAAGTTTAGAGTATGCCATCGAGGAAACATCTCACCAGATATCATGTAGGAGGAGAAACTTTAAAGTTTTTGCAAACCTTAAAGCAAAGGTTTTTATAACGTTATTTTTAATAGTGAGATATATATATATATATATATTTTTTCCTTTTCCCCAAATTATTTATTTTTATTCTAACTAGATGAAATATAATAGGGACAAATACAAAATTAAACATTCCGGTGTCAATTTCACAAGAAAAGGTAAGAGGAATGGAGTGGTAGCTTGCGTTAAACAGCAATTTGAAAAAAGTTAGGTTGGGAGGGAAAGTCATTCTAATGGACCCCAAGCTAAGTGAGAGCCTAGAAAGCTATCATGTTCTTGAAATTCATTAAGACAACAGCCTCACTTCAAGAAATTAAATGGCAATATTCCTTCTAGACTCTTCTCCAGTTAGACCAATCTAAAGCGTTGTGTTATGTTTTGGAGGACACCGTAATTTAGGAAATTTAACGATAAGCTGAGGACCATCCAAAGGATATCATCTGGCATGTTTACAAGAGTCAATTCTGATTTGTAGGAGGAGTAACAATTGAAATAATTGGTGGAAGCAATAAAGATGTTTTTCAGATATTTTAAAAGGTTATCATTTGGAAGAGTGATTTGTTTCCTTTAATCTCAAGAGGCAGAGCAAGAAGCAAGAGGGGTAAAAGTTAGAGAGGCAGATTCAGAGTTGATATGAAATAAAATTAGAGCTATCCAAATTAGAATGGGTTGACTTTCTTAGATAGGCCATCAGAGCACTTGTTTGGGGTATATCGTTATAAGAATAATCTTTCAATTCTGGGAGAGGCTGGATGACCACTAAAAGTCCCTTCCAACTCTGTAATTCTGTGATATGTTGCTGGAAAATAAATTTGTGATTAATCTTATTTTACAAATTTATATGGTTCCTATCCCAGTGCCCACCCATATGGATGTATATGGAGTCATGTGAATTCAAATATGACTATATATATATATATATATATAGAGAGAGAGAGAGAGAGAGAGAGAGAGATAATAAGGTTTTAAACTCTCATTTATTGAGTTTTCAGTCTTTACTTTGAACTAATAATGACATTAGTTATGCCATCTCCTGATTGAGGATGTTTGCCTATTTTTGTATGCCCTGATCATCCTAGGAACTTTCACATTTTTAAAAATACAACAAAAATTTTAGGCTTATTGGTAGTATAAAAACAGGCTGTTTCATGTACTGTATCCCTGGACTAGAGAATAAATGAGCTATCCTACATGACTATCTTGAATTATGGTGCCTAGACATGCAGTAAACTTTGAATAGCTGAGAAAGTACTACTTTCTTTATACTTTAATGAAAAATACTAATAGACATTACTACATAAATTATTACTACCTCACTGACCCAGTGACTGTCCCTTGCGGTCATTGCTTTTGCAAAGGCTGCCTGGGCCAGAACGAGGAAAGCTTCACCTGCCCCCGCTGCCAGAGAGTCATCCGCTGCTGAAGTGACTTGAGGATCACCAGGAGCCTGCAGAAACTCTCCATCACTGCCCAATTGCTCAGACCTCATCTACTGCAGACCATCTTGGACCCGACACCCTGTGAGCCATGTGAGGAAAAAGAGAAGCTGCTCTGTGAAGAAGACCCCAGAAGCCCCTCGGATTCCTGCTCATCAGCCCTGGAGCACAGAGATCCCCAAGACCTTGCTTTGGAAGGGGCTGCTGGGAAGTGCCAGGGGAAACTCCACTAGACCCTGGAGCACCTTTCAAGAAAAACAACAGGAATTTAAAATGGCTTGGACAGAAAAAACTTTACAAATTTGAGGGGCTTTTATTGCATTGGATGCTCCCTAGCAGATTCTTTCCTTTCTCTGGGAGGAGAGAGGGAAGGGAAGAGCTTGGAATTTGAAACTCAAAAATATGACAAAAAAATTAATGCTTGAAAGTTTTATTCAATGATGGAGGGGATGTGGGGAAGCTGGGCCAGTGATGCAGTACTGGTGAAGTTGTGGACCTTTCCAGACATTCTGAAAGGCAATTTGGGACTACACCCAAAAGACAAGACAATCAGACACAATCTTATTATTATAAGAGCTTGCTCCCCTACCCTACTTTTCCTTGGAGGCTTTTCATGAAAAGCAAGCAGAGGGAAGATGGAGACTAATCTTGGAAATAAATACAGCTCCTAATAAGTAGACTGGGGAATGAGAATCGGTCTCACATATACTAAACCTTTATGTAGAAAAAAGCACTAATTGTTATTATGCAAGCCCACTCCCAAAGGTGTGGAGCAAAAGGTACAACTGGAATCCATTATTTCAAGTACTTATATTGAGTACTTGGCAGGAAATTAACAATTTCAAGCTATACTTTTGTTTTTGTGAAAACGAAGTAGAACAATGAACAAGAAAGTTTTGTTTTGGGGGGCAGCTAGGTGGTACAGTGGTTAGAGCACCAATCCTGAAGTCAGGAGGACCTGAGTTCAAATCTCACCTGACACTTTTTAACACTTCCTAGCTGTGTGACCCTGGACAAGTCATTTCATCCCAATTGCCTCAGCCAAAAAAAAATTTTTTTTCTCTAATGTGGTGTCTTTAAAATTTTTCCCATAAGAAATAAGTTGCTCTTCAGCTGCAGTTTCAGACAACATACTATATACCACTACCCATACCACTATCCTCTTGTCATTCTTCCTCTCCCCCAAATCTTATGGTTGTCCCTCTAGTAGAAACATATTGCTCTTGTAAGAGTCTTGTCTTTTAAGATCGTTTCCTTTGTTCATTTTAATTGAGTTTAGTTCTCTCAAAGCCCTCACAGGTAATTGAGGAAACTTCCTATGCTCAGATTTTTAGTTTCATGAATTCTTGGAGTATAATGGGTATAGACAAGTATTTCTTTATATCTGACACTATATTTTAAATTAAAGATACATTGGAGATACATTTCAAAGCTGAATTACTTCAGATTTTATAGTGAGTTCCATAATTTTCCTTTTGTTTTCATTGTGCTGTTTTAAAAAGATGACATGACATATTGGTACATATACTGTTATCTATGTGGTATTTAGTTATAAATTAGATGTTAAGATGTATGCCTTCCTTAGATTTCAAGGCTTATAGCAAATTGGTTTCTATGAATATCATTCAGGTTTTTCAGATACTTTGGAATTGATTTGTCACATCAACAACTGATCTTGACTTGAATATATGGAATTTTCAACCTTGTAGATTTTCTGTGAAAAAAAGTCATTTTTAATAGCTTCACTTAAAATACCTCTTTGTTGATATAAGTTGTTGGAAACTTTTTGACATATATGCTATAGAACTAGATCTTCAGAGATCTCTTGAGTAATGGGTGGATTAATCCTTAAGGATATAATACGTGTTATCTGCCCCATTCTTTTTCCCCCTTTATCTCCCATATCTATCCTTACCCGTCAGTTTTTCAGGATCTACTGCAACCCATGCCAACTGAGTTCTTGGCCATAAATTAAGATCAGAAATATTCTTTGTAATGTAATATAGACAATTTGCCCAATATTTTGCTAGTTTATCTTGACACTAGATGGCAGTAGAATAGGCTATGGAAAGTCAGGCCTTTGTAAAAACCTTATGTTGGAAGATTGACAAATCTAAATTCCATAAAGTGGGATTGTTGGCCTTCTGTTTTATTATCTACCCTGGGTCTTTCCTACCAACAGAGAAAATGTTAAAGGAAACAATGAACACTTTTGGATACGACATCATACTTTGAACATTATTTTATCCTGTGTACCTTATTTTCAAAGTTTAGGTATTCTTTGGATAATCAGGCATTAAACAACCTTTAATAATCATTCAAGAAGTAGATGACAGGAAAAGATGATAAATGTTGGGAGGAATATGGGAACATTAATGCATTGTTATTAGAGTTGTGAACTGATCTTCTGTAGAGCAATTTCTATAAAACTGCATGCCCTTTGATTCAGCAGTATCTCTACGGGGCCTGTATCCAAAAGAGATCTTAAAGGAGGGTAAGGGACCCCATGTGCAAAAATGTTTATGGCAGCCCTTTTTGTAGTGGCAAGAAACTGCCCATCAGTTGGAGAATAGTTGAATAAGTTATGGTATATGAATGTTATGGAATATTATTATTCTATATAAGAAATGATCAGCGGGATGATTTCAGAGGGCTGGAAAGACTTAGATGAACTAATGTGGAGTGAAGTGAGTACAACCAGGAGATCATTGTACACAGTAAAAAGAAAATTGTGATGATCAATTCTGATGAAGTGGACATATATATAAAATGTTGCAAAGGTGAAATCGGTAGGCTTTGGCAATGGTTTGAATATTGTGGAATAGGTATGTGTGAGAAGGTATGAGAAATAGTAAGGATTCCTACGTTGCAAGCCTGAAGAACTGGGATGATGACATTGCTCTCTATAGTATCAGGAAGGTAGTAGGAAGGGAGAGGATTTTGAGGAGAAAGATAAGGTCATGTTAAGAAGTCTATTGAATATCTAATTTGAGATGTCTAAAAAGCAGCTGGAGAAGTGAGACTGGACATCAGCAGGGAGATTGGGGTAGGAAAGGTAAATTTTTTGAACCATCATCACAGAGATGGTAATGAAATCCACTGGAGTTGATGGGATCAAGGGAAGTGTGTAGTATGGAGGGAAAAAAGATTATGACCCAGGACAAAACCTTGTGTGACACTTAATAATTGGAAGGTGTGATTTGAAGGAGAATCAAGCAAAGGAGATAGAAGGAGCAGTCAGAAAGGAGAGAAGATCAGAAGAGAACCATATTAGAGAAGAGAGCGTTGAAGAATGAATGGTCCATAGTGTCAATGGCTAATGTTAGCCTATCCATGAAGAATTCTGACGCTGAAAAGTATTTTTCAATTGAAACAGAAGTCTTAATGGAAAAGATAGGATCTAAAGGTGAGATCAAAGAGACCTGAGGATTGAGAAAAGGCCATTGGATTTAGAAAGATGATTAAGTAACTATTTGGAGAGAACTGTTTCAGTGAAATAAAGTCAGAGGCTAAGGAATTAAGGAGAAAAAAGGGACAGCTAGGTGGGGCAGTGGATAGAGCACCAGCCCTGAAGTCAGGAGGACCTGAGTTCAAATGTGACGTCAGACACTTAATACTGCCTAGCTGTTGTATGACCCTTGGGTAAGTCACTTGACCCCAATTGCCTCAGGGGGAAAAAAGAGAGAAAGCAAAGATATTAAGACAGTCTTTTTGAGTTTAGTTATAAAGAGGATGATAGTGAGAATTGAAGGACCAAGTAAGGATTTGGGTTATTTTTTTAGGTTATACATGTACTTTTCATTTTTTTATACATTTCCATGAGTCCTATTGGGAGAGACAAATCAGGAAAAAAAGGAGGAAAAGAGAAAAAAACAGGAGAAAAAAGGTGAAAATAGTTCTGGTTTGCTTTGATCTGCATTTAGTTTCTATAGTACTCTTTCTTGATGTGGATAGCATTTTCCATCCCAAGTCTATATTGGAATTGTCTTAGAATTCTGAGAGAGAGCGAAGTCTATCATGATTGATCATCATATAATTTTGCTGTTACTGTATACGGTGTTTGCTTGCTTCCCTCAGCCTCAATTTCATGTAAGTCTTTTCAGGCTTTTCTGAAATCAGCCTATTAAGCATTTCATTCTGTTACATTCATATACTAAAATTTATTCAGTCATTCCCCAATCAATGAGCATGCACTCAGTTTCCAATTCTTTGCCACCACAGAACTGCTACAATTTCGTACATGTGGGTCCTTTTCTCTCTTTTATGATCTCTTTGAGATACAAACCCAATATTGGCACTGCTAGATCAAATATTATACACAATTTTTATAGCCCTTTGGGCATAGTTCCAAAATGCTCTCCAAAATGACTGGATCAGTTCACAGCTCTACCAATAATGTGTTAGTGTCCCCGTTTTCTCACAGCCCCTAATATTTTATTTTTCCTGTCAGCCAATTTGATAGGTGAGAGTGAAGTGGTGAGTTGTTCTAAATTGCATTTCTTTAAAAAATAGTGCTTTAGAGCATTTTTTTATATGACTATGGATATGACTTTTAATTTCTTCATCTGAACAATGTCTGTTCATATCCTTTTGTCATTTGGGGAGTGACTTGTGTTCTTACAAATTTGAACCAGAAATGAGACCTTTATCAGAAACATTAGTTGTAAAAATTGTTTCCCAACTTAATGCTTCCTGTCTAATCTTGGCTGCATATTGGTTTTGTTTGTGCAAAACCACATTAATTTAATCATAATTATCCATTTTGCATTTAATAATGTTTCTCTGTCTTGTTTGGTCCTAAATTCCTCCCTTATCCAAAGATGGTCATAAATTCCTCCCTTCTCTAAAGATCTTGACAGATAAACTATCATTTGTCCTCCTAATTGGCTTATAATATCATCCTTTATGTCTAAATTATGAATCAATTTTAACCTTATCTTAATGGAAAAGAGTGTGTGTGTGGTCAGTACTTAGTTTCTACAATACTATTTTCCATTTTTCCAAGCAGTTTTTTATCAAATGATGAATTCTTATTCCAAAATCTTTGGGGTCTTTGGATTTATCAAACAATAGACAACAGTCATTGACCTATTGTCTTGTGTACCTAACCTATTTCATTGAGCCAATCTTATTTCTTACCCAGTACTAAATAGTTTTGATGACTGCAGTTTTGTAATGTAGTTTTAGGGCCCTACTTTCCTTTGCAATTTTCCCCCACTAATTCCCTTGATATTCTTGACCTTTTGTTCTTCATATGAATTTTGTTAAAATTTCCTCTAGCTCTATAACATATTTTTTGGCAGTTTGATTGGTATGGCACTGAATAAGTAGATAAATTTAGGCAGAATTGTCATTTTTATTATATTAGCCTATCCATAAAGAATTCTGACTTTATATGAAAAGTGTTTTTCAATTGAAATGGAAGTCTAAATGGAAAGGATAGGATCTAATTAGACCTTGAAAAAGGAGTTCCCTGGACAAAATATAAAAACCAACCAAAAAACCACCTACCCTATTTTCATGAAATATGAACAATCAATAATTAACAAAAACCAGTTGTTGGGAGTCCAAAGATGAAAATGAAACACTCCTGCCTTATTGAGGGAATATAATGCACATATATAAATACAGACTATATGACTATCTACACAATAAACACACAATGATTGGAGGAGTGTGGACATTAACAACTGAGAGGAATCAGGAAAGGCTTCATAAAAGAGGTGATTAAACAAGATGGGAAAGATTCTTAAAAGGAGATTTGAAGACCTTGAATTAGGAAAGGAATTTCAGAAAAAATAGAAAAGAGTACTCCAAGCATCAGAGACAACTTGTACTGAGGAATGATGGCAACAGAACATCATCATGCGCAGAGAACAGAAAGCAGGCCAATTTGATTAAAATATAAAAGTATGAGAAAGGTATTGGGTAATTTGTAAAAAGGTGAGAGTCAGATTGTAAAATTGTTTAAATACCAGATTGGAGCAGTTTATATTTTTAACCTTAAAGAAAATGGGAAGCCACTGAAACTGAGTAAAAGAGTGACACAGTCAAGCTCATGCTTTGGCGATGTTAATTTGGCAGTAGTGTGGAAAACAGAGTAGAGAGGAAAGAGACTGTATGGACAGATTAGGAAGATGTTGTAATGGTGTCGGGTGAGATATGCTGGGGACCTTAGCCATAGGATGCCTGTGGTGTTAGTGGAGAAGTGGGACGGAAGGGAATGACACTGGGAAAGCAGACAAGGCTTGGCAGCTAACTAGATATGGATGACTGAGAGAAGAGTTGTGGCCCTTGAGGAATGGTGGCTGGTGGGGCACCCTCAATAGAATAGGAGAGGAGAACAGTGACTTTAGGAGGGAGAGGTAAGGGGAATAATTTCTGTAATTCTGTTTTGGACATGAGCTGAGTTTGAGATGTATATAGGACGCGTACAAGTGGAGAATGTTCAGCAGAAAATCAGAGATGCATATGTGGAGCTCAAGAGTTGAGGGATTTTGAGAGTTGTCTGCATGGAGATGACAGCTAAATCCAAGGGAGCTTGATGAAATCCCTGAGAAAATAAAGATATGATGACTCAAAATAAAGCCTGTTTTGGCACTCATTGGCAGCCAGGATATGGATGATAAACCCTGAAAAAGCAGATCAAGAATCAGCAACATATTAGAAAAGAACCATAACCAACCAATGTCACAAAAACTTTGAGAGAGAAAACACTATTAGTGTTCTAACATGTAGAGGGGTCAGAAAGACTGGAAAATGGCCATTGGATTTTGCAAGAAATTGATTACATTTTGCAGAGAAGACTTTTCATTAAAAAGTATGAGTAAAGACATTGAGATTTGGGAGAAGCCAGGATAAGAAAAATTAACATCCTAGTATAGCAAGAACTACATGAAGGGAAAAGATTTAAAAATAAACTAGACACTGGTATGTTTGAACCAATTGTAGAGGACTTTAATTACTAGATGAAGAAGTTATATATGATACTTGGCAGCCGCAGAGGCCTTAAGCTAGGGTAGTAATGTAAATCAGATTAGTATATCAGAAAAATTAAGTGTACATTAGAGATTAAAGTTAGAGTTGTGACTGAGAACAAATCCTGCTAGAGAAAAGGGAAAATTAGTCATTTTACCCTAAACTTTAGAATCAACCCTTTAAGCTTCAATTTTACTTGCCCCTCATAAAATTTATTAAAGAAATAACAACATATAATAAAAAAATTAAATGATTTTAACTCCTGAGAGTTAATGTCATGTGAATATTATCAGATATATTACAAATATTTGTAAAGTTCCTGACACATAGTATTTACTATTTACTTGTTCTTCCTTATCCTCTAACCATTTTTAATCACTGAGCCTAGAAAAAGGAATAATTGGGTTTAATTCAGACAAGTGACTAAGCTATTTGATTTTAAGCCAAATTATTTAATCTGTTTCTCTTAGTTTTTTTAAACTGTAAAAGAGAGATAATAATGACACCTAACTTCAAGAATTGTTGTGAAGAAAAAATGAGATACAGATAGCTCTCTTTTTACATTAATTGGCAGTGTGCAAATTCTACTTAACCTAAAGAATTAAGAAAAGTTTGGAAAGAGGTAATGAACTTGTATAGAGAATTTGGGGAAAAATATGCCTCACTTGTTCATTCCTGATTTTTGTGGATTTGTCAAAGATGAAGAAGTAACAGGATAGTAAAATTAGCACAAGAATTGGACCTAGAAATGGATGAGAAATAATGTAGAGGAGTTGATTGACTCTTACTGAAAAGAGCTTGTTGAATTAGGATTCTTCAACTGTTGGTAGTTGGCTGTCTTGATAGATCTGCTTTGTTCTACAATTAAGCAAACATTGTAGAAGAAAGGAAAACTTCAAAACCCAAGATCAAACCCAAAAAAGGTTCACAGCAAAACAGTGGGCAGAAATATTTAATCATTGGAGTGATTTTTTTTTTTTGCATAGTAAAGATATGGATCCAAAGACTAGTTGAGGATAATATTGCTTGCCTATCATCAGATATACAAGGGGGAGAAAAAAGAGTATCTCTACCCAACCATATCTCAAAAGGTTGCACAGTCAATCACTACTAAATAAAAGCACACAGGTTCTGTGGATGGGGAAGGGGCAGCATATATACCACATACCCCTGTTATTTTGTACAGTTAATGTGCATATTTTATCATTAAGTTTATCTTTAATTTCATAATTCTGTTATGATACAGCATAATATGCTGTATTTTAGTATGTTTTTTAACATGAAAGTATTTTATGTATGTCTTTGTTATACAGGCTATAAATGAAGTGAGTGTGCATAGGGATAAATTAATGTTAACATAAAAATTGCTTTACATAGACGGTCTGCCGCACTATCAAGAATGTATTTGTAAAGTGTGTAGCACAATGCCTGGCATGCAATCATAGATAGCATTTATATAGTGTCTATTACTGGTTTTGCTATGATCATTGTTACTGTTATGTAAATACAAAGGAAGTGAGATGATTTCTTAATTTGCCATAGTCAAGTAAGGCTTAAAAAAAAATTGAAACCAGTGCTTAAAAAGATTTGTAGAAGTGCAATAGGCAGAGAGGGGAGGGAACGATAGGTATATATAAGGCATAAGAAAGAGTATGAAAAGTAGCAGAGGTAGAAAAAACAAAAGTTTGAGGAACTGCTTTAATCTTTTAGATGTCCCAGAAGGTCAGATAAAAACTCCTTTGTATTTTCAAGGTCAGTTTTACTACCAATATCAACTTTTATTTGCTTATTTTCATTTAATTGAAATTTTTTGCTATTCATTTGTAAGAAAAACATATCCCATTCCTTTTTTGTACTCATATCAATCATGCATAGTTTGGAACTGAGAAACAGTCTCTTCCATCAGAAGTTGTATCTGATCCATCGAAAGTTCTTCCAGAAAACCTCATGTTTTTGTGGGGAAGAAGGGGATGGAGATTTATGTTAAAAGATTTTTGTAATTTGTATACATATTTTCACAGATTAGTCCAACATTTATGAAACAACACATAAAAGGCACTGTTATTTTTTTCTGGGTGGGAAATTATAGTATGACATAATTATTGGCCGATGATTATTTTATGTCACTTTGTTGTATTGTGTTGAAATTTCTGAACTATTTGTTTCTATTATACTGCATTCATAAGGATAGTAAAAAGTAGAAAAATATTCTTTATTGCTAATATAGCCCCAATGCAAAAAATATATATACAGAAATAAGTAAATATGAGGAACATGCAGAATCAGTTCCTGTCTTTTAATGACATTGGGAGGACACTTCAAAAAAGGTAGTAAATGCTCCAAAGCTGGAATCTGTAATATTCATAAATAAGCACTTACATTAGGCTGATAAAAATCATAAAATATCAGGAAAACAAAAATAAATTATGAACATAGAAAATACTTTTTAATTCTCCCTAAAGATCTGAAGTTTATTTCGGACACAGGAAAGAAATCTCAAAAGTTTGTTGAATATATTTATAATATTAAAACCCATTTTAAAGAGGTTAAAGCTTCAGACCAATAGCATCTTAATAAATTTTCTCTTCATTTTCATGATCTTTAATTCCTCATAATTTTCAATAGTACACAAAAAGATGTTTTTAGATCAATTATATTCTACTCCCCCCCTTTTTTTCTAGTTAACTTGAGAGAGAATTTTTATTTTTCCCCTTTGTTGTAATTATTGATTATTATATGAAACTAAATAATAAATTTAACATTTTTCTCTTTGGTGGTATTGTTTCCAGACCTTACATAGTGCAATGAAGCATGCTTGTGAAATTCTTACAGAAGATCCCGAAGGTGGACCTGCTCGTATCCCGTTTGAGACTTTCTCTTTCATCTTCACTTATCTCTCAGGATTAGATGAGGATAGACCTGAGACTGAAACTAACCTTTTTCTCAATAATCTTGAAGACTCAGTGTAAGTGTTAAACTTGAATTTGATAATCTTTTATGATAATGAATGTGGAAATCTACTATGGTAAATTCCTATTTCCATTACCTTTCAAGTAAGTAATCTTATAATTTACTTTGTTACACACTAAAAGTGAGACTCATAAAAGTTAAACAATTTTGTGATTGACCCTATGTGCTTAGAACATAAAACAAAATATTTTTAAAGATAACATCTCCTTAATGAATATAAACTGCTTGCATTTTTGTTTTTCTTCCCGGATTATTTATACCTTCTGAATCCAATTCTCCCTGTGCAACAAGAAAACTGTTCTGTTCTAAACATATATATTATATCTAGGATAATACTGTAACCTATTCAACATGTAAAGGACTGCTTGCCATCTGGGGAAGGGGGGTGGAGGGGGAGAGAGGGGAAAAATCGGAACAGAAGTGAGTACAAGGAATAATGCTGTAAAAAATTACCCTGGCATGGGTTCTATCAATAAAAAGTTATTTAAAAAAATAAAATAAAATAAAAAAGATAACATCTCCTTGATTTTACATTGTTGGCTGATTTTCTGTTCTATTTTTGTCATTTGAGGAAGAAATTTCATCTCATTAAATAAACTTTTCAGTAAGTTTAAATTGGTTTTTACATGCAGTCCTTCAAATAATTTTGACTATAATGTGATGTTAAAAAAAATTAGAAATATATTTTCTAAAATATTTAGAAAAATAACTAAAATTTTTTGATAATGAAACAGAAAACTGTACACATCAAAAGAGATTTATATTTCTGGGATGATAAATTAGAGCATGTTACTACTGTAGATAGCCAGAAAAGTACAGTATTGTTCCACATTCTAAATGCCTGGGGAAAATGCTTCCTAAATTTCAATTCTTGCTTCAGTGAGTTGATTTTGCTTCATTTACAATGATATATTATGTGATGTAATTATATACTTTTTTGAGTGTGAGGTACTTTGACTAACTAGCATGTCTCAAAAACTAACCCTTTAAGAATGGAATTCATTAGACAGAAAAAGGAAAGCTATTATAGACACAGAAAACTGAAAAAAAAAATGGAATGTGTGTAAAAGAAAGCAAAAGTAGTTTAGTTTAATGTTTGAAAATCATAGAAGTTAAATTATTTCTCCAAATTAAATAGTTCCACAGAGCAGATGCCAAGATACCATGTTTTTTGATTCAATTGTCTGGTTAGCTACCCAAATAACTTCTCAGTTTCAAAGGAGATACTTATCTATTACTTATCTATTATAAGCACCCGAAGCATGAGAAAAAATAGGCACATCAAGTAATGCAAACATTTTATTATTTTGAAATAATTTTCATCTTATATTTATATTTGCATTGTAATTGTAAAAAAAAAAATACACCATATTGATACTAGTTCTTTGAGTTCTTAAATTCCTTCTTCAATAGCTGCCTAACAAGCATATCACAATTTTAAGTTGTCTAAGATAAATTGTAGTAGTTGTTATCATTTGTGTTAAGACATAAATTATATCGTTGATATAATTTTTTATTTTATTTAACATTTTCTTTCTAAAGGAGGATAAAGGAACAAGATACTAGGTCACCACCAGATCAAGATGAGGAAAGGAGAGTACACAGCCAGTATAAAAGTTATGGTCTGTGTTTAGCTGCAGAATTGGGGAAGGATAAGAATGGAAGGGAAGCTAAACCAAGAGTAATATAATTGTGGAATTGGAGGGTGTCAGAAAAGGGTGCCAGGAGTATGATAGTCAAATAGCTAGTGAGTATCTAGAGAGAGACAGTTCGAATCCGGTCTTCTTGACTCTTAAGTACCCTTTTCTATCCACTGCAGGCCATTGTACCAATTTGACAATTTCTATATTTAAAAGATCATTGAACCTTTGGGAAGTTATGGGTGGCAATTGTATGTAAAGAGGCAAATTTAGATTTAATATAAGGGTTTCTCTAATAAGAATTATCATCAGGTTGGGCTGCACCCAGTAGCTTGTACTAGTCATCCTTTCACTGGAGGTCTTTAACTAAATACCCAGATGATCACTTGTCAGGAATGAAATAAAAGGTAGTTATTTGGGAACAGATTAGCCAAGGTATATCTCTGAAGGGCTCTTCTAACTTGAATGGTTATATAATCTTAAGCACATTTGCACTTTTGGGCTTCCTTTTAATTAGCATTTAATCATGATTTTTCATTTTTTAAGGTCTTGTATTAGATAAACAGAAGTTAGTTCACTAAATTTCAACTGGCAAAATAGAGAAACTATAGTAAATCCTAGTTTTTAAAAAAAAAAATGGATCAAAAGAACAATGTTAAGTTGGAAAAGTTTTAACTTTAATTTAACCCTTAATGGTGTGTGAAGTACCTTAATAGAAATAACAGGTATAACTTTAGCATTCACATTATTTCATGCTCACTGAATTTTTAAAATTTTCATGCTTGTTAACAAAATATTAATAATGTGTCTTTTTCTTATTTTTCTTAAGAGCTTCTAGTAAAGATGGAATGATAGGAGTTTCAGATTTCTTCATAGAGGACAAGAAGAAACACCCTTCAGTTTAAGAAGCAAATTGGGGAAATTTTCTCAGAAAACATATGGCACTACTTCAGAGAAGAGAGCGCTTTAAAAAATCAAATAGTGCTTTATGAAAACTTAGCAACAAATACAGCTTTGCATAACCAACATACTTTGTTTGCTGTGATTTCTTTTCTTAAGGAAATATTGGCTGTAGTAATAACTTTGACAAATCACTTAATTTTTCCATGCTTTAAGCAATGAGGAATCTTAAAATGGTAGAGTATTATGTTCCTCTTCTAGGAGATGTAATTAATGGGTCCAGTTTTTAAAAAATGATTAAAGAATATGACTTATAAGAAAAATCTTGTAGAATATGACTTATAAGAAAAATCTTGTATCACCTTCAGAATCCTAATTTTCCAAATAAGAATTAGTTCCAAGAAGATACAAGAGTAATAATTTTGGTCTCCATGTTAATATACTTTCAAAGTGGACTTGTTTTTGAAATCTCAACTTTTATCTCATTTATCTTTGAAAAATAACAATTCTTACTTGGAAAGTGAGGATTCTGAAGGTGATAACAAGATTTTTCTCCTGTGCTACTGTTCCCATGTTCCATTAAGATAGTATAGAAATTTGGGGCAGCTAAATGATGCAATGGAATAGACCACCAACCCTGAAGTCAGGACCTGAGTTCAAATCTGACCTCAGACATTTAACACTTTCTAGCTGTGTGATCATCCTGAGCAAGTCACTTAACCCCAATTGCCTCAGCCAAAAAAAAAGAAAAAGAAAAAAAGATAGCATGGAAATTTTAATATTTTGGAATTACAGGAATTACCATGTAAATGTCACAAAAAATGAGCCACAAAATTGACCAGCTATGAAAATGAAAAAGTATTAAGTTTTTAATGCTTGCTTTGTAAAGCCTAGGCATTGTGCTAAGTGCTGGGGACTGCCTTTTGAGGAGCTCACAATCATTTTCATCTCTGCTTGCTGATTTTTAAAAAAAGTAATTTAGAAAAAAAGGCAGATTTGAAAATTACAGCTTGGCTAGTAAAATTTGAGCCTTTGAAGTTGCCCCTTAAAATAAAGGAACAAAGTGCTTCTAGCTAGAAAAGGGGAGGAATAAAGATAACTAGTCAAATGTATTTACCTGACTAGGTTTAGTGGCAAAATAATAACTTTAAAAAAAAAAAAAGCAACTATGGAGAAAGGGTGTAATGGTGTGACATAGCAAAAAGAAAACTACTTGGAAATGACAACCTGTATTTAAGATCTTCTTTGACAATATATATTCTATGTGTGAACTTGGATAAATTCTTTAACTTTTCAATACTTAAGTTTAGGCAGCTCTCCAGATTGTAGGGGAAGGTACATTTACAACAGTGAAATCACAAGACCTATGTTTGATAGGTTTGATCATTTCATTCCCTTCTCAAAAACCTTGGGTTATCAAATAGGAGACCTTCCTAGCATTTTAGAACTTAAGAAAGCTGATTTTCACATCCATTTCCAGGCATTTTTGTATTCCTTCCTGCCATGAATTCTCTCTTCCAATGAAATTGGAATACTAGCTTTTCCCCAAGTTTGAATATTTCATGTTGTTCCTCCATGAATTCAATCAACATAATCTCTCATCCAAGTCTAGCCTGAATTCCCTTCTCATCTCAGAATTCTAATCTTTTTTTAATTTTTAATACACATTGTTTTATGACATATTGGGAGAGAAAAATCAGAGCAAACAGGAAAAACCATGGGAGAGATTTAAAAAAAGGTGAACATAGCATGTATTGATTTACATTGTTCTCCAAATAGCATTTTCTGTCCAAAGGATTACATTGGATCACTGAACCGAGAAGAACCCAGCCTTCCGTAGTTGATTATGGCATATTTTTTCTGTTATTGTGTACAATGTATTCCTGGTTCTGCTTGTTTCACTCAAAATCCGTTCATGTAAATTTTTTTTTTAATTAAAACTTTTTATTTTTCAAAACATGCATGGATAATTCGACATTAACCTTTGTAAAACCTTGTATTCCAATTTCCCTCCTTCCCCCACTCCCACCCCTAGATGGCAGATAATCCAACATATAAACATGGTTAGAAATATGTTCAATCCAATATATGGATACATATTTATACAATTATCTTGCTGTACAAAAAAAAACCTAATCAAACCAGAAAAGAAAATAAAATGCAAACAAAAAGTAAAAATGATACTATATTGTAAACTAGGCTCAGTTCCCACAATCCTCTCTCTGGGTGTAGATCGCTCTAGCCTCAATCATTTCATTGTTGGAAAAAGAGGCATGTACATCAGAATTGATCATTGTATAGTCTTGTTGCTGTGTATAATCTCCTGGTTCTGCTCATTTCACTTAGCTTCAATTCTTGTAAGTCTCTTCAGGCCTCTCTGAAATCAGAATTCTAGTCTAGGTTCATTTCAGATGAGATATTCTTAATGAATTCATTCCCTGATTTTCCTGTTAGTGCTTTTTACCTTTTTAGTTTAACTTTTTGAGTTGAGAAAGCCCTCAACCCTAAAAAGGTTTTTAGAATTTTGTTTGGCAGGGGGAGGGGGTAGAGCCTTAAGTTTTACATTATATGGAATTCAAGTACACCAAGACAATCACCCTGACTAATCTACACACAGGCAATTTCCAGATAAGACATATAAGTAACTGCTTGAGATAATATATCTGCAGGTAAGTCTGAACATGAAATAAAATTAAAATTTGGCTAAAGCAGAAGTTTGGAATGAAGTTTCGACACAAGACTTAAGTGGGGTTCAAGCATTCCTTGCAACAATCTGGCTTTCTTGGAGGATCTCTGATAACACTTTACTGCTATCTTGGTTGCAACAATATCACCACACAAAGCTAGGTTCAAATCTTACTTGTGAACATTTTATTCCATAAAACATTTGTAAGTTTCTTGAAAACACGATTTCATTTGTATTAGTGACTTACATATATGGTAGGCATTTAGTAAGGATTGTTGAATAGAATTTTAATACTAAATACATATGGAATGAATTTCCCAATAAAATGCAAAAGAATCAGAATGAAATTTCAATTCAATTTAATCCATAAAGACCTAAAAAATTCAAATTTATCCTATTCAATTATTTTTTTGATCTAAAAACATCAACCCATCCATGCTTGTCTTATTCATATGAAGTTCTTATCAATATCCCCCCATAAGTTTGAGAATCAAATCCTTGTGGCAATAGCCTCCTTCAACATATTATTTTAATACCACAGGAGTACTGGTGAAACTGTCTTATCGTTTAAGCTCATTGTATTTGATTAGTCCATTAAATTATACCTCTGTGTCAGGCACTATATGTTTGGGGATACAGAAAGATGCAAAAGATAGCCCTTGCTCTGAAAGAGTCTTAAAGAGATAGATGTACTTACAAGCTATAAAAATAGGATAAGTAAAAAGTGAGAAGGTATTAGAATTAGGAAAGTCTTTGTGGAAGATGTAATTTTAGTTGGGGCTTGAGGCCAGGGAAGGTTGTAAGTAACATTCTTGGTCTAGAAGACAGCCAGAGAAAATGCCTAGAGCTGAGAGATGGATCCAGAATCATTAAAATGTTTTGGGGAGTTAGGTAGAAGATTGAAAAGGTAGGTTCTAAGTTTCGAAGGGTATTGAATGCCAGGCAAATGATTTTGATCCTGGAAGGGATGGGGAGCTACTAGAGTTAGCTGAGTTAGGGGCGTGACATAGATCTGTACTTCAAGAAAATATTAGTGACTGAAGGGAGGCTGGAGGAGAGACTAAAAGCCGATGGATCCACTAGCAGGCTATTGCAACAATGTCCGTGTGAGGGGAGGGAGCACACGTGAGAGACCTGAAGAACTTTGGCAACAACAGATATAGTGGGGAGGAGGGAGGAGTAAGAGGAGTTGAGAATGACTCCAAAGTTTTGGAATCCTGAGGATGCTGGGAGGATGCTGTTGCTCTCTACGACAACAGGGAAGGAATGGGAGAGGTAGGATTTAGGGGGCAAATAATGAGTTCTATATTGTATATGTTGAGTTTATGTCTCCTGAACATCTAGTTCAAGATATCTGAAAGGCACTTGGTTAGCAGAGTAGGAGAATGACCTGGAAGTCTATAGACAAGTTAGCAGGATTGCATGGTAGAGGGTGAATGACATGAGTCTCGAAGGAAGAGATGTGGCTTGTTAATAAGGTTAGGAGGGGAACCTGGAAGTACGCAAAGGGGGCAAGTATTCCAATTCCCTTGTCTTGACCAGTGAGGGAAAGTGATTAATTGAAGGTGCAGCCAGTGCTGGAAATGAGGTCTGGAAAGGATGGGGTCTCAGGAAGAAAAAGATAAAGGAAATCCCAGAGGGTACAGTAGGAGGGCTCAGTGATGTTTGGTAGAGCGGTATGAGAATAATGAATTAGGAGATAGTGGTAAGTAGGAAACAGTTTCTATGATGACTTAAGGGGGCCCAGAACCACTAGAATATTTGGGATATGACCAAGTGTGAGAATGTTCATCACTGAGCAGAGGATACCATTCCTCTTCCCAAAGGAGGCTGTGGAGACAAGTGCAGCATGAGATAGGAGACCCACTTTCAAAGGGTGGAAATTAAAAAGAAAAGTGTGCTTTCCACTTTCTTTTTCCTCAAAGGACAAGTGCATCAGGAATTGGGAGCCCAAGGTCAATGGAGAAGACTGCTCCTCTTACACTGGACATTCTCCAAATCCTGGCTGAGACACTGGATTGGCACAGGAGGGTGGGAGAACTTTGGGTAGATGGAAGATTCGGGTCCTGGAATTTTGTCTCCTCCTTTCAGGACCACATGGTCAGAAGGTTTTTATACAAACAGGCTGTCTGTGAACCATGTAAAACTTGTATAGCCGGGAGAGTCAGTATGTAGGGCTGTATTTACTGATGTTCTTTTGATTACATTTTTTCCATACATTTTCCATTAATGTCCAATATTTTTTCCATTCTTTAGATGCATCATAGAGTGATCCTTCCAACACCTTCACAATTGCGTGATCTCCAATACAGATCTTGATATAGTCTGGCTGCTTTTGTGTTCTTTTCAGTACCATTTCAAGCTCCTCTATAAGCCCATTTGTAAGTATAGTGTTAATTCAAATGGGTGGTTCCATGTCCTTGATGGAGAAAAAGATTTGTCACACAATCAGAACATATCTTTTCTCATTGGTTTCCCCCCCTCTCTTTTTTTTTAAAGGAACATTGCATTGTCCCTTAGCTTGGAATGTAGAAAGGTACTCTTTAGACTCTTTCATCTTCTGTTAAGGCTTTTTCACTTAAGATAGTTGATATTTCAGGAGTTTTTTTTGTATCCTTCCATTACTCAGTTTTTGGTCCTATTCCCCTTTGTTGGAAGGTGCATCCCTAAAGATTAGTTGCAAGGCTGCCTCAGTCTCCTAAATAGTTGTTTGGCCCAGGGATCCTGTTTGGGAGGCAGGGACAGAGTGGGCGCTAGCTGAGTTTCAATCCTGTTTTCTTCAAGTCTAACATGCAGCTATTTGTATTGTCATCCTGCCCTAATTTCTCCCCCTGATATCTTCCCCAACTCAGTGCAGTATGTTACCCATGATTTTATTGAAGTTAATTCCTTGTCTTTCACATCACGTGTGAGTGATTATAAGTTAACACCTTGACAGCTGCATTAGCACTTTTTAACAATTTGACAGCTGTGACTCTTATCTTCCTTTCTCTTCTCTCTGTAATTTCTTACCTTAAATTACTAAAACAGCAGCTACAGTTTCCTTTGTCTTGAATTTTATTATTGCATTTCCTCTTTTGCCTACTTCATTTTATCCTTGCATTCTCCTTGAGTTCTCTACCTTCTGCTTTTCGTTCTTTTCCTCCTAAGATCCTTTACTCCAATCCTCTCCAAAACCAACAAATAAAAGATGAAAAAGATCTGCAAAGGTTTTTTTAACATCAGAAAAAATGGACCTATCAGTTTTGGCCTTTAATATCACAGTCCCAGGTATGCTTTTGGAGAATATAAAAATGGCATGTGAGAAAACAGATGTGACAAAAAGCATGTGGGCTAGAGCAAAATATATAGGAGGAGATCTGTGCTCCTAGAGACACGATTATTTGTGAAGTTATTAAGGGATTGATTCTAAAGGTTTTTGAAGGAGGAGAAGATACTGAAGATGGAAGAAATCTCAGACAAAACAGCGATTATGACTATTTTCCATTTCTGTGATTTATACTTGTATGAGGGCATCCTTGATGACAATGTTAGAAGAGAACAGGCAGACTTTCACCAGTGATATTCCATAGTGACCACATCTTTACTGTCACACAAGTGGCCTACAGATGCAGAGAAACAGGAACCCATTTGGCTTTTTCTTTATTGACTAAAAAGCAAATAACTTTGTAAATAAAAAAAGCCTTCTTGCAGTATCTTCAACAAAATATTTCTAATGAATATGCTCAAACCATAGAAGATTCCTCCAGAGATTTACACAGAGATACCCTCCACAGATAGCTTCTCTTAATAAGGAGCAAGGGATAAAAGAGAGAGGTATATAATCCCAAAGATATTTATCCTGGTATTTATATCCTGTGCTGAAGGAGATCCAGCACAGGTTATAAAAGCCAAAAATATATTTTGCAGATGGTAAAGCCCTCCAGGTATTCTTCTTTGCAGATGACATTGGCTGATTACATTAAGACTTAGAATATTGTAGTGCTTTCTAAATAAGATGCATTAAAAACTCAAAAGAATTTAGTTTCTCTATCCATAAAGCAAAAACTTAGTGGAAGAACAAGGCTTATGATCCAATTAGAATAATGCAATTAAGTAGACGAAATGTAGAATTCATATATCTAGATATACACAGATCTATGTATATCATTTGTGTTTACATATAGTTACCTACTCTACACATAAGGCAACCAGATGGCACAGTAGTTAGAGCACCTTGTCTGAAGTCAGGAAGATCCATCTTCCTTTGAAAACTGTTCTCAGAAATTTACTGTGTGACCCTGGGCAAGTCACTTAATCCTATTTGCCTCAGTTTTTTCATCTGTAAATGGGCTGGAGAGGGAAATGGCATATCACTCCAGTAGATTTGCCAAGAAAACCCAAAATGGTGTCACAAAGGGTTAGACACGTCTGAAATGACTGAACAATAATAACACGTATACACATAGACAGATATTGCAATCGGACAATTGCCTGGGTTTGACATTGAATAGGAAGAATAGAATTGCTGAATTGCTTTTGGGAAATTACAAAGTTTTCATAAACATCCCTAGATTTTTATCTTTTAATGAAGGCTCAATTTTAAAAATATCAATATTTTTCTCATAATGTATATCTCCAAGTCATGGAACAATACTAGAGTATAAGAAGACATGAAATTGAAGATTCCACAGGAATGAAAAAGATATAGGTTAAGCAATCTGTAGCATATAAAATAAAGAAACCTACAAGAGGTGTGATGAATGCCATAAAAAAATGTATGATGTGAAAAGATAAGTTAGTTGTTCAATGACCCCTGTGCTTTCCTTGTATCCTTGAGATGTTAAGAAATTACAAAGAAGATCCATGATATGTTCATGGAACATGCCCCATGCCCTATATCTATGATAAACATATAGTAGGATATAAATATTGATGAGAAATACACAGAATGAATTGCAGTCTGCACTGGTAGATGGAATACTAAAATTGATGAGATCCCAGAATCTTTCAGTAGTGAGATATTTGTTGCTCCTAAAAGTTGATTACTTCAAATATTAATTTCAAGGAAAATAACTAAGCTCTGAGCTCTTCAATGATAAAATCACTTCCATAACACCTATTTCATCAACTTCTGCATAAAGGGTATAGATACTGTCATTTTATTTTTAAAAATCAAATGGGATGCTGGGGGAGAAACACTTCAAGGGTGGTGGTTTGGATTGACAGAAAAATCTTTCTTTGAGGTGTTTCTCCCTATGGAGTTAGAGAGGATGTATGTGAATCTAATGCTTGAACTAGGAAGAGCTATGAGAAGTTTTTGGAAAAGATAAACTGAGGAAAAACTTAATTCTTGCTTGAAATGCTTTTTATAATGTAAAGAAATAGAAATAAAATCTAATCAAAAGACTATTTTCTTGTCTATGATTTAGAAAG
Source organism: Antechinus flavipes (assembly GCF_016432865.1). NCBI lineage: Eukaryota > Metazoa > Chordata > Mammalia > Dasyuromorphia > Dasyuridae > Antechinus > Antechinus flavipes. Next base: position 396,767,680 of record NC_067398.1, read on the forward strand.
AAGCTGGAGAAGACTGAGATGTGGATGTGGACAGCACTTTCTATCATGAAGTTTTTAGAACTATCTTAGAGAATTGTATTGCTGAGGAGAGCTAAGTCTATCAAAGTTGATCATTACACAATGTTGCTGCTACTGTGTTCTGGTTCTGCTCAATTCACTCAGGATCAGTTTATTTAAGTCTTTCCAAGTTTTTCTGAAATTTGCCTGCTCATCATTTTTTAAAGAACAATACTATTTTATTACATTATATTCCACAACTTACTCAGCCATTCCCCAATTGATGGGTATCCCCTCAATTGCTAATTCTTTGGCACCACAAAAAGAGCTGCTATAAATATTTTTGTATTTGTGGATCCTTTTCCTTTTTTTTAATAATTTCTTTGGGATACAGACCTAGTAGTACAATTGTTAGAGCAAAGAGCATACACAGTTTGATTATCCTTTGGGCATAGATCCAAATTGTTCTACAGAATGATTGGATCAGTTCACAACTCCACCAATACCTTAATGTACCAATTTTCTCACATCCTCTCCAACATTTATCATTTTCCTTTTCTGGTGCACAAGCCAATCTGATAGGTGTGAGGTAGTACCTCAGAATTGTTTTTATTTGCATTTCTCTAATCAATAGTGATTTAGAGCATTTTTTGAGATATCTAAAGCGGCTTTAGATAGCCATAGACAGACTATAGAGAGCTTTAATTTTTTCATCTGAAAACTGCTCATATCTTTTGACTATTATCAACTGGAAAATAATTTATATTCTTATGGATTTCATTCACTTCTCTATATATTTTAGAAATCAGACCTTTATCAGAAACACTGTAAAAATTATTTCCTAGCTTTCTGCTTCTCTTCTTTATCCTGGCTGAATTGGCTTTGTGTGTGTAAAATCTTTTTAATTTAATGTAATCAAAATTATCTATTTTGTACCTCATAATATTCTCTATTCTCTTGTTTGTTGATAAATTCTTCCCTTCTCCATAAATGTGACAGGCAAACTATTTCTTGCTTTCCAGATTTGCTTATAATGTCATCGTTTAGGTCTAAATCATGTTAACCTTACTTCAATATTTGGGGTAAAATGTTGGCCAATGTTTAGTTTCTGCAATATTGTTTTCCAGTTTTCCCAGCAGTTTTTGTCAAGTAGTTCTTTTCCTAGAAGCGAGAGTCTTTGAATTTTTTCAAATAGTAGTCATTGACTATTGTGTCTTGTCTAACTAACATATTCCACCAATCCACCACTCTACTTCTTAGCCAGTATGAAATAGTATTGATGATTGATGCTTTATAATATAGTTTTAGGTCTGGTATGGCTAGGCCACTTTCCTTTGCATTTTTTTCATTAATTCCCTTGATTTTCTTGGCCTTTTATTCTTTCAGATAAATTTTGTTGTGATTTCTTCTAAGCTCTATAAAATAATTATTTTGGTAGTATGGCACTGAATAAGCAATCAATTTAAGTAGAATTATCATTTTTATTATATTAGCTCGGGCTACCCAGGAGCAAATGGTATTTTCCCAGCTACTTAGATCTGTTTTAATTTGTGTGAAAAGAGTTTTGTAACTGTCCATATAGCCCCTGCATTTATCTTGGCAGGTAGACTCCTAAATATTTTATATTGTCTACAATTATTTTAAATGGAATTTCTCTTCCTATCTCTTATAGCTGAACCTTGTTAGTAATATAGAAATGTTGATGACTTCTATGGATTTACTTTGCATCCTGGAACTGCCAAAATTGTTAATTATTTTGAGGAGTTTTCAAGTTAATTCCTTAAGTATACTATTATATCATCTGCAAAGAGTGATAGCTTTATTTCCTCACTGCCTATTTTAATTCCTTCAATTTTTTTCTTCTCTTTTTGCTAAAGCTAACATTTCTAGTACAGTACTGAATAATAGTGGTGATAATAGGCATCCTTATTTCACCCCTAGTCTTACTGAGAAAGTTTCTAGCTTATCCCATCATATATATATAATGCTTGTTGATGGTTTTGGATGGAAATAACTTGTCATTTTAAGGAAAACTCCACTTATTTCGGTGTTCTTTAGTGTTTTAATAGGGATGGGTGCTATATTTTATCAAAAGCTTTTTCTGCAACTCTTGAGAAAACCATATGATTTCTGTTATTGATATGGTCAGTTATGCTGACCTGCATTTCTGATATAAATCCTACCAATCACAGGTATAATCCTTGTAAAAAATTGCTTGTAATCTCTTTGCTAATATTTTGTTTAATTTTTTTGTATAAATATTCAGTAAGGAGACTGATCTGTGATTTTTTTTTTTCCTATTTTGGCTCTTTCTGTTCTAGGTATCAGCACATATTTGTGTTATAAAAAGAATTTGATAGGACTCTTTCACTTGTTTTTTTTTTTTTTTTCAAATACTTTATATATTATTGAAGTTAACTATTCTTTAATGTTTGGTAGAATTCACTTGTAAGTTCATCTGACTTTAGAGATTTTTTTCAAAGGAATTCATGGAAAACTAGTTCAATTTCTTTTTTTCTAAAATATGTTTATTTAAATGTTTTAGCTCCTCTTATGTAAACCTGGGCAATTTACATGTTTGTAAATATTCATCCATTTCACTTAGATTGTCAGATTTATTGGCATATAATTAGACAAAATAACTCCTAATTATTGTTTTAATTTCCTCTTCATTGATAGTGAATTCACTTTTTAAATTTTTGATATTGGTAATTTGCTTTTCTTCTTTTTTAAAAATCAAATTAAGCAAAGATCTATATTTTTTATAAAACCAGCTCTTAATTTTGTTTATTAATTCAATAGTTTTCAACTTTCAATTTTATTTCTCACCATTGATTTTCAGAATCTAATTTGGTATCTAATTGAGAATTTTAAATTTGTTCTTTTTCTAGCTTTTTTAGTTGCATGTCCAATTCACTGATTTCCTTTTTCTCTATTTTATTCACATAAGCATTTAGAGATACAAAATTTCTGCTTTGGCTGCTTTCCATAAGTTTTGGTATGTTGTCTCATTATTGTCATTCTCTTAAATGAAATTATTAATGTGGGGGAAGGGGGAAGATGGCGGCATAAAGCCAGGAAGCTGTCTGAGCCTTCCCATTTTCCCTCAAAAAGCACATAAAACCAAAATGCAACAGATTCTGACAAAATAAAACCATTTTCCAGCTTAAAATAGTGGAAGGACTTCAAGAAAGGTCAGTCTCACTGGGATGAAAGGGATATTTAGCCCAGCTCAGAAGATGTTGAGAAAGTTAGTAAAAGGATCTTAATCACAGCAGATCAGCAATTGAAAGCCTCAGTCCTGGTTCAGTAGTAAGCAGAGCAGTGGGGCAGCCTCCAGTCCCGGCATAAAAAGCAAATAGCCAGCCAGGGAAGCCAGGCTGTTACCTGGAGTGAGCAGGTAGTGCTATCTCTTACAGTAAGCAAGATACCAAACACAAGGGGCCCCTGTGCTCAAATTTAAGGCTCAGAGAGGCACAAGAAGTTTGGGGCGGCACCCTCCTGTACCTCAGGAGCAGACGTAAAAGTCACAAAATTGGGGGGGAGGGGAGAAAGAAAGAAAGAAAATGAGCAAGAAACAGAAAAGAGTTTTAACTATAGAAAGCTACTATGGGAACAGAGAAAACCAAAACACCAACTCAGAAGAGAACAAAATGCCCACATAGGAAATCTCAAAGGATGATGTGAATTGATGTCAAGCTCAAAGAGGCTTCTTGGAAGCATTCATAAAGGATTTTAAAAGGAAAATAAGATACATAGAAAAAATGGGGAAAGAAATAAGAGGTATGCAAGAGAAAGTCAACAACTTGGAAAAGGAAGGACAAAAATTGACTGAGGAAAATAATTCTTTAAAAAATGCCATTGGCCAAATGCAAAAAACCCATTGAGGAAAATAGCACCAAGAAAAGTAGAATTAACCGAATGGAAAAAGAGATACAAAAGCTAAGTGAAGAAAATCATACATTAAAACCTAGAACCAGGCAAATGGAAGCTAATGACTCTATGGGACATTAAGAATCAGTCAAATAAACTAAAAAGAATGAAAAAAATGGTAGAAAATATAAAATATCTCATTGGGAAAATAGCTGACCTGGACAGTATATCTAGGAGAAACGATTTAAAAATTATTAGTCTACCTAAAGGCCAAGGCCAAAAAAAAAAAAGCCTGAATAGTATTCAAGAGATCATCAAGGAAAACTGTCCTGATATTCTAGAAACAGAAGGGAAAATAGTCATTGAAAAAATCCATTAATTACCTCCAGAAAGAGATCCCATAAGTAAAACCCTAAGAAACTTTGTAAAACTCCAGAACTACAATTTCAAAGTAAAAATACCACAAGCTTCCAGAAAACAAACATACAGAAAAAAAAAAAAAATTTCAAATATTGAGGAGCCACAGTCAGGATTATCCAGGATCTGGCAACTTCTACAACAAAGGATCAGGGACCTGCAATATCATTTTCTAGAAGGCAAAAGACCTGGGGTTAAAACCAAAAATCAACTATCCAGTGAGACTGAACATCATCTTTCAGGGGAGGAGATGGATCTTCAAGGAAATAAGAGATTTTCAATCATTTCTACTGAAAAAAACAAAACTAAACAGATAATTTAATCTTCAAACATGGGATTCAAGAGAAGCCCAGAAAGATAAACAGGAGGGAAATATATATTATTTAAAGGTTAAGCTGTTTACATCACTAGATGGGGAAATGATACTTTTAACCCTTAAGAACTGTATCTTTTATTAGGACAGTTTGAGGGAATATACATTGACAGAGGGTATGGGTATAAATTGATTCTGATGTAATGATATCAAAGAAAAAGCCATTAATAGGTAGAATAATCTTTTTTTTCTAGGAGGGAGAAGAGGAAAGGGAAGGTGTAATGGAACAAGAGGTACAAAAGATCTATTACAATAGAGGGAAAGAAGAGAGAAGGATGCACATTGAAGTTTAATCTCATCAGTTTTGGCTCAAAGAGAGAATAACATTCACTTAGTTGGTATAGAAATTTATCTTACCCTATAAGAAAGTAGGAAGAAAAAGAGGAAAGAAAAAGGAGGAAGTGGATAGAAGGGAGGGCAAAAACATTAGGGGATGGGGATAAGAGAAGAGAGAAGGGGTAATAGAAAAGAGGTCAGTATGAGGACAAATTGGGTCAGAAACAAAATACTACTAAAGAGGGATAGAGGGAAAAGAGAACAAAAATATATACAGAAAGAATATAGGTAGAAGGGAAATACAGATCTGGTAATTATAACTGTGAATGTAAATGAGATGAACTCTCCCATAAAATGGAAGTGAATAGTTGAGTGGATTAAAATCAAGAATCCTACAATATGTTTACAAGAAACACAAAAACAGAGATATAAGCAGAGGAAGGGTAAAAGGTAAAATGAACAGAATTTATTATGCTTCAACCAAAGCTAAAAAAAAAAAATCAGGAGTAGCAATTCTGATCTCAGATAAATAAAAAGCAAAAATAGATCTAATTAATAGAGAAAAGGAAGGTACCATAGACAATTAAGTAGTATTGATACTTAATGTATGTACATGGAGTGGTACAGCATCCAAATACTTAAATTTATTACAGGAAGAAATAGACAGCAAAATCACACTAGTAGGGGATATCAACTTCAGTATTAGATAAATCTAACCACAAAATAAGAAAGGAACTAGTGGGGCAGCTAAGTGGCACAGTGGATAGAGCACCAGCTGTGTGATTCTGGGCAAGTCACTTAACCCCAGTTGCCTCAGCAAAACAAATAAATAAAATAAAATAAAATAAAAATAAGAATGAAATTAGAGATGTTAATAGAATCTTAGAAAACTTAGATATGATAGACCCCTGGAGAAAACTGAATAAGAATAGAAAGGAATAAACCTTTTTCTAAGCAGTACATGGCACCTACACAAAAACTGACCATGTATTAGGGCATAAAAACTTCACAATCAAATGTAGAAAGGCAGAAATAGTAAATACTTCCTTTTCAGATCACGATGCAATAAAAATTACATTCAATAAAGGACCAAGGAAAAAGACTAAGAACCAATTGGAAATTAAATAATCTCATTCTAAAAAATGAGTGGATAAATCAGAAACAAAGCACTACTAAGGAGGGACAGGATAGAAAGAGAGAACAAAAGAAACATAGACACAATAATTTCATGTAAAGGGCTGAAACTCTGAGTTGATGCACTGCGGTCGAACAACCGAGCACTTAAGGCTAATTACCAATTGGACAATACTCTATTAGTATATGCTTGGAAAATGGCCCTTCCCACTATTTTGTGCTGGTTTGATATTTTGGTGTGTTATACAGAGAATTATTGGAAGCATTAGAGGGTAAAGTAAGACAAGCCAGAGTCACTTTGATGGTAGATGAGGAGAAGGAAGGTCATGGAGATCCTGTGTCCATTCCCTTCACTTCTACCCCTAAAGACCAAGAATAAAGACCAAGGGCTTTTGCTTATCCTGACTCTGGTTGATTCTAAGGCATCCAGGGTGCTAACTTGGTCTTCACAATTTCATCCAAGAAAATGACAATAATGAGACAACATACTAAAACCTATGGGATGCACCCAAAGCAGTTCTTAGGGGGAAATTTTATATCTCTAAATAGTTACATGAATAAAAGAGAGAAAAGAGGGGATCAATAAATGGGAAATGCAACTAAAAAAAATCAGAAAAAAATTTAAAATCCTCAATTAAATACCAAATTAGAAATTCTGATAATTAAAGGAGAAATTAATAAAATTGAAAGTAAGAAAACTATTGAACTAATTAATAAAACTAACAGTTTTATGAAAAAACCAACAAAGTAGTTAAACTTTTGGTTTAAAAAATGAAATTGTTGATTTTTTTTTCTGATTTGTTGTTTGACCCCCTCATTCTTTATACTAGATCATTTAGTTTCCAATTAGTTTTTTATCTATCTTTTCATGGCTCTTTATTACACGTAATTTTTTAATTGCATCATGATGTGAAAAGGATGCACTTAATATGTCTGCCTTTTGGGATTTGATTGTGAGGGTTTTAGGCCCAAGTGCATGGTCATTTTTTGTGTAGGTGCCATTTACTACTGGAAAAAAAAGGTATATTTCTTTCTATTCCCATTTAATTTTCTCCAGAGGTCTATCATATTTAACTTTTCTAAAATTCTATTCAACCCCCTAGATTCTTTCATGTTTATTTTGTGTTTAGCTTTATATAGTTTTGAGAGATGGAGGTTGAGGAGCCCTGCTAGTCTATTTCTTCCTTAACTTAATTTATCCTCTAAAAATTTGCTGCCTGTATATTTAGTATTGATACTATTTCATTGTCTATGGTACCTTTCAGCAAAATGTTTCCTTCCTTGTCCTTTTTAATTAGAGCTATTTTTGCTTTTGGTTTGTTTGAGATTAGGATTGCTACCTCAGTTTTTTTTTTTTTTTTAATTTCATCTTAAACTTAATATATTGCACTCCAGCCGTTTGCCTTTACATGTGTAACTCTCTGCTTTAAATGTGTTTCTTATAAACAACATATTGTAGGTTTCTAGTTTTTAATCCACTTTGCTATCTTCTTCCATTTTATGGAAGAATTTATCCCACTGTGTATTTCTATCCATCCTATTTTCTCTCCCTTATATACTTTTGTTCTCTGTTTTCACCCTTTTCCTCCTCACCAGTGTTCTGCTTTTTACTACCACTTCCTTCAATCTGCCCTCCTTTCCATCGTTCTTCCTCTCTTTTCTTTCCCCTTTCTTCTTTTGTTTCCCTATAGAATAAGATAAGTTTCTATATCCAACTGATTATGTATTAACATACATTCCTCATTGCACCAAAACCAATGAGATTAAGGTTCAAATAATGCTCATTCCCTTTCTTTTTTTCCCTCTACTGTAATAGGTCTTTTGCACCTCTTCATGTGATGTAACTTATCCCATTTTGTCTCCCCTTTCATTTCCTGGTACAATCTTTCCTTTTCTGTTTGCCTTTTTATGCTTCTCTTGAGTCTTATATTTGAAGATTGAATTTTCTGTTTAGTTTTGGTCTTTTCATCAGAAATTATTGAACGTATTTCATGGAATATTCATATTTCCCCCCTATTTTGCTGGTTAATTGATTCTTGGTTGTTGGTTCAAGCTCCTTTGCCTTCTGGAATATCTTATTCTAGGCTTTCTGATCCTTTAATGTAGAAGCTGCTAAGTCCTATATAATTCTGACTATAGCTCCTTGATTTTTGAATTGTTTCTTTCTGGCTGCTTGAAGTATTTTCTTGTTGACCTGATAATTCTGGATTTTGCTAAAATCCAGATTTTCATAAAATGAAAATTTCATTCATAAAATGAAAATTAGTTTTCATTTTGGGGTCTTTCAGGAGGTGATTAATAGATTCTTTCAATGACTATTTACTCTCTAGTTTCTGGATACCAGGGCAATTTTTCTAGATAATTTCTTGAAAGATATTTTATTGTGCAGGCTCTTTTTCTGACTACAGCTTTCAGATAGTCCAGTAATTCTTAAGTTTTCTCTCCTGGATTTATTTTACAGGTCAGTTGTTTTCCCAGTGAGATATTTTACATTTTCTTCTTTTTTTCTTCTTTTGATTTTGTTTGATTAATTCTTGAGGTTTCATAGAAATATTAGCTTCCATTTGCCCACTGCTTTTTCTTCGGGTTTATTTTTGTACCTCCTTTTCCTTTGGCTAATTCTACTTTTTAAATTTTCTTCAGTGGATTTTTTCCCCCATTTTTGCTAATTGTAATTTTAAAGTATTATTTTGTTCAGTCAATTTTTGTCCTTTCTTTTCCAAACTGTTGACTCTTATATACCTCTCATTTCTTTTCCCAATTTTTCTTCTACTCTCATTTGACTTTTAAAATCCTTTTAGAGCTTTTTGGGCTTGAGACCAAGTCATCTCCTGCTTTGAGTTTTCACATGTAAGATTTTTGTCCTCTTCTGAATTGGTGTTTTGATCTTCCCTATTACTATAGTAGCTTTCTATGTATGATCATTTCTTTTTTGTTTGTTTGTTTGTTTTTTGCTCTATTTATTTAGCCTTTTTTTTTTTTTTTTTTTTTTGGCTTTTTAAGTTGAGTTCTTCTCTTGGTAGTAGAGGAAACATTGTCCCAAACGTCCTGTGCTGGGAGACATAGAAGGGTTACTGGCTTTGAGTGCTGGGACCTCAGGTTCTGACAGCTTGCTCACTGTGCTGGGATAACCTTGCCTAATAGCACTTGTTGCCTGGTTTCCAGGGCTGGCAATTTGCCTTATGCTCTGGTGCTGGAGTCTCTACCAAAGGTCTGCCATACCACTGTTGAGCCTGTATCAAGGGATCAAGGGACTTGTTGATCTATGCTGTGGCTAAGAGCCTTCCTCTGGCATACCTGCACTGTGCCGGTACTGCCCTGCACTACCCTTTTACCAAAATCAGACAGACCTTTTCCAAAGTCCTTCTAAATTATCTTAAGCTGGAAAATTATTTCACTCCATCTTTTTTGTAGGTTCTGTTGCTCCAAAGACTTAATTTAACATTGATCCTGCTTCCTGGACTTTCTCCACTATCTTAGTACCACCTCCTCTAGTTTATTAACTAAATGATATTTAATAAATTGTGGTGGTAATAACCATTAAGAAGAAAAATATTTCAATTTAATTACTTGATTGAAAAATATCCCATTGTACCATTTTGATTATTCTAGAGTTTGAGATAATAAAATCAAATGGAGAAGGAAATGACAAACCACTCCAGAGTTTTGCCAAGAAAACTCCAAATGGGGTCAGGAAGAGTCAGACATCAATCACAAGAAAAATAACACTTTTTAAAAGTGTTTTTAAAAACTGATTCTGTCAAAATGGACCCTGTGTTGAAAAGACACAATGATTACATATCACACTCCACATAGCACAATCACAATTTTAGATCCTTAAAATGTGCCTCTGAGTATGAGTTCTTTATAAGCCAATTTCAATATTATTTGAATTTAAGTTTTTAGCAACATTAACAAAAAACTTCAATCCTTCAAAAAGTGTTTTAAATTCAGATGCTCATAATATTTTATAACTGGATTTGGGTAAAACATTGTGTCATATTTTAGATAGACTATTCTTTCCATAGGGATTCAAAATGTTGTTTCTTAGCTTATTAGAATATTTTCATAAAAATATTGGCATTAGTATGTATGATCTTGAACTTAACATTCTGCCAAGTGAAGACCGATGATCATTTAAATGATTAGATTTTCTCTAGTCTAGGCCACAGACTTGATGATTACACTATTGACACACCAGCTGATAACATTAAGTTCAGAGGAAGAAAGATATATAGTCACTAAAAATCTTGTTCAGCAAGATCCAAAAACTACAACAAAGCACCTCACATTCAACATGTCTAAAACGGAAGTGCATCAGCTTCCCCCTACTCTCTATCCTCCTTCTAACTTTTCCTATTTTTGCTAATGTATCACCATCCTCATAGTTCCAGAAGCTCCAAAGCTCAGACTCATTTTTGGCACTTTCTCCTTCACCCTCTTCCTTTCCCATTCCTTCTCCTACTTCTACTCTCCATGTCCAGATCGTTATGAAATTCTATTTACCCTAACTGCAAATTATTTCATATGTGACTTTATTCTCCACCCAAACTGCAACCACCCTAAATTCAACCATCATTATATTACATTATACACGTTACATCATTACATCATCCCTCTATAACATACCTATTCCCATAACTACCAAAGTGATCATTCTAATGCACAAATCTGGACATTCTCTTGTACACACACACACACACACACACACACACACACACACACACAAACCACTTCAATGATCTTCATTACTTCCTAAATCAAATAACTTTTTACCTTGACATTAATGGAACTCTGCCTTCTGGTTCAAATATGTTTCTAACAGTAAGTCCCAGTTCTCCCTCTCATTTGATTCATACTCTAGCCAAACTTTGCTGTTTTATGCTTTAGTTTCATCCTGCTTTCTCCCACATGTATAATTTTTCCCAACCTTATCCCTTATCTATAAGACACTTGCATCCAATAATCCTAGTGCTGACCCTTCTTCCCGCCTCAGATAGCATACAAGAATCTCCTGCTTTGGAAGAAGTTCACTTAGGTCAATTTTGCTGATGATTCTTGTGTCCATACTCTAATACCTGTGACTTAATCTTTCAGGGGCTCAGTTCTGACCCTTTTGTTTCGTTTATTTATCTGGGCCTGATCTGCTACATGGTCACTCCATGCTTATTCCAGCTCGATTTCCAGTGTACCCTCTCCACTGTCCAAGTAGAGCTCTACTTGCCTGGATCATGGTGTATATATAAGCCCATCCCTCCTTTGCGTCAGGTCTATACTTCTACCAGTGCCCTCATGCTCAATCTGGACTTATGTCACCCAGGTGAAGCTCACTTCTCAAAATGCAGAGTCCAAACAGAAAAGCTTTATTAGGAGAGCCATCACACACTGTTGCCTAATACAAAGAAGGCTCCAGCTCAAGAGAGGCAGGAGAGATTTAGGCTTGAAAATCACAAAGGGGTGATTTAGGGAAATGTTGGGAAACGGAATACACAAGATTTTCCAAGAACAGGTAAAATACAGAAGCAGGATAATTTGCAAGAACAGATCATTGCAAGCCTGCTTTGAGTCACTTTGGGAAACACAGCCCAGCAAAGTCAGCCAACAAATACCAGCAAAGGTATCTGGAAGTAAGCCTGCCAGATTCTGATTGGTTCCTTTTGGCAAACAGCTTACCTTGAGTTCACTGCTCCTGCCAGTTAAGGGAACTCTTTGGCTCTACTTGGCTCTACTCCCACTTCTCAGGCTGCTCATCTTTCCCGTTTCTTCCCTATCAAGTTAAATCAACAAGATTAGGTACTTTTTATGCTAAGCCCTGAAAATTATAAAGAAAGTCCAAAAGCAGACATTTCTCTGAAGGAGCTCACAGTCTTCTGGGAAGACAACATACAAACAGCTATGCACATGTAAGATATGCCACAGAAACTGGAGATCATCAGGGAGTCATTAAGATCAAGGAAGACTGGGAAAGACTTCTTGCAGAAAATAAGACTAGCTGACATTTAAAGAAAAACAGGAAGTGGTGAAAGGCAAAAGAGCATAGTTTACGAGTCAGAATTTGGAGCAACTTGTGGGAAGAACAGTACGGAAGCCAGCATCAGTGGAATGCAGACTGTGTAAAAGGGGAGTAAAGTAGAAGACCAGAAAGGTAGAGGCCAGATTACAAAGGACTTTAAAAGCCAACAGAGGGTTATATTTGATTTGATTGATAAGATTTGCTATTTGACCCTGAAGGTAATAGGGAGACACTTGTAGACACCTGGACTTTTACCTTAGCTTCACTTTTCTTTCGACTAATCCTTGGAGTATTTAGCTATTTTTGATATACAAAAATCTAAATCAGTTCTTTCCCTGATTTGGCCTATCACTATCCAACCCCCTTGCTATTACACTAGGACCATAATCAGTTATCTCCAAACTCCAAATTTAGTTTTAGGTTAATCATTGCTAAAGAAATCTTGAGCTATATTATGATTTTGATTCAATGAATTGAAAGAGTAAGCTTGAAATTAGATAAAACCATCTGAAAATAGAAAGAAAAACTGAGGAAAATAACGGATAAATGATCAGACACGAATGAATAGGTACCTTGCTTTCAGACTTCAAATTATATTGTTGAACAGCAGACATCAAAACCATCTGGTTTTGGTCACAAAATAAAGGTAGATCAATGAAATAGACTAGAGAAGCAAGAATCACAATGAAACTCAATAACTCCCCCACCCCCCAAATAAAGAAACTCAATAACCCAATGTTCAAGGATATGGAAAACATAAATTGCTTAGCAAAGAAGTCCTTATTTGATGAAAACTGGAAAACAGAATGTCAAATATTAGGCTTAGACCAAGAACATTCAAGTAGTTGCATATATTCTAATTCATACTACTTGAAATTATAATTAAATAGCATATGGTAATTGGTCTCGACACAATGAAAATATACAGTGCAACAGAATTTATCATGAGTTTCTTTGGAACAGAATTCTCTCTGTGAATTTCAAATAAATTTCATGTTATAAAAATCCCAAGTGAACATATTCCTTCAGGAATCTAATCACATGAGCTACATATATATATTTGAACTTAGGGATGAAGTAGATATGGGTACCTTGTCAGCCTTATGATTTGACACACTAGACAGCTAGCTCCCTCCAGGGTGTAATCTGGAATGCACAACTGGCCTCTGTGTATCTTTGCTGTTAGCCTGAAATTTTGTCATCAGAGATTCATTCCTCTGAGTTTAAAAGACTTTTCAGACTTTAAGGATTTCTCACTGAAATGCAAATTCCCTTTCAGAAGGGGAACTTTCAACTAAACTTTTGTAGGCTTTAGTTGACTGCTGGCTGAGAGGAATATGAAAGAAGCAGGACAGACAAAAGTCTGGAGGTACTGAAAGGATTAAAGAGTTTAAAAAGGAAGCCAGATGACTCCCCAAAAACAAACTTTGCCAGTTTCACCACACAAGACTTACCTTCAGCTCCAATCTAGTGGGTCTCTGCTGTAAAAGGAATAGTAACCAGAAGTTTATGGAGGCTATTTTTCATTTTGAAGGTGAAAGGAATCCCCTTTCTAGCCTGAGAAGTTAAATGGGAATAAAAAAAGCTGAAGATCTATCTTTTTTTCAATAAAATATATTTTGTTGCTGGCAAAAGCTCTGAAAGGTTTCCTGTCTTTCTTTGTCAAACTGATTCAAGAGCACCATAAAAAAATATCCTGTTATTCAACTCACAAGGTTATTTTCTGTCTTTGCAATAAAGACGCCTATTTCTATCTGAAAAAGAAGCATATTCATAGCATCCCACTGAATTGGGATGGGTGAAACTGCATGGCACATGCTGTTCTCCAAAGGTCAGCACCCTACCTACCTATACAAGGTCTACTCTTTGTACTGTACTTTATATAGTTCAGTGCCAAGTAAGGCCCCCTACATTGTGTTATCTCAGCTGGAAAGGTAGGACATTTGTGGCTAATGACACGATTGAATCCCACCCTTTCAGCTTATTGTTATATCTTGAGCAAATTACTTAGCCTCTATGTCTTACTTCCTTTTTAATATGAAGAAGTTAGACTAGCTGAAGTTTTCTAGAGTGAAACCTAGAAGTCTAATTCTAAATAAATGATCCTGTCATAGTAAGAATTGTGGGATCAAGAATCCCCTGTTCCCCCAATCCACCCATACCCAAAATCCCCTGAGAAAGCATAACTTTCCAACATTTTTAGCTTTGTCTCATAAACCAGTCTCCCTTTTTGAGTTAAAAGGCTAGGAATGGACTAAAGTCAGTTTATACTGGGAGAACTGAATGGTAAATTTTCAGGGGAATATTTAACCTTGGAAATTGGCAAATGCTATAAATTAGATATTGATTTGTTGATTTCCAAAGTGATGGAAAAATATTAATGCAAATTGAACTTAAAACTGTATGCTGTATATGTGGGTATATCTCCATATATATGTATGAATTTATGCATACATATACATATATGTCTCATGCCTCAGAGAGCAAGTTTTTAAATATTCACTAGTACACCTTTAGGGCTAGGCAATAGAATTGTGATTTCGTTGGTAAAGGGAACTCTAGTTGAGAAAGTTTCCTCTCCCCAAGCAGATTATCTTCTCTGAAATTCCCATTGTTCGAGAAATCCTTAGGGCACTAAGAAGTCAGTCCAGAGTACCACAGAAATAGGTGTCAGAGATGAGATTTGGAGCAAGATCTTCCCAACTCTAAGACTAATCCTCTATCCATTATGGCACACAGCCTCGTTTTAGTATCATTCTTGTGCTTTTTGCAAGAATATACCAGGAAAATGAATTATTCTCATCCGCTGCCCGTCTAGTCCTGTATTAACCACAAATCTCACTGTCCAGCAGAGTATTATGAAGTGAGGCAGTATTTCTCTGAGAAACTTTGGACACTAACTTAAAAGATGAAGAAGATACAGCTTGGCAGGAGCAGGACAGTTACATCTCTAGAAGACATCACTGGTCCTGCAGTTTCTAATTCATGAGTTGCCCTTTTATGAGTGAACCCTAGTCATAACTGCTCCTTTTGTAATCCACCTTCAAATGTATTCCCTAGAACATCTACCCTTCCAACTGATTTTGTGTGTGTGTGTGTGTGTGTGTGTGTGTGTGTGTATATTTTATAATATATATGTGCATATATGATACATGTATATGTATATATATGGGAGGGTATATTTCTGTGATAACTAAAATAATGTAAAGAAAAAGAACAATGAAAGATTTCAGACTTCATACATTTTCAGACAAAGCCAATGTTTAATTTGTTCTGTTTAACTGTATTTGTTATAGGGGTAGTGTATGTGTGTGAACTCATTGGAAGGTGACAAGGACAAAAAAAAGTATCAGTAAAAAACTTAAATATACAAAACTAAAAACAAAAACCAATATCCTTCCACATTAAACAGCATCCCTGAGAGCACTTGATTTCATATCTATGATGTAAAAATATTATAAATGGGTGATCAGATAAACTTCACAGCAGGATTTGTTTATAAAATATTAACAATGCTGTTGAGAAAAGCATCAGTTGAATAATTTAAGTATTATTGTCCTATTTATCTTGTCCCCTCCTCTAAAGTGGGCTGAATTTTAGTGGGAAGGAGAGTTGTGACCATCTCCCCCACAGAAGAATTTGGCTTCTTGGGTTATATGAGGAGACAGTTATGAGTATGTCAGCAGTACCAGAATGTGTAGAAACTTCTTAGTTATGAAGCCTGAGATTAAAAAAAAAAAAAACCACCAAAAATCAAGTAATGTTACTGGGGGGAAGATGGGGAGGGTGGGAAAAGGGGAGAGAAAGAGAGAGAGAGAGAAAGAAAGAGAGAGAGAAAGAGAGAGAGATAGAAAGAGAGAGAGAAGCATTTGTATTATTTTTAATTAATATTCAGAAGAATTTTGTTACAAAGATGAATTATTAGATTCTAGATCATTCATTTATCTGATCAATATTCTTTCTCAATGGAGAAAAGTAGGTCATGGTACCAATCAACCTTTAGGTAAAAAGAGGGAACTGCTCTTAGAGGAGTCAATGATCTAGTGACTGTCTGGAGTAGGAAAGCAATGATGTAAAAATAAAACAAGAATTATGTTAGTTTTAAAAAAAAATGTTCGATTGCATTTCCCCAAGAAAAGCTTTTTTGATCAATCGTTCACCTTTCCAGGTCTACTTAGGCCAGGAAACTTCTTTCTCAAGTCAGTAGATGATTTTTGATTCAGCTTTTAAGCCAAATTGAGGTCCAGCTGCAGTCATAGATCAACAACAGGATGAGCTATAGAACAGCATGAAAGGGCAAGGATTATTGAGGTTAGTAGTCCCTGATACAGTATTCTCTCAGGTTTAGGCTGAATAAATGGCCATTTGAATTATCTATCTCAGTTTGATGAGTGGTACTTCCTGGTTCAGGAAACATTGAGAATCTGAGTTAAATTCTAAAACCACATTTTGGGGGAGAAGAATGTGGATCAGGTGAGGGGATCCCATAATCTTTGACTATCAGGATCTTTTTGCCTCTGACACAAGAATCCCCAAGAGAAGAGGATTGGGCTCAAGTGGCATTGAGCATATTGTTGCACTGAATTTGTGATTCAGATTCATCTTGGAGAAAACTTTCAATGTTCCTTTGCTTAAGTGCTGAGGATACAGCTGAACAAAAGCACCAACACCAATAACTATACCAAGTTTATGATCGATTTCTTGACTTCTTCCTATCCAGGGAACCTGTTGTATATTCTAATTACAATATCACTCTTCTTTTGATTGATCTTGAGGACTAAGGAAGAAGTCTCTGCACCACTCAGGCCTCTCTGCTGCAGTCTAGTTTGACAATTCAAGGGAGTGAAAGCACATGAACTGGTTCACAGCTTAATTTTTATATACCATGATGAAGAGCAGTCTTTCTGCAGAGAACCTAGCTCCTGAGCTTCAGGCATGTCTGTCAATGAAGCACCTGTAGGGAGTTTAATCAATATCTCTTTACACGTGCATTTGTGTACAGATGTCTGTGTCCATGTTTTTTTTTTTTTTTTAATTTAATTTTTTTTTTTTACTGATTAATTTCTTGGATTTCATTTCCTATAAATTTCTAAACCTTTCTAATGTTATTTTTCCAAATCTCTGAATACTGCCTACTATCTGGTTGATGGATATGTACAGATGATCTTTTTCTTCCCCTTCCCTTCTCAGTTTAAAACTCTTTTGATTAGATTTGCAAGATTCCACGTAAATATATTGTCAGAACTGTTATTGGCTGAACTTTACCCTGTACAGGATCCCAAATGCTTTAACTTTCTCCACCAATATAAGTTACAACCTTTCTTTTTCCTCTTTCCTTGTGATCCTTGACCATATTTACCCACAAATCTTTTGCAGATCCCTCTGGAATCCATAAAAAAGTTTAAGATACAAAATAATAATAGGTTTTTCTTTTCACTCCTGGCATGAAGACAGGAAAAAGAACAGAGGGAAATTGTCAGTACTTTGAGTTATATGATGATAATGCTTTTAAACTAATCTTCATAATTAGCTTAAAATATGATAGTAAAAAAAAAGTAGTGTTTCTGAAGGTATAAGAAAGATGAATACTATGCTTTCTTTAAGACTTTTTTAATAGAATCATAAATCTAGAACTAGGAACTAGGAATCTGGCGGGTCATCTAGACCAACCCTCTCATTTTACAGATGAGGAAACAAGAGTCATATGGGTAGTAAGTGGCAGAGCCAGGATCCAAATCCCAGTTCTGTGACTCAGTCATCTCTCTTTCCATTTCTCTTTGCACACTTCCTCTCCATCTTTCCTTAAGAAAGCTACAAAAGTATGTGCCAAAATGTTTGTGGCAGCCCTGTTTGTAGTGGCTAGAAGCTGGAAAATGAAAGGATGCCCATCAATTGGAGAATGGTTGAGTAAATTGTGGTATATGAATGTTATGGAATATTATTGTTCTGTAAGGAATGACCAGCAGGACGAATATAGAGAGGACTGGAGAGACTTACATGAACTGATGCTGAGTGAAACGAGCAGAACCAGGAGATCATTATATACCTCAACAATGATACTATTTGAGGATGTGTTCTGATGGAAGGGGACCTCTTCGATAAAGAGAGTTAATTCAGATCAAAGATGGACAGAAGCAGCTACACCCAAAGAAAGAACACTGGGAAATGAATATAAACTGCTTGCATTTTTGTTTTTCTTCCCGGGTTATTTATACCTTCTGAATTCAATTCTCCCTGTGCAACAAGAAAACTGTTCAGTTCTGCACACATATATTGTATCTAGGATATACTGTAATCTATTCAACATGTAAAGGACTGCTTGCCATCTGGGGGAGGGGGTGGAGGGAGGGAGGGGAAAAATTGGAACAGAAGTGAATGCAAGGGATAATGCTGTAAAAAATTACCCTGGCATGCGTTCTATCAATAAAAAGTTATTAAAAAAAAAAGAAAGCTACAAAAGCTCTCTTTATTACCATCTTTTCTGTTGCTATTATCCCTAATCTTATTGAAGTAAATATTACTTAATAGTGTTTACAGATGGAGTAGGACTGTTCCTGGTTGCAAACAAAGCTATAAATTAGTCATTGCATATATATCTACATTTAGTGCTATTAAACCTCAAGTCTAATTTAAGGGTCTATTACTATTATTCCCATGACACATACAAAGAAACAAATCCACACAGACCTAGGACTTAGAGTGAAACGGTAAAAGGAAAACCTTGAAAATATTCCATATAAATTTTGCATTTTTTTCTTTTAAGAAGCAGAGTAGGAGTTAACTCAGGTTCCCTGAATTTTCAGAGTAGCTTCTAATTACCACTTGGTCAAGTCAGCTTGGCAGAACTAAAAATGCCCAGAGTCTCTTCAAGAATCAACTCCCACACTGTTCTTTTTAAAAATCTGAAATAGAACATTATTGAAGTAGGTGGACTTCTTCTCTGTGCCTCCATAGTAACTCAGAGAGAAGTGAGAGCAAAATTAACAAAGGCCTGAAGAGCCTGAGTCTTTTGTCAAGAAGTATCTGTCTGGGAAAGACCTGCTGACTATTCAGGGATGCAGGCGTCTGCCTTTCTTTTTCTTGTGAATATTTCATGGCAACAGCAGTGAGGAGAGGACTGCTCCCTGTGGTCTTCTCTTGTTAAATACACTGTGTGATTCTGCAGCAAAATAACCTGGGAAATGTCACCAATTTTTAAGGGGACTAGAGAAATAAGCCCATGTTCAAACACGAGAGCAACTAAACATAGGGATGTATATTGCTTGAGTCTTTGAATGAGGAGATAAATGAATAAAGAAGCAGAGAAGCATTTGTGTCTTTGTGTTGTGTTTTTTCCTTTTCTTTTCCTTTTTTATTTTTTTAACTTCCCCTCTTGGGTGTACAATAATAGCTAATATTCATTCAGTCAATCAGCCGACCATTGTTTAGGACTTACTATTTAAAAGGCATTCAAATATCATGCATATTGGTATAGTCTGGATTAAGATTGATAATGAAAGACACAATGAGGGTTAATGAGTAGTTTAACCCTCTGGCTTTAGATTCCAAACCTAGGTTCCTTTGAAAGATCTCCAGGAGTCCAGGTCGGTTCTAAGATCCTCTTAGTAGCTGTCTTCTTCTATGGGTCCCAATTTGGTCCCTAAATCTTTTTTTTTTTTAATATATAAAACTTTTTATTTTCAAAACACCTGCATAGATAGTTTTCAACATCCATCCTTGCAAAACCTCGTGTTCCAAATTATTTTTCTCCCTCCCTTCCCCCCTCCTTTAGATGGCAGGTAATTCAATATATGTTAAACATGTGTGATTCTTCTACACATATTTCCACAATTATCATGCTGCACAAGAAAAATCAGATGAAAAAGGAAAAAACGAGAAAGAAAACAAAAATGCAAACAAACAACAACAAAAAGAGTTAAAATGCTATGTTGTGATTCACATTCAATCCCCCCAGTCCTCTCTCTGGAGATGCAGATGGCTCTCTTCATCACAAGCCTATTGAAATGACCTGGATCATCTCATTGTTGAAAAGAGTCACATCCATCAGAATTGATCCTCGTATAGTTTTGTTGCTGTGTATAATTGACAGGGACGAACCCTGAAACTACATTTGGGACCTCAGACTCCGAAAAGTCTGGGGGAAAAGCATACTTTCCCAGACAAGGCCTTCCCAAGTTAAGCAGCATCATTCAATTGGAGATCTTGGTCAAAGCATCCATTGATCTTTTGCAGAGGCCCAATCCTCTTCAGGAAATTCCAGGCTCTGGGAAAAAGCCTTTAAAATTATTTTATTCAGTTGGAGATCTGGGCCTGTTATTCCTATTGAGTGGCTTCACTTCATTGACAACATAGAAGGATTCTCATTCATAGAAGCCCAAGCCCCAGACCACCCATAAAAGACAATTTCAAACTCCAAATCTCTGCAGAAGTCCGAAGTAGGATTATGCTTTGCCAACGAAGCAAAGCTGCCTGCCAGAACTCCTGCCAGCTGTGAAGATATCCTATTCTCAGTGTTAACCTTTATTTCCCTAACAGGACCTCTTGCCACTAAGAAGTCTATCTTCCTAGCAAAGCTGGCTTCTCAGTGCCAATAAACTTCCCTTTTCTGCCATTCAGATTCTGGGTTGGTGAATTCTTTCACATTGGATCTGCATCTCTGACCTGAGAGAGGATTCCTCACCCCAATCTCTCGCATCATAATTATCTCCTGGTTCTGCTCATTTCACTCAGCATCAGTTCATGTAAGTCTCTCCAAGCCTCTCTGTATTCCTCCTGTTTCTTACAGAACAATAATATTCCATAACGTTCATATACCACAATTTATTCAGCCATTTTCCAGTTGATGGGCATCCATTCAATTTCCAGTTTCTGGCCACTACAAAAAGGGCTGCCACAAACTTTTGCACCTGGGTACCTTTCCCTTTTTAACGACCTCTTTGGGATACAGACCCAGTAGAGATGCTGCTTTATCAAAGGGTATGCACATTGGTCCCTAAATCTAACAAGGCTCTAGAAGGGAAAAAAATGGTTTAATGAGTGGCACTTCCAAGCTGGGGGATGACCTTCTGAATTCCTGCTGGTGGCAGTATTCTCTACTTATTTTGTTTCTGGCCCAAATTAATCACACAAATTGATGAGTCTCTCATGAAATACCGTGCCATCTGATCTATTAATTCTGAGGAATTTTGCCTCTTCTCCATTTTACTGCTTTCAGAAAGCCTCTCAGATTTTGACCACAAAGAGTCTGACTAGACACATTGATAGAAATGTAGGAAAGATTTTGACAATATAGACACATTGATAGAAATGTAGGAAAGATTTTGACAATAAAGATGCTTATTGAAGAAGTTGGATGGAATGGGGGTAGAGGGAATCTGTTATTAGAACTGGACTTTCAGAACATGTCCTTAGGATAAGTTGGATAGAGTCTTGGAATAAGCAACCTATCAGAAGTTAGAGCCAGGACTTTATTTGAAAGGCCATCACAAAATCAACCCTTACCAATTCTCCCTACGCAACAAGAGAACTGTTCAGTTCTGCAAACATATATTGTATCTAGGATATACTGCAACATATCCAACATATAAAGGACTGCTTGCCATCTAGGGGAGGGGGTGGAGGGAGGGAGGGGAAAAAAATCGGAACAGAAATGAGTGTCAATATAATGTAATTATTAAATAAAAAAACTTAATAAAAAAAAAAATCAACCCTTACTAGAGCATTGAGTTTTGTTTTTCCAGAATTATCAGGCTGGGGACCTGTAAACTTTCTATATTTCCAAAGAGGTCTGATTCAGGTCAAAGCCAGAATTCTGCAAGTTCCTGACTTGAGTTTAGCTCTAAGGAATATACCCATGGGCTTGTTCTGGTTCAAATTCCAGGAGACTATAATGGCATTCAGCCTCTGTCAGTGAGGTGGAAAGTTCTTCAGGCAGGTCCAGAATGACAATAGTGCTGGGTTTCTTCTGGTTATTTCTCTGCAGAAATCAGAATGGGCTGGGGTCATCCCTCCCTAGAACACTGATCTCTTTATTGCCTGAGATGTCTCCAAGTTCTGTCATAAGAGACTAGATACCCAAAGAAGGGACACACAAATAAAATAATAACTACCTTTTGTAAAGTGCTTTAAGATTTGCAAAGCACTTTAGGTATATCATTCCATTTGATGTTCATCACAAACCAGTGTTCTGCAGTGCCCAGAATCTAGCTTAGTACTCGGCATGTAATAGGCACTTAATAAATGCATACTGAATTGAAGTATTATAAGGCAATTGACTTCTGAAAAGTGTAACAGAAATCTACATATTGAAAAAGTAATTCTCTAGGAACTGAAGCAATTCTGTTATCCTGCCAAAGCTGGATCTTTGGCACTTAACCAAGGAGTGAGTCCAGCCCTGAGGGCCTTCCTTGCCCCTGACCCCTTGTTTTAGGATCTATATTCTAGGGTCACTTACAGAAATGAAAATGTAATGAACAGAAAATGGTACACCCCCTTCCCAATAAAATCAATACTAATGATGAATGTCTCTAGCCTCTCTGCTGGATAAAAATTGCTGGTGTCCTAAGATAAATCCATTATAGTCAGTGTGAATAACAATGAATTATGCTGACTATTCATTTTTAGAATTTATTAACTGAGTCTGACTGGTAAGAAGTAAGTAAGAAGACTAACAAGAAGAGGAGTATTTTAACATGTTAAGAGAAATAACCAGAACTCCTTAAAGCCTGTGATCCTTCCTGCAGACACATTTAAAATAAACAGCTCAGAAGGGTGTCTTGCACCCTTACTGCCAATAGGAAGATTAACTCAGTGGATTATGTCTTGCTGCAAAGCAGCATGTACTGCAGTAGTCACATTGCTTCAAACATGCTCCCTGAACGGGTGGTGGTCTCGCACAGACCCAATGCCCACCTCCAGGTACCCTTCTCTAGGGAAAGGAATATTCTCAGCTGGTCCAATTTGAATACAGCCTCAGGTTCAAATCCTGACTGGAATCTCATGCTCTCTTGGGGGCAGGACAGCTCAGGAAGGACAATGTTAATTTGGAAAGTGTCCAGAGGAAACAGACCGGACAGTGTGAAAGGCCTGGAGAGCTTGCCATACAACAATGATAATAAGCTTTCAAAATATAGAGACCAAGTGAAGAAATTAAAGCCATTTGGGAATGGAGTGAGGAGTATGTGTCAGCCCTGCCCAAGTTATCCCTAAAGTGCTTTTAGTAAAGTTCAGCAGATGAGTGTACTTGCCAGTAGTTCTATTTAATTACAAAAAGCAGTTTTCCTATCCACCGAAGCAGTAGTCTGCAGAACATGAAATCTGAAAGAATAATAGCAAGACAGCCCCCTGTCCCTTGATCATTTCTATCTGAACTCTATTGAAAAATGTGGGAAACACAATATTAATAATAACAATGATTATAACAACAACAATAACAAATCCCAATATTTTTATTCGGTTACAAAAGGCTGTTAGTTTATCTCCTGTGTATCAGTCTATAAAATAATTTGCACTGGAATATTATATAAAAAAAGAAAGAGAGAAAAAGGTAAATAGCTTTTGGAATAACAAAATGAATTGACAATAGATTTGGAAAGTGTCACATAGTATAGTATAGACTTGGAATTAGGAACAGCTGGGCCCGAAGTCTACTTCATAAACCAGTTATTTCACTTTTTTGTGCTTCAATTTCCTTGTCTGTAAAATAAGGAGAATTGGACTCAATACTCTCCAAGAGCCCTTCCAGTTCTATGATCCCAACAAAAATTAATATTAACAAAATATAAGCTCCTTCACCCCAAAATAGTTCTATGAATAAATTAAGAGCTGGAAGGGACCACAGAGAATATTTGGTTCAATCTATTCATTTTACAGATAAGGAATTGGAAGTCCAGGAACGCTGTGACAAAAGTACAGAGTATCAGACATGAGGTTTGAATGCAGGTCCTGTGATTCAATATTCCATATTCTTTATAGCACTTCTTTTGTCAAAAAAGAGGAAGAAGATTCATAGATATTCTTAGAGAGTAGATAAATTACAAACTCACAGAAATACTTTTGGGACAAACATACATCATGTTACCAAACAATATCAAAACTTGATTATAGTTATGTGCCACTGGACTTATCATATTATATAAAACTATAAGTGGTTTACTTGTAGATGGAGCCTTTGAAATAGCTAATGCTGAAGAATGGAATCAGAAGAATTCCATAATGCTACTTCCATAAGTAGCATCCTTAGGAATATAACCAACAATAAGTCAACAAAGAATTATCAAACAAGAAGCTCAGCCCTACAGTTTTGTTTAGGGATATAAAGGTTTGTGACTTAAAGGTCAAGTTACTGGCTCCAGAAATTACTGAAAGGTGACCCTTGAGGAGCCCAGATGTAATGATTAATGCACATTATACAAGGAAATGATAGAAACTGTACTACAATACATCAGAACAGGCTGCCCTGCTTTATATCTGGACCCCTTAAGCTTTTTCCACTCAGGAGTTCTTATCGCCTTATATGTGACCCCCTGTATATAAGTATATAAAACAGATATACAACTCAAACATTTATTGATAATAAATCATAATTTCATGACTCCCCACATTCACACAGTTTAAGAAACTTTGCTCTTCACTACCTAGAAAGACATATCTAGCGCCCACAGTTATAAACCAGAAACTTATTGTTCTTTATAGGTATCAGATGAAAAATCCTTGAACTAAAAATACAAACCAAAATACCCTTGAGATTTAAACAAACGGAACATCATCACAGATAAAAACTGTTGTCTGTAATTGGTCTAATATCATTAATAAAATTTTAAGAACAATATTTTAAAGCTTTTTATTTTCAAAACATTCATAGATAATTTTCAACATTTACCCTTGAAAAATCTTGTGTTGCAATTTTTTCCCTCCCTTCTCCACACACCCTCCTCTAGACAGCAAGTAATCCAAAATTTTAAAATATCAAAAATGTAGAATTCTTCTATACATATTTCCAATAATTATCATGCTTCATAAGAAAAATCAGATCAAAAAGGAAAAAAATGAGAAAGAAAACAAAATGTAAGCAATCAACCACAAAAAGGTAAAAATACTATGTTCTGATCCATACTTAATCCCCACAGTGTTCTCTCTGGATGCAGATGGCTTTCCCCATTACAACACCAGTGGAATTGGCCTGAATCACCTCAATGTTGAAAAGAGCCATGTCCATTAGAATTGATCATTGTATAGTCTTGTTGTTGCCATGTATAATGATTTTCTAGTTCTGCTCATTTCACTTAGCATCAGTTCATGTAAGTCTCTCCAGGACTCTGAAATCATCCTGCTGGTCATTTCTTACAGAATATAATATTCCATAACATTCAGATACCACAATTTATTCAGCCATTCTCCATCTGATAGACATTCATTCAGTTTCCAGTTTCTTGCCACTACAAAAAGGGCTGCCACAAACATTTTTGCACATGTGGGACCTTTTTCTTTTTTTATGATCTTTTGGAATAGAAATGCAGTAGAAACACTACTGGATCACAATTTGATAGGCCTTTGGTCATAAAACAATATTTTTAATAGATGTTGTCAAATACCTAGAATCCCCAAATCGCATAGAATGAAAAACTTTTGAGATAGACCAAGAAAGAAGAAAAACTACATAGAAACAGGATGAAATATATGTATGTATACATATAATATATATACTCAAACACATAATCTCAGCTGTCCTGCTGCTTATTGGGCTTGTACCAAAAAGGCTTTCAGTGAGCCACAAGTGATGAGTTTTTTTAATTCAACTATAAAAACTACTTATTCGATACTCTCTTGAATAATCAGAATGCACTAATTTGTAAGAAGAGTGATTTACATGTGGATTCTGTATCTATTGGCAGTTAGGTGAAACAGCAGATGAAAACTGGAGCCGGAGTCAGGAACCCCTTAGTTCCCCGATTCCCTTTGTATCCACTGCCCTGCCTGGTTTCCTAAACTCAACACCATGCTGCTAACGCAGGCCTAACTAATACCATCTCCTTCCTGCTCCTCTTCCTGGAGGGCTGGAGGTTGGGATAGCAAACTTCTCCCAGGGACTTCCTTTACAGAGAGCAGTAATTGCCCTCCCCTGCATCTGCTGCCTTGCCTTGGTTATAACTCCAGGGAACGAGATGCTCTCTGTGATGTATTGAGTTCCCACTTTTCCTGTTTCTTTTCCTGTGTTGTCACCCACTTTAGGTTGTAAATTTTTGAGGTCAAAGACTGTCTTTCTTTTTATCAAGTGTATCCCCAGTGCTTAGCACAGGGGCTGGCACATAAATAAATATTTGGTACATTGGAGTGGAATTCAAGTCTTTCCTAAGGCACTGATTTAGCTGGGTAACCTCTCTTGGCCTCCATTGTGTCAGGTGTAAAATGGGGATGATAATAGCATTTACCTCACAGGGATATTGCAATGATCAAATGAGATAACATATAAAATGCTTTGTAAAATGTAAAGTGTTATGTAAATAATATTGCAGATATTATTGTAGATAATAACAAGAAAAATGATGGTGGAAATGAGAACAACTTACAATTGTATAATGCTTTTCAGGTTGCAAATTACTTTATACATGTTATCTTATTTGAAGATCATTTTAAAAAGTGGTTATGTTGAGGCTGGAGAAGAGGAGACATATCAGGGAATGACTGGTTTGATATTTGAAAGGTTGTTAAAAAGAAGAGGAATTAGATGCATTTTCTTTGGAGCCAGCAGCCAGAACTAAAAGTAATAGCAAATATTACAAAGAGGGATATTTAAACTTTATGAAAGGGAAAAACTCCTAAAAATTAGGACAGGGTTTCTTCACCACTTTTGTCATAAAACTTATGGATCCCTTTTCTTTATTTTTTAGTTTAATTTTTCTTTCTTTAGTTTTAGTTAGTTTAGTTTAGTTTAGTTAGTTTAGTTCAGTTTAGTTTTTTTTTAACTTTCTTTAGTTTTAGTTAGTTTAGTTTAGTTAGTTTAGTTCAGTTTAGTTTTTTTTTTTTTAACTTTCTTCAGTTTTTTAGTTTAGTTAGTTTTATTTTCTTTCTTTTTTTATTTTTTTGGCTGAGGCAATTGGGATTAAGTGACTTGCCCAGGGTCACACAGCTAGGAAGTGTTAAGGACAGATTTGAATTCAGGTCCTCCTGACTTCAAGGCTGGTGCTCTATCCACTGTGCCACCTAGCTGCCCCAGCTTATGCAAGCATAATTTTTCAACAATGACCCTTGCGAAGGGGAGGAGATGGCTCAGTGGGTAGAGCACAAGCCCTGAAGTCAGGAGGACCTGAGTTCAAATCCAGCCTCAGACACTTAACAATTCCTGGTTGTGTGACCATGGGCAAGTCACTTAACCCCAACTGCCTCAGCAAAAAGCAAAAAAAAAGAAGAGAAACAAACAATGACCCTTTCAAAACCTTGTGTTCCAAATTTCCCCCTTTTTCCCCCCAATTCCTTCCCTAGATGGCAAGTAATCCAATATATGTTAAACATGTTAAATATATATATATGTTAAATTATGGATCCCTTTTCAAAATGATGGCTTTAAATAAATAAGATTACAAGGGAAACCAATTATATTTAAGCATAGCTATGAAAATATTTTTGAAAATTCAAGGCTCCCACACTAAGACTGCCCATAGTAGAATAATATAAAACTAGCATGGATTTCCTTGGAAAGTGGTGGAGATCTTACTTCAAAGGTTTGTTGGCTTTGTTATAAAGAGGGTTTTTGTATAAGAATTGGTTGGACTAACTGGTCTTTGAGGCCTCTTCCAGCTCTGAGCACAGTGACTGTAAAATGAGCTGGAACTACCAAGAGCTTCCTTCATTGCTTAATCTTTCAATGTTTGTACATAAACATACTTTATAATGGGAGCTCTGGGCTAAAACTGAAGCCTGTAAAACCCATCCTTCCTCACAGGGAGAAAGACCCAGGCCCTCAAAAGAATGGCTCCCATAGCTATGCTACTCTTACCATGCCCAAATCAAGATATTGTACTCATGATGTCTTTGTTCCTCTTTGAGATCAAAAAGTGAAAAACAACAATATTGTCTGGTTTTCTCCAAGATATCTAGCTCCCCTTTCTTTTTTGTGACTTTGTTAATATTGCATGAGTTTTTATTAGAATCACAAGATCACAGACTTAGAGCTGAAGCCATTTAATTTAATACTTTTCAGTAAAATACCATTTCCTTTGGGACCAGAGTTTGTTTTCATAGGATTATAAATCTCAATCTGGAAAGAACCATGTTGCCTCAGTCATACTGAAACCTGAGCTTAAAAAGGCCATAGATTTTGCCATTGGACCAAGATGGTTCTAGAGGAGAAAGAGAGATTGGTTGGTGACTTTGCACAACCCTTCCTCACTTAGATCCGATTCACTTGCATGTCATGGAATCACCTTCCTGATATCCTTGCAGAACAAAGGACAAATAACAACAAATTTAACTTCATCATTTTATAGTTGAGCAAAACTAAAGCAAAATGGGAAGCTAGATGGTCCAATGGCTAGAGTGCAGGATCTAGAATCAGGAAAACTCAGCTTCCTGAGTTCAAATCCAGCCTTGTGTGACTCTTAAGCTATTTGTCTCAAATCCTCATCTGTAAAATAATCTCTAGAAGAAAATAGCAAACCCCTCCAGTGTCTTTGCCAAGAAAACCCCCAATAGGATCACAAAGAGTTGGACCTGACTGAACAACCACAAAACTGAGGCAGAAATTAAGTGACTTGCTTGGGATTGTACAATTAGTATCATTTAAATTCAGATTTCTCTGACTCCAAGCTCAGAGCTCTATGTACTGTGCCATCTAATTCTTTCCAAATCTATTGTTAATTATTTTGACCTCTTTACACCTTTTGGAAGAAGAAACAATCTGATCCTGTATTATTTTTAAAATTGATTCCACTTATAGTTAATTGATTTTGTCCTATAACTGCTAAGTCATGGTTCTTTGTCTGAACTTAATTCAGAATTCAGCTGGCTTGTAATGAATTAAGTTTAGACCTCTAGTTTTCTTGTTAACTCTGTTCTTGTGTCAAGGATATCTAGATTGTTATCCAAAGAAGTCTGGGATAGTAACTTTGCAGGTGCACTCAAAATGATTAACATTTTTTAATCACAGGAAGGAAGAAAGGGGTTGTGACTAGCCCCTCATTCCCAGTGTCCAACCAATCATGTTGTCCCTTACACTTCAACTCTGTAATCAATCATATTGATTTTGCCATTCATGATATTGAGCTTTTTAAATCAGTCATAACTTGTTCCTTGACTTTGAAGCCCTGCTCTTTGTTCTATCCTCCCCCAAACTATAAAACTATCCCCCTCATTTAGGGTCTTAGCTTTACTGAAGAAACTAAGATCCAATGTATTGGTAAACATTTACTTTACATTTTCATGCTCAGAACTTTGTGCCTCAGTTTATCTTAATTTAAACTTACACAGACGTTTAGCAGTTGGAGGCAGGAACATCCCTCCACCTCATGACAGTGACAGGTGGAATTAAGGAGGTAATGAGCTCGTTTATAGCCATAGTGATGAGCCAACCGTCTCCATGTGAAAGAAAGGTAGTAGAGACAAATGAAATTATGTTAGCATACTAAAGGCAGGCTAGCAATGTCTTAAAAGCCAATGCTACTAGCTGGGCTGAGCAAAGGCAGTGGCAAGCCTGAGACAAAAGGAGAGAAGGAAAGGCAGGAAAGAGCGAGTGACATGTAAGATTAAAGAAGCACGAGAGAGAAAGAAAAAATAGACATGAATTTTCCTCCATACAGTGGTATTTGTGTCACTGATTGTTTTTAGATGCTTCAGTAAAGTTCCCAATACAGCTGTGGAGCAGGTCCAACGTGGGCAACGGCTCAAGTGTGGTCAGCCTTGCTGCCAAAGTGCCCGGCAAGATGAATACTGTTGGGTGAGAAGACAGAGGAGGGAGGGAGGCAGATCCTCCCAGATCTCTGCAAAGCCTCCAGCTTAATTAGGCAGCTGCCCAGCCATGGAAAAAACCCTGAATTTTGGGTCAGTCAGCCTTTAATAAACATTTGTTCAGTGGTTAGTGTGTCCCAGATGTGCTATAGCACAACTTGTGTGAAATTAAGAAACGGCAATCCCTTTAGACCTCAGCTTCCTCCTCTGCAGTCTAGCTGACATGTCATCACGCATGTGAAACTGCTTTCCTCAAAGTTTCCAGGAAGATTTTTTTCTCAGTCCTTGCCTTTCTTGACCTTCCTAAAACTTTTGACACTTAGTGAACACTCTCCCCGACTTTCTGTGATTCCCACTGTCCCCTGGTTCTGAATTCCTTTTGCTGGATGATCAGCCAGATCTCACCCTGGGTACTTCCCAGGCTCTGTCCTGGACCTTCTTATCTTCTCTCTCTTCACTCTCATTGACCTCAGAAGTTCCCTTTTTCTGTACACATAATTTCCAGACCCTTATATCCATCCCCCAGATTTCTCTGGAACTCCACTTTGACAACATCAAGTACCTATTGGAAATCTCCAACTGAAAGGCCTATAAATATCCAAACTCAACATGTCCAAAATAGAGCTCATTTTCTTTCCCCCAAAATTCTCTAATTTCGTTGAGGTTTGCTAATTATTCATGTTTTTAGTCTTGGACTTTAAATCCTCTCTCTTTCTTATCCTTATATTGAATCAGTCACAAGTGTTATTAATTCTTACTCTATAACATATCTCCCATATTTCTTTCTTTTTACTCACATAACTCAGATCAAGGTATTTTGCATGGGCTATTGAAAGGTTTTCCTAATTGGTCTCCCTGTGTTAGATCCAATTCATGCTCCACATTGCTGCCAAATTGATGTATCTGCAGTATATCTCCCACATCTCCTTTTCACTCACATGATCTAGATCAGGGATTGGTATTTTGCATGGACTATTGAAATCATTTCCAATTGGTCTCTTTGTGTCGAATTCGAGCTGATTCAACCTCCTTACAGCTGCCAAATTGATATAACTAAGCACATATCTCTGGCCATGTTATTCCCCTGATACAAAAAACTCCAATCACTCCCTCTTGACCTGAGGATAAAATACAAATTATTCTGTTTGGCTTTTAAAGTCTTTCCTAATCTGTATCCAGACAAGTTTTCTGGGCTTTTTATGTATCACTTTTTTTTTTTTAACTTTTATACATTTTACTTTTTATTTTTTATATTTATATATGCATATATACTTTTATATATTATATTCAAATTTACTATTTGCTACTTCCTGTATACCACATTCCATCTCCAATCTCAACAATAGGTTGTCTACTATGTAGAAAATGCATTCCCTCCTCACTGTTGCCTCAAAGAATACTTGATTTCCTCTCAAACTTGAGTGCTACTTCCTACAAGAAACCTGCAGAGATAAGCCTAAAATGTTCAATTACTAGTGCCAGTCCTTGCCTCCCCTATCCCCCTAAATTTCTTTATGTCTCTATT
This sequence comes from Antechinus flavipes, assembly GCF_016432865.1. Classification (NCBI taxonomy): domain Eukaryota; kingdom Metazoa; phylum Chordata; class Mammalia; order Dasyuromorphia; family Dasyuridae; genus Antechinus; species Antechinus flavipes. The sequence continues at coordinate 396,799,228 of NC_067398.1, forward strand.
GTTTCTGCTTTTATACATCTCTTTTGTTTTTGCTTTTATACATGTTTTTTTTTTCCTCAATAGAAGTAAGTTTCTTGAGATCAGGGACTGATTCAGCACCCCACTTCAGTGTCTAACATTGGCTAATGTTAGTAATTGGTAAAAATTGGTAAATACTTGTTGAATATAAAATGAGGGTTTTAGACTTGGTAGTCTCTAAAGTTCCCTTCAGCTCTAAAAAATTTATGATTCTTCAAAAAAAATTATGATTCTTCACAGTCCGTCCTACACACCATTGCTAGATTAATTTTCCTGATACAAAATTCTGATCATATGGCTCTGATCCACACTGCATATTGAATAAAGCTGAATCACCATAGATTGTCATTAAAGGCCTTCTGTCATCTGGCTCCTGGTTACCTTAAAAGTCTTTCCTCATACGATATCCCTTTATATAACTCTGACCAAGCTGAATTTACTGTTGTTCCCTAAGCGTATGATTCATTGTTCTGTTCCCTCGTCTTTGCTCATGTGGTTCTTTCTCCTGGGAATGCTCTCCATCTTACAAGCTCTACCTTTTGTAACCCTACCCATCCTTTAAGGCTCAATTCAATGCTATGTTCTCTGTAAGGTCATTCACGATCTCTCCCTCAAACCATTTATTAGTCACTTCTAACTTGAGCTCATAGCACTTTGTTTCTCCTTTTCTTGTGTATGAATGATGTGCTGATTCCCATTATTGTTTTCAGCTGACAAACAAGCATTTGTTATTTATTTTTGGTGAGGTAAGTGGGTTAAATGGCTTGTTCAGGATCATGTAGCCAGGAAGTAGTAAGTATCTGAGGCAGGATTTGAATGCAGGATGCTCCTGATTTCAAGGCTGGTGCTCTATCCATTTTGTCATCTAACTGCCCTTAAACAAGTAATTATTAAGTACCTACTATGCAGCTGGTGCTATGCCAGAGTCTGCACAAAGAACAAGGAATAAAACAATATCTATTCAAAAGGATCTTACCTTCTAATAGGGAGATAAGTATATATAAAAATATGTTCAGAATCCATATAAAATTAATAAATACACTAATTCTTTATAAGATTGCAATATCCTTGAAGACAAATGTGAGGTTAACAGTCTTTCCTACATGCTCTAAAAAGAAAGAAAGCTCTCAGAAGCTTCTTATTAGGTATTTCACTCCTGCAGGGCCTAAAGTATGGATTCACCACAGACTAACTCCCCAGTGGTCTTAACTGTTCCTGGACCCTAACATAGTCCTTGGAACATGAAACACTATTAGAGAAACACAGATACAACATAGGTGAGCTATCAGGTAGAGCTTACCTGAAGAGGTGACCACCAATATAATATCATAGTAAGGGGGGGGGGGAACACTGCAGTAAGAATACTACCTAAATTCTCATTTTCCCCCTCTCTCCCTTCCTCTCCATCTGTCTGTCTGTCTTTTCCCTCCCTCCTAACTGATCATATTTTGTTTATGAAGATGAGCCATTATGAACCGCTGGGACCCATGAACCACCACTGTCACCTCCATACAGATGCTGGATATAGTCTTACCCTCTGGTCCTTGCTGCTGGAGAGGCTGAGGCTGGTGGATTGATTAACTTTGGGAGTTCTGAATCGCTGTAAAGATTAATTCATATATTTGTACCATCTGGAACCAATATGGTGAAACCCTGGAAGCAGAGATTCACCAACATGCCTAAGAAAAGGTAAACTGCCTTAGGTCAGGCAAGCGAAAAGGAGGAAGGAATGTTAGCAGTATTGGGACCATTCTGGGCAAGATGGGAAGACTACTCTCAAACCACATTTGTGATGTACCTACTCTTAATCTATCCATGGTACCTAGAACATTTTGCTTTTATTTCACCCTGTTGATGTTAGTAAATATTTGTATAAGTAACTTTATGTGGATAAGTCAGATTTAATGTTAAATAGGGAGTGTTTCAAGTAAAAGGGTGAAAGACAAGTAAATTGTCATATTTAGGCACCTTCAATATATTCTACAATGAAAAAAAAAAGATGAGGGGAATTTAAGAGGAACTGTATTTTGCCTTCTTGCAAAGAGAAAAGAAATCATAAAGGGACCACATAAGAGCAAATGAATCAGTAAATTCCAATTTGTTTGAGGAGGTGTAGTGCAATAGGTAGTGTTGGGTCTATAGTAACTGAAATCCTGAGTCTGACACTTAAATAGCTATAGGACTTAAATAGCTTAGTCAAGTCTCTTAATTTCTTGCAATTTCCTTAGCTACTAAGTAGGGGAATAGTCTATACCTACACGTGTTATCATAAAGGCCAAATGAGATAATACATATAAGGTTCTTTGTAAAACTTTAAAGTGTTATTTAGTCATGCTATTTGGATAAATATCATTTGGTTATGTTATAATTTATTTTTTATTCTCTGGATAACTAGTTAGGTTTTATTCAGTCATTTTCAGTCATATCCAATTCTTGGTAACCTCATTTGGGGTTTTCTTGGCAAAGAAACTAGATTATAATGGTTTGTCACTTCCTTTTCCACAGACATTTTAAAAAATTCTAATGGCGTATGAAGATTAATATTTCCATTTCTTAAGATCCAAAAGGTTAAACATTACAAGTATATCACAATCTAAGCATGGACACAGAACACCAATGATGACACATGTCACTCATCTCCTGGCAGAAAGAGAGGTGATGGATTCAAATTGTACAATTTTCAGACTTAGCCAATGTGGGATTTTGTTCTGATTGACTCTGCATATGTATTAGAAAGATTTTCTTAAGCACATTATCCACCTCTAGAGAAAAAACTAATATTGTTTGAATACAGATTGAAGAGCTAATTTTTACTTTTATTCTTTTTCTTTTATTCATGTCTTCTTGCACAAAATGACTAATATGGAAATATTTTACATGATTGCAATCTATAACCTATATCTGATTACCTTACTGTGTGGGGATGGGGAGAGGAAGGGAGGGAGGGATAGAATTTGCAACTCAAAACTTTTTTTAAAAAATTTAAATTTGTTTTAACATATAATTGGGGGAAATAAAATATATACATTTTAAAATTTTTTTGAAAGATTTTATTTTTTGCTTTGTTTAAGAGAGGATGGCAAGGGAGAACAAAAGGGTAGTGAGAGATAAGGATTGTGTTAAGACTGTATCTTGTTCTGGTCCTCCTGATCTGAGCATTCCCCCTTCTTCCCCTCCCTCTCATTTGTGACATAGCCCAACACCATCTGTGCCTTATTAAGTGTGATTAGAGTCCTATTTTCTGTTGCCCTTGAAGTCTTTCCTCGTAAGAACCCAAAAAACCAGGCATGCCTGCCCCCATTTCAAAATTTCATATATTAATTATCAATTCAGGCTGTCAAAAAAAAAAAGAAAGAAAGAAAAGATCATTGAAATACTTTTTTTAAATGTACAAAAGACAACAAAAGTAAGACCACAAGGAATCCTAGACAAACAAGACAGCTTTGAAAGTATATGCATAATATGATAATTATTAAATATTCATAGAAGAATTGCATGTGTTTAACATATTGGATTACTTTGCTATCTAGGGGAGAGGGTGGGAAGAAGGGGAGGAAAAAAATTGAAACACAAGGTTTTGCAAAGGTAAATGTTGAAAATTATGTATATGTTTTGAAAATAAAAAGCTTTAATTTAAAAAAACATATGCATAATGAAACACATTTTTGGAGGTGACCAATAAAAAATTTGTTTTGCTTGGCAATGAAGGTTTTGTTTTTCTTTTATTTTCAGAGGAAAAAAAAGGTTAGAAGGAAAGAAAACAAATGTTAGTTGAAAAATTAATTTAAAAAAAGAAAAACGTATATAATAGAGATTCACAGGATCATGTAAAAAAGAGCATAAGCACAAACTTGTCCTTCCCCCAAACAAAGCAGGTCTGTACTGCTCTATTTCACTCCCGGTGAGGAGATAGAAAGGAAGTCTGAGAGAGCAAGATAGAGCAACCAGCTTGCTTTTCTAGACCACAAATAAAGGGCAGCTGATTCTGTCAGGAAGTCATCAGGGCTAGTCTGGTCTCTGACACACTATCAATCTTGTACCAGAGAGAGAACAGACTTACTTTTGATGGGTGGTACCCCTTTGTTTCCACTAACTGATTTCATCACTTTGATTGGGAAATTCAGACTGAATAGTGGTTCTCTTCTTACAGCAAGACAAATGCAAAGGGAATTTTCTTAGTATAGAGCTAAGATCCTCCAGTGTAGTCCTGGGGAGTGTTAGTCTTGGTTGCTGTTGGACTTCTGACCATCCTCCAAAACAGAACCATCACGGGGCTTTTTTCAGCAATGAGGTGATTCTGGTCAATTCCAATAGACTTCTGAAGGAGAGAACCATCTACATCCAGAAAGGGACTATGGGAACTGAATGTGAATCACAACAGAATAATTTCATGTTTTTTGTGGTTGTTTGATTACTTTTTTTTCTTTCTCATTTTTTTTCCTTTTTGACCTGATTTTTCTTGTGCAGCATGAAAATTGTGGAAATATGTATAGAAGAATTGAACAAGTTTAACATATATTGGATTACTTGCTGTCTAGGGGAAGGGAAAAAATTTTGGAACACGAAGTTTTACAAATGGAGAAAATTATCTTTCCTAGCTGTGTGACCCTCGGCAAGTCAACCCCAATTGCCTCAGCGAAAGAAAAAAAATTTAAAAAGAAAATTATCTTTGCATATATATTTTTAGTACATTGGCTGGTTTTCTCAGCATAGCACTGATAGTGGGGAGTTAGCAATAGGAGCTTAGTGAATGTATGAAATTGCCTTGTTGCCCCCCAGCACAATGGGTGAAAAGGACATCACAGCCTGGTCCCAACTGCATTTCTTCCCCAAATCCTTCTCTGACTCAAGCTGTGTCCTACCTTACTATAAGATTTCCATTCTTCTTTCAAAGGGGTCAACAGTGACTTCTCACCTGAACATAGCCTTCTGAGAGAGATAATTCGCCCCACACACAAATCCCCCCCAAAAAACTTAAGAGATGACAAATCTACCTTGCACACAAATAAGCCCCTACCTCAAAATAACTTCCCCTTTGCCAGTTCTGTGCTTGTTATATAGAACTGGCTCTGGGAACCTGCCATCCTCCTATTCTGTCTCCATTGTCACTTTGTTCTCTGTGCCTGGGATTTCTTCCTTAGACTGATGGTACTTTCTAAAATAGAGTGGCTGGAACTGAATATACTGCTGACCGGGACAAGGTACATTTCTTTTTTTTTTTTTTTAATTTTTATTTAATAATTACTTTATATTGACACTCGTTTCTGTTCCAATTTTTTTTTCCCTCCCTCCCTCCACCCCCTCCCCTAGATGGCAAGCAGTCCTTTATATGTTGGATATGTTGCAGTATATCCTAGATACAATATATGTTTGCAGAACCGAACAGTTCTCTTGTTGCATAGGGAGAATTGGATTCAGAAGGTATAAATAACCCGGGAAGAAAAACAAAAATGCAGATAGTTCACATTCGTTTCCCAGTGTTCTTTCTTTGGGTGTAGCTGCTTTTGTCCGTCATTTATCAATTGAAACTCAGATCTCTTTGTCAAAGAAATCCCCTTCCATCAAAATATGTCCTCATACAATATCGTTGTCGAAGTGCATAATGATCTCCTGGTTCTGCTCATTTCACTTAGCATCAGTTCATGTAGGTCTCGCCAGTCCTCTCTGTATTCATCCTGCTGGTCATTTCTTACAGAACAATAATATTCCATAACATTCATATACCATAATTTACCCAGCCATTTTCCAATTGATGGGCATCCATTCATTTTCCAGTTTCTAGCCACTACAAACAGGGCTGCTACAAACATTTTGGCACATACAGGTCCCTTTCCCTTCTTTAGTATTTCTTTGGGATATAAGCCCAATAGAAACACTGCTGGATCAAAGGGTATGCACAATTTGATAATTTTTTGGGCATAATTCCAGATTGCTCTCCAGAATGGTTGGATTCGTTCACAACTCCACCAACAATGCAATAGTGTCCCAGTTTTCCCGCATCCCCTCCAACATTCATCATTATTTTTTCCTGTCATCTTAGCCAATCTGACAGGTGTGTAGTGGTATCTCAGAGTTGTCTTAATTTGCATTTCTCTGATCAATAATGATTTGGAACACTCTTTCATATGAGTGGTAATAGTTTCAATTTCATCCTCTGAAAATTGTCTGTTCATATCCTTTGACCATTTATCAATTGGAGAATGGCTTGATTTCTTATAAATTTGAGTCAGTTCTCTATATATTTTGGAAATGAGGCCTTTATCAGGACCTTTAACTGTGAAAATGTTTTCCCAGTTTGTTGCTTCCCTTCTAATCTTGTTTGCATTAGTTTTATTTGTACAAAGGCTTTTTAATTTGATGTAATCGAAATTTTCTATTTTGTGATCAGTAATGGTCTCTAGTTCATCTTTGGTCACAAATTTCTTTCTCCTCCACAAGTCTGATAGATAAACTATTCTATGTTCCTCTAATTTATTTATAATCTCGTTCTTTATGCCTAGGTCATAGACCCATTTTGATCTTATCTTGGTATATGGTGTTAAGTGTGGGTCCATGCCTAATTTCTGCCATACTAATTTCCAATTATCCCAGCAGTTTTTATCAAATAATGAATTCTTTTCCCAGAAGTTAGGGGCTTTGGGTTTGTCAAACACTAGATTGCTATAATTGACTATTCTGTCTTGTGAACCTAGCCTTTTCCACTGATCCACTAATCTATTTCTTAGCCAATACCAAATGGTTTTGGTGACTGCTGCTTTATAATATAATTTTAGATCAGGTACAGCTAGGCCACCTTCATTTGATTTTTTTTTCATTAATTCCCTTGAGATTCTCGACTTTTTATTGTTCCATATGAATTTTGTTGTTATTTTTTCTAGATCAATAAAATATTTTCTTGGAAGTCTGATTGGTATAGCACTAAATAAATAGATTAGTTTAGGGAGTATTGTCATCTTTATTATGTTCGCTCGGCCTATCCAAGAGCACTTAATGTTTTTCCAATTATTTAAGTCTGACTTTATTTGTGTGGAGACTTTTTTATAATTTTGCTCATATAATTCCTGACTTTCCTTTGGTAGATAGATTCCCAAATATTTTATGGTATCAACAGTTATTCTGAATGGAATTTCTCTTTGTATCTCTTGCTGTTGGGTTTTGTTGGTGATGTATAAAAATGCTGAGGATTTATGGGGATTTATTTTGTAGCCAGCTACTTTGCTAAAATTATGAATTATTTCCAATAGCTTTTTAGTAGAATCTCTGGGGTTCTCTAGGTATACCATCATATCATCTGCAAAGAGTGATAGTTTGGTTTCCTCATTGCCTACTCTAATTCCTTTAATTTCTTTCTCGACTCTTATTGCCGAGGCTAGTGTTTCTAATACGATATTAAATAATAATGGTGATAGTGGGCAACCTTGCTTTACTCCAGATCTTACTGGGAAAGGTTCCAGTTTTTCCCCATTGCATATGATGCTTACTGATGGTTTTAAATATATGCTCCTGACTATTTTAAGGAAAAGTCCATTTATTCCTATGCTCTCAAGTGTTTTTATTAGGAATGGATGTTGGATTTTATCAAATGCTTTTTCTGCATCTATTGAGATGATCATATGGTTTTTGTTTGTTTGGTTATTGATATAGTCAATTATGCTAATAGTTTTCCTAATATTGAACCAGCCCTGCATTCCTGGTATAAATCCTACTTGGTCATAGTGTATTATCCTGGTGATGATTTTCTGTAATCTTTTTGCTAATATTTTATTTAAGATTTTAGCATCAATATTCATTAGGGAGATTGGTCTATAATTTTCGTTCTCTGTTTTCAGCCTACCTGGTTTAGGTATCAGTACCATGTCTGTGTCATAAAAGGAGTTTGGTAGGACTCCTTCGATCCCTATTTTTTCAAATAGTTTATTTAGCATTGGAGTTAATTGTTCTTTAAATGTTTGGTAGAATTCACATGTAAATCCATCTGGTCCTGGGGATTTTTTCTTAGGGAGTTGATTGATAGTTTGTTCTATTTCTTTTTCTGAGATGGGACTGTTTAGGATATTTACTTCTTCCTCTGTTAGTTTGGGCAAGCTATATTTTTGGAGGTATTTTTCTATTTCATTTAAGTTGTCGAATTTATTGGCATAAAATTGGGCAAAGTAACTCCTAATTATTGCTCTAATTTCCTCTTCGTTAGTGGCGAGTTCTCCCTTTTCATTTTTAAGATTAACAATTTGATTTTCCTCTTTCCTTTTTTTAATCAGATTTACTAAGGGTTTGTCTATTTTGTTGGTTTTTTCATAGAACCAACTCTTAGTTTTATTAATCAATTCAATAGTTTTTTTACTTTCAATTTTATTGATCTCACCTTTTATTTTTAGAATTTCAAGTTTAGTGTTTGACTGGGGGTTTTTAATTTGTTCCTTTTCTAGCATTTTTAATTGCAAACCCAATTCATTGACCTTCTCTTTCTCTATTTTATACAAATAGGCCTCTAGAGATATGAAATTTCCCCTTATTACCTCTTTGGCTGCATCCCATACATTTTGGTATGATGTCTCATTATTATCGTTTTCTTGGGTGAAGTTATTAATTATGTCTATGATTTGCTGTTTCACCCAATCATTCTTTAGTATGAGATTATTTAGTTTCCAATTATTTTTTGGTCTACTTCCCCCTGGTTTTTTGTTGAATGTAATTTTCATTGCATCGTGGTCTGAAAAGGATGCATTTACTATTTCTGCCTTACTGCATTTGAGTTTGAGGTTTTTATGTCCTAATATATGGTCAATTTTTGTATAGGTTCCATGAACTGCTGAAAAGAAAGTGTATTCCTTTCTGTCTCCATTACATTTTCTCCAGAGATCTATCATATCTAACTTTTCTAGTATTCTATTTACCTCTTTGACTTCTTTCTTATTTATTTTGTGGTTTGATTTATCTAATTCTGAGAGTGCAAGGTTGAGATCTCCCACTATTATAGTTTTACTGTCTATTTCTTCTTGCAGCTCTCTTAGTTTCTCTTTTAAGAATTTAGATGCTACACTACTTGGTGCATATATGTTTAATATAGATAGTGCTTCATTATCCATGCTACCCTTTAGCAAGATATAGTGTCCTTCCTTATCTCTTTTAATTAGGTCAATTTTTGCTTTAGCTTGATCTGAGATCAGGATGGCTACCCCTGCTTTTTTGACTTCACCTGAAGCATAGTAGATTTTGCTCCAACCTTTTACCTTTAACCTGCATGTATCTCCCCGCTTCAGGTGTGTTTCCTGTAAACAACATATTGTAGGATTCTGGCTTTTAATCCATTCTGCTAACCGCTTCCTCTTTATGGGGGAGTTTACCCCATTCACATTTATGGTTAGAATGACCAATTCTGTATTACTTGCCATCTTGTTAACCCCGGTTTATGCTTTTCTCCCTTCTTTCCCCTTTCCCCCCTTCCCAGTATTAAGCTTGTGAGCACCACTTGCTTCTCTCAACTCTCCCTTTTTAGTATCCCTCCCCCCACTTTAGAGTTCCTCCCCCTATCTTACCCCTTTCCCTCCCAGTTCCCGTATTCCCTTCCGCTTAGCTTATTCCTTCCCTTTTCACTTTTCCCTTCTCACTTTTCAATGAGGTGGGAGAAGTTTTACCATAGATTGAATATGTCTTAAGATTTTTCACTTAAAGCCAATTCTGAAGGCAGTAAGATACCCACTATATTCATCCCCCTCCATTCTTTCTCTCAGATATAATAGGTTTCCTATGCCTCTTCATGAGATGTACTACCCCCACTTTACCCTTTTTCTGATACAATGTCCTTTCCACATCAATTTCTAGAACAAGGTATACATGTATTCTTTATACATCTATATAGTCAAAATATAGTTCCCAAGATTAATCTTTACCTTTTTAGATTTCTCTTGAGTTCTATATTTGTAGATCAAACTTTTTGTTAAGTTCTGGTTTTTTCATCAGACATAGATGAAATTCGCTTACTTCGTTGAATGTCCATCTTCTTCCCTGGAAAAAGATGCTCATTCTCGCTGGGTAAGTTATTTTTGGTTGCATACCAAGTTCCTTAGCCTTTCGGAATATCATATTCCAGGCCCTTCGATCTTTTAATGTGGATGCTGCCAGATCCTGGGTGATCCTAATTGTGGCTCCTTGATACTTGAATTGGGTTTTTCTAGCCGCTTGCAATATTTTTTCCTTCATCTGAGGGTTCTGGCATTTGGCCACTATATTCCTTGGTGTTTTGATTTTAGGATCCCTTTCAGTGGGTGATCGATGAATCCTTTCAATGTTTATTTTTTCCTCTGTTCCTATGACTTCTGGGCAGTTCTCTTTGATAATTTCCTGGAAAATAGTGTCCAGGCTCTTTTTTTCATCATGTTTTTCTGGGAGTCCAATGATTCTCAGATTGTCTCTCCTGGATCTGTTTTCCAGGTCTGTTGTCTTCCCCAGAAGGTATTTCACATTTTTCTCCATTGTTTGATTTTTTTGGATTTGCTTGACTGATTCTTCTTGTCTCCTCGAGTCATTCAATTCCACTTGTTCAAGTCTGATTTTCAGTGAAGTGTTCTCTTCACTCACTTTTTTAAAATCTTTTTCTAATTGTCCAATTGAGTTCTTTTGTTCTGTGGAATTTTTTTCCATTTCGCCAATTTTGTTTTTTAGAGAGCTGTTTTCTGTTTCCAGTTCACTAATCCTATTTTTCAAGGATTTTACTTCTTTATCCACTCTCTCTTTAACTTTCTCCAGGCTCTTTTGCCAAGCCTCCCTCTCCTTTTCCCAAGCCTCCCTCTCCTTTTGCCAAGCCTCACTCTGCTTTCCCCATTTTTCTTCTAGCTCCCTTGTGAGAGCCTTTTTAATCACTTCTATGAGGTTCATCTGTGCTGACGAACAGATGGTCTCCTCCTTTGGGGATTCACCTGGGGACTGCCTGTTTTTAGTCTCCTCAGGATTTAGAGTCTGCTCTCTATCTGTGTAGAAGCTGTCAAGGGTTAAAGTCCTCTTCAGCTTCTTGCTCATTCTGTCTATTAATCAGAGACAAACTACCAAAGAAAAACAGAAAAAACTGGAGTCTTTCTTTGGGGGGGGGGGTTGGGTATGTTATCGAGCTTCCTCTACAGACTGCAGGGGGCAGCAGTGAGGCACTAGCAGGACTGTGCTGCGCCTGCGCTCTGAGATCCCAGAGTGCTGAGTCACTGTGGGGGGGGGGAAGGGGGGGGCGGCCAGATCCCGAGAGACTCCAGCTGTTTGCGGTTGTATTCTTCAGCCCCGGTGTTTTTAGCTTCTCTGCTGGGCTGCTGACTTGCTGCTGGAGTAAAGTATCCAAACCTGTAGCGAAGCTCTCCCCGCAGAGACGGCTGCGATCACTCCCCACCCCCTCTCCAGTCTGCTCCCGTGCTCTCACTGCCGCTGCCCGCCGCCTGCACCCGATCTAAAACCGCCCCAGCCCTCCAGTAAAGACAGACCTTTCTTGGCGGATCTCAAGGATGGCTTCTCTTGGTAACTATATGTGGGTTTTTTTCAGTCAAGCATTGATTCAGAGGCTTGTAATGAAGTGGATAGTGAGAGAAAGCGCAGAGCTTATGCAGCTGTGAGCCTCCTCTCCGCCATCTTAACCGGAAGTCCGGTACATTTCTTCACTAGTTAGGTGACACAGAGCATAGACTTGGAATCAGGAAAATCTGAGTTCAAATCCAGCCTCAGACATCTACTACATGTGTGTCTCTGGAAGAGTCACTTAATTTGTATTTGCCACATTTTCCTCGTATGTAAAATAAGGATAACAAAAGCACCTATTTTGAAGTGGTTTTGAGGATCAAGAGTGTTTAGCATTGGCTCATAGTAAATCCTATATAAATGCCTGTTTCCTTTCTTCTTCACCTGTTAAATTTTTACCCATCCTCCTCCATTGAACTTTACTTGGTTTCTTGGGTGAGAGAGAGCCTTTTCCTTTGGACACTATATATGTCAAAGAATTAAACCTAGAGCACAACTTCCAGCTTAATGAACCTTTATTATAGTCACAAGGGGAAAACTTCCCCTATAGCAGGAATTCTGTGGAGAAATTTCTTATCCAATTATGAAATGATTAACAATTTTATATTCTAAAGGGAAAAATAAAACTCAAATGAAGGCTTTAGAAAAGACAAATGGAGATATTTGGAGTTGGGAGATTAATGGAAGTGTACAGAGTAGACAAGATAATGGAGGCATATAAGATGAAATCCTTGGAGTTTAAAAGCTGTTAAGGCATATAAAGGCAAAGCAAGGATTGTTGGAATGTTCTGAGAAAAAGATAGAACGTTAATTAAACACTGCCATTGTTTTCAAGAAAATATACTTTCGAATGGAAAAGAAACTGCTGCTACTAGTTTATGGGTAAGCCTTTTGTAGGAATGTCAAGTTTTTTAGAAGCCCAATAAACAAAATAGGCTTAAGATCTATCAGGCCTGGAATCCTGACTCTGCATATAAGAGACACTTCATTTTATAGCTGTAATGCAATATTATTTATCTTAGTTATCTGTGTGAATGTGCTATCCCCTTCCTAGGCTGCAAGTTCCAGGACTTGTAATATAAACTTAGTTATCTTCCCTAAAGACCCGAATAGGGCTTGGCAGTCAGTCAGGCAAACATTTATTGAGTATATACTATGAGTTAAAATTTACTAGCTGTGTGACCCTGGGCAAGTCACTTAACTCTGTTTGCCTCAGTTTCCTCATCTGTAAAATCAGCTGGAGAAGGAAATAGGGAATGGCAAACCACTCCATTATATTTGCCAAGAAAACCTCAAAATGGAATAATAAACGGTTAGATATGATTAGAACAACTGAACGTGTAAGGCATTGTGCTAAGAACCACATAGACCACAAATATCTGTATAATACACAGAAAGGCAAAAGATAATCCCTGCCCCCAGAGAAGCTCACAGTCTAATGGGAAGATGTCATGCAAACAATTATGAACACAAGCTCTATACAGGATAAATTGGAAATAACAGAGGAAAGGCTCTAGAATTAAAGAGATCAGGAAAGACTGTCAATGAATGAAAACATGGATAAAAATGTTGCAAAGGCAAGGAATACCTATGGGAATGAGTGAAGTCTACCCAGCCCTGAACACTTGCCCTTCCTCCCCAAAAAAGCAGGGACCTATGCTGATAATTGGCGAGAATTCTTCTTCTTCCGTCCCAGGAAGGCAGAGCTCAGTGTTTCTCATCCTCTGAAACTTTGACGCCAAGTCCTTGACTCAGCAGAGAGACAGCACATCCTTCCTGATGTAGGAGGGTCCTATTTTGAATACTTTTAGGGGACTGAAGTGGCTCATTGATTTGTGAAGTGGGAGGATCAGCCCCACGTTTTCTCTGGGAACAAAATCTGACTGAAAGCTGTGTATGTTCAACAACTTGCAGGGCGTCTGGTTTGAAAACAGGGTGAGAATCCAACAGTGAAATATGAGATGAAAGCCCCAGTCTGGATGACAGAGCCAGAAAGCAGATTGGGGAAGAAATAACAGCCAAGACCTGGCCATCCCATCCTGACGGCAAGGTAGCTGGACCAGGAAGCAACTATGATTTCTACTCTATTCTCCATGTATTCTCCTTCTGACATCCTACAAGGACCCCTTTTGTCTGTTTGCCTCAGCTTCCTCTTCGGTAAAATCAGCTAGAAAAGAAAATAGGAAATGACAATCCACTCCATTCTCTGTGTAGAAGAGGGCTTACAATAATAATAATGATAAAAATTTGTAGAGCAGCTTAAAGTTTTTAAATCACTTTACACATATAACTCATTTGATCCTCAAATGTGTGAGATAGGAGCTATCCCAGTTTTACAGATAAGAAAACTGAGGCTGATGTTCCAATGATCTCAGGATGATGAGAGCCACCACATCCAGAGAGAGGACTGTGGGAACTGAGGATGGATTACAACATAACATTTTCACTCTTTTTGTTGTGGTTTGCTTGAATTTAATTTCCTTTCTCATTTTTTGATCTGATTTTTCTTGTACAGCAAGATAATTGTATAAATATGCATGTCTATTTTGGATTTAACATTTATTTTTATCATGTTTAACATATATTGGATTGCATGCCATCTGGGGAGGGGATAGGAAGAAGGGGGAAAATTGGAACACAAGGTTTTTCAAGGGTCAATGTTGAAAAAATTATCCTTGCATGTTTTGAAAATAAAAAACTTCAATTAAAAAAAAAAGAAGGGGGAAAAAATAGAAAACTGAGGCTGAGATTAAATGATTTACCCAAGATTACACAGCTAGTGTCTGAGGCAGGATTTGAAATGCCTGACTCAAGTGTACTCCTTCCATTATAAGAGTAGCAAACTACAAGTTCAGCACATGTTCCATGCTGCTTCTCTAGGCATTGACCTAACATTCTGCCATAAATGAATTGATATATGCTATTCTCACTGTGTTGGAGATAACAGACTAAGGCCAGAGTGACTAAACAGGAATGGAGATCAATACTCTCCAGGAGATGTTTAGGGAGGAGGTAGCTTTGGGAAATGGGTGGCAAGAGTGCTTCTTGCTGAATTTAACTCTTTATACTTTATTTTGCCTTCTGCTTTCAGTAAATGTCTTTTTTCTTTACTTTGTTGTGATTTATTCAGGCTTGATGAGGGATTATCAGTGGAAATGGTGGCTCATGAGTTCTGGATTGTAATGGAGGATTCCCTACTGAGAATCATGGATCGAGAAGTAACCTAAAGCAGGTATGAATGATGTCAAGAATATCTGTGAACCACATAATCTCTTAAGTTCTTAAGAAATGGAGACTGTACTTAAGAAGTCTGATCAATGAAGAAGGCAGTTATGACTCCAGAGGACTGATGATATATGTAAACCTGCCTCCTGACAAAGAATGGTGAATTTAGGATAATAGATTTTTGGTCATGGATAGTGTAAGAATTTGTTCTACTAGACTAGGAATGTATGTTCCAAAGGTTTTCTTTTTCTTGAAATCAGGAGAGTTACAAGACAGAGAAAAATAATGCTCAATAATAGAAAAATGAAATAAAGAAGTAGAAATCTTGTTTTGCTTATACCCTAAAAAAAAGAATTAAAAAGGCCCATCTACCTATTGAGGTGCAGAGTATCAGAATTCAACTGTCGTTGTTTGTCCTTCCTTCTCAAAGAAAACCATGACTTCAGGGAGGCGATGAGAATTGGATTCAAGCAAGGGAGGATTGTGCAAGATCACCTGCTTCACTTTCCTCACCAGAGCCATCTGATCTAGTGGCCAGATATAGATCAACAGATCTCAATTAAAGGTAGTTAGGTGCTATAGTAGATTCAGTGTGGGACCTGGAGTCAGGAAGATTCATCTTTGCCCCTATACTGTATAAAAATAAAGATAAAATCATCCCAAAAGAAGAGGTACATGTAATAGGTCTCATCAGAGAAGAAATTGGGAGCATAATTTACTCAGTCTTTCTTACATTCTGGGTTGGAAATACAAATAAGAATCCCTGTCCCTGGAGAAGGAATCCAGCCTCAAGATGGAGGGAAGGAAAAAAAAATGTAGAATATCTTCCTGATCAGAAGACACTGACTAAAAGTGTTATTACTTAGGTGTCAAACCTTTTTACCTTTCCCTATGCAAGAGATCATCTTTACTCATCTCTATGGGGACACACTGACTTCTAGACATCTTGGGGAAGGAATACCATTCATTATAGCTACTCAGATCTGGTTCCCATCACGCACTTTGCTTGCTATTTCTCTCTGAAAAACATCCAGGTGCAGTTTTTAGTCCCCACTCCTGCCCTTATCAGTCCAATGGAAACAGCATCTGACACAACATTCAGGCTGTTCTTCAAACTACTTAGTACCGAGCATCTTCTGGGTGCCAGTGAGGGAAGTGAAATTCCTGTGGGGTAGTCAAGTCTTTCTTCCCTGGTAGAAAAACTACACTGATACTGATAAGTATACTGGAATTTTGCCATTCAGATTCCAGGTCTCTAATGTGAAACCCCTCAAAAGCTCCCAACCCAATTTACTAAGAAATGTTTATTCATTACCAGGGTTGCTAACCCTCTTGATTCCTCCTGCCACCCCCACTTCCAGTGGCATTTTGTTAGAGGTTTGCTTTCTTTGTACAAACAAGGCAGTCCTTACTCTCTTTTTTAATAACTTTTTATTTTCAAAATATATGCAAAGATAGTTTTCAACATTCACCCTTGTAAAATCTTGTGTTCCAAATTTTTCTCCTTCCTTTCCTCCAACTCCCTCCCCTAGACAGCAAGTAATCCAATATATGTTAATCATGTGCATTTCTTCTATACCATTTCCACCTTTAATCATACTGCACAAGAAGAATCAGATCAAAAAGGAAAAAAATGAGAAAGAAAACAAAATGCAAGCAAACAACAACAACAAAAAGTGAAAATGCTATATTGTGGTCCACATTCAGTCCCCACAGTCCTCTCTCTGGGTGCAGATGGCTCTCTTCATCACAAGATCATTGGAACTGGACTGAATCATCTTGAAGTTGAAATGAGCCACGTCCATCAGAAGTGATCATTATGTAATCTTGTTGCTGTGTATAGTGTTCTCCTGGTTCTATTCACTTCACTTACCATCAGTTCATGGAAGTCTCTCCAGACCTTTCTGAAATCATTCTGCTGATCATTTCTTATAGAACAATACTATTCCATAACATTCAAATACCATAACTTATTCAGCCATTCCCCAATTGAGGGATATCCACTCAGCTTCCAGGTCCTTGCCGTTACAAAAAGGGCTGCCACAAATGGCAATCTTTAGTCTTGACTCTCTATATTGTCATTAGTCAAATACCAGATCCTTCCAAGATAATAACAGGATAAAATTGTAGCTTCTTCATGGACTATATCAATTCCAGATAGTTATTTAAAACCCATAATATTATTCTAATTAATTAATCAATCATAATACTCAGATTTTAGAGGAGATTGGAGAAGATTCTGAGAGAAATGATTCATTGAGGACCCCTACTCAAACTCTAATCAGTATTAGTCAGTTCATTCTGATTTTATAAAGGATAATACTGATTGTTAGTAATTATTTTAACATACTTATCTAGTAATACATATCTAATCAATTACCTAATAATATGTATAAAAATAAACACTGGATTCAACCATACTTTGTATAAGGCACATAAAAAAATAGATTCTAAGAGAAAGGCCCTATAATAGGTCTCAAATTTTAATGTAATATTCATTACTTTTTTCTAGCTGTGGAGTTTACTTGTGCAACCACAAGAATGCTGACAAAGTTATCTCCATCCTGTTTTGCTCAAATTCCTTGACTAAACCAAACATGGGCGGTGACATGGTACGGAAAGTTCCCCCCTCCCCCATATGTTCTTGGAGTATATGGATAGCCTGTATTATCTCCCCCTGCTTAACCTAAGAAGAAGCCCATCCTTATAACCAATTAATCATGAAGCCTCATGCTTCACCCAACATATGAACTGCTCACCTCCCTCAGCTGTTATGTTATTTTTGGCTCTCAACAAGATTTAACAAACAATGGTGTTTTATATTTTACCATAGCTATTTTGAATGGGTATCAAACTTTCCTGGAAGAAGGGAGCTTCTCAGAACATGAGGAAGATCTGAGGTCCACTTCATTGGAGGGACCCTTTAATAAAGTACTATTGGCTCAGAGCTCTGCTTCAGGTACTTTTGTTATAGATGGGACAATTTTAATCCCCCAATTCTACTTCTTATGTTAAATCTATCTATTTATCATTCTGGCTACTGTTAATCCTGTTAAAATCCTTTCCCAAAGATTTTATATTCTATAGTATTTTCAGAAACATAGTATCAAAAAAAATAAAGCACCAGCATAAAACAATAAAAATTTAGAACATAAAACAACAAAAAAAATTACTATTCACCAAATAGTATTAGTTTATTGAATCCAAATTACCTATGCCAATAAAAATATCCTGCGCACACAACTCCCTATTCTGGTAGTTCATACTGTTTGTTTTTGAAAAAACATCATTGAGTATGATAATATCATACAATGCAGTCAGTTCAAAGGAGTGCCTCTTATCATCCACAACAAAAATCAATTCTGCCATAGATGGTAATTGTCTCCACCTGATTCATTCCCAAATAGCAAATACAATTAGATTTATAGTCTAAGCAATTTCACTCTGACTCTAAATTGCTCAAACCTAAAATGTTAATACAAAATGAAATTACTCAGATAACCACTAAGGTCCCTTCCAACTTTAAATCTATGATTTTATGATCTGTATTTGCCAGAGGATAGTGGAAATTTTTCATACAAGTATGCCCAATATTTCATGTTCCAGTATAATGCTTCCAGCTATCTTTCCCAAGCCCATAACTATAAAATTAAGCTTGAAAAATCATTACTCTACTCTAAGGAGAGGAATTTGAGCTTTAAGGACAGTTTCTTTCCCTAGATAATCTCCAACAAGCAAAGCTTCTCTGACACCTCTTTTTCTTAAATTTTTTTCTCTTCCAATTTCTTCTCATCTTAGTTTGAAGAGACAAGCAAGAATGTTGACTGAATCTTTTTTCCATTCTTTAAACTCTTTTCTTGCCTGACTCCTCATTCATTCATTCTTCCATGTGATCCTCTAATTCTCTGAAGTAATGAAGAGGTTGATTATTCAGGTAATAGGCTGTCTTAACTGGCCAGATATTCTGGTTTTCCAAGAATTTGGAAGCCAATGAAGGTGGAAATGCTGCTTCAGGATTTCCTTTTACTCCTCTCTGAGGCTGCCTGCTAGGTGAGAAAGCAGAAGTGATATTTAAGTGGATTTGGGATCTCATCATTGATTTGGAATTTTCTTCCAACAATGTAGTTGGCAACCTAACCATATCTATAAATCTTGTATAATTCTTGTTCATGTTCTCCCCTAAGTTCTCCACAAAGAGTTCATCCAGTAAGCTAGAGACTTCTTAGATTTCTTCTGATATCATAAAAATACTGTGACTGTCTGTCATTCTTTGTCCTCTCTTTTTTCCTATCATAAAATTCCCTGATGATATTTTTTTCACTTCACTCACTGGTCCTATGTCACCCCTTACTCCATCTCACCACGAGCTTCTCCATTGCCCTCTTGTGATATTTATTTTCAACTCTCCAGAGACTTATTTCCTCTTTCAGACACGCAACAACACTGGCAGAATGTTGATGTTAAAGAGATAGGCTTTTGTTCACATGAAAACTTTGGAGCCAAATTCACTTTCAATTTCCTGAAGGCATTTATTCCACTCTGCTTTCTTCATCCTTTTCAAATATTTGGCCCAATTCTTTGCCCATTTCTCACATGTTATTGTTTTTGTTGTTCAGTCATTTCAGTCATAGCTGACTTTTCATGACCCCATTTAAAGTTTTCTTGCCACTTTCTTCTCTAGCTCATTTACAGATAAGGAAACTGAGGAAAATAGGGTTAAATTATTTGCCCAGGTCACATAGCTAATAAGTGGCTGAGATCAAATTTGAATTCAGAAAGTTGAGTCTTTCTGATTCCAGGACCAGCACCCTATTGTGTCATGTAGCTGCCCCGTATATAGACATAAATATTGGTGGGTAATCCCTTTAGGTGTCCATTTAAATATATGTCAAAATCTGAGCAATAGACATTCTTTTTTTCACTTTGTCTTTTCTATATGGAAGGTCAGACCAAGCTATTTTGAGTTGTTATGGATCTCTTCCCGAAAATTTTGTTATGTTCCAAGTCTTGAAACAACCAACATTACATCAACAAGAACAGGACCATCTGTTGGACCTTACCATCTATGGGAATGAACAGCTAGGTGAAATGTACAGAGTAACAGAACTGAAGTCAGGAAGATTCATGTTTCTGAGTTAAAATCTGGCCTCAGGCACTTGCTGTGTGACCCTGAGCAAATAATCCAACCCTTTTTGCCTTGGTTTTTTCATCTGTAAAATGAGTTGAAGAAGGAAACCACAAATAACTTTAGTATCTTTGCCAAGGAAACCTCAATTGTGGTCCCAAAGAATTAGATATTGACAAACAACTGATTGTATCTAGGATATACTGTAATCTATTTAACATGTAAAGGACTGCTTGCCATCTGGGGGAGTGGGTGGAGGGAGGGAGGGGAAAAATCGGAACAGAAGTGAGTGCAAGAAATAATGCTGTAAAAAATTACCCTGGCACGGGTTCTGTCAATAAAAAGTTATTTAAAAAAAAAGAAAAGAAAAGAAAAACAACTGAACTATCTACAGGGAATCTCTGTTCAACTTAGATTCTTTGTATATCTTCTCCATAAACACCTAATCTTTAATCAAGACATTGAAGAGTGTTATTTCTTTTGTTCTATTTCTTTAATTTTATTTTTTAAATAATAGCTTTTTATTTTCAAAATATATGCAAAGATAGTTTTCAACAATCACCCTTATAAAAACTTGTGGTCCAAATTTTTCTCTCTCTCTCTTCCCCCAACCCCTCCCGTAGACAGCAAGTAATCCAATATACTAACATTTATAATTCTGTTCTATTTCTTAAGGAATATTGAATCTGTAAGGAAGTGTTTTGTTCTAACAAATCAAAACACGGGATGGTCTTGTGTTTTTTACATCTTTCAATTATGAAGTGATAAGGATGAAATCCATAGTAGAATACAATTGATTTGCACATCTCACCTTTTTTTTTTTTGAGCTAATACAATTCTGTTTTGCTCACGGATCTCAGTGCCTTCTTTGACATGGGCACAGCATGCTGGACACTCCTCTGCTAGTGTCTCCTCTGTCTCACACTCAATCCCAGAGTGTTTCAGAGGGACATTGAGAGTGTCTTTGTGTCACTTCTGACCTCAGTGTGAACACTTGCCTTGTGTTAGTTCTCTGTAAAATAATCTTTTAAGCAAATATACATTTAGCATTCAAACAATGTGACCAGACCATCAGAGTTGAACACTGAAACAGAGTTTGAATGCTTGACAGTTTAGCTCAAGCAAAGACCTCCGTGTCTGGCACCTTCCCTTGCCAGGTGATCTTCAGAATCTTCCTAAGACAATCCAAATGGAAATGATTTAGTTTCCTGGCAGGGTGCTGATAAACTGCCCAGATTTCACTTGCATCCAACAATGAGATCAGCATAACAGCTGTATAGACCTTCAGTTTGGCAGATAGTCTAATATTTTTTCTCTCCCACACTTTCCTTCAGAATCTTCCAAATACTGAACATATAAATTGCAGTTACATTCATGGTTATCTTTTCACAAGTACTTTTCTGGATGACCAAATATTTCACAAAATTTTTCTTCTTGTCTTTGAGTAATATAATAATAACCATTTCTCCCTCTTCTTTCTTATCTTTCTAGGGAGTACCTATAAATCATCCTTCTGCTTACTTACAACCTCCTTTCTTGTGGTTTTATTTATTATGATAATGTAAGATTTTCAGAGGTCCTCAAACTTCGGCCTGCGGGCCAGATGCAGCAGCTGAGGACATTTATCCTGCTCACCCAGGGCTATGAAGTTTCTTTATTTAAAGGCCCACAAAACAAAGTTTTTGTTTTCACTATAGTCCAGCCTTCCAACAGTCTGAGGAATAGTGAATTGGCTCCCTATTTAAAAAGTTTGAGGACCCCTGGTAGATGATCTAATTCCTCTAATGGTATATGTATTTCATGGTCATTGAAAAAGGATCCCACAATTAAAATACCAGTGGCCAAGTTCAAGGTTAAAGTAATTTAAAAAACTGATTCTTGATATCCTGCTTCATTTTGCCACTCTAGCATTGTCCTTGCAGAAGTGGAAGGTGGTCTCACAGCTCTGAAGGTCACTTTCCCCCACTGCATTTCATAGGCTGCCATGACCAAGAAATTCATCATCAATTCACTGGTCTATTGCTAATGAGACTCTCTGTACTTAGCTAGGTCAGTTCTTACAAAGCAGACTCAATTTGTAGCAAAGATCATACTTTGTGATTTTCTAGACTGAGAGAAATTGCCCCTTCCATTTGGCTGACATAGTCTTCAAGATCCCAGGATCACCTTCATGCCATGATGAGGCAGTAAAACAGTTTCTGTATGAGAAAGCATCTGATAGGCTTTGGAGGGACAAGTTGTGGTGGTTAGTGACTTCTTGTTCAATGTGCAGAGGCAGCTCTGTGTATAAAAATAGAGTTGTCTTTTAAAAGCATGTGTCTAAGACGTAATAGGGAACTTCCCAACATTTGTTAAAATGCATGACTATTGCCCATTTCTGATACTTCACATAAGCACAATGTTGCCAGAAAGAGCCTAGATTACCAAATCTTGTGCAAAAAACAAAGATCATTGGAGTACAGGTAGCAGATAATGTGTGTTTTTTTTAAATCATAATTGCCTAATGAAGGCAAAGATTCAAGAAGAGAAAAGCTTATTTGAGATATAAATGAGTAGCAAGGAAGATGATATCTAGAATGAGATTTGGATACCTAGACCATGAATTAAAATATGAGGATACCAGAGATCTTGATTGCAGTGGAGTGTACCTGATAAAGGATGGTAAAAATGTATTTTTTCAATGTCATGCAAGTATATTTGTAATAGAGCTTTAAAATGAAACATTTGAGGAAATGGAAAAAACTGCTTCTCTATGAAACATAGCTAAATATCAGAGAGTAACTATGTTGGATGAAAAATAGCTGTTGAGAAATCCAGAACCTCACACAAAGCAAAATCCCAGAAAAAAAATAGTCAGTCATAAAGCCATGTATCATCGTCTACACAAATGTATAGACTTTAGATAGTAAGCAAAATGAATGAGAGAACTTAATTTAAGGAAGCAAATTTAATTTCATAGATATCATTGAGAAAAGACAAAACAAAATTAAAGCTAGGTGAAAGGATGACTCACAAGTTATCCTTAAAAAGGCAAACAAAAGAATTGGTAGAGTTGGTTTTATCTTGTACAAAGACAGCAAGAAACAGAATTTTATGAAATATTTGCTCATGTTTCATACAGCACTAATGATAACAAAACCACCATAAAAATAATTGTAACCTATGCGTCAATATCTGTTGCGGAAGAAGAGATAAAGAAATTCTATGAAGAATTCTATCAGAACCTACAGATTATTTTAATTTTTAATATTATACTTTATACTGGAAAATGAATGGATGCCCATCAATTGGAGAATGGTTGGGTAAATTGTGGTATATGAATGTTATGGAATATTATTGTTCTGTAAGAAATGACCACAAGATAAAGACAAAGAGGTTTGGAGAGACTTACATGAACTGATGCTAAGTGAAGTAAGATGCTAAGCAGAACCAGGAGATCATTATAGACTTCAACAACAACACTATATGAGGATATTCTGATGGAAGTGGATTTCTTCAACAAAGAGAAGATCTAATTCAGTTCCAATTGATCAATGATGGACAGAAGAAGCTACACCCAAAGAAAAAATACTGGGAAATGAGTGTGAACTGTTTGCATTTTTGAACATTAGAAGAACCTAAAAAAGACAAAGAGTCTCATAGAACTGGGGGGGGAGGGGAACCTACAAAATACCTATGAAGAAGATATTATCCAGGTTCAAAAAATAATAATTAATATATGGAATTATGTATTCTCTGGTTTCATATATATGCAATATATGTAGATTGTGTGTATATGTATGTGTATATACACATACACATATATTAGGGTTAAACACTGGCCCTCTCTATATGGGATTGGGAAGGAATGAAGGAAACAGTTTGCAACTTAAAATACAACCAAAAAAACAAAAAAGAAAGAATAAATATGTAGAAAAAATTTGGAAAACAATGAGAACAATTTTATCCTCGTTTATTTAAGCAGGAGAAACTACCCATGAGGAAACTTCTCCCAATTTACCTGTTCTGAAATTATATTCATAGAGAGCTGACAGGAACTGAGAAGTAATTACTTAACAGATTAACATAGCCAGGAAATGTCAGATGTGAGACTTGACACTCAAGTCCTCCTGATACCAGAGCTAATTCTCTATCAATTAGACCATGTATTCTCTCAAATTTTTTATACCAAAAAAATCAGGATATCAGTAGTGACAATAAAAAGTGGTTGGAGATGTCAATTTTTTAATCTATCTGTTAAGGTTTTCTACCAAAAGTAGTACAATTAATCGTTTCTTGATTTAATAACTAAATTTTTTGTCAAAAGGTGGAGAAACCAACAAGAAGAATTCTGTCTTAGATTTGATTTTCACTGATAGGAAGAAATTGGTTCCTGGCATAGAAATAAAGGGTAATTTCATAGAAAATAACCACTACCTCATAGAGTTTAAGATAAAAAAGTTTAAGAGCTAGGCTTAGCTTGCCTTGTACCCTAGATTTGAGGCAAACAGATTTGCTTTAAAAAGAAGGAGAGTTAAGATCCAAGGAACTAAAATTCTATTGGAAAGGATAGCCTAAAAAGAATGGGCTGAATTCTGAATTCCCAAAGAGAAATAATTCTGATAAGAAAGAGTAGGAGCTAAGTCATTATTAATCAAAGAAATGCAAATTAAGACAACTCTGAGATACCACTATACACCTGTCAGATTGGCTAGAATGACAGAGAGAAGCAATGCAGAATGTTGGAGGGGATGTGGGGAAACAGGGACACTGATGCATTGTTGGTGAAATTGTGAATACATCCAGCCATTCTGGAGAACAGTTTGGAACTATGCTCAAAAAGTTATCAAACTGTGCATACCCTTTGATCCAGCAGTGTTTCTACTGGCTTATACCCCAAAGAGATACTAAAGAAAGGAAAGGAACCCGTACGTGCTAGAATGTTTGTGGCAGCCCTGTTTGTAGTGGCTAGAAACTGGAAACTGAGTAGATGCCCATCAATTGGAGAAATGGTTGGGTAAATTGTGGTATATGAATGTTATGGAATATTATTGTTCTGTAAGGAATGACCAACAGGATGATTTCAGAAAGGCCTGGAGAGACTTACATGAACTGATGCTGAGTGAAATGAGCAGGACCAAAAGATCATTATATACTTCACCAACAATACTCTATGATGATCAATTCTGATGGACCTGGACATCTTCAACAATGAGATGAACCAAATCAGTTCCAATAGAACAGTAATGAACTGAACCAGCTACACCCAGCGAAAAAATTCTGAGAGATGACTATGAACCACTACATAGAATTCCCAATCCTTCTATTTTGTCTGCCTGCATTTTTGATTTCCTTCACAGGTTAATTGTACACTATTTCAAAGTCTGATTCTTTTTGTACAGCAAAAAATGTTAGGACATGTATACTAATATTGTATTTAATTTATACATTAACATATTTACCTGTATTGGTCAACCTGTCATCTGGGGGAGGAGATGAGGAGAAGGAGGGGGAAAATTGGAACAAAAGGTTTGGCAATTGTCAATGCTATAAAATTACCCATGCATATAACTTCTAAATAAAAATCTATTAAAAAAAAAAAAGAGTAGGAGCTAGCTGTCTGAAGAGACATATAGTTGTACAGATAATTCACCTCAAACTTAAATTTTATAAAGATATCTTTTGTTCTTGAAAATTAAATGCTACATATGTAAGTTTGTCTAAATAGATAGTTAAGGCATGTCAAAATGTCTCTAGCAGTTTGTCAGTAAAGCTTAGTCCTTTTTAAATAAAAAATTGGAAATATGTGTGTGTGTGTGTGTGTGTGTGTGTGTGTGTGTGTGTGTGTGTATTGAAGATCTAAGCAATGGCAAGTAATCAAGATGAATACAAAAAATAGTATAATTCTGAAAGAATAAGGTCTGTAATCTGAAAGCTCAAAATGAACTAATTCTTTTGAGGCAAATAAGGACAACAAAATAGGCTTTTATCTTTACTCTGTATTAGGGCAATGTGGAAGGTGGAAGAAGTAATTGCTACCCAGGTAAAGAGTATAATGGCTAACTGCTGACAGCAAGAAGGCAGAACTATTCCATTCTTATTTTGCTTCTGGTTTCCCTGATAAGGGTGAATCACATTGAATTGGAGAGTGAAGAACAAATAAGGAAGTAATGCCCAGGAGAAGTGCTAGTAAGAGAGAATAACTGTTCTTGATAAAGAATTCATTGGTCTCAGACTATCTACTTCGTCAGATACTGAAAGGACTGAAAGTTGTTAAAAATATTGGAAAGATTGTGTGGAAAAGCAGAGGTATTTCAGTCCTGGAGAAGCAAAAATTGTCCTACTTTTCAAAATAGGGAACAGTATGTATTCTTCAAACTATAGGCCAGTGAATTTTATTTTGACACCTAACAAAATTCTATGTTGCTTTATTAAATAGATGATCAGTGAACATTTAGAAAATGTGCTGATCATAGGAGTCAATGTGGTTTTATCAAGCATAGGTTAAACTAAACTAAGTTTATTTTCTATTTTTGATAGGATTACTACAGAAGCGTCACAGAAATGTTTTAGCTAGAGTTTACCTAGATTTCAGCAAATCATTTGACAAGTACTTTAGTTACCCTTCTGGAGAGTTAGAAGATATTACAATCAGTCAGTCAATACTTCATAAATGCTTGTGGGAATACAGGGAATATTCCTGTGGTCAGCAGCTTCCTTCACTGTTGGAATCCAACTTAATTCAGGGCCACCCTGAATAGTCACCCTGCAGCTTTGGGTAAATTGTCTTGGGCCTACATGTACTTTCTTAAGTAAAGAAAGGGAATGCAAAAAAGGCATAACTAAAATAATATCAATAACAATAAAGATATAATTGATAGGAATACAATTTAATTATTTATTAACATTAAAATTTTTTTTAGTTTTCAATACTTACTTTTATAAGATTTTGATTTCCATTTTTCTCCCTTCCCTCTCTCCTTCCAAGATAGCAAATAATGTGATATAAATTATACATGTACAATCATATTAAATATATTTCCATATTAGTCATGTTGTGAAAGAAGAATCAGTCTGTCAATAAAAAGTTATAATAATAATAAAAAAAAAGAAAGAAGAATCAGAACAAAAGGGAAAAACCATGAGAAAGAAAAAACAACAGAAAACTAAAAACAGTATGTTCCTATCTTCATTTAGACTCCATAGTTCTCTTTTGTCTGTGGATGACATTTTCATCATGACATTTTGGGAATTGTCTTGGATTATCGCATTGTTGAGAAGTCCATCACAAGTGACCGTCGTACCACATTGCTGTACAAATTGTGTACACTTTTCTCCACATTCTGCTCACTTCACTCAGCATCAGTTCATGTAAGTCTTTAAGGTTTTTCTGAAATCTATTCATCATTTCTTCTAGAACAATAGTAAGAAATATAATTTTCAAGAAATATAAAAGATCTTATATAATCACAATCTTCAAAACAATTCTATGAAGTCAGTTCCACAGAAAATATTTCAGAGCATTACTGATTAGGCAACTGAGACTTACAGAAGTTTCCCAACAAAAATCAAAGTCTGTGACAGCTGAGACAGGACTGTAGACACAGGTGTTCTACCCCTGACTCTGCACAATAGCTGCCTTTATTTTTGTATCTGTCGGGGACCAGTACACTGCATTACACACAGTGGGAATCCAATGATATTTGCTGTTCTAAATTGCAAGTACTATTTTATGTTATCCAAGTTCAACTTGGCTCTCGTTATTGCACAGCATTCCCTTCATTCTTCTGTAATGAACTACTCATGTGCCCTAGAAGGCTATTGCAAATCTTCTCATCTCTTCTAAAGTCTTTCTGTATTTTTGCTAAAATTTCAGAAGATGAGATGGTCCTCTTTGCTCAGGGCAATCCCTCCACTAAGGCCTTTGGTCTCATGAATCATTTTCTCTGCATTTTCCAACTCCCTCCTATTATGCTCTTAATATAGTGGAGTAAAACTTCCCTTTTCCTGTGAGGAAGTATCTTTTTATCCTGCTATATTCTCATTTTAATCACAACTCTCAAATTTTAAAATATATATTTTGTAAAATGTATACTTTTTGAAATAATTCAATTGAATAGAACAGAAATGCAAATCACTACAAATGGTTTAGCTATTATGAACTCAGCATCCTTTGCTATCCTGGAAACAAGAAAATTCTGAGTCTGAACTACAAATTTTGTCCTTTTATTGAAACAAATTTGGAAGCATGAAGTCATGTTTTAGCTGGCCAGACTCAGAAGATAATACTGCTGAACTCTTATGTAAGGTGGGATTCTTCCCTCACCCCAATCAGTCAATCAATGGACATGATGAAGTTTTAAGTGTATAAACAAAATGGTTTGCTTATAGTGATTTTTATATATGTAAGTGTTATAAAAGAAAGCAATTGGCTCAGAGCATCAGTCTGACTTATAAAAACCTGTGTAAATAGCAATAATTTTGACAGACTATGCTATATTCTATACTCAGAGTGCACCATCTCTCCCTTGAAAGCAGGGAAGCACATTCCCTCAATACTCATCTTGAATCAAATTTGATCACTGTGATTACATAGTATTCAGTTTTGTCTTATTGATCTTTCTATGTTGTAGCCAGAAATGTTGTCTTCCTTGTGATGTTTACTTCATTCTACATCAGTTCATACGTTTTCCCATATAACTCTGAATTGTTTATATTCATCATGAAACTTAAACTTTTAAAATGCTTATTTGCTCTCTTTCTTTAGCTTGGCTTTACAAATCCCCTTCCATATCTCTCACTGTATGAGTAAAAATGAAGGAGAATATTACCTTTTTCTTTTCCTTCTACTTGATTTAATCTTCCTTTCTCTAACTCGGGTTTCCCTCTTTACTTTCCTCCCTTAACCAAGGAAGATTTTGGTCTGTATCAATCTAGAATAGTTTCTTACATCATTCCTTTTCATGGATAAGTTTTGCTTAATGCCATTAAAAGAAGCAAATACTGCAGTCTTTACCACCCCAAGGCACCCATTGTCATCCTTCATAATTTATTCTTATCAGTAGAAATAAACTCCAATTCCCATGAAGTAATTGGTCATAGCCCAGTTAGTTAGTCCATCATATATCAGGTCCTATAATTTTCCAACTCTGGATTGAGAGAATATTCTCCCCATCATCTTCCCATCAAATCACATATTCACAAATTACATTGTACCTACCTACCCACAGGTTAATGAGTTCAGTTTTTGAGCCCCATTTCTAATACCAGTTTTAGTTGGTATCAGTCAGAACTCGTATTTCAATTGCAGCATGTAGGAAATGACTTAGAGGTTACAAAATGAGTCCAAATTTTTGAAAGGACACTCAAGAATAGGTGCCAATCAGTAACCTTTTGTATCAGAGGATCATAGTCACAGAAGACCCTGAATGAGCAATTCAAATACTAATGTATCTCCTTGGGTCTAATCACCCATTATTGGGAACATTAATCAACAATCAATCAATCAACAGCCATGAAAGTGTGGTAGCAGTGGGAATCATTCCCCGGAGGGCTGAGTGACTCAAATTCTCTCTTTTGGACAAAGGCTTTTTATTACTCCAAAGGATGGTATAATAAAAAACTAGCTACGCTCTCATATTTTCCAGGATATTCTCATGAATGACATTATAAGGGTAGACAAGGAACTAGCTACAGTTAGTACATGAGGAAGGGATATGATTTGCCTCTTCTCTGGAACTGGGCTTCAAGGGACCAGAATTCCTGGTAAACAGATACTTAAGCAGAAAAGCAAAGATCAAGAGAGGAATCCTTTAATTAAGTAGTTAATCAATATAGTTAGCCCAATAACTTACTGTAATTTATAGAATTCTAAAAATGTTTTAGGCAATAATAGCACTGTTGATATAACTGTAATAACTAACATGTTTGTAGTTTTTCCAAAGCATTTTTAGCATTTTATATGTATTACCTTATGTGAATCTCACAATCACCCAATGAGGTAACCCTATTTTACAAACAGGAAATTAAAACTTAGAGAAGTTTTTTCCTTTCCTTCCTTCCTTCCTTCCTTCCTTCCTTCCTTCCTTCCTTCCTTCCTTCTTCTTCCTTCCTTCCTTCCTTCCTTCCTTCCTTCCTTCCCTCCCTCCCTTCCTTCCTTTCTTCCTTCCCTCCCTTCCTTCCTTCCTTCTTTTCTTCCTCCCTTTCTTCCCTTCCTTCCTTCCTTCCTTCCTTCCTTCCTTCCTTCTTTCCTTCTTTCCTTCCTTCCTTCCTTCCTTCCTTTCTTCCTTCCTCCCTTTCTTCCTTCATTCCTTCTTTCCTTTTTCCTTCCTTCCTTCCTTCCTTCCTCCTTCCTTCCTTCCTTCCTTCCTTCCTTCCTTCCTTCCTTCCTTCCTTTCTTCCTTCCTTCCTTCTTTCCTTCCTCCCTTCCTTCCTTCCTCCCTTCCTTTCTTCCTCCCTTTCTTCCCTTCATTCCTTCTTTCCTTTTTCCTTCCTTCCTTCCTTCCTTCCTCCTTCCTTCCTTCCTCCCTCCTTCCTTCCTTCCTTCCTTCTTCCTCCCTTTCTTCCTTCCTTCCTTCCTTCTTCCTTCCTCCCTTTCTTCCCTTCCTTCCTTCTTTCCTTCTTTCCTTCCTTCCTTCCTTCCTTCCTTTCTTCCTCCCTTTCTTCCCTTCCTTCCTTCCTTTCTTCCTCCCTTTCTTCCCTTCATTCCTTCTTTCCTTTTTCCTTCCTCCCTTCCTTCCTTCCTCCCTTTCTTCCTTCCTTCCTTTCTTCCTTCCTTCCTTCCTTCCTTCCTTCTTTCTTTCTTTCTTTCTTTCTTTCTTTCTTTCTTTCTTTCTTTCTTTCTTTCTTTCTTTCTTTCTTTCTTTCTTTCTTTCTTTCTTTCTTTCTTGTCACATGGAAAGTTATGTCTAAGGCTTGTAGCTCTTGATCCAAACCAACCAAATTCCTCAAGATTACTACTATCAAGAGACAATGTTTATTTAAATGCATAAATTCTGAGTCTGATGAAAAATCAAATATGTGACATTAATCATTCTTTGTTACTATCATTTTTATTTAGGGAGACAATCTGGTATATTGGAAAGAGATTAAATTTGAAGTCAGACTATCTGGATTCAAATCTTAGTTTTGCTCCTCATTTTACATAGGAACCCAGACATAGTTCACTTTCTCTGAATCTCAGTAAAATGGGAGGGTTGGATTTATACTTAGATTATCTAAGTTGAGGATCACTTATCAACAAATATTTATTAAGTATATATATATATATATATATGCATATATATATATTATATGTATAAACACACACACACACAAGGAATGAAAAAATCTTTACTGACAAAGATTATATATTTATTTGTGTGTATTTATATATATAATCCTTGCCAGTAAGGATTTTTCATTTATTTTATCATATTTTATATTCATTCATTATATGTTATTTATAATGTGTTATATATTAAATTGTAATAATTATATCATTATCTTAATTAATAACTGAGTGTTGATATTAATAAATTAATAATGAATGGTTTGTTAATATACTATATAATATTGTAATATATTAACAAATCAATCATTATTAATTATGTTATAATATAATGAATATTTAATAATATATTAACTATATATAATAAATTATATAATAATGATTACTATTTAATAATGTATTATATTTAATAATACCATATAATATAACAATATTAATATGTTATAATATAATAATACATGTTTATTATATTATACATTATTAAATTAATTCATTATATTATATATACATATGTACATACACATACATATACATTATATTATATTATATTATATTATATATATATTATATTTTTCTTCAGGCCTCTCAACTTTTTAAACACAAAAAACAAGATTTCAAAATCACCTTTTTTTGACTCTGATGTAGCTTTTTCTAATAGAAATGATACCATATTTTCCAGCCAGTCCCATTTCCATTGTGATTCCTATTGTGAAAAACTAGTCTGCCCTAAGCTGGCAAGAATTTTTTGAATTCATTGAAGAGAAGAAAAAAAAACACCAGAATTTGCTTCTGCTCTATTATTCTCACATATGTCCCCTATGGTAAATTCTGCCCTTCTTGCCCCACTTTTTGTTTTCATGTTGTTATTTAAAACAGAATAGGAAACATAGTTAATATTCCCTTTTTCTCTCCTAATGTAATTGTTAGCAAATTAAGTATCTTTTATACAGCTGAAAAAATAAGGGGTTGAGTGGTTAATATGAAAATATTTTGCATTAATTTGCATGTATAATAGTATTATATTGCTTGGCTTCTCAATGGATGAGGGAGGAGCTAAAGAGAGGGAGGGAATTTGAAATGCAAAAAAACTTTTAAAGAATGTTAGAAATACATTCTTTTAATTTAAAAAGAAGATGAGTTGAGACAAATTATCATAAAATGCTAGACCTTTTTATCCATGTATGTGTTTTTCCTCTCTATTATATTTTAAACATCTTGAGGGCAAAAATTGCATTATACTTTTGTATCCCACCCCTCACCCACTAATGCCAGACTTACAAGACACTTTACATACTTCTTATTTGAGCCCCAAAACATTTTTGTGAAGTTGGCACTGAAAGTATTAGTTGAAAGGCTCCTTGGTTCATAATGGCTCCAGAATACCACTGGATTAGATGATCTATGAGCTTCCTTTTAGATCAAAATCTAGATCATAGCTCATAGGCCCTACCAAAACTATAGGATAAATAAGGCCTGTCAAGTCTAGGATTTTTTTTCCTTTTCCCTTCAACAAACCTATGGAATTTTCTCCTTCTACCCCCACTACCTCCCTCTACTTGCTCTTCAATAGTGGTCTCATTACCAAAGTTTTTCTCAGGAAAAGATCTAGTGTCAGTTATTCATCCATCAAACATAACTCTTTGTGAATTTAAGTATTACATTACTTTTTTTCTGTATAATTTATTTGTCTCAAATTGTGGTGGGAGAGGTTTGATTCCCTATTGTAGGATTTGTCGAATGAGGGAGTAGATTTTTTGAGCAAGAGTGATATGTTTCAGATTTCACCCATCAAAAGCTTTGCATTCTTTTTTTCCTGACTTTGAGCCTGAAATCCTTGTTGTCTACTGCTCTTCCTATTCCTACCTGCCTGCCTCTTCTCAGAAGGGCTACCAGGAAGACCCCCTAGTAATAGAAGGTGGAATAGTTTTCTTGAACATTTTTTCCCACGTTACAATTAAATTCTCCTAACTCATTAAAAGCAGACCCCTATTTTTAAGTCCCCCCATCCCAGAATTAAGGAATTTTCCTTTTAAAGAAACGTTTAATCTATGAACATTTTCAGAGCAGGAATGAATAAATGACTATTTTGTCATTCTCTTTATGATGTTGGGGAAAGTCATTCACTCCTCTGGGTCTCCCTTCCTATGATGATATGAAATTAGAAAACAACTCAATTATTTTTCATCTCTATCAGTATTCAGTATATATCTGAAAAGCTGTTGACCTCCTACTACCTCATAAGAATTTCTGAGGTTAGAATGTTATCTGGATTCAACCGGCAGCCCAGTGAAAGAGATGCCCTAGAAGAAAGAAGCAGACCTTGTGGCAGTGTTCACATAAATCTTGTAACTGAAACAGAAAAAGCTTTGCTCTGCACATAATAGCAAATATTTTTCAAGGGGGTGAAAGCTAAGGTTGAGGATATCAATGTGGTTATCTCTTTTACCTACACTTAACCTTTGGTGTAAGACATTTGCTTCTGTCATATTAAACATCAGCTTCCAAATGAAAGGTTACATTGGTTGCAGATGATTCAGTCTCCTACTTTGAAAAGATCTTTCTAGCTTGAACAGACTCAATCTAAAAAGAATTGTCAGAAACCTAACCACCAATTAATATTATGGTAAATACATGCAGAGAAGAAATTTGCAACTTTCGCTTAAAAAAATAAAAATGTATCAGGTACTGTGCTAAAAAACTAGGATAGAAATATAAGGAAAAAAGGCAGGTCCTGAGCTCAAGGAACTTCCGTTCTAATGGAAGAAAGTTGAAAAGAAGGAGAAAGATAAAAGATAGGGAAACATAAAAGAAAGTTGAAAAAAAGGGGAAAGATACTCAGATGGAGAATAGTGAAGTCTGGAGAGACAGAAAGTAGATTTAGGAGAGGAATAAAAAATGGCTAGCCTGGTGTTTTCCCTAAAAACAAAGGTTCCAGGAAGAAAATTCACCGATAGGAAAAGGAGGCCACAGGAGTGGAGGAATTTTCCAAGGTGAGAAGACAATCAAAGCATAGAGACTGGGTTCAGAGTTAGAAGGGGAGGAGAGGTAGAGAATTCAACTGGCAAAGTCATATTAGTGCCAGATATGTTGATCATTTGATTCAATGTTTATTAAGCATCTACTATGCTCCTGATTCTGTTCTAGGTAGTATGATTCACAAAGACAAAATTAAGAATAGTCCCTGCTCTATAGAAGGATATACTCTTTTAGGTGGTGGGGAACAATATGTATAAGTACATACAACATAATTTCTGAGGTAAAGATGGGGCAGATCTGATGAGTCTGGAATGGGGAACTGTGTATTACGCAGGGGTCCTCAAACTTTTTAAATAGGGGGCCAGTTCACTGTCCCTCAGATTATTGGAGGGCCGGACTATAGTAAAAACAAAAACTTTGTTTTGTGGGCCTTTAAATAAAGAAACTTCATAGCCCTGGATGAGGGGGATAATCGTCCTCAGCTGCCACATATCGTCTGCAGGCCGTAGTTTTAGGACCCTTGATTAGAGTATTGTAACATTTGCAGGTATCCTGTTTTATGAAGGGCATTGACAAGCTGGAGTGAGCACAGAGGAGGTTGACCAGGATTGTGGAAACCAGTGAAGAAATCAGGATTTCAGGACCAATAAATAAATAGTCCCTTGGTTTCTTGAAATCTTGTTAATCTGTATGCACAAGATTGAGGTTTTACCTTAAAAGTCTCTCCAGGGTTCAGAATTTAAACAAAGGTTTCAAATGATTTAATGATTGAAGAAGTCTTAGAGATCATCTTGGGTAATCCAACTCCTTCACTTTCTGGAGGCCAAGAATGGTAAAATTACTAAATTTCTTCCCCTCTCCTTCCCTTGGACCCTGAATATCTACTCTAAAGGGACTCAGGCATTCTTAAACTGGGAGGAACTTCCCAAACTCCTGGTTGCAAAGGAGTAAGCAGTAGAAATTTGGCTGTAGGACAGAAATACGGGAAAGATTTTAATCCTTCAGACTCCTTCATTTGGGAGTACTTGAGAATTTCAATCTTTTGCCATAACACTACTCTTTGGGGTCCTGTGGTAAAGGTGGTTTTTATGCCAGAACTATCTGTGGTTGCTGGTAAATTAAAATATCTATTCTTGGTATTTGAGAAAGCTACTTCCTCTTCCCCTTTCCCTTTTCATTTGAAGATGAAATATATGACAAAATTGAAAAAGTCAAAGTTTATTGCTATATTATACTTGTGGCAAAGTGATCTAATTTCCTGTTCATGTCTTTCTCTTAGAATTTCTGGCTTTCTTCATAGTTTTGACCAGATGCTACCTCCTACTGAGGCATTTATGGATATCCCAATTGTTAGTACTCTTCCCTTCCCAAAATCATTTTGAATTTACTTATTTGTACATATGCTGTATTCCATGGTAGAACATAATAAGTTAAGAGACTAATTTTTTTAAATTTTGTAACCCTAGCACCTAGTAGAGTATTTAGCACATAGTGGGATTCTGAATAAATGTTTATTTGCTTATTGAATTGAATTGTTGAGGGAAAGAGAAAGAATGATAAGCATATCTCCATTTTATGCAAACCCCTCTTCATCTATATCTCCTGGCTTCTTGGCTTCTTACAAGTCTCAAGTGAAATTCCACTTTCCTTATACTTTCCTTATACTCCTTAATCTTCCCTCTGAGATTTCCCCAATTTATCCTCAGAAATTCTTATGAGGTAACAGGAGGTCAACAGGTTTTCAGATATTTACCTAATACTGATAGAAATAGAAAATATATGTTATTTTCTAATTTAATATCATCATAGGAAAGGGAGACCCAGAGGAGGCTATCTACATCTAGTTTGTGCAGTTTTTTGCATGTTGTTGCCCCCAGTAGACTGTAAGCTCCTTGAGAGAAGATTTTTCCTTTATTGTCAACCCTAACATTTAGCCTGACATGTAGAAGGCAATTAATAAATAAGGGTCAACTAAATAAAATATTCAGATTCTTAGAAAGGTAAATTATGAAGGAGTGGAAGGTGATTATTTTTTCTTTTTTTGTAGATGCTTAATAAAACTTTATTGACTGACTAAAAAAATTATGAACATTTTGTTTCTCTTAATATAGCCCAAGCTTTTAGCTTTTTTAGTTTCCAAAGAATATTTTTTTAATTTTAATTTTATTTTTTATTGAAGCTTTTTATTTTCAAAACATATGCAAGGATAATTTTTTCACCAATGACTCTTGCAAAACCTTGTGTTCCAATCTCCCTCCCTTCCCCCCATCCCATCTCCTAGATGACAAGTAATCCAATATATGTTAAACATGGTAAAATATATATATATATATATATCCAATATAGGCACATGTATTTATATAATTATTTTGTTGCACAAGAAGAATCAGATCAAAAAGAAAAATAATGAGGAAGGAAATAAAATTCAAGCAAATAGCAAAAGAAGTAAAAATGCTATCTTGTGAACCACCATTCCCACAGTCCTCTCTCTGGGTGTAAATGACTCTCATTATCACAAGATTATTGGCACTGGCCTGAATTATCTCATTGTTGAGAAGAACCACATCCATCAGAATAGATCATCGTATTAACTATTTTTTCTACAAATAATAGCTTTTTATTTTTCAAAGTACATGTAAAGATAGTTTTCAGCATTCATCCTCCCAAAATCTTGTGTTCCATATTTTTTCCCTTCCTTCCCACCTCTCCATTCCCCTAGACAACAAGTAATCCAATATAGGTTAAATATAATTCTTCTAAATGTATTTCCACATTTATCACAAGAAAGATCAGATCAAAAGGGGGAAAATGAGAAAGAAAAAAAGGCAAGCAAACAACAAAAACAACAAAAAAGGTGGAAATACTATATTGTGAACCACACTCAGTCCCCACAGTATCTCTAAACACAGATGGCTCTCTCCATCACGAGACCATTGGAATTGACCTGAATCATCTCATTGGTGAAAAGAGCCATGCCCATCAGAATTGATCATTACATAATTTTGCAGTTGCCATGTACAATAATCTTTTTGTTCTGCTCATTCCACTTAGCATCAGCACCCAGGCTTCTATAAAATCATCCTCCTGATCATTTTTTACAGAACAATAATATTCCATAACATTCATATACCATAACTTATTCAGCCATTTTCCAATTGATGGGCGTCCATTCAGCTTCCAGTTCCTTGCCTCTATAAAAAGGGCTGTCACAAACATTTTTGCCCATATGGGTTGTTTTCTCTTTTTTATGATCTTTTTGGGATACAGACACAGTAGAGACCCTGCTGAATCAAAGGTATCCCTAAATATAGTGAGGCTCTAGAAGGGAAGAGATGGTTCAATGAGTGCCCTTTCCAACCTGTGGGATGGCCTTCTGAATTCAAGATAAATGAATAGAATAGTTAAATGGCATGGTGTATAGAGTATCAGCCCTGAAGTCAGGGAGTCCTGAATTCAAATACAGCCTGGGACACTTGATACTTACTAGCTGTGTGATCTTGGACAAGTCACTTAAACTCAACTGCCTTATAAAACAACAACAACAACAACAAAAACCACTCCCCTCCCCCCCAAAAAAGATAAAGGAATAAAAAGAAGCTATGAGTGAGCTATGATTGGAGTATTTCCTTTGAAAATATGAACCTGGGAAAATCATTTATCCACTCAGTTCCCCAATCAGCTCTTTAAAATAAAAGTTCTTTATGAGCAAAGGGCTATAAAATTGCGTATATCTTTGATCCAATAGTGCCACTGCTGGGTCTGTGTCCCAAAGAAATCATAAAAGAGGGGAAAAGACTCACGTGCAAAATGTTTGTAGCAGCTCTTTTTGTAGTGGCGAGGAAATTGAGTGACTTAGCTTTTCTTAGCAATGTGGTGATACAAGACAATTCCAATAGACTTGAGATAGAAAATGTCACCCACATACAAAGAGAGAGATATGAAGATTGAATGTGGATCAAAGCACAGTGTTTTCACCTTTTTTGTTTTCTTTTGTTTTTTGCTTTTTCTTTCTCATGATTTTGTTCCCTCTTGGTCTGATTTTTCTTGTACAACATGACAAATATGGAAATATGTTTAAAAGGATTGTAAATGTATAACTTATATCAGATTGTTTTCTGTCTTGGGGGAAGGGAAAGGAAAGAGGGAAAGAGAATTTGGAACATGAAATCTTATAAAAATGAATATTGAAAACTATTTTTACACATATTTGGAAAAACAAAATGCTATTGTGGGGAAAATATAAGGGTTTTTAAGCTGGGATGTATGAAACTTTATTTTAAACATTTTGACCACTGTATGTCACTATCCAGGGTTTCTTTTGTAATCTGTGTATTTGTAATTTTGTATATTTGTAAGAAGGGCTCCACAGATTTCAACGAAGATGAAGGTCAAAAGGGCCACAAATGTATATCGAATAAATGAAGGACGGTCTTAGAGGAAAGGCCTGTATATAGGCCTATGTTTGCATACAGTTGTTGACATATTTTCTCCCCCATTAGATTGTTGGTTCCTTGGAAGCAGCAGCCTTAGTACAATGCAAATTATAGTCATAGAGCAGCATTTCTTAACCTTTTATTGTGTTATAGATACCTTTGGCATTCTGTTGAAGCCTATGGAACTCTTCTTAGAATAATTATTTTAAATGAAATCATCAGTCTGGAACATAATCATGAGCATAGAGAGAATATTTTCTTTTTGGTATAATTTTTAAATAAACTTGTTAAATCTAATTTGTAAACCTCTGGACTCACCTTTATTAACTTGGGCAATCCCAGGAGAACAGTGCAGACAATTGGAGATTCATCTAGTACATCTCTTAACTAGTAATATGAGATTTTGATAATTTAGGATAAAAAAACCTTCAGAGTAGGGCTAACCTGGGCAAAATTATAAAGAAAAGCCCTGAACAAAGTGAAAATATACTTTCTCATCTTTCTTTTAATGACTAACATTTTCCTATCTTCTTTTTCAGGACTAATATCCCAGATCTGGGTATCACTTTACTTAAACCTTTCCAAATGCCTTTGTTCACCAAAAAAAAAAAAAAATTCTTTATAGGGTAGTAGATGATAAGAACTTAAGCAAATGTAGGTATTTATAACTTTTAATTGTTGTCTTTTTTTAAGACAAAAAGCTTTTAAGACCCACTGGAATAAGTTTCCATGAATAAATTTAATTCTGTATTTCTAAAACTTTCTGTTTTTTGGCATATTTTAAAGTGATACAAAGAACAAAAACAGATTTGGCCCTTTTAAAAAATACATGAGCTTTAGAGTGTATCATTGCATGAAAATGTATGTCTCTAAAGAGAGGATTTTCTAAAAAACAGCTAGTACCAGAAATGTGTTTCTGATAGGAAAAACACTGAAACAAAGTACAGACACAGGACCAGAGTTCTGTGGCTCTTTTCACTGAGGACTGTCTTTGCTTTCTGTTCCAAATAGCTTTGAGGGAGAATAGAGAGAAAGGGTCTCCCAGTATGCTCTTAAAGAGGAGACCTAGCTATCCTCAAGAGAGAGAATCATGCAGGATAACAAGAAGAAATAAGATGTCAGCTAGAGAGAGTTAAAGTAAGCAAGCTTATTATAAGGGCTTTCAGTAAGTGGAAGCCAAAGCTGACATCTGTCCCTTACTTTTTGAATGTTCAACCCAGAAGGACTAATGGAATTCACCTTGGATAACCTTATATTGCCAGGAATCCCAGGCTTTCCCCATCCCTTGGCCAGCTGCTCTTTCCCCTCCTCCCATCCCAGGCAGCTCCCAAGGTTTTCGTATCAGCTTAGCTTTGATCTGGTCCAGGACAGGACTGACAAGATCGGCAGGACTGAAGGAAAAACAATAATAATTATTGCTAACATTTCTATATCCCTTTAAAGCTTACAGAATACTTTCTGTGCATTATCTTATTTTATCCTCACAACAATTCTGGGAAGTAGAGGGCTATATTGTTCCCATTTAATAGATAAGGAAAGTGAAGCTCAAAGAATGGTTAAATGGCTTCTCAATGGACACAATTAATAAGTTACTATAGTACCCTCTCAAGTAATTCTCTGATTAACATTATGTCTATTGCATATATTATTATACGCATTTGTTTTATTTTTATGTCAATAACATTTTTATGTTATTTTATTGTTTATTTTTGTAGCTGGAATGCCAGGGGAAAATAACCATTGATGTTTTAATGCACTGCTTTTTTGTCTTTATGGGGTATAGTTTCAGATTTCAAGCTTGTCCAAGTGGATTTTTGCAAGGGATTGCAAAAAGTTTTAGCACAGGAAAGGAAGAAACGTCATTCCTCAAAGTTAGAGAATTATAACTTAATGACCTGTTCCTTGTGTGAAGGGCAGAGTTGCCAAAAACTGGGGAGAGGAGATATCCTAGTTTTAACTTCTAAGAGGACACAAATATTCCAGGTTCTCTTCAGAATCTCTAAAGATTTGAACAAGTCAACATGTGGTGGAGCGGGTACCACGGTCATTTCCATTTCCAATTTACCACCCCAGAGGTTTTGCAGGTCCCTTTGGGTGAGATTGAGGATCATTCTCTCTCTCTCTCTCTCTCTCTCTCTCTCTCTCTCTCTCTCTCTCTCTCTCTCTCTTTGTCTGTCTCTGTCTCTCTCTCCTCCCTCCCCTTTCTCTCTCTCTTTGTGTCCGTCTCTGTCTGTCTAATTGTCTGTCTGTCTGTCTCTCTCCATTCACTCTGTATATTGCCTGATCTATTTGAATCTGTATAACTTCTCTGATATGTGTTTGCTTTCTGATTGGATAAATGGGTTTATTTGCTATTTATTATGTGGAACAGTCTTTTTGGCTTTTTATACATTATATAGTTTGGGGCACTCCTTCCCTGTTGAGACAACATTCAAGAGTACAGTTTGAAAATTGTTTCCCCAAGCCCTGTTCTCTGAGGAAAGAAGAGTGGCTACCCAATGGCCCCAATCTCCTGTTTTCCTTCTGCAGGAAACAGTCTTCCTTGGGGAAAGGTACTCAGGAACCTCTAAAGATATCTATTTGTGCTTCCCTCTGAACAGAGCCATTCATACACACATGTAGCCTATAGGAGCAATGCATACCCCACCACCAAATGCTCCTTAATAAGAGTTGAACCCTACCATTATTAATTACTCTACCTCTAAAAACCCAACTCACATTGTTTGTTCTCCGGACTTCTTGAAACTCACAGATTTGTAGCTTCTAACTGCCTTTACCTAAAATGAAAGAATAAATGTTTAAGCAAAGGACCAAAGCTTGTTTTCATGAGACCATGAGGCCTTGGATGGAGAGAAGACCTAAGACCTTTCCACTGACAGCATTGTCTCTCACACTATCTAGCAGGAAGAACTCAGACAAAGAGAAGTCAAAAAGAGAGAAGAGAGGTCAAGGCTCTCTTTACTTAGCTAGTTCCTTTTGAATGTACAGGTGGCTATTCAAAAAGGCTCCTCCTTCCCAGGTGGTAAGTAGGCCAGAACAGAATGCCTACTGTGTTCTGAAGTCTCTCCAAGGCTTTTCTGTTACCCTCATGGAGAGACTCAGAAGCAGGCTACCGGGACTTTTCCATATAGAGAACTGCATCAATAGTATACTGAATATGTGCACAAGAACTGGGTTCAATGGCCAGCCTTTCATTACATCTACAAAGACTTACTTAATATGTGTATATATATATATATATATGGTTTTAATCAAAATTATAGATATAATTCTAAATATTTTAATATCATTGTACCCAGAAAGCACATTCTCTAGCATGTGATCATCCTTCAAATTCTGCATCAACCACTTTAGGAATAGATATGTAAAAAGCTTGGATGAGAAAAATGATATCTTCTTTATTTTCTTATTATATTAATCTATTTTTATATGGGATCCAAAGGCTAGCCTCTCAAGGACAGTGCTGACTTTAGCCAAAAATTCACCCTACCGAGACCATCTTATCTAGGGGGAATTATTACCGAATAATACACTGTTGTTTTATTCAAGTAGGACTGAATGGAGAATAAATTCTTTTATATATATTGCTAGAGGCAGTATGAGCTACGAAAGTGCTGACATGATCACAGTCATGTCTCCTCATTAGAAAAAACCCACCCCTCATTATAATATTCATTTTCTCATTAATTGTTAACTAATCAGAGTTGATTTTTACCCTCAGAGACTCCCACTTTTCCAAACATATTTATAAAACTGAACAGCTTTCATGCAAGGTCTTTGGTCTCTGAGAGAACCACTGACATCCAATTTATTAATTATTTGCTAATCTAATTTTTTTTTACCCAGAATTTTTTTAATTATCCAGAAACTCTGTCTTTTG
Organism: Antechinus flavipes; assembly: GCF_016432865.1. NCBI lineage: Eukaryota > Metazoa > Chordata > Mammalia > Dasyuromorphia > Dasyuridae > Antechinus > Antechinus flavipes. Next base: position 396,841,626 of record NC_067398.1, read on the forward strand.
GAAATTTCTATTCATCTCACTGGGAGTTCAGTTCCATACCCTAATCCTCATACCCTAGGTGAGATCCAGGAAGGACAATTATCTAGTATTTTTGTTAAGGAAAAAAAAATGATAATATATCAGTATCTTTTGTTATTAAAGGAACTCAGAGTTTCACTGCTATTATTCTCTCCCCAAAACAGTATAAACTGTGCAGGGAGAATCTGGTATTATTTTGCTCTCATGTGGCCAAGCTCCTAATTTATAGTCTTCAACCCTATTGGGTGTATACATTTAATTGGGTCTCTGAACTTGTAGTACCAATTAGATCAGAGGGCATTTCTCTCTATGGGATACAAATGAAATGAAATGAAAACACAAATGAAAAAAGAAAGGGCTATAGTTTTCCACAAGCAAGTCACCATTTTCCCATTCAAACTTCTCCATGTTCCAGTTTGGTTCCTTTTATCAATCACATTAAGGCAGTTAAATGGTAGAATGGATAGAAGGCTGGGCTTAGAGTCAGGAAGACATGAGTTCAAATTCAGCCTCAGACACTTACTAGCTATGTGACACTGGGCAACTCACTTAATGCTTTTTGCCTCAGTTTACTCATCTGTAAAATGAACTAGAAAGGGAAATGGTAAACCACTCCAGGATCTTTGCTAAGAAAACCCTAAATGGGGTCACAAAGAGCTGAATATGACTGGAAAATGACTGAACAGCAACATCAATTACAAAGCAAACACACATCTTTCTGAACTATACTCCATAAGGATTTTAGGTGTCACATCTACTTTGGATTTAGAGTCACAAATGTCTAGGAAATCAATTTTTTTTAATGGAAAAGAAATGGCCCTAGCAGCATCAGACCTCAAATTATGGTAGTAGGTAAGAAATAGAGAGGTTGAATAATTGAATAGATTAGGTACATGATATGAGAAGAAAAGAACATAGTAACCTGATGTTTGATAAACCCAAAGATCACAGCTCATGATGCAAGAACTAATTATTTGACAAAAACTGTTGGGAAAACTGGAAAATAGTGTGTCAGAAATTAGACATAGACTGACAACTTACCAATTTAAGCTCAACATGGGTATATAATTTAGACATAAAGAGGGATATCAAAAGTAAATTAGTATAGCATGAAAGAGATGATAAATTTAGAATGCAGATTAAGACATTTCTCCCTTTTTTTCTTTCCTCTCCTCTCCTCTCTTTTCCTTCTTTTCTCTACTCCTCTTTTCTCCTCTCTTCTTTTTTCTCTCTTTATCTCCCTCTCCTCCCTTCTACTCATCTCTTTTTCTCTTCTCCCTTTTTCTCTCCCCTCTCTTTCCTTCTCTAATACAGAATTTTTCTTATATAATTAAATAATAGATTTTGTTCTTCTTGCTTTTTCAGTGGGTGGGAAAGGGAAAGAGGAAGAGAAAATTCAAAATGAAAATAAAATAATATTGAATTTTTAAAAAGACAAGAAGAAAGGTCAAGTGTAACTTAATTAATATTTGTCTGACATTGTAGGAGTCCCTAACTCTGAAGCCAGCATTTTCTTCAATTTTAGATATATTGTAGATCAAATTGGCTTTGATGGTTGGACTCATGGCCTAATCACTATGTATAACAATATTATTTCCAAATAAGCCATATTGCATATGTTTGGTGCAAAAAAAAAAAAAAAAAAAAAAATGCTGGATTTGGAATCTAAAGGACCAAGATTTGAATCCTGCTTCTGCCTATAGTTACAATTAACTTTGGCAAGTTAATTGACTTTTAAAATTTCTCCTTTTCTCATCTGTAAAATGAGGGGATTATGTGGACTTTGACATGCCTTCCAGATCTAAATTTAGGTTAAATTTGAACCTGGCATTTCTATGCCCTCAGATCCTTCTGTTTCTGCAACCAAAGACAGATGACATATTTTAAGAGTATCTTGAGCCTGTTCTTCCATGGAATAACTGATAACACTTATTACCTGACACAAGAGCAACATCTTTGACTCTGGTCCAGCACTGAGTTTTGGTGGGGCGTGACTGGCAAACAGGTTGGAGATAGCTCTGTGGGAAGAAAAAGGATTGAAAAGAAAAGGTTCCCTTAAAAGAGAATGGCGAAATTCCAAGTTTGGCTTTTACTCAAACAGCATTTGCTCCTTTCTTATCACCGCTGCTGAGTGGTCCCAGTAAAAACTCTTGATAAAGACTCCACTACCAGTAAAAGAAACATAGCAGTGGAAGCATCTTAGCCCCTCTAGAAAGAACTGAAGAAAGGAAGGAAACCCAAAAGTAGACATGGAAAAGAAGGAGCAAATCACTCAGCTACCTCTTTTTTTCTGTTTATAGAAAATGATTTTAAATTTCATATACTATTCCCCCAAAGCAGAGTTGATTAGAGCTCAGGCTTTGGTTTTCTGTCCTAGCTCCCTGCCTTCTGGCAAAGAATGGGGATATCCCTTTGTCCCCTGATGTCCTCTGTAGTCTTTGGTTGAGCATGGGAAGAGGGTGACTATCCACTACGTAATTTTTTAAGCCACATATCCTCAAATGGAACCAGAAAGGAGATTCACCACAGAGTGGACATTTGTGACATCTGATTCTGAAGTTTTGGCAAAGGTAGATTGGAAAGCATTTCATAACATTCTTCAGAAGCCAGAGAGCAGCAATAACAGAGATGGGGTTCTGAGGGTGGGAGAGAGGGGTCTAGGTGAACACCTGAAAAGAAACTTTTTCATTTTCATTTCTATGGAAGAAAAGAAAGCTACTTTCAAATATACTATAAAGGATCCTACTGCTGCTGCCGTGTCTGTTAATCTCAGCTAAGTTACTTCATCCTCAGTCATACTCTTCTGTGGATCTAAGCTGTGAGGGATCTTTTATCCCAGGCCATTAAAATTCCAAATAGTTCTGCAAAAATTCATTTCAAAATATTCCTTTGCCTTTAGAAGTTACAGAACCTTTACAGAATGTTATCTCACTGCATGTCCCCTTCCATAATCAAGCCAGTAGGCACCAGGTAAGGTGCCTGGTACTGTGCTAAGTGTTGGGGATCCAGAGTCATAAATAAAGCAATCTTATGTCAGGGAGCTGAGGTTCTAACAGGGAAGGCAACATATGCATTTATGGACATAAAGAAAATTTATATAGGGATATACATAGAAAACACCTCGAAAAGATACAAAGTAATTTGGGGAGTAAACATTCCAGCAGCTGAGGGGACCTTAAAGTACCAGAAGGAAGTGCTAGCTGAGTCTGAGTAAGAAAGTCAGAGATTAACAGAGGTGAAGATGAGGAAGGAGAGCATTCCAGACATAGGGTACCATAAGCACAAAGGCAAAAAGAGGTGGCAAATGTACTGAATGTGAGAAACAGCAAGTAGATCAAGATGGCAAAGTGTCCAAAGGCAGATAAAATATAAGATGTGAAAGGTAAAATAGCCCAGGTTGTGAGGAGATTTAAATGCCAAACTTGAGTTTGCATTTAATCCTGTTGGGTATTCAAGTCACACATAAAATGTCCTGAAAATGAATTAATGTATATTCTATAATTTTGGCTCCCTCTATCCAATTCTGATTCCCTTCTATTCCCATTTTTGTATTCCACTTCCACCCCTACAGGATACTATAAATAGTGTTCCTTGTAAGTCACAAAGCTCTTCAATTTTGCTTTTTTAAAATTTATTTGTTTTGGCAAGGCAATTGGGGCTAAGTGACTTGCCCAGCATCACACAACTAATAAGTGCAAATATCTAAGACTGGACTTGACTTGGGCTGCTCTCTCTACTGCACTACCTAGATGCCCAGGATCTTCAATTTTGAAACAGATAATATAGTTCTTTGGAAGTAAGTTTATTTTCAGTTTTGTGTAAATCTTTTGAGTAACTTTTCTTCCCATGTCTCACTTTTTTATCCATCCTGTATATAACAAGTTATTTCATGCTTACTAGAAAAAAAAAAAAAGAATTAGGGGAAATATTGCTATTACTATATTGTATATAATATGTAGTATATATGTAATATATAATATATAATAATAATATTCCAGCAATCCCACTGGAACCAGAGTTTCTGCTGAGCTCATAGGACCACAAATTTAGAGCTGTAAGGAACCATAGACAGCATTTCACTTAATCCCTTCATTTTACAGATGGGGATCTGAGGTCCAAAAGGATGAAATATCTTTCACATGCTCATACTGGTAATAAGTAGCAGAGCCAGGATTGCAGATCATTTGCTTCCATACCCAGTGTGCTCTCTGCCTTAAGAAATTCCAGAACTTTTTACTACTCTGCTGCTACCAAATTTTAGAGATATAACTAGCACCAAAGGGCCAGGTCTTTGCTCCAAGGTACTGACATCCAGGGACAAGATATATCCTTTTATCTCTCCTTACCTAAGAGTCCATCCCACACAAATATGTTGTAATATGACTATGGAGTCCACCAGGACCATATGAGGATGAATCTTCTCCAAGGGCCTACCTTTCCCTTCAGGCTCCATAGGATCCCATCATACTCTAAAGGAATAGGCTTCCTCTTCTTCTGAACCAACTCTTTCATATATATATATATATATATATATATATATATATATATATACTGCCACCATTTACCCTCAATTAAATTTGCCCCAAACACAATTCCTTCTTATAGCACTATTAAATTTAGAAGCTCCCACTCACATAATATTAAAAACATAATTTCTCTGTTAAATTGCAAATTTTGTTATTTATTTCTTCTTCAAGACAAAAGATATGAGAAAAGCTAGAAAAATAGACTACAGAGCAAGAACAGGCTTGTTTATTTTTTTTAAAGTATTTTAATGTAGCATATTTGGGAAAGAAAACAATCTGAATTAGATTTGGGGGGAAGACACCAGATAAGGTAGAACATAAAGAGATGCCAGTGATAGAATATTTCACAGTATACATAGGCTGAAAATGGCATGTAGCATTGGGGGAGCATTCTCAGTGTCCGGAAACAGAAGGGCAGTATCTTTTATAGAATTACTGAATGAAAAAACAAAGGGAAAGACCTCACTAGTAAAAGGATGGAGATACCAAATATCACAGACAGATGGAAGATGGTAATTGGAACCCCATCATCAGGCAATTAATAACAACTTTGAAAGAGACAGTAATAAGTCTGTCTTCTTTCACATGAGTAATTGAAAATGCCTAATGAGCTTAATACAATGCTATGAATGATTTGTCATCCTAGGGATCATGAATAGCAGAATAAAATGAATATTCTATCTCTGATGAGATCTGTATCTAGCTGTTTTTATCCTGGGGTAAGGATGAAACTCACCTCTGCTGGCCAGCAATTGAAATCTGTGACTGCTCATTATGGACTCTTTTAGCCAAACTTTAGGACAAACTGTATAATTTCTCAACCTTCATGTAATTAAAGAATTCACTTGTGGTTTTGTACATTGGAATGAGCCACCTTCTGATTTCCATTATAAAATCACAGAGCTGAAAGGAAATTCATGGATCATCTCTCTCTTTTTACAGATAAGGACTTTCAGTGCTGGTATATTTGTGGTGATCTTTCAATCCCAAGTCTCCTGGGGATAGAAGAAAATGGCTGAGATATCTCTTAGCTCCCCCATTGTCAGTCATTCAACAGTGCTTTCTGAGTTCAGGTACAGATTTTTTTCATGTCATGTAAAGAAATTCTCTATTTCCTCAGATAAATACTGAGAACAGGGGAAGGAAAGGGAAAAGAAAGGTAGACCGAGTGTGATCTATTCAAAGATATCACTAAACTATTTGTTCTCTGGAATCCCTTTGTACTCTTAAAAATGATTAAAGATTCCAAAGAGCTTTTGTTTATGAATCATATCTATCAACATTTACTGTCTTGGAAATTAAAATATCTTGGTATTATTGTTATTTTAAAAATAATTTTTACCTCAGATGCCTTGGTAGGATCTGGGGTCTCGCAGACTACCTTTTGAGAACCAGGACTCTACACTGTTGTGATTTGAGACTACTGCTCTGTCTAGATCATATTTGAGAGGAAAAAATTAGACAAATGATTTTTTTTTTGTTTGATCCTTCTTTCAAAACCTCTCATGACCTAGATACATATTTTAAGAGACTTCTTCTTATATCTCCATAATCTCCCCCCAAGAAAAGTTAAGGAGTATATGAATAGTTCCTTCCCTCCCCCCAAATCACTAAAAACAATTTTCTTCTCCTAAGTTTACAGTGCCACAGAATAAAAACTTTTCAAAGGGAAGAAATAAAAATTGAATTTCTTGAATGGGCAAGCATTCGTCCTAGAGATGTAAATCCTCAGGAAAGGTACTGGCAGGCCTATTGTTCCCTTACTGCTTGTAGACAGACACAGATGATATTTCTCTTTTCAGTTTCCACCCACTAGCTTCGCCATTCCATAGTACAGCCAAGCAATATACCAGTTTCTCTGGTAAGATCAGAGCTTTCTATAATCCTTTTTTTTTCTATAAAAAAAACTATGGGTAGTCCTTCAATTTTTTTGATGTCATCTCAATATAAGATTAGGACAAAAATTTCTCTTCTGGACCTGTCTTTTGTCACTCATTTATCCTTTGTTCTCCTTTTCCCATTTTCCCTCTTATCACCCTTTCTACCTATTCTATTCATCTCCAGACTTTCTCTAATCTCTGTCTCCTTCACTCTTTCCAGGTAATGCTTCACCCATCACTGGAAATATTCTTTTGGTTAGTTCACTTAGATCACATTTTCTAATACCTTAAACAGGAAGAGGAAAACCCTAAGTACTTGTGTTATTTTTACATAATATACTGTAGCCTCTACATGTGAACATAGCAGCATTTTGTAAAGTCAGTCAATAAACTCTTGAGTGCCTGATAGTCATTCTGCTCAACAATTTGTAGTTCATATTGTTATATTCTGATAATGATTTGGATCCTCCTAAAAGCAATATGTTTATTAATAACTGCTCGGTTTTGACTGTACTGCTTCAAATAGCAGGTACTTACACATTCTTACATATTCTGTTCAAATATTTCTTTTTTTGTTTGTGAAATGTTTAAGTATTTGATAGAGAATTTAGACTTGTGGTTTTGTTTTGGTGGTAGGGAGTAGGGTGGGGCTAGTGATTAGAGACTCTATAGAAGCCTGCCTGCATTTTTAATTTTAGTTTGTTTTGGGATTTGTTTTTTTTTAAAATTTTTAAATCTTAAATTTTTACAAACTACATTTGCCATTCACCCAAAGAACCCTCCATTGTAACAAAGAATGGCTTTCTATTGTTTTTTATTATTTTTTATTTTAATGATATATTATTTTTCCAATTACAAATAAGATTTTATTTTTGTAATATTTTGAGTTTCAATTTTTTTCTTCCTTTATCTCCCCCTTCCCCAAGACAGCAAGCAAACTGATATAAGTTATACATATACAATCAATTTTTAACATTTCCATATGAGTGAGTCATATTGGGAAAGAAAAATCAGGAGGGAAAAACACAAGAAAACAACAATAACAACAACAAAAGGTGAAAATGGCATGTTTCAATACACATTCAATCTCCATGGTTCTCTCTCTAGATGCAGATGATATTTTCCATCCCAAGTCTATTGGAATTGTCTGAAAAGAATTAAATCTAGCATAGTTGATCATCTCACAAACTTGCTTTACTGTGTATAATGTTCTCCAGGTTCTGCTCACTTCAGTCAACATCAGTTCCTGTAAGTCTTTCCAGGCTTTTCTGAAATCAACCTGATCATCATTTCTTATAGAACAATAATATTCCATGAGATTCATATATCATAACTTATTCAACTATGCCCCAATTGATGGGTATCCACTCAATTTCCAATCCCTTGCCACTACAATACAGTTTAATACATATGGGTCCTTTCCCCTCTTTTATGATCTCTTCAGGTTTCAAATTCAGTAGTGGTATTGCTGGATCAAAAATCTGAGATCCTACAGCTTTTTCAGAAATATTGATCTTAGCACTTTCATTCAAGGTTCAAGTTTGAGCCAGAAATCACAGAGTTGATGGAGGAAGTTTTTTGGTTAATGGGGACACTTACACTTTGCCTAGGTGTAGGGAAAGCTTGTTGGATCTAGAACTAGACAAGACCTTAGAGACCATTTATTCCAGTGAATACATTTTTACGGATAAAGAAATTGAGACTCAGTGAGGGAAAATGAGTGGTCCAAGGTCACCCAGTTACAAAGGAGCTGAGTTAAAAATTCACACCCAGATCCTTCAACGTCACTGAAATTTTGTCCACACTGTGCTGCGGGTGCCATCCTCTGTTCCCTTTTAAAGAACAGATGGGAGTATAGTCAGCAGAGCTGATCTGACTGAGCCAGCAGTTGCCTAGGAGAGGTGAAGTCTGTTTGGCTTGACCCCAAAGGCCAGAACTATGATCACTGGGGAGCAAAGTAAGGCTTGACATAAGGAAAAACTTCCCCAGCCATCAATGCTGCCCCAAATTGGAATGGCTCCCTTGGAAGCTTCGACCTTACTGGGAATTATTCAGCAAAGGCTGAACGATGAATTATTTGTTGAGTAGGTTGTACAAAAGTTTCTTATTCAGATATAAATACTAAGGGGAATAGAGGATCAGGTGTCTGAGATCCCTTAAAAATCTGAGATCCTACAGCTTCTTCAGAAATATTAACCAATTAAGACTTTCAATCAAGGTTCAACTTTGAGCCAGGAGTATTTAAATCCTGTTTGACTCCATTTCCTCATCAGTAAAATGAGCTGCATTAAAAAAAAGCAAGCCCCTGTAGTAATCTTGCCAAGAACTCCTCAGATGCATCATGAAGCATCAGATGCAACTAAAATGACTGCCTATTGTCTCTTCTGATGCACAGATTCCTGAACACACAGTACTGTACTGTCCTAGTGACTATTTTTGACAGAAGCTAGTTATTTTCCCCAAAGGAACAGAATATGCATTGGGGTATCTGGCAGATGGTGCATGTACAGTATTACAAATTTGAGTGTCTATATCGAATTATTTGCTGTTGAGGGGAGGGAGGTTAATAGGAAAGGAGGGAGAAAAAATTGCAGCTCAAGGTTTTTTTTTTTTTTCCTTATAGCTTTTTATTTACAAGATATATGCATGGGTAATTTTTCAGCACTGACAATTGCAAACCTTTTGTTCCAATTTTTCCCCTTCTTTCCTCCATCCTCTCCTCCAGATGGCAGGTAGACCAATACATGTTAAATATGTTAAAGTATATGTTAAATACAATATATGTATACATGTCCATACAGTTATTTCAGCACAAGGTTTTGCGAGAGTGAATGTTGAAAACTATCTTTGCATGTGTTTTGAAAATTAAAAACTATTATTAAAAATTTAAAAACAACAATGACAAATTTGGGTGTGAGCTACCAAGGTAAATCATCCAAGGTGAGGTGACACATGGGGCCAACTGAGAATGCAAGTATTGGTAGAATTTCTAGTAGCAGAAGTCAGCAACATTTATAATCCTGAGCCATAATTCAGGGCATCTGTTCTTATGACTTCATATGTCACGTCCATGAATATCAACAGATGATCAGTTTGGATTTGGAAGGGATTTTTGGAAGTCATTGGATCTAACTTTATCATTTACTGATGGGAAAACTGAAACCTAGAAAGGCTGAGGGACTTATCCAAAATCTCATAGATAGTGAGTGGCAGAGCCAGGATTCATAGGATTATCAAATCATTAATTTAGAATTCGAAGGGACTTTAAAGATTATCTAGTTCCACATCAAGCAATCAACCAACAACTAAGCACTTATTAAGCACCTACTATTTGCCAGGCACTGTACTAGGTCCTAGGGGTACAAAGACAAAAGTGAAATAGTCTCTGCTTTCATTGAAATATATTCTATTGGGAGAGACAGCATGTTCATATGTAAGTATACAAAAATGTACAAATATTTGTATTAAGAGCTTACTCTAAGCCCAATATTTCTTTTACTGTATTTCAGTCAACTTTAGCATGTCAAAATAAAGATTAAAGAGTCTTAATCATAATTCCATAATGGGGTATCTCAACTGAATGTATGCTCCTCCAATTATATTCTTGGGTATGCCAGTGAATGTTTAATAACTGGCTTTCTAAAGAAAAATATATCTGTGGTATATTTTAATTATTTTTTTTATTAAATTTTTGTGTGAAGCAATTGAGATTAAGGGACTTGCCTGAGATAACATAGTTAGGAAGTGTTAAGTAACTGAGGCAAGATTTGAACTCAGGTCCTCCTAACTTCAGGGCTCATGCTCTATCTTCTGTGCCATTTTCCTGCAGCCTGTCCCCACCAATGACACATTTTTAGGTATGATCTATGATTGACATTTTCTCCTTTACTATCAAGTTTAGACAATCAGCAAAACTGTCAATAAAGTGTTGATTTATATAATTTACTGATTTCTGAGATGTGAATGTTCACACTAAAAATTTAACAATCAGCTCTGAGTTGTTCAGTAAAGTAGGTTCAATAAAACCCCTGTTCCAGGCTAATTGTACACTATTTCAGAGTACGATTCTTTTTGTACAGCAAAATAATGGTTTGGACATGTATACTTATTTTGTATTTAACTTATACTTTAACATATTTAACATGTATTGGTCAACCTGCCATCTGGGGGAGGGGGTAGGAGGAAGGAGGGGAAAAATTGGAACAAAAGGTTTTGCAACGGTCTATGCTGTAAAATTACTCATCCATATAACTTGTAAATAAAAAGCTATAATAAAAAATAAAAATAAAAATAAAATTCCTGTTCCTCTGTTGTAATAAACCAGCCATAGTGTAAAGCTCTAAACCAAACAGACTATCAAATTATAGCTCACCTCACCCAAAGCAAGATAGCCCCATCTGCCTTGGGATGTAAGTCTTCCCTGGCTCACCCAGGAGGCCTGTGAAGGGGTTGTACTGAGTCATGCTTTGACTCTGAGTATATCAAACAGCTTCTTAGCTGTCAGGAAGCTCTGTACTTGCTTGATTTATTCTTAGCTTCCTTGACTACTTGGCTGGAACTCAAAGTTCTTCAATTTGACTTCTCTTGACTCAAGCCCTTGTGTTTTGGTCCAACTTGTCATATAGACCACGCCATACCCCAGAGCCAACATCTTGACGTGTAGCTTGTGAACATTCCCTGAAGTAGCCCAACTTTGGTCCTGATGTTGCTCTAGCACGTAACCCAGAGGTGCCCCAGGATCCTGCCCAAAGCAGACAGACTAGACCCCATTGGGACCCGACACTAGTTTTCCCTCTCTCCTTCCTCCTGGAGCACTTCCTGAGTTCAGGACAATTCAATTTGCATTTATAAGTACCTACAATATATTATGCACTGGGCTAGGTGCTAGTGATATAAAGGCAAAAATAAATAAATAAATAACATTGGCCAACATTTAATTAGTACTTTAGGATTTTCATAGCTCTTTCTCATTTAATTCTCACAAGAACCATCTGAAGTTGATGTTATTATTCTCATTTTACAGTTGAGTAAACTGAGGCTGACTTGCCTGTTGGTGTCTGGTAAAGAACTAGAACCCAGGTCTTTTTTACTTCAAATCTGGAAGTCTATCAAGCTATATTATTTAGCTGACTTTAAGGATGGAGAAAGGGACAAACAATATGTTCTCAATGAGTAAGCATAAAATATATGTCAAATAAATAGAAAATAATTTGGGTGGTGGATGAATGACAACTTGGGGAATTGGAAAAGGGCTCATGTAAGCAATAGCTCTTTAATTAAGCCTCAAAGGATGCTAGCGGTGCCCAGAAATTTAAGAGAGTAGGGAGAGCATTCTGGGTGTGGGAGATAGCCCTTGAAAAGACAGAGAGATAAGGAATGAGATATTAGCTTTGGATTGGAAATGATAAGTAGACCAATTTGGCTGGGACATAGAGTTTGTGAAGGGAAGTGGTGCATTATCATCCTGGAAACAGACTGGAGCCAGATTGTGAAGAGTTTTAAATGCCTTATAACATATTACCAGTCTGACAATACTGTATCAGCCAATGGCATCAGAAAGCCATCCATAACTTTGATTGAGGAAATTTTTCCCAAAAGGAAAGTATTATACATTTCTCATGTCTAATCCATGGTCCTTCTATTATTTGGATCAATACTACAGCTTGTTGTGTAATCAATAGTACTTCAAAGTATTCTTATTCACCAGCATCAGATCCTCTGAAAAGGACTGACGTGTCAGTGGTCTTCACAAAGAATGAGGAGAAATCTCCTTCTGGAGAGAGATGGGCTCCAAGTGTAAGTGTAAACCAGTGTCCAGCCAGCCAGAAACCAGGGTTTCTTAAGCTATCAAATTTAAAGGATTGAGATTCGAGTGAAAGCTAGGAATTGAGCCAGAGTTTCTAGGCAAAGAGGTCTGTAGGCAAACTACCAGAAATGTCAATGAAATATCAATATATTTTTATGCAATTTGCATTCTCTGCCCTTTTATTGCTTTTATTTTATTTTCTATGCCTGAGATGTTTTGTTGTTGTTCAGTCCTGTCTGACTCTGTGACCCATGGATTATGCTTTTCATAAGGCTTTCTTGTAACAGAGAGTGGTTTGTCACCTCCTTCTCCTGTGGCTTAAGTTAAATGAATTTAAATGACTTGCCCAGTCCCCCAGTTAGTGAGTGTCTGAGATCACATTTGAACTTGGGTCTTCCTGCCTCCAAACCTGGTACTCTGTTCCCTAAGCTAACATCTATCTACCTGTCTCAGGTGATGTTCCCATTCCTACCTCATTCTGACAAAGATGAGAAGACTATGCTCACACTGGTGAAGCACTAGAAACTCTCTGTGCTTTGCTGCATTGCTAAATCTGTAAGAAATGGGATATTACACATTTTCACAACCAATTAAACAGATACAGATACTGCCCTCAAAGATAGGATTATCCCACACAAGCACAATACATACATATGGATTCTCGGCTCTGTGCTGTCTGTTATGTAAAGTTATCAATTATAGCTACCTCTGATTTACAGGTAATGAAACAGGTATGGGAGCCAGCTTCTATCTGTTTGAGACAATCAGTTATTAAATTTCCATTTGAGCATTTATACCTTGGAAATCAGCAAACCAGGTTGTGATTAATTATTTTGATGACTATACTTTAAAAAGTGATAAAGAGAAGGTTAATCACGAAGATGAGACTTAAAAGTGTGTTGTCATGGGGAATTCCCTCCTCCACACTCCTTCCCCAAGACTGGTTGTTAAACATTTATCAGCACATCCCTGTACAGGAGTGAAAAGTCTGAGCAAGAATGGCATGGAGACATAGTAGCAGACCTCTTGGACCATAGAATCCCAGCATTGGAACCAAGTTTCAAAGCTCACTTAGTCTAGCTCCCTACATGAATTCCTCTGGCAAGTAGTAATTCATCCTCCACCTAAAGACTTTTACAATCAGAGAACAGATTACTGAGTAAGCCCTTTACATTTTAGGGCCCCTTTTTCCTTATATTGAATTGAAATCAGACTCCCAGTATCCTCTACTCATAGGCTCAATTAGATTTATCTACAATCCCTAATGAACTAAGGATAGTGAGAAAAAAATTAGCCTTTGAACATCCCCTCCCCTGTTGGGACTGAACCTGTTTGGTTTGAACCAGAGCTGGGACCACGTAGTCTCTTAAGCCTTGGGTCTGTTTACAGATGCTTTGCTAAAATTTAAGCATACTGTTTCTACAGCCTTCCCCATACTAGTCCTCTAGTAACCTTGTTTTTTAAAAAAGGAACATGAAGCTATTTAAGTATAGTTTGTTTTTAATGAATCCATGCTGGTTTAGAGCACCTTCTAAGTCATACCTCAGGGATCTACAACATGTACTTAAGGTATCCCTTGAACAGAACTGTATAGTGAACAAAAGCCAAACATCTTATAAATAATTAAGCAATTCCACAAAGAAACCACCAGAATGGCTATGATTTCACCCACTGTAACATTTTAAATACATAATAGCTTTGTCTACTTACCATAGAATATGAAGTAAAAACGGGACACAAGTTAATATAACATGCTAATTATCATTGCTTTTCTATAGAACTGATTTCACTTATAAGTGAAGCATATATATATATATATATATATATATATATATATATATATATACACACACACACACACACACACACACATATATATATATATATGTGTGTGTGTGTGTATCTCCTTGAAATTCTTCACTTCATCTTGTTGGACTACCTTTAATGTCACAGATGAGAGATTCATTCTGGGATCCTTTTTTAAAAAATGAAAATACTTCTGGAAGACTAAGAGTCATTCATATCTTAATAAGTACTAGTTTAATGTTATTGCTATTCTCCAACTTTTAGCTTAATTAGTTTTGGTAAAGGAGTAAGATTTTGATAGATGGGAAAAGAGAAAAGGAGTAGGGTGAATTGGAGAATAGGTACAGGAAAATAGGAAGTTCAGAAAGAGAGGGGAGAGGATAATTTTTAAAAAATCCCTAGTTCCTAATTTGGCTAAGGATTGCCTTGCCTATTTATCATTTAAAACGAAGGAAATTTACTTAGAATTGTATACTTTGGCTTCTTATCTCCGTTTTTTTTTTTCAAACATGTTTTACTGTTTTTAAATTTTACTTTAATATGTCTGCATTGACTGTCAGCCTGATGAGCCAGAATAATCAGCTTAATGACATAGTAGCAGCCATTATATTAAATCTCAGACACAGGCTTATCATGGGAAAGCCAACTCAACTAGGGCAACAGTGTTCCAGTACAATGGTTTAGAAAATGGTTCTGAATAGCTCCTAGTATCTTGTATGCTTTCAAGAAATATCAACTGAAAATAATAAGAAATGGAAAACAAAGTCCAAGTTTTCTTATAAAGGAGCTCTTTTAAAAAGATGACTAATTCATTTTAAAATGTCAGTGAGTAATATCTTTATTTCTATTGACTGGTTATGTGAGGATTCAATTAAAATAATTTTCTTTAGGTTTCGATACACTAAGGGTATTGCTTTTTAAGTTTTATTAAATAACATTTTATAGAGGAAATTAACATTAATTTCCTCTCTTGGTTTATCAAGCTCTAATACAAGGGTCACAGGAGCTCCACTCTCATTCTGTTCTCAGGGGTCCAGATTATGATGCTATCCCTTTGAAACTTTAGTAATGAAAAGTTTTTGGATGAGAACATCCAAACAGACTCACCTTAAACTGAATTCTAATTATTTCTATAGCAAGAAGTGTCATAGCAAGGTTGTAGTAAATTATCTTTAAATGTATATTGAACATTTTTATTAGAAAAGTATTCTTTCCTACCTTACCCTTTACCAAATCCAAATTAAAGCAAAAATTATCCTTAACCTTATATGCCTTACAAAAATGGAGGAAGGAGGAGAATGCAATGCAATATTGCATATAACTTGTTGATTTTGCAATTAAAGTAAGGCAGAAGCCATATTATATTCATCTTTATAACTTTCTTAATGCTAACCATAAGGGTTTTTTCTATTTATCTACCTCTCCATGTGTCTATATAGCTGATAAGTACTCAGTAAAAATAATTATTGCCTGAATAAATAAATGAATAGAAAAAACTTTAAAGAAATATCGGGATGAAGATACTTCTGTTCAAATAAAAAGTGCCAAATATGACAAACTCATATTCTAAAATCTGCTCAATTCTCTCTGGATCTGTTTTTCCGAATGGGGATAGGGGGTGGGAAGAGAAATAATTCTTGGGTAGGTTTTCAGACATAATCTTCAAGTAGACATTCAGGATCCTTACAGATAAGAGAACAAAGCAGAAAAAATTGGTTACCAAGTCACCAGCAACTGCTGCAGTTCTTTTTATCCTTATCAGTGTCATAGCAATAAAGGTTTCTAAGTCAGGAAATCACTTTGTTGGGGCTGCCAAAGAGCTTCCTGCTGTCCACGATTAGCTAAAAATTGAATACATTCACACCATACACATATGTACATACACACAGACAAATATATATATATGTATATATATATATATATACAATTAATATATATCATTTAATATAATTAATACAACATACACATACAATTAATAAACATCCCAGCCCATTTTTGGAGCTCAGAGTTTTAGAACTCTAGATAGCTTTTCTATGCCTCTGAAAAAAGAATAATCTATTACAATAATATAAATAAAGGAATACTAAAAGGAAGGTGAAATCTGAGAAATGGAAAGACCAATAATGATATAAGAACAGATAATGAAACATCTTGTTCTATTCAACTAATAGAGAGGCTGGGGATTACAGAGATAGACAGACAAACACACGGAGCATACATTTTCCCATCCAACCTCTGTATCAATTATTTGTGCTTAACTCTTTGTTTGTTACAAGGTGTGGGAGAAAGAGAGCCAATTTGATTGTGTTAGGGGGAGTATAGCAAGAAGTGACTGTGTCATAAATATCAAAACAAAAGAAATCTACATTTTAAAAAAAAGTGTAGTCTAAGCATGTGAATGGAGAGAGAGGGCCATTAAAATTTTAAATTGAAATATTCAATAGCAATATGTCTCATTAGTCTAGAAAAGAATTGCAATTCTTTTGATGGATGGATGAGGGAACACAATTTTTATTATTTCTTTTAATCTCTGGGTCTATGGGACAGTGCTTATTTGCATGGCCATCTTTAAAGGTTTCCCCTAGCCCATAGTCTTGTCTACTTAACAGGATATCAAAAGTGCTTGCCATGAAAAGTAATTTTAAGACTTTGAAAATTTTCTTCATCTGAGGAATTTGTGCAAAAGAATCTGTGTTTACATTGCAATATTGATCAGTTTATGTGTGCATTATTCTATTTCCCATATCTCTACAACGCTGAGTCATCTTGCTGATCTTCCCTCCAGGATCAATGTAAGAATCCTGGGCCATTACATGAAAAACAACCACTGTCAGGGAAAGTTGCAGCAATTATACCTTTGTCTTGTAGGTCTCCTGTTCATACCCAAATGGATCAGCAAGGCAAACAAGTTTCACTAGAATTCTCTCCCCTCACAGTACTTTCCAGGAACCCTTCCAATCTTTTTGTCAAATTATGGACTCTGGATTGTCCTGTATACAAAGCTCCTCTTACTTCTTCTTTCCCTCCCTCCATTTGCCACCTATTATCGTTGTCAAGGTCGCAAAAGGTAAAAGATATACTTGAAAACAGCCAGAAGTTAAATCCTGCAAAAGCTTCATGGACTATCATCAACACCTGGTGCTGCCCCAGGAGTCAGGGCAGACTTTGGAGCCCAGGGACCATGTGTTTCATCCAGGTGGCAATGCTTACTAAGCATGTCCTCACACTCAGTGCACTTGCTGATGCTTCTAAACCCTCCTCAAGAGCTACCTTTAGGACTTAAAGTGCCTGTGATACACTATTGGAGTTCAGATAATATAGAATCTGCATAGGAAAGGAGGGTATAGTCTCTGAATTAAAGACAAGAAGAGAAAGTGATTTCAAGAGGGAACTGTGAATTCAGGAGCAGCTAGGAACCCAGGATAGTAATATCATTCTCTGTCACTGAGTAAAGATGAACAGCAGTCTACCTTTATTCCCCCTGGTTTCCCTTCTCTATACCAGCATAAATAACTGACTGATCTGTAGGCAACAAGCTTGCTGCCATTCTTTCATTAATATAATTCATTCCCCAGCCTCCCCAGCCCTTTTCAATATTGGTGTCTTCTGTCTGAGATCACACCTAATTTATCCTGAATATATATCTTATTTGTACATATTTATATACTTATATTTGTCATTGACTATGAGGTCATTCAGAATAACAGGGTTTTTTTTTTGGTTTTGTTTTTGCTTGCTTTTCTTTATATCTCCTGAGTTTAATTAGAGCACCTAGCATGTAGGAGACACATAAAAAGAGTTAATCTGTTTGATTTGATTTGAAGGAAAACAACTAAGGATAAGCTATCTCAAGTTGAGGAATAGGGAGTCCCTCCTTGTTCTACGTGCTATGGGAAATACAAAGAAATAAGACATATTCCCAGTCCTTGAAGAGTTTATAAATTCTTCTTGGGAACATTAAACCTGTATGAAACAACTAGAAAACAGTATAAGAGATGTGATAGAACTTTTCTTCCACCCTTTACCTAAAAGAAGACAAAGTTTTCCTTACAAAATTGTTGTGGAAATGAAACAAAATATTTGTTAAAGAAGAAAAAAAGTAGGAAAGAAAAAAAAGAAAAGATTAAAAAGGAAGAGAGAAAGGAAGAAGGAAAGAAGGAGGGAGGGAGGGAGGAATGAGGAAAGGACAGAGGAAGGGAGGAAGGAGAAGGAGAGGGAAGAAGAGAGAAAAGGGAAGAAGGAAGGGAAGGAAGGAAGAAAGAAGGAAGGAAGGAAGGAGGTAAGGAAATGAGAGAGAGAGAGAGAAATAAGGGAAGAAAGGATGGAAAGAAAGAAGAAAAGGAAGGAAGAAGGGAAGAAAGGCAAGAAGATAGGAAGGGAGAGGACAGACAAAGAGAAGAAAAGATGGAGAAAGGGAGGGAGGGAGGAAGGAAGGAAGAAGGAAGGAAGGAAGGAAGGAAGGAAGGAAGGAAGGAAGGAAGGAAGGAAGGAAGGAAGGAAAGAAGGAAGGAAGGAAGGAAGGAAGGAAGGAAGGAAGGAAGGAAGGAAGGAAGGAAGGAAGGAAGGAAGGAAGGAAGGAAGGAAGGAAGAAGAAGAGAAAAGCACCCAGCACAGTACGTGGCATATAATGTGCTCTATATAATGGATTCCCCCTCCTTATCACTCACCCTGTCTGGTCTCCTTGGCCCAGCTTCCCTGCCCAGTTTCCTCATCATCTAAAGGTTTAATCAATTCCAGCCCCATGCAGTCTCAGATTGGGGGTGCTGACTAGAGCGATCTCTGTAAGGAGACAAGGGAGGCCCTATCTAGCAAAGCTAAAGCTAAGTGTGCTGTATTCTTGCTGTATTAGATCGGAGAAAGCAAATCTTTTGTTAAATGTCCAGTGACTTGTGACTGTCTCTTTTTATTCCCAAATGGAAATGAAAGGAGCTGAGTTTAGGAAAGGAGAAGGACTTAGGAGCCGGTGCTTTGGACCACTAATGCTGCAGGATTTAGAGCAGATGGAGAGAGGCGCCTGAGGCTGTCTAGAAGATGACGACACTTTGGGAGGAGGTGGTACTTGAGCTGAACCTTGAAGGCTCCTAGGATTATAAGAGTTAGAGTTTGAAGGGCCCTCTACTTCAACCCCCTCATTTTACAGATAAAGAAACAGAGCAGTAGCTTCTTTATGGTCAAAGAGGCTGTCACTTCAGGTACTAGTGACAGGGTGAGCAAAAGCCTGCAAGTAGAAATAGGCATGAAGTGTGTGGGGAATGCTAAAGAAATTGGCCTGTCTGGAATAAGTGTTTTGCGTGGGGAAAATAAAAAATGAGATGCCAGCAGAGACTCAGTGTCCCCATTGGCTTAATTCAGGGATAGTCCATGCTAAAAATAGCTAGCAGTTCAGTCACTTCAGTAGAAAAATGAGTCAATCCACATGTCATAGATAAAATTACTGGATGGTTAATTGACTATTTATTTTTCAACTGCTTAGGCTGGTCTTATGAATCTAAACACAGCTGCAGCCTCTCCTCTGGATGAGGTTATACAAGAAAGTCTATTGAGATAGCATTCATTTAAAATAGCCAAATCTTGTCTCTTCTGCCTAAGTAACATCACTCACCTCCAACTCTCTCCTCACAGCCGTCACCTGAGTTCAGGCCCTTGGCACCTCTCACCTACACCACTGCAATAACCTCCTAATTGATTTCAATGCCTCATGTCTGTCCTTATTCCAATCCATCTTCCACACAGCTGCCAAAATGATTTTCCTTAAGACAGATAAGTCCGTGTCACTTTCCTAGTCAATAAAATCTAGTGGCTTCCTATTGTCTTTGGGAAAAAATATAAAACTCTTTTATTTAGCTTTTAAATATCTTCATAACGTGGTCTTCTCCTATGTTTCCAGCCTCAATATACATTGATTCCCCATCCTATAAGCTATCATCCAGTCAAACTGCCCTTTCTGTCTTTCCCACATTGAATTTCAGATCCTATCTCTGTCCTTTGTAATGGCTATTCTTCAAGCTTCTATAGAGGAAGAAGGACTGAATTCCTGCCTCTGTCCTCCAGTTCAGTTTATGTTGTCACAGGATGCAGATGAAGTGTTATTGATGTCTTAGTAACAAAGTTCAAACAGCTGGTGATTCCTTTACAAAGTATGAACATCACTTTCTGATTGAGTCACAAGGAGCAAGTGATTGGCTGGGCTGAAAACTGGCCACAGAATCTTTCAGAACCCTTTCAGAATTTTAAAATAACTAAGCACTGGGGCGAGTTTGAGGGTTTGGTGCATCAAGAAAATCCAAAAGAACATCAGCTGTCAACTACTATGCTGATATCTAGCCACATATCATGGTGTTTCTGAAGTTTTGTGGGTTACCAATGGATCTCCACTCCCAGGAAGGTGGGCGGTGTGCAGGACCCTCACTCTAAATACATGCTGGACAATCCTGTGATTGCTGTATACATACTGAAAGATGTGACTCCTGATTGGCTAAGAGATTTCAAAAGGAGAGAAGCAGGAAAAAAGTAAAAACAGAGTGGGGAATGATAAAGCAAGAGAAGAAAGGGTAGGGATTTTGAACGGGGGAGGACCCTTTGAAATCTAAAGTATATGGCAGAAAACTAGTATGTTAAAATGTCTAGAGTAGGGGATTCAATAGGTCTATTAATCTAGAGCTGGAAAAACTTTAGATAGCTCTTCCAACTCCATCATTTTAGATGAAAGGAACCTGGAAGCTAGAGAGGACTTTCTGATTTTTGAACAGCAGAATCTGCATTTGATCTCAAATGATTGTTTTGCATTATTACTCTCATTCTCTATTTTCTTTTCTAAGTACTTTTCAGCAATCTTCTGCAATTTCTCCATCCCAATTCTTTGATAATGTTTTACAACCCCATCACACCAACCACTTTTCTCCCTTTGGTCTTTAGGATGACTTTCAATTTTAACTCTTTAAAGATGGGAGAATTGAATGGCAATAAACACTGCCATTCAATATCACCAGGAAAATATTGATTAAAAAATAAACCTAATTATTACGCAATCCTTTGAGGAAAACCTCATTCTAAGGTTTTGCTTAGGAAACCATGAATTCCTTACCTTTTGATTTCAGAGAAGTCAGATATTAAATTATTTAGTATTTTATTTTCCCCAACTATATGTAAAAATAATTTCTAATTTTTTTTAATTTTTAGTTTCCAATTCTATATAGGAATTATATTCCTATATATGTATATATATATTCCAATTATATATAGGAATTGGGAGCTTAGGATGGTACTTACAGGATAGCAGTGAGAGGAAAGATGTCATGGAAAAAAGGTGCTCAAAACAATTTTCAGATGAAGAAATTAAAATCATTTCTATTTTATATAAAAAATGCTCTAAATCACTATCGATAGAGAAATGTAAATTAAGACAATTCTGAGGTACAACTACAAACCTCTCAGATTGGCTAAGATGACAGGAAAAGATAATGATAAATGTTGGAGGGGATGTGGGAAAACTGGGTCACGAATACATTGTTGGTGGAGTTGTGATCTGATTCAATCATTCTGGAGAACAATTTGGAACTATGCTCAAGAAGTTATCAAATTGTGCGTAACATTTAATCTAGCAGTGCAATTTGGGTTTATATCCCAAAGAAATCATTTAAAAAAAAAAAAAAAGGAAAAAGATCCACATGTGCAATGAACTGGATGACTGGATAACAACAATAAGAGGCATAACATTTTCATCCATTACTTCAAGATTGTCCCTGGGGCCATTTACTGCACAGCTAGGAAACAGGAACTAAATAAGCAAAATCCTTTGCTATAAAAAGCTATTACCAGGCATTTTCTTAAAAGATGAATCAACATTTCTGCAATATCATCCATATGCTGTGTGCATAAAGATAATCATGACTGCATCAGCATTTTTGCCACGTGTTTTCTTTTTCAGAAGTTTATTATTTAGCCATAAGGATGAAATTGTTTTCAAGTTTTTCATATATGGGTTTCATATCAAATTTGAAAATATTATGTTGTCCTAGTTTTAAGAATATTCAAAAATAAAAATGTTTTGGCTCTAAAACTATTTTATGATCCCATAATCAGAAATAGACTTTGATCATCGTTTTTTCCTCAACAATATTTTATTTTCCCAAATACACAGAAAGATAATTTTCAATATTCATTTTTCTTCAGTGAATTTTTTTTGAAAGCATTCATTTTGGTAAGATTTTGAATTCCAAAATTTTTCTTTCTCCCTCTCTTCCACCTTCCCCAAGATAGCAAGCAATCTGATATAGATTATATATGCATAATATTTTAAAACATATTTCCATTTTTGTCATGTTGTGCAAGAAAATTCAAACCAAAAAGGAAAAAAAACACAAGAAAGAAAAAGCAAACAAACAAATAATCAACAACAACAATAACAAAAGCAAAGGTGAAAAGATTATGCTTCAATCCACATTCAGTCTCCATCATCTTCTCTCTCGACCCAAACATTTTCATTCCAAGTGTATTAGAATTGTCTTGGGTCACAGCGTTGCTGAGAAAAGCTAAGTTTATCATATTTGATTATCACATAATCTTGCTGTTTCTGTGAACAATGTTCTCTTAGTTCTGCTTATCTCACTCAGTATCAGTTCATGTCTTTCCAGGCTTTTCTGAAAAGCTCATTTGATTATCATTTATAAAAGCAAATTGCCCCCCTAACACATCTGAGCAACCAAGGAAAGGAAACACATGAGAAGGATTCAGAATTAATGTTGAAGACTAATGAATCTTATAACTCCATTTCCCCTCCTACAATTACATACATATAAAGTTCAAGGAATATCATACCAAAGAATATTTCATCATTTTAAAATCTCAGGAAAAAGATTTACCTGTATTTTTGGTCAAGGGCAATTTACAAAAATCAAATGATCCAGAAAATAACCTTCTAAATAATTGCTTGGAACCAAGGGTCAGTGGAATATTTCTATTGATATTTCTTTTATTTTAATATCAAGTGAATGTGATCCTCACCCCTCTCCTTTTACCCAGGAAGTCAGTCCTTATAACAAAGTATTTTAAAAGAAAGAAAAAGAGTTATGCAAAACCAAATGACAAATAAGGTCAAAATGGGTACATGATTTGGACATAATACCATAAACGAATTAGGAGAGCAAGGGGTAATTTACCTATCAAATCTTTGGGGAAGGGAGGACTTTATGACAAGGAAGAACTAGAGAATTTTATGAAAGACAAAATGGACAACTTTGATTACATTAAATTAAAAAGTTTTTGCACAAACAAAACCAACAGAAAACCAAATAACATTTATCAACTGTGTGGTGTTTGATACCCATAGTCCCTATCTCTACAGAAAGGGAAACTAGATTCTTTTTCTTAATTTTTCTCTAGGGCTAAGGTTGGTCATTTTAATTACATAATTACATAAGATTCATTACATTATTTTCCTAATTTTACTTCTCTATTGGGAGTTTACATGAACACGTATGTTTCTCTGAATTCTTCATATTAACTAATTTCATACCATGTCCTAACATTCCACTATATTCCTATACCATAATTTTCTTAGCTATTTTCCAAATTATGGGCACCTCTTTTGTTTCTTTACTACCATAAAAAGTGCTGCTAAAGATATTTTCATACATATTTATGTGTGTGTGTGTGTATGTATAGCCATGTTTTGTGATATACAACTATTTCAGTATTCACAACAAACAGATATTTTGGAAAAGGAGTTTCTGGGGGGAAAAAAGTCTAAATGTGAAAACTTTGGGGAGATAGAATAATGATTATGTACTATGACTAGATTGGATTTATACCAGGAATTCAGGGTTTGTTCAATACCAGGAAAGCCACAAACATAATTGACCACATAAATAACAATAAAAATCATATGATTAGGTTAATAGATGCAGAAAAAAAAACTTTTGATAAAAATATATCCATTTTTGTTAAGAAAAACAAACAGGTGGGATAGATAACATACTGGTTTTGAAGTCAGTAGGATTGGAATTCAAAGCCTGCCTCAGACACTTAACAAAAACCTTAGTGTGGACACTGGACAAGTCACTTAATCTCAATTGCCTCATAAAACAACAATAACAACAAAACACTAGGAAAGATGAGAATAAATGAACTCTTCTTTAATACTGAAAATAGTATATTTGTGAAAACAAGAGGTAACATATAATGAAAGAATTCTTTCCAATAAGATTAGCGAAAAAGCAAGAATGCCTATTATTACCATTACTATTTGATACAGTGCTAGAAATGCTATACTAATAGAATAAGAGAATTCTGAGAAAAAAAAACCAATAGAAATAAAAGGAGGAGGAATTCTTCCCTACTGTCTACAAACACTACATCTTCCATCTCAAAATCTTTCATTTGATCCATACATCATCATTTGCTATTGTCCAATATCTTGCCTTCCTTTTGTGACTAAAGTTTCTTTTAAAAAAAATTATCCATATATTTTTTTGTCTCCACTTCCTGTTCTTTAATTGTTTCCCTAACTCTCTGTGGTCTGGCTTCTGATCTCATTGAATTCACACTGCTCTCCAAAGTTACCAAAGATCTCTTACTTGAAAAATCTAACGGCCTTTTCTCAATCCTCATTCCTTTTTACTTCTCTGGAACTTTTGATATTTCAGTCACTATTTTATCTTTGAAATGATCTCTTTAATCTCTCCTAGTTCTCTTCCTCTCTATTTGACTATTCCTTTTCAGTTTTATTTGCTAAATCTTTAGCCAGACCCATTAATATGAGTATCCCTGCAAGGGCAATCTGAACCTTCTTCTCTTTTCCTTCTAAACTATTTTGCTTGCTAATCTTATCAAGTCTTATAAATGCCATTATTGCCTCTATGATGATGATTTTCAGATCTACTTATCTAGCTCTAACCTTTCTTCAAACCTCTAGCCTCAAATCTCCAAATATTTAATTAACATATAGAATTGGATGTGCCATAGAAATCTTAAATCCAGTATGTCCAAAACTGAATCATTATCTTTCTCCCAACTTTCTAAGTTCCCTGCTACTGTTGAGGGTACCACAATCTTCCCAGTCATCCAGACTCAAAAGCTAGATGTTATTCTTGATTCTTCAGTCTCTCATTCCCATCCCACCCCATTCAGTTATCAAGTCCTGTTGTTCTGACTTTCATAACATTCCATTCTTTCTTCCAGCACTAGTACAATCATTAACTCATGTCCTGATGTCACAGCTCTTTAGGAACAAGATGCCTGGACTATTATAATAACCTGAAAAAAACAAACAATAGCCTATAGATGGTTGTTCTGACTTCAAGTCTCTCTCTGCTTCATATTATCTGCTATAAATTGATTTTCCTGATTTGGGCAGACCTAACAAGGTTATCTCTTACCCTTCCTCAAAAAACTCAGTTGACTCTCTAATATCTCTAGGATGAAATATAAAATCCTCTGGCATTCAAAACCTTTCATAACCTGGCCCCTTCATACCTTTGCAGGTTTCTTATGCCATATTTACCTCTCTCCCCTTTACATATGCTAAGGATCCAGTTGTTTTCCTTGCTGTTTCTGGAACAAATTTTTCATTTTCCAGTTCTGGGTAGTTTTCCTGACTGTGCCTGTGCCTGGAATTCTCTCCCTCCTCAGTTCTATCTTTTGACTTTCTATGTCTCACATGGAAACAGGGAATTGCTGTGATATGACTCAAAGGGAGACAGAATAGACTTCCCTACCCTCTTTTTTCCTTACATCCTTCTCCAAGGGAGACTTACTTTTTACCTGTAAGGAAAACAAAAGGCTGGGGCCCCTAACTTTGACCTCTCTGCTCTTCTCAGAAAGAGGAGGTACTAGACTATAATTATATCTATTATCTCCTTTAATAACATAAGTCTAGGGGATGTGTTTTGATTTCTTTTTATTTCTATTGCATTAATGGGGGAAAACAAGACCTCAAGCTTTATAGCTAAGACAACTCCATTCCTCCCAAATATTAGTTCCATAATGTGCTATACAGCAAGTAACAGAGAACCTATTTATTTTAAATGATAAGAAACAGATAGCAAATAGCAGTATATATAGGAGAATATATACCAGACAATATGGAGTGACAAAGCTCTTCCATTGGGAGTAAGGTTAACTTAACAAAGAGAATCTTAAAGCTCATTGGAAGGGAAGTTCTCCAAAATCTTTAGTGTAGCAATCTAAGAACAGAGACATGATGGAGATGCTTTCTCCTCACAAGTTATCCTCTTCCCAGTCTCTTTTCCTTCAGCAACATGAAAAGGGGTGGACATTGTCCATCTTCTCTCTTGAAACTAGAAGCCAGAAGTATTTGAGTCAGTTGCAGAACCTAAATAGTAAAGAGACTAGAAGTGGGTATAAATTTTTAAGAAATGGATTCTTTCTGTTCTTTTTGCCAACTCCATCCCACCCCTTCAGACAGGTACAGGGCACTGATCTTTACCAGTAAGGAGAGAATCCTATACTAATAGACTTGGGATTGGCATTAAACACAAGTCCTAGCTAAAATTCTACCTTTCTGCAAGACTTTCCCTTTAGTGCTAGTGTTTTTCCTCCATTGATTAGTTCTAATTTGTCCTATTTTATTTATACATAGCTAATTTAATGTTGTCTCCTCTATTAGATTCTGAGGGTAGAGACTGCTTTTTTTGTCTTTGTATCCCCAACATTTAGAGTGTCTGTCACAAAATCAGTGATTAATAAATGTTTATTAAGGCAATTCCAATAGACTTGTGATGAAAAGAGCCATCTGAATCTAGAGAGAGGACTATGGAGATTGAATGTGGATCACAACATAGTATTTTCACCTTTTGGGAGTTATTGTTTCTTTTTCTTTCTGATTTTTTCCCCTTTTGATCTGATTTTTCTTGTGTAGCATGATAAATGTGAAAATATATTTATAAGAATTTTACATGTTTAACTTATATCGGATTGCCTGCTGTCTAGGGGAAGGGGAGGGGAAGAGGGAGGGAGAAAAATTTGGTACACAAAGTTTTGCAAAGGTGAATATTGAAAACTATCGTTGCATGTATTTTGAAAAAGAAAAAGCTATTATTGCTGTTTTTTAAAAAAATAGTTATCAATTGCCTCAAAAAAAAAAATTGGTCATTAACCGTGGCTCTGAAGTCAAAAGTCATCTTGTATCCTGAAACCCTGATTCTTGGCAGAATGAGATTTGTACTCCAGTGCTCTCCCTTCAAACACTACGAAAATGTTTGTTGATAGCTCAGTGGTAATCATCCCATTTGACAATGCTATAGTTGTGTGGGTGAGTAATTACTACAAACATGTAACAGTGAGTTTAACAGATGAGGTTACACAAGATGATTCTTACTGCCTTTAAAGAATATGAGCTGGGAAGCAGGAAAGTGTAGGTTATTATAACATTACCAGAATTCATACTTTATTTCTTCTCTGTGAGTGGAGTTAATGCAGGAAAGCTGTGATTTCTACTGCAGCTGGCTATGTCTTTGCAGTTATTAATTCTAGTGTTATATAAAATGTATTAATGGCCACTAACCTTTGTTAGGGTATTGTCCCCTGTGAAAGAAATTAGAAGAGTCTGAAATAATGAAATAGATTCATCCAGTGCTCACTGGATTAAGGAAGGATATGTAAGGGATAAGGGGGGAAGTGTGAGCCCTTTTGGTTCTTCCCAGGAATTCCTAAACCTGATGTTGTTACCTGAGACCTTTTTCTAAAGAAGTACAGAGTGATAAACTAGAGAAATAAAACAGAGATTTATAATTTGAAATGAGCCATCATACTAGAGATAGACAACATTGATAAAAATCAGAAGCTGGAATTTCAGAGAGGATGTGTGTTTTTCGCTTTGAATCCTTTAAAGAAGATATTTTGGGGTTCCTTGTTATATTTTTATCCCTTTCCTTTATTCATTGCTACACATGGGGCAAGCTATTTCAATAATCATGTCACAAGTATAGTAGGAGTTTGGGACATGAGTATATCCCATCAGTTATGATGACATGCAAGGGAAGTGTCTTAGAGAGAGGATGGAACAAAGATATTCTCTACCTGAGATATTCTCTACCTGGTTCTAAGTGACTAACCATGTGGCAGAGGAACCTTTTTCACTTGGCTTCATGGCTAGAACTATTGACATCTTCACAAAGATCTGAGTCAGTTTAAACTATACACGTATGCTATATGCTTTAAATAACATGTGTGTGAAGGGAGGAAATCTCCTAATACATATGGCACTTTTCCGTCTTTGGCCACCTTAACATTCAATTCTAGCAGTAAAATGTTCGGGTTGAAGAGTATGGTCATTTTAATCACTTTATTAACATAATTCCAAATTGATTCCCTGAAGGATTGAATTGATCCACATTTTCACCAAATATGTTGATGTTCCTGTCTTTCCACAGTTCCTCTAAAATTGGCTATTTCCATTTTTTGTCATCTACTACTTTGCTAAGTATGATGTGAATGTCACAGCAATGTTTTGATTTACATTTCTTCTTTTAACAATGATTTGTAGAAATCTTTCATATTGTTGTTAATAGTTTGAAATTCTTCCTTCAAGGTTTGTTAGTTTAGTTTGGCCCCTAACACATTGGAACATAAAATGCAATTTAGTTTGATTGTGGTTTTAGCAACTGTATGCAATCTATCAGCAGTAAAAATCCTTAATTCTAGCATTTAAATGATTTGGGCACAGTATGAATAAAATTACTGGAGGGCAGCAATTTAGTTGTTTTTTAATATTACTCCTTCTGTCTATTGCCCCACTAGAAAGAAGCAGCTTTTCAGGGAAGGGGAAAAAAACAAATTGTTGGGCAGCTAGATGGTGCAGTGGATAGAGCCCGGCCCTGAAGTCAGGAGTTCAAATTCAGCCTTAGACACTCAACTGTGTAACACTTTTGGTGAGATAACCCCAGTTACCTCACGAAAAGAAAAAAAAAAAGAAAAGGAAACAAATAGTCTAGGGTTCTTTAGTAGCACAGTGAAGAGTCTCTGCCCCACCCTCTTCCACATTAGGCTTGCCTTAAAATTTTCACAGCTTCCTGTTCCAAATAGTGGATTATCTAACAAAAGCAGATTTTTCTGCCACTGACTCTCTAGCCCTCTTCCTTCAGGGATTAGCCAATCAGAATCACTAGATAGGATGAGAAGCAGAATTTCAAAGGTATATTTCACTGGGAAAGAAAGACTGTGTACAAGCTGGTTTGCCTAGTACAATGTGCCCCCTTGGACAAATGACCTGAAAACATTCAAAGGAGATTGAAGCAAGGTCCTGAAGTGTTATATTCAGAAATACTCCACAATATTTCTGGATTAGGGCATTGCTTTTACTTGCTATGGAAAGGGTCTTAATTTGACTCCTGCTCATATTTCATGGCAGCTCAGACATCTCTGACCTATGAACTTAACCCCACTAATTATGAGCTCCAAACAGAGGGAAGATCTGAGACTGCAAAAACAGTAATCATAATGGTTTTCTCCACCACATTCTGGGTTTGGCTGCCTTCTGGAGTAGGAGTCGACAAACCACAGCAAAAGGGCCAAATCTGACCTGCTGCTTGGTTTTGTGTGGTCTACAGTTAAGAAAGGTTTTTTTTTTTTTTTTTATGTTTTTAAATACAAAGAAACTTCATTTTGTTTATTTTGCTAATAGTATTTTATTTTCCCCCCAGCTACATACCAAGAAATATTTTAATCTTCAGTTTTACAAGATTTTTAGTTCCAAATTTTTCTACCTTTCTTCTCTCCTCTTTCAAAGTTGGGAAGCAGTTTGCAATAGTTTATACATGTGCTGCCATGTAAAACATATTTCCTTTTTTTTTTTTAATAACTTTTTATTGATAGAACGCATGCCAGGGTAATTTTTTACAGCATTATCCCTTGCATTCACTTCTGTTCTGATTTTTCCCCTCCCTCCCTCTACCCCTTCCCCCAGATGGCAAGCAGTCCTTTACATGTTGAATGGGTTGCAGTATATCCTAGATACAATATATGTGTGCAGAACCGAACAGTTTTCTTGTTGCACAGGGAGAATTGAATTCAGAAGGTATAAATAACCTGGGAAGAAAAACAAAAATGCAAGCAGTTTATATACATTTCCCAGTGTTCTTTCTCTGGGTGTAACTGCTTCTGTCCATCTTTGATCAATTAAGGCTCTCTTTATCGAAGAGATCCACTTCCATCAGAACACATCCTCAAACAGTATCGTTGTTGAGGTATATAATGATCTCCTGGTTCTGCTCATTTCACTTAGCATCAGTTCATGTAAGTCTCGCCAGTCCTCTCTGTCTTCATCCTGCTGGTCATTCCTTACAGAACAATAATATTCCATAACATTCATATACCACAATTTACTCAACCATTCTCCAATTGATGGACATCCTTTCATTTTCCAACTTCTAGCCACTACAAACAGGGCTGCCACAAACATTTTGGCACATACAGGTCCCTTTCCTTTCTTTAGTATCTCTTTGGGGTATAAGCCCAGTAGAAACACTGCTGGATCAAAGGGTATGCACAGTGTAAAACATATTTCCATATTAATCATGGTTGTAAGAAAAGAAATAAATAAAAAAAAGAAGAAAGAATAAAGTGAAAAAAATATGCTATGATCTATATTTGGAGTCCATAAATTCTTTATCTTGTTGGGGATAGCACTTTCCTTCATGACACTTTTGTACTTTTCTTGGATCATTGTGTGGCCTAAAAGAGCTGTATCATTCATAATTGATCATCATACAATATTGTTGATATTGTGCACAATGTTTTCCTAGTTTTTCTCATTTTACTTTGCATCCATTTGTACAAGTCTTTCCAGATTTTTCTGAAATCTGCCTGTTCATCATTTCTTATTGCACAATAATATTCCATTTTATTCATATACTACAGCTTGTTCAGCCATTCCCCTATTGATAGGCATCCCCTCAATTTCCAATATTTTGCCAACATGAAAAGGGCTGATATAAATATTTTTTGCACATGTAACTCCTTTTCCCTTTTATATGATTTCTTTAGGATACAAACCTAATGGTAGTATTGCCAAATCAAAGGGTATGCATAATTTTGTTGCTCTATGGACATAGTTCCAAATATCCCAATTTTCTATGCCTATTTTGCCCTCTGGTTCCAGGATATCAGGTCAGTTTAACCTTGATAATTTCTTGAAAGATGCTATCCAGGTCCTTCTTTTGATTATGGCTTTCAAGTAGTCCATTAATTCTGATATTGTCTCTCCTGAATGTATTTTCCAGATAAGTTGTATTTCCTATGAGGTATTTTACATTTTCTTCTATTCTTCCATTTTTTCATTCTTTTGAATTTGTTTGATTAATTCCTGATGTCTCAAAAAGATGTTAGCTTCCACTTGCCCAATTCTAACATTTAAGGTATTGTTTTCCTCAATAATATTTCATTTTTCCAAACACATGTAAAGATAGTTTTCAACATTCATTTTTCTAAGATTTTATGTTCCAAATTTTTTCTCTCTCCTTCAATTCCCACCTTCCTCCCCAAGACAACAAGCAATCTGGTACAGGTTCTGCATATACAATACTTTAAATATATTTCCATAGTTATCATGTTGTGAAAGAAAAATCAGACCAAACCACAAGGGGGAAAAAAACAAACAAACAAAAAAAAGTGTTTTGATCTACCTTCAGTCTCCATAGTTCTCCATCTGGATGCCAGTGGCATAGATGTTATTTTCCTTAATTAGTTTTTGTACATCCTTTTCAATTTGGCCAATTGTTCTCTTGTTGTAATACTTTTATTTTCCCCAGTTACATGTAAGTCAATATTTTTACATTTGTTTTTAGAATTTTGAGTTCCATATTTTTTAAAGATTATATCTTTAAATCACTTATAATCAATTGTACTCTTTAAGGGGTTGTTTTCTTCAGTGGATTTTGTATCCAAACTGTTGACTTTTTTTTCATAATTTTCTTGCATCACTTTCATTTCTTTTCCTAATTTTTCTCACAGCTCTCTCTCATGATTAAGTTCCTTTTTTGAGCTCTTCCGTGAGTTCTTTCTGGGTTTGAGATGATTTCCCATTTTTCTTTGGGACTTTGCCCATTAAGTGTTTTGACTTTTACTCTTCTGAGTTTGTGTCTTGGTCTTCCCTGTCACCATCATGACTTTCTTTTATTAGATTCTTTTTTTGTTGTTTTTTGCTCTTTTTGGGGGGGGGGTGTCTTTTTTCCTCTTTTTAAAATTTGAGCTCTACTCCCAGGGGGAAGGAGTCTCAGACTTCTTAAGCCAGTGACTGCCGTCCTTGGCCGTTTACATAGAGTTGCAGGGGGACCTCATGTCTGGTGCTGGGCTGAGGTGAGGTGACTGAAACTGCTGAAGGCTGGAAGGATATTTCTAGTCCCTGGGGCTTCACTGAAGCATTCAGTGGTCTGCCCATTGAATGATTCCTTTTTCCCTGGAGCTGTGCTGAAGTATACGAAGGTCTGGTTTCTGGAGGATGCCTATTTGCCCAGGGCTACACTGTTGCACATGGTGGTTCCCAGAGCTAGAGTCTGCCATCTCCCGGCTATACTAATGCACTTGAGGGAACCTGACATTCATGCTCAACTGTGTTGGACTCAGGATCTCCTGCTGGTTTGCTGAGGTAGAGATTGCTGCCAGCTCACTGGGAAGCTTCTGGTCCTGAAATGTGTTCCTCCTGTGAGATGGACTCATCTTGCTAATCCTGCTGATCTTTCAAGTTTCCTGAGCTAAAAGATTGCTTCACCTTCTCCTAACTAGTTCTGCTGCTCCAGAACCTGTCTTGAGGTGCTGTTTTATGGTTGCCCAAAGGGAAATATGAGAAAGATATAGGATTCACCGCTTACTCTGCCATCTTGGTTCCTGGAAGCAACCATTTTAAAATGTAAAAAACAGTTTTAGTTTGAAGCCATAAGAAAGCCAGCCCTGGCTCAGGCTGTAGTTTTCGGTCCCCTGTTCTAAATCTTTTAGCCTTGGAGGTTACAATCACGATTTACCCCTAGAGAAAATTTAGATTCTTCTGCTTATCTTGAAGTGAGTGAATTTCCTCAGGTCATTTTTCTCTTCATCTTTTTATTTACTGAGTTATAATAATTCCTTTACCTTACTTTACTTCCAGAAGAATGTAAGTTTCTTGAGGGCAAGCAATCCTTAACATAGTGGCTTATAAATATTAATCATTTAATAAATGTTTGTTGAACTGAATTGTATTTTTATTCTTTGCCACATAATAATTCCATCAAAATTTAATTTAACATCTATATGATCCACACACAAATGGTATCCAGGCATATAATACACTGTTTCCAGGGGCAGTTATCAAAGATTTAACAACCTTGAAATTACTTAGATGAAAATTCTATTTAACAGTTATCTCATATGGAACCTGAAAGCTGTTTATACTATCAGCCTGTAACAAAGAGGATGGCCTAGTAGTTTCCTGAGTAAAAGATCTTCTACTTCCTTTTCTTGTGTTCTGTAACAATGAGACTGCATTTCAACAACTTTTACCCTAGAAATACCCAAGACAGTAATGAGTAATACTTGGAAAGTTAGAAGCATATAATCAGAAATTTTCCAATGTAAATTCTTGCAATGCAACTGTGATTTGCAAAAACATGCATATGAGGACAATTTTTATAGTTTGGAAATGGGAGAAGGAACAAGTCAAGGGTCAAATAATACTGGGGGAGAGGCAGAAATTTCCCTTTATTGTGTGATTGGATTTAAACATCAGTTGGGATCTTTCCTTCTTTTATCTTGTAGTATATAGGCTTTTGAGAAATGACATCAATTCTACAGACATAAATATAATCACTATTCAAAATCTGATGTGTCTTCCTAATCA
Source organism: Antechinus flavipes (assembly GCF_016432865.1). Lineage (NCBI taxonomy): Eukaryota > Metazoa > Chordata > Mammalia > Dasyuromorphia > Dasyuridae > Antechinus > Antechinus flavipes. The sequence continues at coordinate 396,875,487 of NC_067398.1, forward strand.
TCAATTATTAATTAACCTTCATTATTATAATTATGTTGTTATACAGTGATTCCAGGCTAACAGTAAGCATTTACATTTCTCCATCATCTCTACAAATGATGGCCTTGTTGATGAGACAGCTACTTCTCATTACTAAAAATATCTCTGGTATAAAAGTATATAACAACAAGTGATGTTTCCAAGAAGAAAAAAAAAAAAGCATTCTCTGGCAACAATAGTCTGTGAGAGGCATACTGGGTATCTCCCAGGAGTGGTTGCTTCTTTGACCTTAATCTGTCATTGGCAACACTTGCTGGCAGCACTGTATTAACAGATGGATAATCGGATCCAGCCCAAATGACTTGTAGAGTTAAGTAGTTTATTTTCTCATTTTCCAACAGTGACAGTCTTTGAGCACACAGCTTGCCTGTCAAGAATACATTTTCCTTCTGTGTTTATTTGTGTTTTGCATTGAGCTTTTTAGAGAGGAGGAGGCTGCAGGGGAGACACTGAGGCAGGGATTACTTCTTCAGGTTCTCTGAGGTGAAAGTGAAATAAAGTTGCATGAAAGTAGGTACACAATCTAGGTACACACCCATTATTTCTAGTCAAGTAAAATCTAAAATATATTTGTATAGCTGACTTTTAAATAAGTATGCCATAACTTAAAGTAATGATAAAATAAACCTAACAATAAATAATAACAATTATATAATAATGTGAATAATAAAATTAATAATAGCATCTATTTATATACTATTTTAGGGGTTGTAAACATAAAAAAATGAAATATTTTAGATATGATCTTATTTGATACTTATATAAAAATGAATGCTGATTACTTGAAATCTGCCCTTTGGCAGCTTTGTACAATTATTATAATGGTTGTGGCATATGGTGTGTCCTCTTTACATCGAGTCCTGCAGAAAATCTATCTTAGATGTGTCAGCATCCACTAATGTTTAAGAGAGAAGAGAGAGAGACAGAGACATACAGAAGGAGGGAGAGGAAAAGAGAGAGAGAGGGAGAGAGACAGAGACATAGAGAAGGAGGAAGGGGAAAAGAGAGAGACAGAGACAGAGAGAGGGAAGGAGGGAGGGAAGGAAGAAGAGAGGAAACATATATTGACAGGGTCCATGAGAGAAGAAGCATACTCACATGCATGGAGTACATACAGGTAGAGAAAAACTTGGCCAGGGCTAGGGCAAATCATACTTAGTGTAATGTCTGGGCTAGCTTTCTGGAGGACCTTGGTCTCAGCAGAATAGTCACCATGAGGATAGTCAGAAATAGAGTCTAAAGTCTTTATTGTTTCCTCACAGTCTGTGTCTGTCACAGTCTGACCCAGTTTTGATCTTAGTGGAGGAGTGCAGGAAGCTAGAGAGTCACCAAGAGGATGGTCAAAGATGGAATGTCTCATTTCCAGTCCTCTCAGCCCTTTATACCCTATTACAGTTTTATCATTACAGCATACTGAATATGTGTGAACTAGAGAACCATTACATCACCATGCTAAGTACTAAGTATATATGTGAACAGAGAACCATTATCTCATCAATTCCACTGAGTTAAGACCTTGTTGTAAGTATCCTTGTTTCAAGTATACTTCTCCAGAGGTCCAGCCCTGTACAACTTAGATACAGACCTGTCCTGTGGTGATGTCGTTATGCTATTTGTTGGACATTGTTTCTCTGCTTTTCTCTAGGTATCACATATATACTGAATATAATATGTTTTCCTTCTTCATCATCTATACTGGGAGTATCCACTGATCATTAAGCTTCTCTCCAGTACCATCTGCTGGATTATGGTTATTTAATTTCTTAAGGGCCATCTGTGCTTTTACTCTCTACTGAAGTGCAGTGACTAGAATACAAGGGCTAGTTGTCATTCTTTTAGTGCATAGTTGAAGGCTATGATCCATCACATTGAGATGGATCATAAAAAGTTAGCCCAAGACCAAATTAGACCAAGGATAGAGAAGTAGGCTTCCTAGCTTCTATGTCCCCATCCAGCAAAAATCTAAATAGTATCACTTTGAACAATGATCAAGAAACCAAATGAGCAAATATGGCAAGTGACTTCTTTCTACCCCAAATTGACATTAAAAAGTCAGCCAGAAGCATACAGGCAAAATAAGATTAGTGGGCATATCTAAAAAGTCGGTGCTCACAGTTAGGCAATTCTTTTGACATACAGCACAACAGACACCAGCCAGAGATAAGTATAATCTGGAAGGCTCTATGTCCAGAAACATCAAGAGGAGAGGAATCCCCCAAGAAGGCCCCAGGGTGGTAAGAAACCTACAACTCAAACCTTGGAACCCACTAGAAATGGCCACCAGTAAAGTAGTATACCAGCTGTTGTGGTAGTTCTTAGTCTAGAGCACTGTAGCACCATTAGCTTTGAGATCTCTAGTATTCTGTCTTGAGATACCACGGAGGGCCCTGGAGATCTAGTATTCTGAACCTCAGATCCAGAAAAATCTTACTCTGGGGGGATGATGCAGACTACTACAAAGAATTATCAGAGATCCAAAGATACTCAAAAATCCAATCTAGAAGGAAAGCATAATTTCTTAACAATGGCAGAGAGAGACTCAAAGGGAAAAAAAAAGACTCAAAAATACTTAGAAGAAAATAAGCAAGTGATAAATGATGAAATAAAATCTCTGCAGGAAAGAATTAATAGTTTAAATCAGAAACTGGTAAACCTTACTCAGTGAATGGCCTCCCTTGAAAACTAGAAAAGAACAAATGGGTTTCATTGATTCTATGAGACAACAAGAAAGAAAACAAAATCAAATGAAAAAATAGTAGAAAATGTAACTATCTACTATCAAAAACAAATGACCTAGAAAGCAGGTCAAAAAGTGATCATTTAAGAATCATCAGACTTTGTGGGAAAAAAAAAATCATAATTAAAAAAAAAGTACTTTATTTCAAGAAATCATAAATGAAAATTGCCCAAATCTATTAGAAACCTGAGGACTAAGTGAAAATAATCTCCTGATCACCTTCTAAAAGAAACCATCTTTTAGTCCCAGGAATGTCATAGTCAAAATCCAGAGCTCCCACATTAAAGAAAAATACAGTGAGCATCCAGAAAGAAAGTATACAAATAACAAGGAACCACATGCAAATTCACACAAGCTCTGGCAGTTTCAAGTATAAATGAAGGAGATCTTAGAATATATAATATTCAGAAAGGTAATAAATAGAGACCTACAAAGATTAACTTATCCTGCGAATCTGATTTCAGTATTATCAGGGGAAATAACATACATTTTAATGGAATTGAGATCTTTAAAAATATTTCTGATGAAAAGACCAGAGCTGAATACGAACTCTGAATTATAAGCACAAAAGAAAGCAGAAACTAGAAAAGTAAATCTGAATAATTTGAATTATTTGATTAATTGAAAAAGATTATAAAATGATAAAGTGCTGATGAGGTGTCCTAGGTAACTAAATGGGATTGGTAGAAAGTTCAAAGTACTAATAAAATTATAATACCCCCTGAGGCAAACAGAGAAGGGTACTAATGGGCTCCTCAGCCTTGCAGTCCTACCCTTATAGAAGTCTTGGGAAACCCTACCTTACTATATTCAATCAGAAAGCCAATTTATGATGTCAAATCCCCAAGATTAAATTTCTCCTATAAATCTGTGGGTGGCCTATTTTATTTTTGCTAAATCCCTTTTGGGTTAGCCTATCACAGTGTGCTGCCTCCTGGTATTCCCTCCCTCGTGCCTCATGGCATCTTTCTCCTTGTTATAGCTAATTAACTCTTTAAAGGTGCTAAACTCCTCTATAGATTTAACCTGCCCTTCAATGGCATATTCCCAGCTCATTCTCCTAGTTAATTGAGTTCCACTAGGGAACTTGTCTTTTCCCTTATTAATTGTTAAAACACTTTCCTTGCCAACAATATACTCTTCCAAATCTAATTCATATTTAACATTCCTGGTATCTGTTTTATCTTTTCATTTTGTTCACATCCTTTTCTCATAAATAAAGATACTTTTTGGCAAGGAAAAACCATTGTGAATTCTTTACATGTGAATTGCTACCGAACCTCATCATTTGGTGCCAGATCCCAACCTCATCAGTGCTAATATTGTTAATAGAGGAAGAAGAAACTAATGTCTCTTCAGACCTTAATGTCTACAAAGGGTGTGGGGAGAGTTAAATAAGAAAAACAGAGTACTGAGGTTTGGTGGTAGGGAGGTTGCAGTGAGTTTTAAGAAAAATAAAAAAGATGGTAAAAGAAATACATTATCATATAAAGGAAGAAGGGAGTAAATTTGATTTCTCATAATTGAAGTGCATTAGAAAAAGAATCTATAATCATGATGGGAAAAGGAGGGAGAACAAGCATTAGGAGAACCTCATTCTTACTCGAACCAAGCAAAGAAAGATGGAAACACATACCACTTATGCACTCAATTATGCAGAGAAACACATCAAATTCAACAAAAAGGGAGAGAGGGGGGTTAAGATGGAAAATAATACTAGTAAGGGAATTATGACTAGCAAAATAAGCTCCATGATCCTGAAGGTGAGACTAAAAGGAAAAAGTAAAAAAAAAATAGATATGGAAACTTAATGTGTTCATCATTGGGGAATAGCTGAATAAACTATATGAAGTATATGAATATATAGAAATATTATTATGCCATAATAAATTATAAAGAAGGATGACTGAAAAGAAACCTGTGAATTATGGAGATAATTCCAGATTGAAATGAGCAGAACTATGAAAAGTTTATTCAAAAACATTTTAAAGAAAAAAAATTTGAAAAACTTAAGAACTCTGATCAAAACAATGGCTAAACATTTTCCCAGAAGACCTATGAGGAAGCATGTTACCCATTGAGAACTGGTGATCTCCAAGTATGGAGGAAAACATATTTTGGTACATAGCCATGGTGTGGATTTATTTTATTTGACTGTACTTATTTATCATTCAGAATTTTTTTAAATGGCAGAGTAGGGTAGTTGGAGGAGTATCAAAGAAAAAAAAGAAAGAAAAAAGGAGGACCATTAAAATATCTTTTAAAGTGCATGGAAGAAAACAGAAGGAAGCTCAGAAGAAAGTCCCAACAAGACATTTTTGAAAGTAATATGCTGAATTTATTACCTACTTTTTATAAAAACAAGTGGCATGAGAAAGAGATTCATGATTTCAAATATAATCTTTTTGTGTTCTACTTTGTATGTAGAAAAGTTCTTTTTTGGGGACTGATTAATTCAGAATTTTAAAAATTAAAAATTTTTAAAGCTAGCAGAAACTAAGTTTACATCTGTACTTTTGTCTACATACATTTCTAGTTGATGTTGACTTGAAGTCTATAATCTTAGACTACGATGACATAGAGTTAGAGTGATATGGAGGTAGAAAATTTATTTTAATTCCTTTAAAATCCTCAATTCTGTATCTGCATCTGTAAAACATTTCAGAGCTTGAAAGGAGTTTGGGTTCAGCTGAGGGCAAAAATGCAAGGATAAGAATAGAAGGCAGGGCTACTGACTATAATCTAGTCAAAATCTTTTGTTCATTATATAATGAACACTTGTCACTTTTCAACTGCCTTGGACCAGTACCAACCCTGGGGATCTCCCTATACTGTCTTTGCTCCAAATGTTTTTGAAATTTCTCAGATAGGATTGATTTTAAAGCCTGTGACCTTTGAATTCCTTTAGTGATAGCAGAGCTTCATTTTCTGAAGGTAAATTTGCTTTTTGGAAGGAGTCAAAAGTATCTCACAACCAATTTTAAGGAATTAATTATATGAGTTAAAAAATATGTAATGTATCACCCTAATTATGTGATTGATTTACTTGCATAGCTTGTAGAATAGTCAAAGTCTATTTGTCCCAGGTCCCAAAATCATTTTCCCAGGAGGAATGAAATTTGGTTGGGTCAAGCCAAGGTGAATCTTAGGTACTTGGGGATAGGAACATGGCTTGATAAGAGTATTAAAAATACATGCAATCAATAATTTGACAGTGAATCAGAAGCAAAGTGCAGGCTGCTTTAACTGACTGTATCATACATTGTTAAGATTATTGTTTTTCCCATTCTCCAATTGATAAATGGTCAAAGAATATGAACAGACAATTTTCAGATGGAGAAATTAAAACCATTTCTAGTCATATGAAAAGTTGCTCTAAATTACTACTGATTAAAAAAATGCAAATAAGGACAACAGATACCACTGCATACCTCTTAGATTGGCTAAAATGACAGGAAAATATAATGAATGTTGGAAGGGATGTGGAAAAACTGGGACACTAATATATTGCTGGTAGAATTGTGAACTTATTCAACTATTCTGGAGAATAATTTGGAACTATGCCCAAAGGGCTATCAAAATGTGCAAACCCTTTGACCTGTTGTGCCACAATTCCCTAATTGTCCTGCCTCAGTTTCCCTAAATTGTGCTGCCTCAGTTTCCCTAAATTGTTCTGCCTCAGTTTCCCCAATTGTTCTGCCTCAGTTCCTTGAATTGCTCTGCCTCAATCCCCCTGGTTGCAACCACCCTTTTTGGCTCATTAGAACTGAGATAATTAGGGCTGTGGAGATCTGACATTCCAGAAGATAAGACTACAGATGTTCTATCTCAGATAACTAATTGGCATTGTCTATATCTCTAAGTTTCAGAGTTCCTAGCTCTAGCTGGATACCTCCTAAGTCCTTCCAGTTTGTAAGAATTTATGGTCCTACCCCCAACCTGTCAGAACCAGATTGATGATCCCTGCCTGGAGATCCCTGCTCCCCAGAGTTTGGATTCTACTCCACTCCCCACCTTTGTGTATCTGAAGAGGGAACCCCAAAACTGAAAATCCTTAAAGGAGAAAAGCTCCTTCAACTCTGCCTCCGTAAGGGGACTCTACTCCAAGCACAAACAGTTTCATCTTTGTTATCTGGGTGGAGTCAGCTCAGTCCCAAAACCCATTGAATTCAATTCAAATTCTAACCCTAGCTGAAACCCAGGAAGGAGCCAACTTGGGGCTCCACCCACCAGTCCCCTTCAGCTTTAGCCAAACCCCTATTATAAAAGAGCCAAACTAAAATTCTCTCTTTGCAGCCATACCATGCTTGGCATCCCAAGGAGTCTCTGTCCACTGGGATACAGTTTCCAGTATCCCTTCTCTTTACTCTCACCTATTTCCTTAACTAAACTAGACTTTAACCTTACTTCCAATCCCATAATAAACCTCTTTTATCAATCTAGGTTTTTGGGTCTGTAAATTCCTTATCAGGGGACTCTTGTACCACCAGAAGGGAATCCCAGAACTCCTACTCTTGCACCACCACTAGACCTCATTTAGACCTTATTTAATTCCCTGACCACCAGAAACCCTAAATTCATTTGGGTACCCCAAATCTAAACATCATATCTGCCCCCAGCACAATCTCTCCCTCTCAAATAAAATATTAAAAACTCTCTAATCTCTATCTTGCCTCAGTTTCTCTGGCATTACAGACTCAGCAGTGTTTCTATTGGGCCTGTATCCCAAAGAGATCATAAAGGAGGGAAAGGGAGCTACATGTGCAAAAATGTTCGTGGCAGCCTTTTTTGTAGTGTCAAGAAACTGGAAACTGAGCGCCTATCAAATGGAAAATGGCTAAATAAATTATGGTATATGAATGTTATGGAATATTATTGTTCTGTAAGAAATGACCAACAGGTTGATTTCAGAAAGGCCTGGAGAGACTTATATGAACTGATGCTAAGTGAAATGAGCAGAATGAAGAAATCATTGTATACAGCAACAGCGATATAATACAATAATCACTTCTGATGGAAGAGCTCTCTTCAACAATGAGATGATTCAGGCCAGTTCTAGTGATCTTGTGATGGGAAAAGCCATCTGTACCCAGAAAGAGAATTGTGGGACCTGAGTGTGGCTCACAACATAATATTTTCATTTTTTTGTTGTTATTTACTTGCATTTTGTTTTCTTTCTCATTTTTTCCCTTTTTGATCTGATTTTTCTTATGCAGCATGATATTTGTGGAAATATGTATAGAAGAATTGCATATATTTAATATATATATTGGATCACTTGCTGTCTGAGAAGGGAGTAGGAGAAGAGAAGGGAAAAAATTTGGAACACCAGGTTTTGCAAGTTTGAATGTTGAAAATTATCCATGCATGTTTTGAAATAAAAAGCTTTAATAATAATATTAAAAAAATATTGTTCTTGAATTCAAAAGACTTCAAATCAAGAGGCAAAGATTTTATAATTGTGCTATTGACTGGTAGGCTAAGTTTCAAAAGGAAGTTAACCATTAACAAGGGAAAAAACAAGCTAAATTCCCTAGCAGAACCCACCATTAACAAGGGGGAAGACACCATTAAATATTCTAAGTTCTGATGAACTTGCCATACAGGTAATGGAGGTTCCTAATGAACCCATAATGCCATAAAGCAGGCTAAATTCCTAAATAAGGAGTTTAGAGAGGGATTAAGGTACTAATAGGTTCTTTTATACAGGAAAAATAACTTCAAAGATTGACATAATAACTTGGCCTTTTGATTGGATATAGTAACTATAGGGATTGGCTACAGTAACTGCTTGTCTCAGGATGTAACTTGGTCTCCCAGTTGCATACAGTAATTCAGATTCTCTTGTCAATATCCCTCCCTATGGAAATATAGCTACCAGGGACCAAGAACTCCATCAACTTCATCTTCCTTGAGCTAGAAATTCCTACAAAAAGAAGGAAGGAAATAAGCACTTATTAAGCACCTAAAATGTTCCAGGCACAATGCTAAGTACTTTATAAATATTATTTCATTTGATCCTGACAACAATCCTATGAGGTAGGCACTACTGCTATGCCAATTTTATAATTGGGGAGACTGAGACAGAAGTTCATTCCCTTTTAATGTTTGATGGGATAAAGGTCTTTATCCATTTTAGATGTCATTAGAATATCAGGAGCCTCTCCAGTACCTCCCATTATGTCATCTTAGATGCCTCCCCCCACCTTAGGTCAGCCCCATCCAGGTACCTCCCCCATTATGTCATTGTTCTTGTTACCCTATAAAAGAATCTTGTATCTGACATTCATGGCTGGATTCTTTGAGATGATAGTCTCATTTATCCCTGGGACCAAACCATGGATCCATTTGGTCCCATTAAATCTGTCCATTAAATAAATTATTAAATTGTTCTCTAATCTCTATCTTGCTCAATCTCTCCAGCATTACATTTTAAGCCCAGCATTCCATCTGTTGCGTCACCAATGAATCACTGCAGAAAGACCTTTATAAATCTCTTAGATGGCTGAAAGAATCAAGTTGGGGTAGGGGTCAACAGATAATATTGCTGGAGTCAAAATGGATATGATTTTCCCTAGAGTCATTGGTTTATGATTTGTCTGCCAGGTTTGGACATAGTTTGGGCCCATATTTGACAGCTTCCATAAATGTTTAAAACAACTGTAGCACTAGAGTATGTATATATCCTCTCCAAGTAATTACTTCAGAAAACAATACTTAGGTCAATTCAATGCAATAGGCATTTATTAAGTACTTATTATGCTTTAAGCATTATGTTTGGTAATACACAGATAACCACTTGTCCTTAAGAAGCTTATATTCTCCAAGGGGAGATAACATGGTTGCTTCAAATCCTATCTAGGATTCTGTGATCCTAATCATCATCTGGGTCATAATGAGAATTTTGTGATTATGGCAAGCAACAACAACAACAACAACAAACAACAACAAAACCAAAACAAGTGGCACTAATGACTTTCAAATAATCTTTGTAATTCATGTTTGGGAATAGTATAAGAATTAAGTAAGGCAAATTGAGTTGATGGGAAGGGGGCTACTGATTATGGTACTGATGAAGTACATGTGTTAAAAGTTTTTGCACACTCTAAATTCCAGTATCCAGGAACAAAATTGTCCCACCCTAGTTATGGCTCCAAGCATAATACAGAATAGCAAGTTCAGGGGGATGCACCCAGAAGGTTTCACATCATTGAAAATTGAAGAAAAATAGAGAATCTAAAAACTGAAGATGAGGAAGCAATTCATTTCAGGCACAGGAAATTGTCTGAAAAGAAGGAAGCATGTCAAATTTAAAGAACTCTGTGTGTGTGTGTGTGTGTGTGTGTGTGTGTGTGTACTAAATAGTGAGCTAGTCTAGGAGTAGGGAAAAGCTGGGTTCAATTCCTACTTTTGATACATACTGACTGTATGACCCTTACAGGTAAGAAATTTTCTCAAGGCTCTGTGATCTGCATCAATTGAAAAAGATTTTCATCATTAATTCCTGGCAATAATTAAATTATAGGTATGTGTATACACACACACACACACACACACACACACACACAATTATTATGTGATATATATCATATATAATGTTATATAGTATATCATTTTACATATATTATATATAGGTATACATATTTTCTTTAAGGTTTCATTTTATTGTAAAACCATATGTGCTTATGTGAACATACTGGATAATAACTACTTTCTTAACTTTGTTTTTGAACAAGAAGATAAAGTGAGTGGGATTATTACCTTCAAAGGAAAACTGTCATTCAGTGATAAGTAAGTAAAAGTACTAAGAATTAAGTACTGTATTCCGTTTTCTTATTCTATTTCCAATCCATCTTGTCTTATTTTGTAGTTTTAAAATAAAAGTAACAAAGCTAATCTTTCTTGTGTTTTTGCTTCTGAATTGAATATCTCTAAGAAGCACAGGCAAGAAGTGCTGGGTTCGAAACCTGATCCCATTGCTTGTCTTCCTTTGCATCAGCATAGCTTAACATAGTACTTGGTGCATATTAAGCAGTTGATATATGCTTGTTAACTAGTTAGCTATCTGAATGAACATTATTAGAACTTTGACTTACTCTTTTTCCAACCCCCACTCTTGAGAAGTTACCATATTGGTGCTTGATTTGATTGGTGCAATCTGGCTTTAGTCCTACTGTAGCTCAGGACCTGAGTTCAAACAATCCACCAGGCTCAGCCTTCTCAAGAGCTCAGGTTATATGTCAATGCTACTACTTTTGACTATCTAAAATTTTCAAAGATCTTTTCAATACCCAATGCAAACTCTAATTGTGCAATTCAGGCTAAATCATTCACTTGGATTAAACATTCAGTCAGTGTTGGAACTACTACCACAGGTATTAAACTTCCTTCCGAATCTTTGTTTCTAAGCAAAAACCATCCCTGCCACCCACAATTCAGTCATTCATTACCTTGAACTTAGAATCAATGTTGGAGAAAATTACCAGGAAATAGGAACCTTTCTTGCTAAAGACTTGTCAGGAAATTTATGGTGTTTTGCCATAGTCACAGATTCTAAAAGTTACACTTAACCATTAAAAATATTTTGATTTTTTTAAACTTACAGTTACTAGAGCATTTTCACACATGATTTCACTGAATACTTACTCTGTGAGTTGATCATAACAGGTATAATCCTGATTGTAAAGATGAAGAAGCCAAAATAAGTAACTTATAAGTCAAGGGTCATGAAGCTAGTTAAAGGAGAAATGGACCCTGAAATCAGTTCTGTTCACTTTATTTATTTCATTTAGTTTGGGTTATCCCTGCTACCATATGGCATGTTCAAAGTTGCCAGACCTGATTTCAGATGATCTTGTGGAAGCTGGGTAAAGCAATGTGTGATTTCTCACTATGGGGCTTGTATTGTGATTGAATTCCCTTATTGGCTAAAGAGTGTATATATAAAAGGCATTGGCCATCTCACTCTCCTTTTTCTCCTTTTTCGCTGCAAATGGAATTGTGTTAGCCTGTTTTAGCTGGATCCTGAGAAGTGGCCCATTTCCTTAGTCAGGATAATGGTAACACCCACATGTTCCACTTAGTGCAAAGAGATTCAGCTTTGCTGGTTTGTGCCTAACCCCGAGCTTCCTTTTTCTTTGTTGTGTTTCTTTTCCTGTAGGTAACCTAGCATCATTTTCAAAAGGGTCATGTCCAGGCTTGGTGGAAGTTTCATGATTTTGGGAGGTATAAAGATCTAATCTATAATATCTATTGGAGTGGCAAGGGAAACTTCTGCATCAGCTAGGACAGCCAATGACAGGATAATTGGTCCAAACCTGACCATTTTCCCCAATAGATATGTAATAAGAATGTTTTGGACAATGCAATGACATGATAACTTGATACTTCCCTTAGTTCATGTAGTATTTAAAAGACATAATTTCTAAATAATTAGTCATTTTATTAATAATGCTATCATTTTAATAAAAGAGGTTCAAATGCCAAAGACTCTCATGATGACAGACTCAAGGTTTATATGGTCTTGGAAATATGGGAGTTCTAGAGAATGGCAATCAACTCTGATTAGTTAACCAGTAATGAGAGAGAATGAAGTTTATAATGAGGGACTGGATCTATCCTAATAAACTGCTGAGGCAATTGGGGTTAAGTAACTTGCCCAGAGTTACACAGTCAGCAAGTATTAAGTATTTGAGATCAGATTTGAACTTGGATCCTCCTGACTTCAGGGCTGGCGATCTATCTACTGCGCCACCTAGCTGTGCCTCTAACGAGTTTTAATTATGCCATTTCCATCTAAGTTACCCTACCCTTGGAACAGAAGACAGGTATTCATCTAAGAGTAGATGGGTAGAGTAATGAAAATAAGAATGATGAGAATATTAATCCTATCTTCCATCAGCTTGTCCTTGAGAGAGGAAGGAAACAGGAAGGAAACAAGGAAACAGGACAGGAGAAAAAAAAAGTCTGGGTCTCCTCAATTTCAATAATTAGCTGTTAATATGAAAGATACATAATAATTTCTCTTCCTCAATAAATCAGTCAAAGCCAATAAGCATTAAACACCAGTTATGTATTAGGTACTGTTCTTGGTGCTAGAGTTACCAAGAGAACAAATTTTTTAAAAAAGTATTTGTTCTCAAATTCTCATTCTCAAAGAATGTAACTTGTAAATGTATAAGATGAATTAAAAGTGATAGGCAAGATTATTTGTATTGAAGGACATAGTTTCAAGTAAGTAAAAGTTATTTTTTTCAAATAAAATACTTTCCAAAATAATTAGAAAAAAAGGGGGGATTCCAAGGAAGTATTATTTGATATATACATTTTCTAGATTTAAAGAAGTACAAATAATAGCATTTTTATTGTTCAATCATCTTCAGTTGTGTCTGATTCTTTGTGACCACATTTGGGGTTTTCTTGATAAAGACGCTGAAGTGATTTATCATTTCCTTCTCCAGCTCATTTTATAGATGAGGAAACTGAGGCAGAGTTAAGTGACTTGCTCAAGGTCACATAGTTAATAAATGTCTAAAGCCAGATTTGAACTAAGGAAAATGAATCTTCTTGATTCCAGGTCTAGTATTCTAACCACTATGCTACCTAACTGTTCCTAGTAATAAGATAATCCATCTTCTTGAGGAAAATATCTTACCATGAATTTAATCAATATTAAATCTATCATGGGAAGGAAACATGCCTTTATTAAATACCTCCCATGTTCCAGACACTATACTTACAATTGTAAAAACATTATCTTATTTAATTCTTATAGCAATTCTGAGAAGTAGGTGATATTTTCCCCATTTTTACAGTTGAAAAAACGGAGGTAGATAGAGACAAAGTGACATGTGTAAGGTTAAGTAGCTAGTAAGTATGTTAGGCAGAATTTAAACTTGAGTCATCCTGATGTCAACAGTAAATCGAGAAGTTGAGAAAAGGGGAGGATTTGAGTGGGAAAGATAGTGCGTTCTGTTTTAGATATGTTGAGTTTGAGATGACTGGTATGTTTCAAATATGCATTACAGGAACTCAGTAGAAAGACTATGAGCAAGAGATAGATGATAGACAGAAAGATAGATAGATAGATAGATAGATAGATAGATATAGATAGAGGCATGGATGAATAGATAGATAATTATCTATCTAGAGCTGATAACTTAACCCTAGAAGCTAATGAACAGAGAGATAGCACAAAGAGAAAAAAGAAGTCCTAAAACAGAGTTATATAGGATACCTACTGTTTTGAGGTATGACATAGATAAAGTTACAGCAAAAGAACTTGAGGAGTAGTCAAACCGGCAAGAGTAGAAACAGGAGATATTAGTGTCATGAAAGCAGGAGATGACAGAATATATGAAGAGGTAGTTAACATCAAAAGCTTTAGAGAGATCAAGAAAATATGAAGTCTGAAAAAAAGGCCATAAGATTTAGCAATTAATTCATCATTAATAAAGCGAATTTGTTTTGTAGAACTACATTTATTTGTTACAAAGATTTTGATTCTCTTTCTCTTTTTTTCCAAATGGGAGGGGAGTTAGGAGTAAGAAATGGGCTAGAGCAAGGAGTGCCTCCCCCCACTCCAAAATAAAAAAATCAACAAACCTTAAGAAATACAAAAGAGAATCATTGAAAGTTTTTAATGCATAGAAGAGAACAGAAGGAAGGCCAGGAAAAATCACAGACAAGCAGGACAGCTTTAAAAGTTACATGTTTAATTTATTATACACTTAAAAAAGAAAAACAAGCTATATATATTGCATTCACAATACAATCCTCTTTTTCTGTTATACTATCTTCATAGAAGTATGCCTTTTAATTGGTGCTCATTGACATCAGAATAAGAAAAAAAAATGAAAAGAGACCATTGGCAACTTTAGAAAAAGTAGTTTCAGTTCAGTGATGAAGTTAGAAGCCAGATTGTAGTGGGTTTATATGCAAAAGAGAAGAGAGGAAGTGGAAGCACTGAATATAAACAACTTTTTCAAGGAATTAAGCTGAGAAAGCTAGGAAAGGGAAGGGCAGAGAAACATAGAGGATGATGATTGCCATCTGGGAAGGTAGCATTAAGTGACTTTTTTTTTTTTTTAAGAATAAAGGAAACAAGGATATATTTGTAGATAGAAGGAAAGGACCAAGTAGAGAAGGATACCTTTAACACTAGAGAAATAGTGAGGATGATTTTATGGCAATTCATTGGGGAATATGGAAGGGATAGGATGAAGGATACACTAAAAGGGTTGGCTTTGTCAAGGAGAAGGGCTTCTTCATTATCAAAAACTGGAGTGAAGGAGGTGATAGTGGGACATGATGTCAGAAAAATGTGAAATGAAGGGGAGGAGAAAAGAAGGAACTCTTTGAGAATGGTCCCATTTTTTCCAATGAAATGCTACGTAAAGTCCTTAGCTGAGAGGATGGGAGGAAGGAGATTGGAGGAGAGCTAAAGTGGTGAATGGGATGAAAAATCAATTAGAGAGGAGTAGGAGAATTGCCTTGCTACAGTATGGGCCCAACTGAGATTAAAGAATATAAATTTATGAAGAAATCACTCAGCACAGTTTTATTTCTCAAATTTCTCACACCTTCTCAACAAGGTGTGAATAAAAATGAAGGAAGAAGTCATTTAGATGATAGAGAGGAAAACTAAGTGAGGGATGAAGTCATTAAGGAAAGTAGGAAAATGACCTAAAAGTCAATAGATGGCAGCACTTTGAATGGACTGATCATGGTAGAGGTATTTGGTATAGTCCTCTAATGAGGAGAAATTATCAAGTGATGGTGGTAGTCTTGAAGTGGCAGTGGAAGTAAGTATTTGCTGAATCTTTCTGAACCTTTGGGAGTTAAGGTTGTAGAAAGATCAACTTCTACTAGATTTGGTTACAAGAGATATAATGTCAACAAGAGAGTTCCAGGTTATAATTAGGAGCAGGACAGGAGAAAAATTTATGCAAAAAGTGGAAGCAAAAAGTCTTGCCTATCATAGTATAGAGGTGAAGGGTTAAACTAGTGACCACTGAAAAAAGACTAACCATTGCTCTGTAAATGAAAGAATATATTGCTTCAATAAACCTAATGGATGTTAGATGTTGCCTCATGACTTTGGTCATGAAACTCAACCAGGAATATCATGATCTACATGCTCAGGTACAAATGGGGCAGGACAAATTTTCTTTTTCCTCCTTTTTTTGGAATTATATCACTGCGAAAGCTAGAGCTGCTTCTTTGAAATAATGCTTAAGGAAATTTCTATGTCACTTTCTGGGCTATTATGGAAAAGAACCAGTTAGGAATCATTTTAAGCGACTTTGGTAGATGTTAAATATTCATCTTAACTAAATTAATTCTGTCTCCATAAAACACTGACTGGGGGCCCATCTGTTTGATCTCTCTTTATTCTTGAGAGAATAGAAGATAAATTATGCTTAAATAAACACAAAAAGATGGGCACAATCTCCTCTCCTGCAGCTAGTATGTATGAAAACTCAAAAAATGGCCCCAGATATTATAAATACTTAATCACAAAAGATTATAACAATAATAGTAATAAAAATAATAATAGTGGATGTTTCCATTTATATAGCATCTATTATGTCCCAGACACTGTGTTAAGCACTTTTACAAACATTATCTCATTTGGTCCTCAAAAGAATCCTGGAAGGTAGTTGCAATTATTACCCCATTTTACAGTTGAGGAAATTGAGCCAGAGGTTGAATAATTTATCTATGGTCACAAGGCTAATTAAGTATCTAAGCATTGATTTAAACTCAGGTCTTCCTAAATACAGATCTGGTACTATGTCCACTACCCTGCCTATTTTGCAAATGGTAATTGCTTAATCAATTGTCTCTAAAATGAAAAAAGATTGGACTAGATGTACTCTATGATTGCTTCCAGATCTAAAGACAAATATGTACGGTGCAAAATGCTTTACTAACTTTAAAACATTATATAATTATAATTTATTATTATGATATCTGGGCAAATGTCAGAGAAAATATTTTGCTTTGAGAGTAACACTCTGGTTTAGAGAAGAAATAAAAAATATTGATCATGCAGTCAGACTGAAGGTTGGGAAAACATTCCTGCAATGTCTGAATCTCCACCTAAATTGCCTGTCACTTTGCACATTCTCTATTCATAGTAAGAGGGAAGTGAACCAATAATGGATTTAAAGTAAGACAGAATTACACAAAGCCATCAGCCTCACTCTCCTAGTCATCAAAATCCAAAGGTAAAGCAAAAGTCCTGGCAATTGATGATGGGTCTAAGATACAGTGGGTATCTTTATGAAGACATTGGGATCTTCAGTGTCTAGCCAAGTTCTAAGCACTCCTTCATGGAGCAAATTGTTTTCATCTATCCATTCTGCTGGGTAAAATCTTCATATGCTTGGAAAGCATGGTTTCTTCTCAATCTGATTTAGTCTGTCTGCTGAAATGGTTTTACTGGGTGACAACCACACACATGTTAGAGCTTCTTGGAGCCATAGGTGAGAGTTAAATATCACATAGATTACTAAGATAGATAAACAACCCTGAAAAGGGCTTGATAAGCTCTTATACCATAAGTATTTGTTTTCTCTGAACATTACATACATCTCTCAGAATAACATTAACGCTGCTATCTCCATTTCTGTATCAAGTGCTGTCCCAAATAATTTGTAGCTATCATGCTCTCTGCTTCCTAGAAGCCCCTATTATTCTTTTGGTGTTATATTCCTGTTCCATAGAAATACAGTCAAATTGAAGTTTCAGGAGTTTTATGTCTATCCTTGAGGCTCAGATCTTCAAGAGAAATGCAAATTTTTCACTTCCTTGTATTCTTATTAAGTCATCTTTAAAACAATTTAAAAACATGATATCCAGAGAAAGAACTGATAGTTTGAATGCAGACCAAGGCATACTATTTTTTCACTTTATCTTTTTATTGGTTTCTTTTCTTTTTCTAAATTTTTTTGATCTGTGTTTTCTTTCACAACATAACTACTATGGGAATATGTTTTTCACATGACTCTACATGTATAACCAATACCAAACTGCTTACTGTTTTAGGGAGGGGTAAAGAGGTGAAGGGAGGAAACTAAAAAAAAAAAAAAAAAAAAAAAAAAAAAAAAAAAAAAACCTTGTTAAAAATGGTTTTTACATTTAATTGATAGAAAATAAACTATTATTTAAAAAAATAAAGACAAACAGATGTAAAATACACAAACAAAAAAAAAGTTAGCCTATTTTTCCATTAAGGTTTCAGTGTCTGACATTTAGTATGTATTATTTAACCTCTATAAAGAGGAAAAATGTTTTAGACACCTAGAATTTTGAAAAGAGGGGGGAGGATATTAAATTACAGTTTGGAAAATAGCAATATGAAATGGGCAATTACTCAATGAGTCTCATCATTATAAACAGGCTCAGAATGCTTGACTGTTACAACACTCACATGACTTCAAAAATGCTTAGACATTCTGTAACTGGTTCTGGTCTGCTAAGTATATGATGAAGAAGGGCCTTTTTGACTGACTGAACAAAAGAATGGAAACAGGCATTATTAAGTACATTGAATATGCCAGGCACTATATTAAACACTGCAAATATTTCATTTGGCCCTCACCACAAATCTGTGATGTAAATACTATTATTATTTTCCCTTAGAGAAGAGACCTAAAAATAGCTTTGATTTCTGCATCTGAAAACTGCCTGTTCATAAACTTTGACCATTTATCAATTGGGGAATGGTTTATAGCTCATAAATTTGACTCATTTCCCTATATATTTGAGAAATGAAACTTCTGTTAGAAACACTTGCTGTAAAAATTGTTTTCCAACTTTGTTTTCCTTTTAATCTTGATTACCTTGGTTTTATTTGTGTAAAAGCTTTTTAATTTAATATAATTAAAATTATCTATTTTATGTTTTATAATGTTCTGTTTCTCATTTGTTCACAAACTTGTAACTCGTGTAACTTCTTTAAGAGTTTGATGCTAAAATTAGGAGATCTTTATACATGGCAACAACAAAACTATACGATGATCAATTCTGATGGATGTGGCTCTCTTCAATGAATTGATTCAGACTAGTTCCAATTGTTCAGTAATGAAGAGAGAGCCATCTACACCCAGGGAGAGAATTGTGGGAACTGAGTATGGACCACAACATAGCATTTTCACTTTTCCTGTTGTTGTTTGCTTGCATCTTTTGTTTTCCTTCTCAAGTTTTTTATTTTTTCTTTCTAGATCCGATTTTTCTTGTGCAACAAGATAACTGTACGGATATGCATACATATATTGGATTTAACATATATTTTAACATGTTTTGGAATACCTGCTATCTAGGGGAGGGGGTGGGGGGAAGGAGGAGAAAATTTGGAACAGAAGGTTTTGCAAGGGTCAGCGTTGAAAAATTACTCATGCATATGTTTTGTAAATAAAAAGCTATAATTAAAAAAAGGGGAGGTTTGATGCTATATCCTTTGATCCAGCAGTATTGCTACTGGGCTTATATCCTAAAGAGATCTTAAAGAAGGGAAAGGGACTCACATGTGCAAGAATGTTTGTGGCATCCCTTTTTGTAGTAGCAAGAAACTGGAAACTGAGTCCATCATTTGGCTGAATAAGTTATGGTATATGAATGTTATGGAATATTAATGTTCTGTAAAAAATGACCAATAAGATGATTTCAGAGAGGCCTGGAGAGACTTAGATGAATTGATGCTGAGTGAAATGAGCAGAACTAGGAGATCAGTGTACACAGCAATAACAATATTTTACGTCAGTTCTGATGGACATGACCCTTTCCAACAATGAGATGATTGAGGCCATTTTTAATGATCTTATGATGAAGAGAGCCATCTACACCCAGAGAGAAGACTGTGGGAACTGAGTGTGGATCACAACATAACATTCTTACTCTTTGTTGTTGTTCACTTGCATTTTGTTTTCTGACTCATTTTCTGTCCTTTTTGATCTGATTTTTCTTATACAGCAAGATAAATGTTTACATATATTGGATTTAACATATATTTTAACATGTATAACATATATTGGATTGAGTGCCATCTAGGGGAGGGAGTGGGGGGAAATTTTGGAACACAAGGCTATGCAAGGGTCAATGTTGAAAAATTATCCATGAATATGTTTTGAAAATAAAAAGTTTTAATTTTAAAAAAAAGAGTTTGATGCTATACTATTTGATACATGCTATTACTTCATTGTCTATGGTACCTTTTAGCAGGATGCAGTTTCCTTCCTTACCTCTTTTAATTAGATCTAATTGTGCTTTTGCTTTGTCTGATATCAAGATTACTACCCCTGATTTTTTTTTTTACATCAGCTGAAGCATAATAGACTGCTCCAGCCCCTTATATTAACTCTCCATGTGTCTCTCTATTTCAAGGGTGTTTCTTGTAAACAACATATTGTAGAATTCTGGGTTTTAATTCATTTTGCAATCCACTTCCAATTTATGGAAGAGTTTATCCCATTCATGAACTTTCAGAGTTATAATTATTTCCCTTCATCCTATGTTTCCTCCTGTTTGTCCTCCTTCTCCTTTCACCCCTTTTCTCCTCAACAATGTTTTGCTTCAGTCTAACACCTTGCTGATCTGCTCTCTCTTCTGTAGGTTCTTCTCCTTCCCTGTTGGATAAGATAGATTTCTATATTTAACTGTATTATTCTCTCTTTGAGCCAATACTGATGAGAGTAAGGTTTAAGCAATGCTCCTCACTCACCCTCCCATCTTTCTTTCCACTATAATAGATTTTTGCACTTCTTCATGTGAAATAATTTACCTTATCCTACCTCTCCTTTCTATATCTAATGTTCCCTCTTTTTTGTCCCTTATTTTTAAATGCTATTCCCTCAAATTCACCTTATACTTGTACCCTCTGTCTATGTATATTTAGTTGTACTATTTGATATAGTTTTTAAGAATAACAAGTATCATCTTCCCATGTATGGATATAAATAGTTCAACTCCATTGAATCTCTTATGTTTTCTCCATTGAATCTACTTATGCGTCTCTTGAGTTTTAATACTGGAGATCAAATTTTTTGTTCAATTTTGGTTTTCTCTTTATAAAAACTTGAAATTCTCTTTCATTGAATGACCATTTTCCCCCTTGAAATATAATTCTTAATTTTGCCAGGTAGGTGATTCTTGTTGTATTCCTAGCTCCTTTGCTTTCCAGAATATCATGATCTCTGATCTTTTAAGGTTGTATCTGCTAAATCCTGTATAATTTTGAATGTGGTATTTGAATTATTTTTGTCTACTTGTGGTATTTTCTTCTTGACCTGATAGTTTTGAAATTTGACTATAATGTTCCTTTGAGTTTTTATTTTTGGATCTCTTTTCTGAGGTAATTAGTGGATTCTTTATTATCTATTTTGCCCTCTGATTCCAGGATATCAGAGCAGTTTTCCTTGATAATTCATTGAAAGATGCTATCTAGGTCTTCCTTTTGATTGTGGCTTTCAGGTAGTCCAATGATTCTGACATTGTCTCACCTGGATCTATTTTTCAAGTCAGTTATTTTTCCAATGAGATATATTTTCTTCTATTTTTAAAAACTTGATTGATTTTTGATGTCTTTAGCCTCTACTTGTCCTATTCTGACTTTTAGGGAGTTGTTTTTCCTCAGTTAGCTTTTGTACTTCCTTTTCCATTTGGCCAATTATACTTTTTAAGGAGTTTTCTTTTTTCCAAGCTGTTTGACTCTTCATAATTTTCTTGCATCATTCTCATTTCTTTTACCTCTCGTATGATTTTTTTACTCTTTATTGAGCCTTTCTATGAGTTCTTTCTGGGTTTGAAACCACTTCTCATTTTTCTTTGGGATTTTGCCCATAAGTACTTTGACATGATTGTCCTCTTTTAAGTTTGTGCTTTCATAATGTCATAATATTATATCATATATCATATCATATAATATCATAATAACTTTCTATTTTCACATTCTTTGTAATTTTTTTTTTTTGACTTATTCTTTTTGGCTTTTTTCCTTTTAAATTTGAGTTCTGCTCCTGGGGTAGAAGAGGTATTGTCTGAGGCTTC
Source organism: Antechinus flavipes (assembly GCF_016432865.1). Lineage (NCBI taxonomy): Eukaryota > Metazoa > Chordata > Mammalia > Dasyuromorphia > Dasyuridae > Antechinus > Antechinus flavipes. Next base: position 396,897,313 of record NC_067398.1, read on the forward strand.
TTGTGCCAGGGGCCGCAGGCCCTAGCTGTTTATCTGGTACTATACTGTTGCACCCTGGGGCCGATGGACTGTTTATGCATTTACTTGGGCCTACATTGAAGCACATAATTGTCTGGTTGCTAGAGGTTGCCTGTTTGCCGTGGGGATACACTGAAGCACATGAAGTTTCTTGGAACTGGAGTCTACTCATTTCCCTGGCTATGTGGAAGCATGTGAAGGGACTTAGTGTTGGGGTTTGCCTGCTTTAATGCACTGAGACTCAGGATCTTCTGCTAGCTTCCTGAGGTGGGGCTTCCTGGGATGCTTCCTGTTCTGGACTGCCATCCCCTTTTACCTAAGTGAGAGAGATCTTTCTTGTTGATCTTCCAAGTTTCTTGGGCTAAAAAAATTATTTCACCACATCTCTTTCTGAGTTCTGCTGTTGCAGGGTTTGTTTGGGGTGCTATTTTATGGTTTTTTAGAAGTGTATATGGGAGAGTTATAGCAATTCACTAATTACTCCACCATCTTGTCCCCCAGAACTTCTTTTGCCTTACTTTGGTTTCCACCAGTGATTAGCAAAGTATCTGGCACTACTACAAGTTTAATAAATACTAGTTAACTGATTGATACTACAAACATAACTACAGTTAACTGATTGATACTAACAAACAAACTTTAAAGAAATAACACATTCTGCCTGGAAGTATCACTCTGAGAAAGACAAGCAAGGAAAGTAGAAAATGATTCTCACCTGATTTAGGAAAATCATTCTGATTAGGAAAGTCAAGGGATTGGGAGAACCAAAAAGTTGGGGTCCCTGAGCACTGCAAAGAGACCTGATCAGATCCAGGTGCTGAGGACTTTCTCTCCTCTCCCTCTTCACTGGACTGCTTCCTTTCTAGTCCCTGTGGATGGGGGATACAACTGGTTCCTTTCTCTTCAATGCAGACTGGCCACCTCATCTTAGTATGGGTACTCCTTACAATCCTTTTCAGAGTACCAATGAATTGCAACCTAAATCACCATACCAAAGGAACCCAAAATTGAGATCTACCCTAATTAAGAAGTTTAATCATATTTGAACCAGCTTTGGATACCAAAAGAGACAGATGTCTCTTTTAGTCCTCTTTATCTCTCTTTGATCTCTGTTAAAGGTTAGAGGAGATTTCTTCTATGATGTGGCATTCTTGAAGCATCTCAAAAGAATGTGCTTTTATTATTCAGTTGGCCAGATTCCTTCTTTATTTTGAAGTTATAATTTAAGTTAAAGTACATTGTTTGTGGATCAAATGGTGAAAAACTAGAGAAGGCTCTAGACATAGCTGGATGTTTATACAGCTTTGCTCTGTGTAACTTTGCTAATCTGAAGTTCCAAGATACCCAGAATGGGAGAAAATAAAGCAAATGTTACTATTAGACATCACATGATTAAGAATGTGTGAGCTCACTGTTTACTGCAGCACATTCCTTGAACTATTTGGGAAATGGATTGGGTGACCAGTACTTCCTCTCCCTGCCCTAACGACAATGGCATCTATTCCCTAGAGGAAAATCCCTTGAGGGCTATGACTTAGAAATCTAGACCAAATTTCCCAGCTACATCAGTTATCCTAGATGGAAAATAACACAATATACGCTAGAGTAGAGGTAGAGGTGGAGAGAAAGAGAAACTTAAGTTCCCAATGGCTCCTAGAGTGGCTGATTATGAGACAGATGACCAGTTTCAGTGAAAGGTAAACTTCAGTGATGTTTTGCTCAAAGTTCATGGTTGTTACATGATTTAGTGATTCTAAATGATTATAAACTGCAGAATAATCTGCCATGTGCTGTTTGATCATAGCTATAGACCCTATTACTATAGCAGCACTTCTTAAACTTTTTCCACTTGTAAATCCTTTTTGTCCAAGAAATTTTTATATGACCCATGCACATAGCTATATGAAATAGGCATACAAATCAAACATTTGATGATAATAAATCATAATTTCATGATGCCCATATTCAGTTATGTGACTCCATATGGAGTTGAGACCCATAGTTCAAGAAGATTTGCTCTATAGGTCCCTACATAGAGATGTATCATTAATTAATATTAATTGGTAAAATGGAAGTAGGATGCTAGTCACTGGCCATTACAGACATTGTCTGGAAGTGGGAGGGAGGTGGCTTGGGGAAAGTTATACTGGAATGGGAGGATCTAGATGATAGCATTTGAAAAATACCCCTAACTGCTCAAAGGTACCAACCCTGAGGTTGATGGCTTTTAAAATTAATTTCTTCTAATGGAAACTATATAGGCCTCTAGTTGGCCTTTTGGGTTCTAGTCTTTATTTCTAGGCTCATTACATATTATTTCCAGTCATGTACTTGAAGTTCCAGCCAAAATGGCTTATTTGCTTTGCCCTGATCACCACATTCATCTCTCATCTCAGAGGCTTTACATAGTTCTATATTTATTCTCCTTCCTTAACTCTACCTCTTGGAATCTCTTACATTTTTTTTCTTTGGGGCTTAGCTCAAAGTGACAGTCTTAGAATCTTTCTAAAATCCCTTATGTTAATGAAGCTCTCAAATCATAATGTATATATTTTGTATATATCTTGTGTTTCCTTTTCTGTGAACATGTATTTCCTGAGTAGAATATTGAAGGCAAGGACTTGTCTCATTTTTGTAGCTCTGGTGCCTATCACACAGTAATTAAGAATTCTTGTTTATTGATTGATATAGGGAGAGAGCATCCTATATAGGCAAGGATATGTGGGAATGGTTGCTAAGGAATAATCCAGCCAAAGTGTTCCACCACCCTACATTCCAGCCTGGGAGAACTCTTGCAGAACCACATGGCTACTTTCCAGCAGCAATCAAGGGCCTCCTCCCTCCAAACAATGAGCTCTGAACAGATAAGCTCCTAGGTTTCCTGCTCCTCTTGGGACCAAAAAAGCTGCAAATAAATACATGCTGGGCCTCTGAGCAAGTAAAGCTGCATTTCTTTCCATAAATCTTCAGGGACAGATTGGGAGCTGTCCCTGAAAAGGTGCACTCTGAGGAGTTGTGTGAATTTGGAGGAGTCCCTTGACCCCACCTTAGTTTATCTGTGAAACAAAAGGACTTAGTCTAGGACCAAAGGACCCTTTTAGGTCTAAAATTTTAAAATTCCGCTTAGGGGTACAGCTGTTGTTTGACTTTAGCTCTTGAAGAGGACCTTGACATCAGGAAGTTGATGTCATGATAAAACTAAGTGAGGAAGACCTGTGCAAAGTCACCAGCCACACTTACTCCTTCAGAGCTATCTGGGTCCAGTGGCAAAATATTGATCAGGACTACTGAGATGGCCCTGGATTCAGTGAGAAACCTTGAGCTTTTTAAGCTAAGGTCTTTAATAGATCTCAGTTGCCTCAGTTGACTGAGGCAAACTCACCTTTCAGTGATTAAAAGGAGGTAAAAATTGAGGCAAAAATGGCTTCTTTTGCCAAATGGTGATAGTGGTAGTAGTGGTAGTGGTGGTGATATTCAATCTGGGAGGGAAGACCTTCAGGGTTTTCTGGCCAAAACAAAAACAATTGCTATTTACATTCACTCTGAGCCAATCAGGATACAAACAGTGATCATGAGGGCTTGGTTTAGGATTTATTGTTGGCTAATCCATGGGAGCCCCCAAGTGATTTGGGTTTAAGGAATGATCCTTCTGAAAGAAATCTAGCCTATATATAAAGAAGGAGATTATAAATAAATTAGAAGAATATAGGATAGTTTACCTCTTAGACCTGTGGAGGAGGAAGAAATTTGTGACCGAAGAACTAGAGATCATTATTGATCAAAAAAATAGAAAATTTTGATTATATCAAGTTAAAAAGCTTTTGTACAAACAACATTAATTACAGACAAGTTTAGAAGGGAAACAATAAACTGGGAAAACATTTTTTACAGTTAAAGGTTCTGATAAAGGCCTCATTTCCAAAATATATAGAAAATTGACTCTAATTTATAAGAAATCAAGACATTCTCCATTGATAAATGGTCAAAGGATTGGAACAACAAAGGATATGAATTTTTGGATGAAGAAATTGAAAGTATTTCTACTCATTTGAAAAGATGCTCCAAATCATTATTGAATCATTATTGATATTAATTAATGCAAATTAAGACAACTCTGAGATACCACTACACACCTCTGATTGGCTAAGATGACAGAAAAACATAATGATGAATGTTGTAGAGGATGTGGGAAAACTGGGACACTGATACATTGTTGGTGGAACTGTGAATGGATCCAACCATTCTGGAGAGCAATTTGGAACTATATTCAAAAAGTTATTAAACTGTGCATAGCCTTTGACCCAGCAGTGTTACTACTGGGCTTATATCCCAAAGAGATATTAAAGAAGGGAAAGGGACCTGTATGTGCAAAAATGTTTGTGGCAGCCCTTTTCCTAGTGGCTAGAAACTGGAAATTGAATGGATGCTCATCAATTGGAGAATGGCTGACTAAATTGTGGCATATGAATGTTATGGAATATTATTGTTCTATAAGTAATGACCAGCAGAATGAATACAAAGCGGCTTGGAGAGACTTACATGAACTGATGCTTAGTGAAAGGAGCAGAACCAGGAAATCATTATACACTTCAACAACAATACTATATGAGGATCAACTCTAATAGAAGTGGCTATCTTTGGCAATGAGAGAATCCATATTGATCCAATTGATCAGTGATGAACGGACCAGCTACACCTAGCAAAAGAACATTGGGAAATGAGTGTGGACCACAACATAGTATTTGCACTCTTTCTGTTGTTGTTTGCTTGCATTTTTGTTTTTCTTTCCATGTTATTTTTACCTTCTTTCTAAATCCGATTTTTCTTGTGCAACAAGGTAACTGTATAAATAAAAAATACAGGTAAACTGTATACATATATTGTATTTAACATATACTTTTTAACATGTTTAACATGTATGGGACTGCCTGCCATCTAGGGGAGGGGCTAGAGGGAGGAGGGGAAAAGTTGGAACAGAAGTTTTTGCAAGGGTCAATGTTGAAAAATTACCCCTACATATGTTTTGTCAATAAAAAGCTATAAAAATAAAAAACAAAAGAAAGAAATCAAGCTGTAAACCCCAAGACATCTTGGAAGTTTTCAAAATTGTCTAGGGTTTTAGCAAAGTTCCTATTGCCCAGAGGGAAACACTTTCCTTATCTGGCATGGTTGTTATTGTGATGATTGTCCATGCAAAGGAAAGAAATATATTATGGGTCAATATCTTTTTTAAATTTATAAATTATATTCTTTTAATCTATTGTTATCAGTAAAGTTAGGACTTTTTTAAGTAGTCAATTTTATGGTCTATGAATGCCTCATTGCATTCTTCCCCCTCTATCTCCCACTTAATAGTATTTTATTATTTTCAAATTCATGTAAAAATAGTTTTCAACATTCATTTTTGTAAGATTTGAGTTCCAGATTTTTTTCCCCTCCTCCCTTCGCTTTCCCCTCTCCATGCCTCATTATATTCTAACCCCCAGACTAAATCCCTGCATTGGCTGTAGCTAGATTGTACAGTGGATAGAAAGCCACTGGATTGTCGAGTCAAGAAGACATCTTCTTGATTTCAAATCTGGCCTCAAATACTTACTAGCTGTGTAACTCTGGGAAAGTCCCTTAAGTCTGTTTGCCTCAATTTCCTCACCTGAGGAATGAGCTAGAAAAGAAAATGGCATACTGCTGTATATCTTTGCTAAGAAAACCCCAAATGGAATCATGAAGAGTTAGACACAACTAAAAAAAATGACTAACAACAACAAAAATATCTCCCAGAATATCTATGCATCAGTATAACTGGTAATTATTCTGAAACTAGTTTCAGGGAATGCCTGGGGCACAGAGAAGTTAAGTAATTGGCCTACAGTTATATACCCAATATAAACATAAGAGGCAAAATTTCAACCCAAGTCTTCCTGACTCCATGGTCAAGTTTTTAATCACTGGTCCATGATGCCTCTGTAATATTTCATATGATTGTTAAATAGTTTTCAGTTATCTTTTCAAAAAAATATTTGTTTATATCCTTTGACCTTTAGTCCATTGAAGTGATTATAGCTTTGTTTTATATATTTATGCTGATTTATTATATAGCTTGGATATCAAACCCTTGTCCGAGATATTTGGCACAAAGATTTTTTCATATAGTGTTGCTTTCCCTTCTTGTCCTAGCTACAAAAGTTTTGTTCATGCAATAGCTTTTAGATTTCACAGAATCAAAATTATTAATTTTATATTTTATGATCTTCTACATCCTTTGGTTGAGAATTTTCTCCCTAAATATAACTTAAATGTACCTAATCTCATTTTTAAAAATTATAGTATGACTTTTCATATTTAGGTCACGTATTCATTTTGAACTTATGGTTTATAATGCAAGATGTTCTAAACTTAAATTTACCAAAGTGGTTTCCAGTTTTTCCAATAGTTCTTTTCAGAAAGAATGAACTTCCCCATATAGTTTATCTTGTCAGTTTTATCAAATTTTTATTTATTATTAATTTTTTTACTAAGTGAAAGAAGAGATTCTTTGCCTCAGTTGCTACCTTGCCTTAATTACTGAAGGGGTGTGGCCTGGTGAGAACCTTAGCATAAAAAAGACCAAAGTCTCCCACTGCATCAAGTGGCATTTCCAGTCATCCTGACCTATATCTGGCAAGTGGACCCAGATGGCTCTGGAGAGGAAAGTGAGACAAGTGACACTGCACAGCCTTCCCTCACTTAAATCCAATTCACTTGCATGTCATGGCACCACATTCTTGATGTCATGGTCTTCTTAGAGAAAGAAGGACAAATCATCAAATACTGAGTTATTAAATTCCATTGTTTCTGATTTTTGCTTATCTAGTCTTTTTCACTGATATAATTTTTTAAAATAGTACCAAGAAATTTTGATCATAATTGCTTCATAATAAATTTTAAAATCTGGAAGTGCTGGTGTTCTTTCATTCCTACTGTTTTTCATTACTTTCCTTCAGATTCCGGATCGATCATTACAAATTAATTTTATTAATATTTTTTCTAGCTCTATGCCATTCTCTCTTTAAGTATAACATTAAATCTGTAAATGAGCACTATAAATCCTTCTAATTATTTATCATTCTTGTTTTGAAATTCTTTTAAATGAATCTTGATTAGTTCTTGGAGAAATTGATTTCCAATTTTATGCATCTTAAGGTTATTTTGAATGGTATTTCTTTTCAAATAGGAACAATTCATTAAAAAAAAAAAAAAGGAAAAGAACCTACAGGTACAAACATGTTTATAGCAGTTCTTTTTGTGGTAGCAAAGAATTGGAAATTAAGGGAATGCCCATCAATTGAGGAATGGTGAACAACTTGTGGTATATGACTACAATGAAATATTATTGTACTAAGAAATGATGAGCAAGCTGATTCACAAAAACCTAGAAAGACTTAAATAAGCTGATGTTAAATGAATTGAGCAGAACCAGGAGAATATTGTGCACAATAACATCAACATTTATGATGACCAACTCTGATAAACTTAGCTCTTTTCAGCAATACAACAATCTAAGAAAGTTCCAAAAGCTTCATGATCCAAAATGCTATCCATATCCAGAAAAAAAAATTTTTTTTTGATAGAATCTGAATGCAGATCAAAGAATCCTATTTTCACTTCTTTTTTTTTTCCCTGTTTTTTTTTTTTTTTTTCTGCTTTTTCTTTCTCAACATGACTAATGTGGAAATATGTTTTACATGATTGTACATATACAAACTATATCAGATTGTTTGCCATCTTGGGAACAAGAGGGGAGAAGAGGGGAAAGAGATAAGGAAAAAAAATTTATAATTAAAAATCTTTCAAAAAATGAATTTGAAAATTGTCCTTATGTGACTCTTTCCAACAATGAGATGATTGAGGCCAGTTTCAATGATCTTGTGATGAAGAGAGCCATCTACACCCAGAAAGAGGGTTGTGGAAACTGAGTGTGGATCACAACATAACATTCTCACTCTTTTTGTTGTTTGCTTGCATTTTGTTTTCTTATTCATTTTCTTTCCTTTTTGATCTGACCTTTCTTGTGCACTAAGATAATTGTACAAATACGTTTACATATTTTGGAACTAACATATATTTTAACATGTATAACATATATTGGATTACTTGCAATCTAGGGGAGGAGTTGGGGAAGGAGGGGAAAATTTGGAACACAAGGCTATGCAAGGGTCAATTTTGAAAAATTATCTATTTGAAAAATTTCAAAAATTATGTTTTGAAGATAAAAAGGTTTAATAATTTAAAAAAAGAAAGAAAATTGTCCTTAAATGTAATTGGAAAAAATAAAATACTATTCATTTAAATCAAATAGTGATCATTTTGTCTCTTTATACTTTATACATACTTTTAATTTCTTTTTATTATCTAATTGTTATTGCTAAAATTTCTAGAACTAAGATAATTAACAAGAAAGAGGTCATCCTTTTGTCACCCAGATATTTATTGAGAAAGGTCTTAGTATCTCCCCATTTCATATAATGTTATCTTTTTTTTTAAACATCAGGCATGCCTGCCTCTTTCCATAATTTCATAAATTAGTAATTCACTATTTACTTTTTTCTTATTTTAATATACATGTATATACACACACATATGTACATATACATACATACATATATATAGGGGAGGGTTTTTTAGGCATATGGGATTTATACTTTGCCAAAGGCTTTTTTAAAAATCCAAATCATTTGGATTGAGATATTTTTGTTTTAAATATGATTATTTATGATAGTCATAACTAGTTATTTTAATATTGGAACATTTTTCAGTCCCTAGTATTTATATAACTTGATTATAACAAATAATTCTTTGTACATAAGGTCGTCTTTTGATTAGAATTTTATTTAATTTTTTTACATTAATATTTATTTATTCTATTGTTCCATAATTTCTTTCCTTCATACTTCCTTCACCCTCCTCTCCCATTTGGCTAGAAGATGGAGTCCTAAATTCCTTCCAATATTTTTCTTTATGCTGGACAGAAACAAGACTTTCATATCACTCTGCTTTGCCTCTGCTGCCAGATTTCAACTTCACAGAACAATATGCCTCTACATTGCGTATACATCTCCCATTTCAAACCTTTCCTGCCTCTTTTGTAGTCTCTTCATTAGAATATAAACTCCTTGGATGCAGGGATTGTCTTTTTATTAATAACATTCCCAGTTCGGAAAATGAATGGATGCCCATCAATTGGAGAATGGCTGGGTAAATTGTGGTATATGAATGTTATGGAATATTATTGCTCTGTAAGGAATGACCAGCAGGATGAATACAGAGAGGCTTGGAGAGACCTACATGGCCTGATGCTAAGTGAGATGAGCAGAACCAGGAGATCATTATACACTTCGACAACGATATTGTATGAGGATGTATTCTGATGGAAGTGGATTTCTCTGACAAAGAGACTTAACTGAGTTTCATTGGATAAATGATGGACAGAAACAGCTACACCCAAAGAAGGAATACTGGGAAATGAATGTGAACTATTTGATTTTTGATTTTCTTCCCGAGTTATTTTTACCTTCTGAATCCAATTCTCCCTGTGCAGCGGGAGAACTGTTCGGTTCTGCAAATATGTATTGTATCTAGGATATACTGCAACATATTTGGCATGTATAGGACTGCTTGCCATCTTGGGCGGGGGGAGGTGGAGGGAGGGAGAGGAAAAAACGAAACATAAGCGAGTGCAAGGGATAATGTTGTAAAAAAATTACCCTGGCATGGATTCTGTCAATACAAAGTTATTATTAACTAAAATAAAATTTAAATAAAAAAAAATTATATTCCCAGTTCTTAATACATTGTTTATCACACCGTGTTTAATAAATATTTATTGGATTGAATAGTTTAGATATTATGACTATATTTGTCACATAAAAGAAGTTTGAATGTTTTCTTTCTCAGTTTTTGAGAATAATTTATATGGTATAAGAATTATTCTTTAAATAATTGAGGAATTCACCTGCAAATCTGGACCAGGAGTTATTACCTTTTGGTATTTCCTTTATATAAGTCTTGTGCAATTTCATTTTCTGTGACTGAATTATTTAAAATCCTAAGATATGTATTTTAGTTATGCATTGAATTTGAATATTTTATACTGTTGTGAATGTTCTTTTTTTTTCTTTTAGATTTGTAGTTTTGCTGATATAATTGTATAGAATAGGATTTAATCTTTTTTGTTCTTATGATTTTACATTGTTAATTTTTTATTTTAGTAATTTGATTTTTTCCTTTTTAGATTATTTTTGTACAATTTTGAAAGTCTTTTTTTAAGGTTTTCATTTTGTTTCTAGTCTTTTTGCTCATTTTTTTCTTTCTCCAGTAATTTTTAAGGTTTCCCTCTTTGTGTTTATTATGGATTTTTTTTTAGTTTTCAAAAATTCCCTATTCAAATCACTTATCTTATTTTTCTATTTTTTAATGTATGCATCAGGTTTACAATGCGTAGTCTCCTACCAATGAGTTTACCTTTCAATAATCTATAGAAGGGTTTCTAATTTTTTGATCCCATATATAAAACAATTCTATAAGGGAAAAAGTGTAGCTATGCAGATGGGATCATAAAATAAGAACTCTAGAGGGCCTTAAAGACCAAGTCCATACCTTTTGTTCCAGCAGTGTTACTACTGGGCTTATATCCCAAAGAGGTTTTAAAGAGGTTTAAAATTTAAAAATTCTTGTATGTGCAAGAATGTTTGTGGCAGCCCTTTTTGTAGTGGCCAGAAACTGGAAACTGAATGGATACCCATCAATTGGAGAATGGCTGAATAAATTGTGGTATGTGAATAGTATGGGATATTATTGTTCAGTAAGAAATGACCAACAGGATGATTTCAGAAAGGCCCGGAGAGACCTACATGAACTGATGCTGAGTGAAATGAGCAGGGCCAGGAGATTGATATATACTTCAACAACAATACTATATGATGATCAATTCTGATGAACATGGCCATCTTCAGCAATGAGATGAACCAAATCAGTTCCAATAGAGCAGTAATGAATTGAACCAGCTACACCCAGCGAAAGAACTCTGGGAGAGGACTATGAACCACTACATAGAATTCTCAATCCCTATATTTTTGTCCACCTGCATTTTTTATTTCCTTCACAGGTTAATTGTATACTATTTCATAGTCCGATTCTTTTTATACAGCAAAATAACTGTTTGGACATGTATACATATATTGTATTTAATTTATACTTTAACATATTTAACATGTATTGGTCAACCTGCCATCTCGGGGAGGGGGTTGGGGGAAGAAGGGGAAAAATTGGAACAAAAGGTTTGGCAATTGTCAATGCTGTAAAATTACCTATACATATAATTTGTAAATAAAAAGCTATAATAAAACAAAAAAGAAAAAAAAAGAGTAAGAGGTTGGACTTACTCTTCATTTTACAGAGAGGCTTAGTGAGATCAGTGATTTGCTCAGGATCACACCCAAGTTAAATAATTTATACCCAAGTTTTCTTGCCTATAACTCCAATAACGATTTTCCTGCAATACAGAATGTAAACACTCTGAGGATCATTTAGTCCTCATTTCTCTAGCACTTAGTACAGTGCCTTACATGTATCAGGCTCTTAGTGATTATTGATTGAATTCAATTTCAGGGCCTTGCCTAAATTAGTACTATTATTCAAAATCATTCTACCCTTTACCCAAGTCAACATATAATTCAACACCTTCCCCTTGTTCCAAGTGATTTGCTTTCACTGTCTACTAAATAAACTATTTTTTCTGGCCACCACACTTTTATTTATGATCCCTATCTACCTCTACCCTCTACTCTATTTCCAATTTATCCATTACTATTCTATAATGTTCTCTCTAAAATGGAATGTTCTGTTGTTGGGTTTTCTTGGGGTCTCTGGAGGCAGCCTTTGTTTCAGTTCAGTAATCACAAGTAGAGCCAGGTCTTAAAGTCCAAATCCTTTCTCTTTCAAAGTCTTGTCTCCTTTCCTAGGGCCCAGTTAGCTTTCTTAGAGGCCTATCTCTCTCTCTTTGGTTCCAAGAGCTTGAGCTCCTGCCTCTTCTCTGCCCTCTGAATCTCTCTGAATCCAAAGGTTTGTACTTCAGCCTCTAGCCACCACAAAGGTAGAAGATGGAATGAATCTGTCTCAGCCTCCAAGAGAGCTTCTAGTGTACTTGTCCCTTCTGACCCTGAGAGCTTCTCGATTATATGCTCCATACTGAGTATATACCAATCATTATATCATTAGGAAACCATTATTTATTGTAGGATTAAATCAATGCTAAACTAGAAATCCTCAAATCCACTTAGTACCTTGTTTCCAGTTCTGGCCCATAACATCTCCTTGTAGCAATAAATCAATCATACTGAACCATGCTAAATTAGATAACTATTGTCTTTATCAATTCCACTGACTTAGTACCTTGTAAGAATCCTTTGTTTCAAGTTCAGAGTTCTGGCCCATAATACTATTCTTTGGAAACCAGTTCAAGTCTTAACCCTTCCATTAAACCTTTTTCTGACTACATGAACCCAGACTGATCTCTCTTCTCCTATAGCACTTACAGTCTACCACATACTTATAATAGACTTGATTGCATACTCTCATGTTTGTTTTCAGTTTTATCTCTCCAAATGAATTATAAACTCCTCAAGAAACATGTTTTATATACAATTTTTTTAAACTTAGGAAGCACAAAGAGACCAAAGATATAGGCTAGAACTACAATGGCAAAGGATCCTAAATGTCAAGTTAAAGAATCTGGACTTTAAGGATTCTCAGTGTTTTCTACTCAGATATGAAATGTAAAGTAGTACTATCAGAAGCTCAATCTTAGAGGAATTTGGAATAAGGATAAGGATACTGGCTTTGATGTCCAAATCCTGGGGTTCAGATCTGAGTCCATCTTTTATATTTTGTGTGAAATTGAGTACCACCATAAAATGACAATAATACACTATATTACTTATGAGACTGTTGTGCAGCTTAAATGGGAGAGTACTTTCAAAGGTATTTTTGTAACCTTAGAGGCTACCTATGTGCAGACAGCAAGGTGAGGGGGAGAAGACGTTGCCAAAAGCAGAACTGGTAGGTAGATGCTGCCTTAGTCTCCACACCCACAATGAAGCCTTGATTCTAAGACATCTTTTTTTTTTTTTTTTGATAGGAGAACATTCTGTACAAGGTAGAAAAGGAACAAATAGTAACTCCCCACGCCTCCCACTCACATGTGGAATTTCTGGCAGGGAAATGAAACTAGTGATTGCTAAGGAAGAAGCACAGATGTTAAAAAAAAAAAAAAAAAAAGGCAACCCGATTATATCCTACATTAATAATGTTGTTATTTATTTTTCTGTCATGTTCTTTCTACTGGGTTTTACTGTAGACATTACTTAAGAATTGCCTTAGAATCACACTTGATTTTTTTTTTAACTAAAATATTTAGGGCAGTTCATTTTAAAATAGCTCCACTTAATGTGATTTGTAGATGTGCATATTAATAATTTGGTTTTTTTTTTAAGATGATTTTATTTCAGCAGTTTCTGGCTATATAAAAAAAGCCAAAATAACATCTTACAGGAGATTTTTAAAAATTGTTTATATCTTTCTATAGACAAGATGAGGAAAAAAGTAATCCTAATGTGTGGGAAGGGTGCGAGACCCCCTTTACTAAATTAGCTAATTAGAGACGTCTTCAGGTACAAAGAGACAGCATTTATTTAGTCCCTGCAGGGAGAGGCTCAGACACACACCTGGGAGCCATCCCAGCTCCCATCATGTGTTCATGGAACCTGGCCAGCTTTCAGCTTGTCAGGATTTAAATAATAAAAGACTCGAGCCTTTTCATTGGATAGACTAAAAGGACGTAACCATCCTTGACTATTGGTCACCAATATTTTCTGCTTTCCACAGGTCAGATAACTTTCTGAGGGTCTGACCTTTAGAGACCATGTGACTCCTTGAAACCCAGGGTTCAAAGCCTGATCTTCTGGCTTTGGGAATGGGGATCATGTGACTTAGGTCTAGTTTCATAAATGAGAAAACTTTACCCAATCAGTTCATTCACTAATTAACGTAGTCTCAATTTGGAATTTAAATCCTTGTCTTTTAACCTCTATTGATAGATCATTTTTTGATAACGATTGTAACTATACAGGGCCACTCCATGCAGAAAGCAAAATGGAGGTTATCTTTTGCCAATTCATTCCCATTCTGATTAACAAGAAGGATATCTGTTAAGGAGATAGGGATGGAGAGGGATTAGGAGGAGGTGCAATTCTCAATCATCAGTCATCCCTGATCTATAGCGATTTTCTTCTGTGAGACTCAGTTGCTAAATTGTCATTTTGCTAAAAATGGCTGGCAAGAACTGATCTGTCCCCTGACCTAGAATTATTACTTTCATAAATAAAGAGGCAAACAAACCTGATGCTTTCTATTTCTGTCCTGGGCAAAGATATAACTTGCTATTGTAAAGTATATGGTTAATTGAAGGGACTACATAGAAATATCGCTGGTCTTCAAATCAATAAGATCTCTATTCCAATGCTATTTCTCACTAGTTATGTGACTTTTACAAATAAGTCACTTTACCTCAGTTTCTTTATCTGTAAAATGGAAATAGTAATACCTGTAGGAACTGTCTCACATGGTTATGAGGATCAATTGAGATAATGTAAGAAAAGTACTTTGCAAATTTTTAAAATTCCATGATTGTCTGCTATTTTTATGCAAATACAATGTTAAAGATTTGTCTTCAAGTCACTCCTAAATACTTACAAATGTGTTTGTCATGTATTTTTATGACTTTTTGGATTGCCTCAACTGTAAGTCATTCAGTAAGCATTTATTAAGCTCCTACATAAAGACATAAATGAGAATGTCCCTATCTCCAAGGAGCTCACATTCTAGTGGGAGAGACATTTTTTTTTTAATTATGATCTTTTTTTTTTATTAAAGTTTTTTATTTTTCAAAACATACGTGTGGACAATTCATCAATGTTAGCCCTTGCAAAGTTCTGTGTTCCAATTTTCTCCCCCTTCCCCTACACCCTCCTCAAGATGGCAAGTAGTCCAACATATGTTAAACATGGTAAAAATATATGCTAAATCCAATATATGCATACATATTTACCCAATTATCATGCTGGGGAGAGACATTCTGTGTCTTGACAAATATATAAACACATAACTATATTGAATGACTCTCCTTATCCCACTCTTCCTGGATATAAAGCCAGTGTCTGTCCCTGTGTAACTGCTACCCATTGTCCTCACTACTGGAACAATCAAAGACTCTCTTCTACTTTCTACATAATAATCTTTTATATACATCAAGAGAATATAGATAGATATGCTGGAGGGGAAAGTATTCGAGGAAGGAAAGAGGAAACAAAGTAGAATTAGTCTAAGAAGACTTAATGGAAAAAATATATCTTAAAAAGAGAACAAAGAATGGATGGGAAGTGGTTTCATGGGGAGAAGGAAGTAAAGCATTGTAGACAGTGATAATGATTAAGTATTGGGAAGATGCAGCATGTATAGTGGCTACAGAGAATGTCTTGAGGCCAAGGAAATGGATTAGTTCTTGTCTGACAGATAGTGGTTGTGTAACCCTGGGAAAGTCCCTTATGTCTCAGTGATGTAAGCATCTCTTTAAATTACAGAGAAGGACCTGACCTTCATTAATAGCAGATGTGATTGCCAGATATTTGTGAGAAATAGGGAGGGCCATGAAGCAGAATTACTATTATAAGGTCATAGAATTTTATTTGGAAAAGTGATCTTAGATATGACCTAGTTTAACCTCCTACCTACTGTAGGGATCTCCTCTAAATCCAGGAGTATAATGGAGCCAGTCTGAACCAGCTAGTGGTTCAATTTTCAGTGTGAGCATTCACACCTTGAAAATCAGCTACAAATGCTACAAATCAGATTTATTGTTCTGTTGATTATCCAGACATAAGAAAGTATTGGAGGAAATGTTAATAATGGAAATTAAACTTTAAAAAGTGTATTTTGCATATTTTTTCCCCTGGAGAGCAGGTTATTAAACATTTAACAGCATGCTCCTGTTTATATTCCTGACAGATGGTTAGCCAGTTTCCGAATATGTTTTCAATGATAGGGAACTCATTGTTTTTTGAGGCAGCTAATATCATTGTTACACAGGTTGAACTTTTAGAACTTCTTTTTATAGGATTAAAATTCATCTCCCTGTAAATTTCATAAACTGGTCCTAGTTCTATATATCAGAGCAACACAGAATGAGTCTTTTCCCTCTTCCATATTAATGCTTCTTAATACCTGATGATAGTAATCATATGCCCCATTTTGAGTCTTCTTCAATTTTAACATCCTCTATTTCCTCTTTGTTTCTCATATGACATAATTTCTAGACCTCTCATTATCAAGGTCATCTTTCTTTGAGAGTACTACAATTTGCTAATGTCTTGATACAAATTTTCCCTTGACACAAACATTTTCTACTTGCTATTGTACTTAAATTCAAACTCTATGTCTACTCTCTACTCCTGTGCAGAGACTATGGAGGCTTAGAATATCTACACAGTTAAATACACACAGAGAGACACACACATACATATCTGTCTATTTCTCTATACACACACATCTCTCTCTCTCTCATATATATATACATATATATATATGCACTAATATACAAACATACATATATACTAATACATATATATGGACACACACACACACACACACACACACATGTATATACTGATATTGCTCCATGAATATGGGCTCTTGGCTTTTAGGTCTCTAGCTATAAAGGTCAGAATTATCTACTCCTGTCTGCCAGTTCTCTAGAAACCCAATATAAAATTGGCTGTATGGGTTTTATTTCATTTGTTTGTTGATAGAAGAAGCAGTATGGTCTAGTTGACAGAATACTGGACTTTTGGAACCTTGTGGAGACAGAAAGTTCAAACTTGATCTTTCACGCTTATTAGCTCTGTCACTCTAGACGATCACTTTGCCTCTGTATTCCCCAAGAAACTCCCTAAGACACATCTGCTAAGTCATAGATGGGTGGCATTTACATTGATGGATGGAATTCTTTATGCTTGTGACCACTTCTTCATTTTTAAAATGAAGTAGATAATTTTGTGAATGTCAACTTCATTTTCCTTCTTAATAACCCACTTAATTATACATTCCAGAATAAAGAATGAATGGCATAATGGAAAGGCATTGGAATAGGATTAGCAGAATTTAATTTAAGCATAGGACTCTATTTATCTATGAAATGAGGTGATTGTACTATGTGATCTCTAAAATGATTCCCAATCTAACTTTCTATGACTTTGTTGTAGATTGATAATAAGCTTATTGATCTATAGTTTCTAGAATCTATTTTTCCCTTTTTTTAAAAATTGGTTCAATATTAGCCAATTTCCAATTTTCCCAGCTTTGTCATTCCCAAGTGGCCATGAGGTAAAAATAGGCTTCTTTATTTAGTCCCTTATTTTATTCCCCCAAATTATATGTAACCTTTCTCAGGCTTCTGATTCAAAAGTTTTACTACTATGTGCTACAAAGTATTACATAAAGAAATATAACTATATGAGTAGAGGTGTTCTGGTAAATGTGTAACAATTGGTTCTCTTAAAAAAAAAAAAGTTGCAACGGCATTATTAACATTTTGCCCATTACTTTTTAAAGACTAAATATCAACAAAATTAAATTTAAATTTAATTAAATTTAAATTAAGAATTTAATAGTTGACTCTTTAAAGTCAAAGCTGGCCCCAAGTACCTTCCTGTATGCAAAAAATAAATATTATTATATTATCCCTTTTTTCTCCCCATTTTTCCCCTCCATTTTTATCCCATTCCCACTAATCTACACACCTTGCCCCTTCCTTTTAATCTATAGATCCTTCTATATCTATAGATTTTGGGGGGTGATGTACCTTTCATGGTGTATATATGCATGTGTGTGTGGACACATACATACATATGTATATGTTTGTAGGTAAGCATGTATGTTTGGTTTAACTCATATGTTAAATTTCCTATTGAGTTCAGGTTTCTTTGAAACAAAATCTTGAGACTCTGAGAGTTCAATGAGAATCTATTTTTCCCTTTTTTTAAAAATTGGTTCAATATTAGCCAATTTCCAATTTTCCCAGCTTTGTCATTCCCAAGTGGCCATGAGGTAAAAATAGGCTTCTTTATTTAGTCCCTTATTTTATTCCCCCAAATTATATGTAACCTTTCTCAGGCTTCTGATTCAAAAGTTTTACTACTATGTGCTACAAAGTATTACATAAAGAAATATAACTATATGAGTAGAGGTGTTCTGATAAATGTGTAACAATTGGTTCTCTTAAAAAAAAAAAAGTTGCAACGGCATTATTAACATTTTGCCCATTACTTTTTAAAGACTAAATATCAACAAAATTAAATTTAAATTTAATTAAATTTAAATTAAGAATTTAATAGTTGACTCTTTAAAGTCAAAGCTGGCCCCAAGTACCTTCCTGTATGCAAAAAATAAATATTATTATATTATCCTTTTTTCTCCCCATTTTTCCCCTCCATTTTTATCCCATTCCCACTAATCTACACACCTTGCCCCTTCCTTTTAATCTATAGATCCTTCTATATCTATAGATTTTGGGGGGTGATGTACCTTTCATGGTGTATATATGCATGTGTGTGTGGCCACATACATACATATGTATATGTTTGTAGGTAAGCATGTATGTTTGGTTTAACTCATATGTTAAATTTCCTATTGAGTTCAGGTTTCTTTGAAACAAAATCTTGAGACTCTGAGAGTTCAATGAGAATCTATTTTTCCCTTTTTTTAAAAATTGGTTCAATATTAGCCAATTTCCAATTTTCCCAGCTTTGTCATTCCCAAGTGGCCATGAGGTAAAAATAGGCTTCTTTATTTAGTCCCTTATTTTATTCCCCCAAATTATATGTAACCTTTCTCAGGCTTCTGATTCAAAAGTTTTACTACTATGTGCTACAAAGTATTACATAAAGAAATATAACTATATGAGTAGAGGTGTTCTGATAAATGTGTAACAATTGGTTCTCTTAAAAAAAAAAAAGTTGCAACGGCATTATTAACATTTTGCCCATTACTTTTTAAAGACTAAATATCAACAAAATTAAATTTAAATTTAATTAAATTTAAATTAAGAATTTAATAGTTGACTCTTTAAAGTCAAAGCTGGCTCCAAGTACATTCCTGTATGCAAAAAATAAATATTATTATATTATCTCTTTTTTCTCCCCATTTTTCCCCTCCATTTTTATCCCATTCCCACTAATCTACACACCTTGCCCCTTCCTTTTAATCTATAGATCCTTCTATATCTATAGATTTTGGGGGGTGATGTACCTTTCATGGTGTATATATGCATGTGTGTGTGGCCACATACATACATATGTATATGTTTGTAGGTAAGCATGTATGTTTGGTTTAACTCATATGTTAAATTTCCTATTGAGTTCAGGTTTCTTTGAAACAAAATCTTGAGACTCTGAGAGTTCAATGAGAATCTATTTTTTTCATTCAATATTACACATAATTTTATTGAATATAATATTTTTGGTTGCAACCAAATATAAAATATTACAGGGACCAATTTGGAACTGTGCCCAAAGGTCTATCAAACTGTGCATACCCTTTGATCCAGCAATGTTTCTATTGGGCTTATATCCCAAAGAGATCATAAAGGAGGGAAAGGGACCCACATGTGCAAAAATGTTTGTGGTAGCCCTTTTTGTAGTGGCAAGAAACTGGAAACTAAGTGGTTGCCCATCAGTGGAGAATGGCTGAATAAATTATGATATGTGAATTTTATGGAATATTATAGTTCTATAAGAAATGATGAGCAGAATGATTTCAGAGAGGATTGTAGAGACTTACATGATCTGATGCTAAATGAAGTGAGTAGAACCAAGAGATCATTGTATATAACAACAGCAAGATTGTATCATGATCAATTCTGATAGATGTGGTTCTTTTCAACAATGAGATGATTCGGGTCAGTTCCAATAATCTTGTGATGGAGAGAGCCATCTGCACCCAGAGAGAGAACTGTGGGAACTGAGTGTGGATCATAACATAACATTTTAACTCTTTTTGTTGTTGTTTGCTTGCATTTTGCTTTTTTTTTTTTCATTCTTTTCTTTTTTGATCTGATTTTTCTTGTTCAGCAGGATAATTGTGAAAATATGTATAAAAGAATTGCATATGTTTAACATATTGGATTACTTGCTGTCTAGAGGAGAAGATGGAGGGAAGAGAGGGCAAAATTTTTAAACACAAGGTTTTGCAGGGGTGAATGTTGAAAATTATCTATGCATATGTTTTGAAAATAAAAAGCTTTACTACTAAACGAATAGGCACATATTTATGCTGATGTAGGATTTCTTTGATTTATTCTTTTTCTACTTTCTTTTCTTGTGCTATCACTTCAGGATGATATTCTTTAATTATTTTATTATTGTGTCAAGGTTGTTTTTTGGGGGATCAAAGCTTTTTGATAGTTCAATTATTCTTATATTTTCTCTTCTTGACTGTTCTCTGCTTTTCTTATAAAATGTTTCACATTCTCTTCTATTTTTTCATTCTTTATATTTTGTTTTGTTATTTCTTGGTCTCTTCTAGCTTCACTGGCTTCCCTTTGCCCAATTCTAACTTTCAACAAATCCTTTTCTTCTTTAAGACGCTGGATCTTCTTTTCTAGTTGGTTTACTTTCTTTTCATAATCTTGTTTTTCTTGGATGGTTTTTTTTTTTTAAGTTTTTACTCCATCTCTCTCATTTGATTTTTAAAGGTTTGTTTTTTTTTTTAGTTCTTCTATAAATTTTTTCTTGGCAGGTCCTCAAAGACACCTCTTTGGGGTATTAGAGGCTTTTTTTTACTTCAATGTCTTCTTCTGAAGATGAATTCCAGTCTTCCTTATTCCCATAATAAGTTTCTATGGTTGGGTTTTTTTCTCTTTTTCATATTTTTTTTAACTTTGTTTTTTAATTAGAACTTATTAGTGTAATCACCTCTAGGTAGGGTAAAAGGGAGAGGGAAGGCTTCACTCTGGCTTCACTTCAGTTCTTCCCTTTGACTTGGAACCCCAACCTAAAAATTCCACCCTACTGAAAGGGCCCCACTGCTTCTGCACTCACTGAGTGTGCAACAGTCCAACTGGGTCTGGCATTCCTAAGCAGCCAAGGTTCCTTCAATCTTCCTGGCTCTGACCCTTGACTTCACACACTGTCTAGGAGGTGAAAGTTCCTGGGGTTGGGGCTGAGGCTACCTCCAAACCCAGCTAGCTCCAAGGCTCCTCACTTGCTGTTTCTGCAGAGATAATGGTATTTATACTTCATACCTGTTAAAGCCTGTTCTGGGGTTTTTCTTTGTGTTTTCTTGAGTTGTCCTGGGAGGACATCTCTTCTACAAGTCATACTTATTTTTCACCAGTTTATGTTCACCCTGAGGCACAATTTTGTATTGTTTGTGGGGAAAATCTGGAAAGCTTGAGATTTTCTGACCTACTCTGCCATCTTCCCAGAATCCTCCCTTCTCTCCCTTTTCTTAAGGGAAAACTCTTCATATGCAGTCAATACTCTTCCTTTGTAATATCTTGCATCTATCCTAAAGTTCTATCAACACCTCACACCTAGATTACAGCAATCCTCTTCTAACTCTTGCCCCTGCTGATTGTCTTTCTTCACTTCAAAATACAAAATTTCCCTAAAATAGGAAACTAATTCAAAAATCTTTCTCCTTTTAGTCTTGCTGTCAACAGCCAAGACCTCTAGGTTACTGTAGATATAAAAATAAGACTCATTCTGGCTTAGGCAAAATTATTTAATTTATTCCTCAGAGGGTTTTCCAGATTGACAATTTCTATACTGAGCATTCTCTATAGGGTCATCTTAGACTCTCTCCTCACAAAGAGATACTATAAAACAGAACAAGTTCCAAGGTGATCCTTTACTTTAGAAATGTTTTCAAATATACTGGGTACTTTCCCAAACAGAATATCCCTTTTGAAGTTTTTTAAGGGAAGGAAAGAGAAGGAAATAAGCATTTATTTTACACCAAATATGTACCAGGCAGTGTGCTAAGTACTTTTACAAATAGTATCTCATTAGATCCTTACAGGAACCCTGAGAGGTGGGTATGTTATTCCTCCCACTTAGAGTTGAGGAAATTCAAGCAAATACTTAGAACTCACATTTTCCTGACTCCAGGCCTAGTGCTCCATTCACTGTACAAGCAGCTGCTTATAAGATTTTATGGCCTCCAATTCAAGTCTCCAGTTTCACAGATAGTTGTCAACTAGAATTCTTGAATAACAGTCCCCCACTTTATTTTTTGGCAAAAACCAGCATTTTGGAGTGGTTGTGCTGCAAGGCCCAGTCTTCCACACTACACAGAGGAGTAACTGCTATGGTAATGATTTCACTGGAATGCTGTAGAGCTGAGTTCTTATAGTTTTCCTGGAACACCCAAATGGTTCTTTAAAACATTGATCTTTATCCACTGTTAATATTACTTGTTCTATGCTTATAGAATATCCGTATTAAAACAATGCCAGACAGATGAATGAATTGCCAATGAGATTCCCCAATGATGAAATTTAATATTTGAATGTCACAAGCAGAACAGCAATAAAATATATATGATGAGCATTAATCATATAGCTATTCTGCTTTTTTTTGTCTACCCAATACATGAAGAAGCTGGATGACATACTAGATAAACTGCTGGTCCTGGAGTCAGAAAGATTCATTTTCCTGTGTTCAAATATGGCTTCAGACACTAACTAGTTGTGTGACTCTGAGCAAGTCACTTAACTTTGGAGGCATTTCCTCATCTATAAATTGGAGAAAGAAATGGAAAAGCACTCCAGAATCTCTGTCAAAAAAAAAAAATACAAATCCAAATGGGGTTGTGAAAAGTTAGATATGACTGAAACAACTGAACAATAATCTAATACATTTGTAACAGTTCTAGTCCATAAGTCTAGTCGCTATGGGCAGGGTGCCACTAACATAATTCCCCATGTGAATGAGGCTAAGGGAACTTGTTTCTGGAAAAAAAAATGATGTTATGCAATGGAAGTGCATTGGGAGAGACTTCTGAAGGAAGAAGAAAGATGTTCCAGTTAGAAGGAATCATTCTAGACAAGTAAAACATAATGAGCAATGATGGCAGGAATGTGCATAGCATGCTTGTGAGACAATGAGCAGACCTGGGTGGTTGAAGTGTAGTAAAAGAGCTTTTCTAGGGAAGTAGTGAAATCTAACATTGGAGAAGTAAACATAAATCCTTGAAAGGTTAAGGAGTTTGGACTTTATTTTATAGGCAATTGGGGGGGGGGGGAGGGGGAGGAGTGAAGTTTTTATGTGGAAAGATGATGATGTGTGAAAATATATTTAAAGATTAAATCTGGAAGTCTCTACTAAAGTCCTATTCCTAATTTCAGTGTGGAGTTTATTCTGGTTTCTCCAACTTAATATCAACACAGTCTAAGCTCTGGCAGGTCTTAAGTAGCAACCTGTGTGCCTATTGTCAAAGGGTATACCTACATATGAAAGTGCCTATACCATAGGACTGATAACTAGACACTTTCTGACTATGGAAACTCATAAAAAGCATCTACTAAGGCACAGAAGGAGTTGTGATCTGTTTTGAAGGTACCCACAAAAGTGAAATTATGAAACCTTGAAGTACTAAAAGTAAAATCTAGAGGCAGTGTAGACATCAGATGTACTAGAGTGGAGAAAGACTAGAAGCTGGGATTTTAATTAAAAGACTGGTAATAATCCAAATGTAGGGTGATAGAGTGATTGGGGAATAGAGTGGTAGGGCAGGAATACAAGAGACAGACATGAGACATGATGTAGGAGAAATGGACACTGGGTAATTGAGTGCATATGAAGGGTGAAGAAGAGAAAGACAGAAGAACCAAAGATAAGTTCAATGTTAAAAGTCTAGGTAACAAGAATTTCTCCATTAATAGAAGTGGAGAAGTACATAGAGAATAATGTTAGTTTTGTGGGAAAGATGACATCTAATCATGTTGAATTTGAGGTAAGATGCCCAGTAAACATTTGGGGATGTGGTATTGTACTTTGCAGAGATATTGGGACTGTAGATTATAGGTCCATGAACTTTATTTCCCTCAATACTTGGGATCAAGACAGCCTTATTTATAGGGGGAAATTTTTTAAACTACATTTTTCAGATGGTTGTTTATGAATCAATCATATAATTTCAATGGATGACACAAATGGGTGAGGAGATTCTGCAACAAGGAAGATTTTTTTAAATGACTAATATTAGTCATTTTAAAGGTGGATACAAGCTAGAGAGGATGAAGAGCTATGGTAAAGAAAAGACCACATAGGGTAGCATTAACCACAACATTCTAGACCCAAGCTTCTATGATGATGGCTACTAAACTGAAGCCAGAGCTATAACTTGTTTTTCAACTTGCCCTAAAATACATTTAGAAAAGCAGAAAATGCACTACACTAAGAATCTCCTCCTGGATATATAAGTTCTAAAACATAAGCTTTACATCCTCTTGCTATGTAGGGAAGTTAAAAGAATTGATGAATTAGTAAAAACTATCATCTTAGAAGTTAAAGGATTCTTGTCTCTTTGTGTATGAGCAAAAAATGTATTTGCTATTTGATTCACTTCCTTGTTATTTACATTGCTTTGTGGCTTAATTAAATGCTTTCTTACTAAATTTTGAGTATCTTTTTGACTAATGAGGTATATGGAGTGTTGAGAAAAAATAAGAATCTTTGGTGTGAGGCTTTGTTGAGACCTTTTGTTTACCTTTGATATCCATCTGTCACCTAACTCTTATCTGTAGTTCCAAAAAATTGTAGCAGACAAAACAGCCATACCCTTGTAAAAGCTTTTTGGCAGAGGGGCTAAATCAGTTTGAGGATAACTAAAAGGTCTCAAACCTGTTAGTTAGTTAGGAATGATGTCTACCCCAAACATGTGAAGACTTCCCCCAGCAGAATGGGTGAATGAGAACAATTTGTTCCAATGACAGTCATGGAATACTTAGAACATGGTTAGACAATAAAGATCCCAAGGTAATCTACTGCATCCCAGGACATCCCTCACCAGTTGTCCTGACCTTTGTCTTACCATGGACTTGAATGATTTTAGGAGAGGAAGGCTGACAACTTTGTGCAACTTTGCTTCACTGAATAATTCATGAAAAAGTGAAGAATGAACTATATATGCCTAATAAGAGAATTGTCCATAGGGCAAAAGTTTTGGCCATGTCTGTGAATAACATGCTATAGTTATATGTAGATTTGAGAGTTAGTGTCTTAGAAGTGGTAGTTGAAATCAGTAGAGCCTGAAAAGTTTACCAAAATAGAGACTGTAGGAGATTAACAGTGGGCAAAGAAACTCTGTCTTTAAGACACATCTTATAAGTTCATTTATGATTTCACCTAGCTTCCCTCTACACCTGGGGTACTTATTTATCTCCTTACCCCTAATTAAAGCCCACCCACCATTCAAAACTCAGCTCAAATTTTAGCTCCTTTGTGAAGCTTTCCCTTATCACCTATCTCACTCCTGTCTATCTATTACTGTATTTCCATAGCCCTTACTGTCTAGCCTTATATTGTTAGCTACCCTTATTGTGTATATGGTTTACTGCCCCAATTACATAAGAAATTTCTTTAACTGAGGAACCACATGTCATATTTTTTTGTATCCCTTCACAGCACTTTATCCAGTTACCCCTTAACAAATATTTATTGATTAATTTAACTCCATAGATAAACAAAGAAGGGTTTCAATTTTGAATCTTCATAGGTAAGAATAAGATGTTTCAAAGAAGGGATTTTATCTGAATCTACATAGCACTAAAACATTGGTGCAGATTGGTGAGGGTGATTTTTGAGACAGATGCTAGTGCTGTGAATATGGGCATGAGTCACTATGGTGTGGGAGTGAGGGGAGGAGGTAATCTGTAATTAAAACATGCATATTGAGAAGTTTATTCGTATATTTGGTTCTTCTAGTAATGATGGTGCCAGATTAAGCGAGCAAAGAATAGAAAGGCAAATTTAAGTTCATGGAACTTTTGAAGGAACTTTCTATCATTGAAAATTTTAGGTATAAAATCCCAACCTATCATTCTGACAGAGTCAGAATTTGCCAACTCTAAGCCCTCCAAACCTTGAATAAAATAGCTATGTTTTCTAGTGAGTTGTAAGAGTGGATCAATGCTGTTATATTTATGAAAATGGAAACAAATCATGTTGAAAATTATGAAATAGCTAACATTTATATGATGTTTACTATGTGTCAGGTGCTGTGCTAAGCACTTTACAATTATTATCTCATATGATACTAACAATAAACCTGGCAGGTAGGTGCTATTTCTATCTGAGTTTTACAGATGAGGAAACTAAGACAAACAGAAATTAAATGAATTTCCAAGGTCACGCAGTTTATAAGTATATATCAAACAGTGAATCAATATCCCATTTAATTTTTCTAACTTTAAACTGTATTGTAGTCAATAAGGTAAGAGAGTTGATATGGTTAATGTAGACATTTGTATTTAGAAAGAGTAAATGAATTGCATTATAGGTTGTTGAGTCAAGGTTAAACAGTTGAACTCTATTGCAATAGCCATGCTGTGAACATATATTTTATCACTTTCCCTCCTAAGGTGAAGATCAAGTTTCTCCATGTTAATGAGTAAATTGGGACTCTTTCACTGATCATTATCTACCCTGTTATCTCTCTAGTTCTAAGCAGGCCCTAGTTTTCTCCAAGTTGAACACAGCTCCAACACTGCCTTTCTCCCCCTGGCCTTCCTCTCACCCCAAAAGGTGTTATTCCTTAAAATTTCTAAATACAGGAAAGCCCCATTTCCCAGTCAGAATATGATGGCTACAGGAAATATGTAGATAGCCACACTTAGAACCCTTGATTAACATCATAGACTTAGTGCCACAAGGAATCTCAGAGGCTTTTTAATCCAATCCTCTCATTTAAAGGTAAGTAAACTGAGGCTCAATAAATGAAATGTCCTTACTAAGGTCACTCAATCTGTATGAGTTATGATTTGAATCAAAATTCTCTGACTACAAATCCTGAGATCTTTCTAAAATATAACATAAATTGATATACATTATTTCTTGTGTCTATTGCTACAAAAATACAAAATCCTCATTGAAAGGATGAGAGTTTTTATAGAAGAGGTGTCCCTCCAATTTCATTCCAGGCATGCAGAGTGACAGATAGCTACATTTCCAAGATGATTTTATAGAATCACTGACTTCAACTATCAGACCTACAGTTAATCACCCTACTATTTTTTTTCCTCAATAGTATTTCATTTTTCCAAAAACATGTAGAAATAGATTTCAGCCTACATTTTTGTAAGATTTTGTGTTCCAAATTTTTCTCCTTCCCTGGTTTACCTTCCTCCTCCCCAAGACAGCAAGCAATGTGATTTAGGTTAAATATGTACCATCCTTTTAAGTATATTTCTGTATTTGTCATATTGTACAAAAAAAGTTAGACCAATAAGGAAAAAAAAATCACGAGAAAGAAAAAAGCAGATAAAAAAGGTGAAGTTACTATGTTTCAATTCACATTCAGTTTTCATAATTCTCTCTCCAGATGCAGATGACATTTTCTATTCCAAGTCTATTGGAATTGTCTTGAATCATCCCACTGTTGAAAAGAGACAAGTCCATCACAATTGATCATCAAATAATCTTGCTACTGTTTCAATGTCTCCTGGTCCTGAAGCTTACTTCACTCAGCATCAGTTTATATAAGTCTCTCCAGGCTTTTCTGAAATTTGCTCATTGTTTCCTATAGAACAATAGTATTCCATTCCATTCATATGCCATAACTTCCTTAGCCATTCCTCAATTGATGGGCATCCACTAAATTTCCAGTTCTTTGTCACTATTAAAAAAAAGGCCACTACAAAAATTTTTGCACATGTGATTCCTTTTCGCTCTTTTATGATCTTTTTGGAATACCAACCTAGCAGTAATGAAACTATTGGATCAAAGAGTATGGACACAGTGTTATAGCCCTTTGACATACATAGTTCCAAATTACTCTACAGAATGGCTGCATCATTTTGCAATTCCACCAACAATGCATTAGTGTCCCAGATTGCCCATATCTCCTCCAACATTTGTTATTACTTTTTCCTATTATTTTAGCCAATTTGGGAAGGTAAAGTGGTACCTCAGAGTTATCTTAATTTGCATTTCTCTAATCAATAGTGATTTAGAGCATTTTTTCATATGACTAGAAATGTCTTTAATTTCTTCATCCAAAACTTGTCTATTCATATGCTTTGACCATTTATCAATTTTACCTTACCCTTATTAACTTCATTCCTCTGGAATTAAATGATTTTTTATTTTTTTAAGAGAAGGATTAAGAAGACTTTAACAATGTCTAAGAGCAAAATTTTAGGGGAGAGAGTTGTGTAAATGTTTGGTACAGAAAACTTTATGCAAACATTAGGAGAAAAGAGAGGTTAAAGGATAACTTTAGCTGTTTCAGAATTTAGATATAAGTAAAACCAGGTAGATGAAGAGGAAACACTTTGTCTAGCTAGACATAGGTAGCTACTTCCAGTTCTTGGAGAAAAGCTATGGCAAAGTAGTTCCAAAAAAATGATAAGGAAGGAAAAAGGAAAGCAGAAGTGTTAAGGGAGAAGGAAAAAGAAAAGGAGGTGGAGTCAAGAAGGGGTTGTGGAGAGGAAAACAAGAGAAGAAAGCTAAATCATATTTCACTTCATCTTCCATCTCTTTTTTCATTTCAGACTATAAAGGAATGGAGGGAAGAAGGCTAGGGTCAGTTTAGCATTACTTCTTTATTTCTCTTCCTAATCCTAATTAATTTATTGATACTATGCTTTAGTGACTTACTGCCAGGAAAACAAGCTTCCTGGTTAGACCAAGTGACTGCTCCCTCTTTCCCCATGCATTTTTTGATCCCTCTATCTTATGATCACCCTTGAGGAAAATGTAAACATATTTTGATTAGAAGCAAAATCAGGAGAGTTGCAAAGCAGTGAAATGAGCCAAGAACTCTGGACAGTGGCTGGTATAAACAAAGCTATAGAAGTCACCAAGTCAAAGGTTGAAGCTTTGATAGACTTTTTTTTCATTATGCAATTTATGCTAGGTTGGAGAGTGAAGCAGATATAAACAAAGCTAGCAGAGTCACCAAGCCAAATGTTTAGGTTTTGATAGATTTTTCTTTCATTATGCAATTTATGCTAGTTGGGAAAGTAATTTGAAAATGAATCCCACTGTGCACTAAATGCAGAACTGGAAGAACAATTCTTGGTTTAAAAAAAAAACTCAGGAAGTTTCTAGCTTCTCTTCTTCACTATGGCTCCTTTTTCTGAAAGAGTCAGCCTTTCAAAGCCCAACTAGCATTTGGTGAACTCTCAAGTTTCATTGCTTGGTATTACCAACAGTATAAGCAGAACAGCAATCTGTAATATGAAATTCATCCAATGCCATGGGAAGCTATTAACATTCATTATCTCAAACCCAGCATTTACTTTTCCTCTTCTGCTACAAAATCCATTTAATATAGAGAAGAGAACACATCACATTGATGCTCTACCTCTTCTCACTAAATTTTAAAAATTTTTATTCAATTATAGCCAAAGGATTTGAATACATAAATAGAAAGAGTCAAGTCTAAATCTCAAAAAACAGCCATATAGCAAGGAACCTAGAGAATTAAATCAATTCCACTTAATTCCATTCCCCCAAAAAAACCAATTATTAAATGCATATTGGTGACACAAAAATAAAAGTAAAATAATTTCTGCCCTCAAGAAACTTACAGTTTACTATATTACTATAAAAGATGTTGAACTAGGGAATTCTTTTAATCAGATCAATTTGATGACTTTATGAGGAAGTGATTCTTTGTTAGGAACTTTGATCCTTTTAATTTTATTTTTTTTAAATAAAGAGCTAGACCATTAGTGAAGCTATAACCTGCACAAGGACAGTACTCTACAATAATATTCAAAGAGAAGTGTGGCCTTATTGATGTGGGTACACTTTCCAGTTATGTAGGTCCATGCATTCCTGTCCATCCCTTATACCTCTAGTCCATGTCCTCCCAAAAATTTGCAGTAAGGGGGTCCATCCAATGTGATTGAAGCTCAAATAAGTAAAACAAGGTAATTTGAAGAATGTGAGAGAATTAACAACTTCCGCAATCAAAGAAAACTCCAAAGAAGAGGTGGCACCTGAGCTGAAGCTTTTAAAGTAAGATAAGGATTCTGAATTTCATATCCTACCTTTGGAAGATACACCATGGAGGGAGATGATAGAATGTGAATTTCAAGGATTAGCTAGGGGTCCAGTTTTGGTGGTACACAGAAAATTCAAATGGAAACAAATTTGGAGAGATAGGTTTGAACAGTGTCCCAAGGGCTACTGTGAGGAATTTGTATTTTGTTTTAGGGACAGAGGAAGTGATCAAAGAGGTTTGAGCAAAGGAATATATATGATCATCCCTGTGCCTTATGAAGAACATTTTGGGTTATATGTAAAAGAAAGATTGGAGAGGGGAGAGGCTGAGAGTGTGGAGACCAATTAGGAGGCCCCATGAAAGTCTGAAGCAAGGTGTTGTGTATGTGAATGGAAAAAAGGAAGTATTGTAGAGAAGTAGAAGTAGGGTCAATAAGATTTATCAACTGACTAGTTATAAGGGTAGAGAATGGGGAAGGGAGAGTCAAATAGTACTAAGGTTATAAATTTATGTGACAGTGAGAATGATGGCACACTCAATAGAAACAGAAAAATTTGGAGAGGGTCAAGTTAAAAGAAAGATAATCAGTTGTTTTAGATATAGTGAATTTGAGAAGCCAGTGCAATGAAATAGGATCATAAATTTAGAGCTGCAAGAGACATTAAGAAATGTCTATTCCAATACTTTCATTCTGTAGATGAAGAAACTGAAGTAGGAATAGGATCATTCAGAGTTATACAGCTGTATGTTTTTGAAGTGGGATTTGGTCTCCCAGAGTCTAAGTTCAATGTTCTCTCTACTATACCTGGGTGATGAGGTTCATTAGGTAGTAGGAAATACAGAATGGAGTTCTAGCAGAGATATTTAGGGCTGTATATGGTAATTTATATCAATTATGGAGAGATGATACTTTAATATATGGGAACTGAGGAGATCATAGAAAGTGTATATGGAAGTAAGAGATCCTAAAATGAGATACATCACTACTCAAGTAGCTATTTACAGAGCCATATTAAAATTTATTTTATGAACTATGAGGAACAGTGACAGATACTGCAAATGATTTGGACTTGGAATCAGGATACAAAGGTTTTAGTCCTTTGAGAGTTATTTTGGCAAACTACTTACTTATCCTGAATTAAATTTCCTTATGTGCAAAATGAAGGTATACGTTTTAAAGACTTTTGTTTTTTTGTCCCTGTATCCCCAGCACTTATATATAACCTTGTATATAGTAAGTACTTGATTAGTGCTTATTGCTTCTTGTACTACCTCCTTCAAGGATTACTGGAGGATAGTTATTTGTAAATCTGAAAATACCATTGAAATAGTAATTCTTATTATGAATCCAGGCTGAAATCCTAAGTTTAGACTGCATTACTAATTCTTAGGATACATCTAGTTCCCTTTCTGACACTTTGAGTTTGGCTAGTTCCAAATACTGGACATAGAGGTAAGTATTCAAAATAAGGAATACTTCAAAAATGACAGAAGGGCAAAGGTTGTAGGATTAATTTTTTTTGAATAGATAATATCATTATTTTCTTTTGATGCATCTCTGAAGTTGGCAGTTGTACAGGAATGATGGTGGGAACATGCCAAGCTTTGTGTTAAATGTAAGCTCAAAATGAAAATTATTTTCCAAAGAACAACTAAAGGAGCAGGCTTATTTAGCAGGCAATAAAAGTAGTTATACAAAAGCATGAACTATCCATGATTCTAAGATTAAAGAATTATCATGGCTTAGGAATGATATAAAGATGATTGGCTGTGAGTCCTGTCTTTTCCAGTAATTATGAATTTGGGCAAATTCTTTTTCCTAGTAAATTTATTTATTAATACACATTGCCTTATGAATCATGTTGGGAGAGAAAAATCAGAACAAAAGGGAAAAACCATGGGAGAAATTAAAAAACAGAAAAAACAAGTAAAGTCAGCATGTGTTGATTTATATTTAGTCTCCTTAGTTTTTTTTTTTTTTTTTTTTTTTGGATGCAGATGGCATTTTCTATCCAAATTCTATTGGGATTGCTTTGGATCACTGAACCACGGAGAAGAACCAAGTCTTTCATAGTTAGTTGATCATTGGGCATTCTTGTTGTTGTGTACAATGTATTCCTGAGTTCTCCTTGTTTTGCTCAGCATCAGTTCATGTAAATCTTTCCAGGTCTTTCTAAAATCATCTTGTTCAAACATCACTTTTTATAGAATAATATTTCATCATCTTCATATACCACAACTTGTTTAGCCATTCCCTGTAATGTTTTGGTTAGCTTTCTGGAGGTCTTGGGACCAGCCTTCATTTCAGAGTAAATCACCATGAGAATAGCCAAGAATAAAGTCCAAAAGTCTTTATTGTCTCCTTCACCTGGGGCTTGACTAGCTTTCTGGAGGCCCTCCGGAATGGATCTTAGTTTCAGTGGAGGAAGCAGTAGAGCCATCACAATGGTTTCTGTTCTGAAGTCTCCCTCTGACTCAGTTTGTCCCCCATTTATATGCTCTGTTATAATTACAGTATACTGGGTATAAACCAATTATTATATCACTGGAGCAATCATACTGAACTAGAGAACTCAGATGCTAAACTAGATAACCCTTGTCTTATCAATTTCATTGAGTTAACATCTTGTTTAAATCAATCATACTGAGCCTTAAGTATATTTCTCCAAAGTTCCTGCCTTTTACAATTCCCCAGTTGACAGGCATCTACTCATTTTCCAATTCTTTGCTACCACAAAAAGAGCTGCTTCCTTGGGATACAGATCCAGTAATGGTAGCGCTGGGTTAAAGGGTATGCAGTTTTATAGCCCTTTGGGCATAGTTTTGGGCAAATATCGTAAGCTTGTTGAGTTTCAGATTCTTCATTTATAAAATGGAGATCATTTCAGTTGGATTACTTCTCCAAGGTTACATAGTATTTATTAGTGCATGGGAAGGAAGTAGTTGGGGGAAGAGGAGGAAATGCAGCCCAAGACCAGACTGGTGGTGGGACCACATGGGTGAGAGCTGGGAGGTCACTTAAATTGTACAATATACCTTATTTCCCTTCCTTCCTCTAAAATTTTAGCAACTTGAGGTAAAGCTCTTCTTTCTTTCTTTCTTTTTTTGTTATTAATTCTTTTTTTTATTATAGCTTTTTATTTATAAAACATATGCATGGGTAATTTTTCAGCATTGACAATTGCAAAACCTTTGGTTCCACTCATTTCCCAGAGTTCTTTCACTGGGTATAGCAGGTTCTATTCATTATTGAACAAAGCTCTTCTTTTTCCAATTTAAATTCTTGCTCAATGAGGTTGAAATAAAATGCATAAGTGCACTGTGTGGTACAATGGGAAGAATATATACTAGACTTGGAGTCAGAAGACCTGGCAAAAATATTCAGCTCTCTCAAAATAGTATCCTAGATGAGTGGTTCTGATTGAGTAATGAAACCTCCTTAAACCTCAGTTTTCTCAACTTTGGTTTTTGTTATCACACTTCAAAAGAATCCCCTCTGGTCAAGGCAGGTCTAACATGAAAGAATTCACGAACCCAGAAATTCTGACTGGAAAAAGGGAAGTTTATTGGCATTGAAAAGCCAGCTTTGCTAGAAAGATAGACTTCTTAGTGGCAAGGTCCTGTCAGAGAAATGGAGGTTATCACCGAGAAGAGGGTCTCTTCACATCAGGCAGGAATCCTGTAGGCAGCTGTGCCAAGAAGAGAGATCGCTTGGTAAAGCATAATCCTACTTTGGACTTCTGCAAAGATTTGGAGCTCAAAATGGTCATTTTATAAGAAAGCTGAAACTGAGGCTTCAATTGTCATTGCCAGGGCCTGGATTTCCAGTTGAATGAGACCACTTAAATTTAAGCAAAATAGGGAGTGGTCCTGGGCTAATGTTAATGAAACCACTTTAACTGCCCTGAAGTGTGGGTCTCTGTTAGAGGACAGTTTCAGAGTTTACCCCAAAAGTCAAGGAGGACAGTTTCAGGGTTCAACCCCTGTCAGTTGTGAAGAGAACTCTTTATAAATCTTAAATTTCTATGTAAAAGTTAGTGTTAATATTTTAAATTCCATTAAACAATATTTATTATGTTAACTTATTTTGGTATATTTTATATTTACAGATTTTAACTTAAGGAATGCAAATGCTTAAATTTTTGTGCTCCTGAAACCTACTTTTTTTGCAACTATTAAAATCTACTGATGAGAGGAAAGGGATTGAGATCTAGCCATTTAATCTATTCCATTATCAAAAATAAAATTATAGAGCACTTTTCAGGCAGTATCTAAAATCTGGATTACCTGAGCTCTCATAACTCATCAGTCATTTTTGTTTCCAGTGTAATGATAGTATTTTTCAACATGCATACTATTTACAGTAAGTCTTAAATTCTTATTTTCTATCAAGCTATAGTGAAATAATTTAACAAGAAATCCTTATGTGAGGGAAATATGAAAAATTTTGGTTATTTTTGAATAATCAGATGTTTTCAAAGAGATTCAAAGCAATATGAAAAGAAAAAATACATTAAAAGATATATAAAAAGAACTTTGCAAAAAATGAAAGGAAAAAATAACTTTGAGGATAACTAATCTTAACCTGTGTGGAATGATAGACTACATCTATCAATTTGTATCTATATATACCTATGTGGCTCTATATGACCAAGACAATGTATTTGGATACTGAAATTTAAATGTTCAACTTTAACACAAAGATGAGACAAGGAAGCCCATCTCCTAACTCCATACCTTCTCAGTAGTCATATTGAACACCTCTAAGGTTCTCTTTTATTCTACCTCCTGATTTTCTTAGCCATCTTTAAGAATTAGTTCATATCTTACTTTCTATAGGAAGTCTATACCAATCTCTTCTGCTGCTTATACCTTTACTATGAGATTATCTTCTCCCATCTACCCTCTATATACCTTGGATATATGCATTTATATATGATTTTACCTGTCAGAAGAATGTAAGTTCATGGAGGGTAGAGATAATATTTTTGCCTTTCTTTGGATCTCCATTAATTGATACTGTATATTGCATAGATTAAGTATTTAATCAGCACTTGCTAATTGATGTAAAGGTTACTAATAAAAAAAAAAAAGCAATGCATTATTATATTTCTGATTTTTATGTTTTCCTTTCAATAACTAAATTATAAAAACTGCAGTATCTTTTGTAGAGACTTTATTGTAGGTAAAGGGCCCTGTAGAACACTTAGATTAAAATTTATAGCTGGGCTTGGAACATCTAAGTTCAAATCTAATTTCAGACATTTACTAGCTATAGGAACTTGGAAAAGTGGCAACCTCTCTTTGCCTCAGTTTCCTTAGATATAAATGAAGATAATAATAAAATCAACCTCCCAGAGTTATTGTAAGGATAAATGAGATATTTGTGAAAATCTCTTAGTACATTGCTTATCTATCTAAATGCTAGCTGTTATTAGCATTTGTTTAATAGAGCATCTATAGGAAAATATGGATAAGACACACTACATGAGAAGGTATTGGTGGGCTGATTGCTTTTTTTTTTTTAAGTCTTATTTATTTTACATTGCACTTTTATATCACTTTCACTTCTTGAGAAGTTTCTTGTTGACAAATTCATGGGCTGATTTCTGCAAGGAGAAAAAACACACATTCTTGAGATTTAAAAAACCCATTGAAGAATGAGGGTCCAGACAAAAGATGGTTGTTTGCCTCTGAATTATCTATGTATCTCTCTATGTACATACCGTGTTTCCCTGATAATAAGATCTATGCCGAAAATAAGCCCTCCCCTTACTCTGTAAGATTCCTCTAAAATAAGCCCTTCCCTGAAAATAAGCCCTATTGAGATTGCTACTGTAGTGAAGGTGATCCTCTGCGCTACACGCTACATTACGGTATCCTCTGTATGCACTGTTTCCTCCCCCCCTCCCCTCCCCCCCCACCAGGTGAAACGCACACCGCGCTCCGAGCTGCATCCAGTCAGAGCTGCAGCAGTGAGCGCGTCATCCTGTTCTTCCCCAGTGATTTGCTTGCTGGCGCATTGAGAGCAGTGCCGCGGAGGAGAGCTGAGGTAGGACAACATAAAAACCCGGTATGTAAGTGGGAGTGAGGGGGCATGATGGAGGATAAAAGAAGAATTCAGGGGGTATCATGGAGGATAAAAGAAGAACTCAGGGAGGGCATCATGGAGGATAGAAGGAGCACTCAGGGAGCATGATGGGGTTAAAACATTATTGAGGGGCATGATGGAGTGAAAAGAAGGACTGATGGTCATAATTTTATTATTCTGTCTGTTTTGACCCCCAGACATGAGTACAAAAAGGAAGAGCTATACTGTTGAGTACAAGAAAGCAATTGTAGAGGAGTCACATGGCAAGAATCTTGCAGTTTTCTGTAAAGAAAAACTTTTGGATCTTCGAATGGTCAGAAAATGGAGAGTAGATTATAATAACCTCAATCAACAGGTGGATGAGGGAAAAGGGAAAAAGCGCAGGTCTGGATCAGGTCGGCAACCCTTATATCCTGACTTGGAGATCTTCATTAGTGAATGGATTGCTGACAGGAGAGCAAAGGCCTTGGTTGTGCACAGGGCTGATATTCAAGCATCTGCCCTTTCAGTGACACCAGAGTTTGAAATGGTCTCAGAAGGATTCAAAGCATCACAACACTGGTTGGATGGTTTCCTTCTACGGTATGAACTGTCCCTAAGAAGATCAACAACACTGTTTAAGCTGGAAGATGCTGAAGTTATTAAACGTGCACTTCCATTCAAGTCCTTTATTGATAGGATCGACATTTCCAAGTACCAAACCTGCAATATGATTGCTATGGATGAAACTGCAGTGTTTATGGGACAAGGATCTCAAACAACAATTCATCACAGGGGTGCAACGTCAATCTACATTCCCACCACTGGCTATGAAAGTACAGGGGTCACCTGTGTTTTGGCAATTCGGGTGGATGGAAAGAAAGCCACACCTCTAATCATCAGTAAGGGCAAGAAAGATAAGATTGAACGCGTATCAGGCATTTACGTTTTTGAAACAGAAAAAGCCTGGTGTACACAAGCGTTATAAGAAAGTGGGTTGATTTAATGCTGCCACTTGTTATGCGAGGTAACCAAAGAGGTCTGATAATCTGGGATTCAGCCAGCACTCACCATGCTAAAGAAATGAAGAACTTCCTTGCAGAGAGAAGAAGAATAGATCAAGTAATGATTTCTGCAGGAATGACTGCCTATCTCCAGACCCTTGATATTGCAATAAACAAGCCATTCAAGGACTATTTGCACATGGAAGTCAATGACTACATTGAGAATAGAATGGAAAGAAATCAGCGTGGAAACTTTGTGAAGCCCTGTCTGCAAGAAGTTGTGACTTGGGTGAAGTCATGGGATAAAATTACTGTCAGCTGTGTCACCAAGGAACTACGAGCAGGTTACTTGGACAAGACATGTTCGTTTAAAGAGAGCTATATTGCTGGACATGACAGATTGGGTCCACTTCTTCTGAAGGAAATAGAGGCGCAAGACATCCAGGACGGAATTCAGGGTATGGACACTTATGACGATGTTGTTGAAGAAGATGACATGATCATTATTGAATAAAGGTACTTTTTTTTTGTTCACATTTACCTGTTTATTAAAATTGCTGTCAGTGTTCATGAAAATAAGCCCTCTGGGTTTTTTTTTTTTCTGTCCAAAAAAAAATAATAAGACAGTGTCTTATTATTGGGGAAACACGGTACATACCATATACCAATCTAGATACAGGTACATACATAGACATGTATATAGTTGTATATATATATACTAGTTCATATATGTCTATGCATAGCTCTATAACCTAGATAGATAGATACTCACACATATATGCCTGTTACATACTTGCTAGACATTAATCCTCATTTAGACTTCAGCTTCTAATTAACTCAGAAGCTTTCAAAGCAACTTTCTGGATTCTTGCTATATTCATCTTTTAAAGACTGATCAAAGAAGGAAGTAAACAAGTTAACAAAGACAAGCAGTTTAACAAATAGGAGCTGACGTTGTTGTTAAAATTCAAATTACTTGTCTGTCAAGTACAATTTTATTCTGTGACCCAGGAGAAAATCTAGCCCTGTCTAACCCTGATAGCTCCATGTTCCTTAGTAAATAAATCTCTTTGAGAATTTGTCCCTGATGTCAACATGTTAAGCTGGCACTTGTCTTCACTCAGAGATGATGATCCGATTACCCATCAGTTTTCTATTTCCTTTCCTCCCTTGAATTATGACCCTCTCCTAACATCTTCTTCAATCAGACTTGGAGCTCTAAGTTCAATTATTGTAGCTTAAAATATTACTTGTCAAAGACTGTGATTAAAATAGTTTACATAATCATTTTACTTACTGAATGGAAAATACTAAATTCCAGATTATGAAGAAACAGGAGTATTTTCTAATTGATCTTCCCAGAAAATTGGGACTAAAGAATCTGTTGAAGACAGAGAGTGTAATGCCAGAGAAACTGAGGCAGGAGAGAGATTAGAGAGTTTTTAATATTTTATTAATGGGAGAGTAAGATTGACTGGACAGGACTCTCGTCTCAAATTATCCAGTCAGACAGAGATAAAGATATACTGGGACCAAGGAATCCATATATCGGTCCCAGGGCTGGAGGAGATTTGTTATCCCAAAGAATCCAGCGTCCAGCATACAGCTACCAGCCACCATCCTCCAGCAATGAATGGAGGAACCTCAACTTCTTAAATACCTTTTCTCTAAACAAAGGAAGGGGTAAGAAGTGAGGGAAAACCTCTATCAAGATGGGAAGGCCATAAATTCTAAGAACTCAGAGACAGGATGTCTGAATACAAAGAAATAAAGATATCAGTGAGATATCTTGGAATATTTTAGAGGGATCTTGTAAATCCTTGAGGACAGAAAATAGTCAGGAGGTCTATTCTCTTGTTTATCTTGCTAATTTATAACCTTTGAACAAATAGTCCTCAATCTTAACTGGGTCAGAGGGGGATTTACAACTAAAGAGATTGAGACAGAACAGTTAAGGAAACTGAGACAAGAGAAACTTGTACAGGGAAACTGAGTCAGGACAGTTAAAGAGAACTGTGGCATAACAAGAGCTGAAGAAAATTAGGAACAAATGTCATAATTGATAAGGGCAAAACCGGACAGCCGGTCCAGGTAAAGTGATGCAAACAAACTTAAGTGGATTTACATTCTCTGGAAGATACTCTAGAGAAAGACTCTTTTCATACACAAACCTATATGGTCCCTCACCCTCTGGAAGCAGGAAGTAAGATTATCTAAAGTATGTACCTTTATGGATGCAAAACTTAAGTGGCCTTGCTTATTCCCTTTTATTCTGTTTCTATATAAAATAAGTCCTTAGAAAATGTCTCTTTGCAAAAATCACTTGATATTGCCCACCAAAAGAGCATTATTTTGGTGTCTTTCTAATAATAAAAGCCTCTTCTTATCCCAGCCTTTTGAGTTAGCGAATTTCTCGCTTCAAGCCAGCTGTAACCTGGTGTTTTGGAGAATTAGGAGAACAACCCATATTCCTGCCACGATCTATATATCTCATGAATAATTAGAACAAAAAGATCAGTGAGTAGAAAGTGGTAACCTGCCCAGGAAAATATCCCATTTCAGTTTATGCCAGGAGTGTGGCCTCTTTTTTTTGTTTGTTTTTGTGAAGGACGGCTTCCAGTCACATAGGTGGGTAACCTTAGTATCATCCTCATCTCCTTAAATCTTACTTGTTCCACATATCCAATCAGTCAATTGCAAATTGTTTTTATTTCCACAGTATCTCTCACATTCACTCCACTCAGTCATCACTCTAGTTCAGGCTTTCATTACTTCTGTCCTGAATTAAAGAGATAGCTTTATATAATCTTCCCTGCCTCACATTTCTCTATATGTATCTTCCACGTAGCTAAAAAATTTGTCCAAGTAACCCAGCCTCTCAACAAGCTTCAGTAATTCCCTATTACTTCTAGTATCAATTTTAAACTCTTTTATTTGGCATTTAAAGTTCTTCACATTTTGTTTTCATCCTATTTTTCCCCATATTACTCTTTTCCATGGAATTTATAGTGTAGATTCTTTTATGGAGACAATTGGGGTTAAGTGACTTCCCCAGGGTCACATAACTACAAACATTAAGTGTCTGAGGCCAAATTTTAACTCGGATCCTCCAGATTCCAGGGCTGGTGTTCTACCCACAGTGCAATCTACCTGCTCCCACCCTGACTTTCTTGTACTCCAACACCTTATCTTTATGCCTTGAATACACTCCCTCCTTCTGGTTATTTTTACTGTAGCTCATTTCCTTCAAGATTCAGCTCAAGTAACACTTTTCCTTGTGCATAAACTGCAAGTACCTTCTTCCCCATTTCCAAGATGACCTTGGACCTGCTTTTCATGAATTTTGCGTGTGCTACCTCCACAAGGGCAAGGAATTCTGCTCCAGTGACTGTATTCTGAAAGGTGATCTGCATTTCATCTTGTCTAAAATGAGGCCTCCACACCACTTCTCTGACATTTCCACCTCAAATCACCGTGACCATACCACTCCCAACCCTTCATTAGCAATCTCCAATTAGAATGTAAACTCCTGAGGGGCAGAAATAGTCTAGTTTGTTTGATTTGTTTTTCTAGGGCTAATCTTTTAGCAAAGACTTAATGAATGCTCTGGGAGTGGGTTTTTTATCTATGATCAATTTAAATACAATTGTTAAAATGTTAGGTGTCGACTCTGGGTAAGTCCCTAGAACCTGGCAAGTCACTTAACCTCAATTTGTCTCAATTGTCTCAGCCAAAAAACCAAAACAAAATGTTGTGTCTTGAGAACTGTGATTGTTTCCCTTTAAATCTTCAAATCTGTAGACCACAATGCTGGGTTTGTAGAAAGAATATAATATTTGTTTTTCTTTTTTTTCCTGTAAATTCTTATAGATTAAGTGCTTTGGGATAATTTTGAATGACTCTTAGTTATTGCAAAATGTGCTATATTTAGTCAAATTTTGGCTATGTATAGAAAATATATTACTTTGAATGGGATAACCTGCTTTGTTTAGCTTCAGAACTGCCCTAGAGCCTCAGGATTCTGACAGATGAGTGTCTGATGTGATCCTTAATCATGTTTCACTTTACTTCATCTTCTCAATCTCCACCTTTTTTCTTGACTTTCCTCACCTTGATTATCACTTCTGGTTCTGAAAGCATAATCAAGTTAGTACCATTATGGAAGTGTAGCTCTACCCAGTACTCCAGAAATTTTTCAATTTTCCAATCATCATTCCAACGCAATTATTTCACTAAATTGTAAACTTTTCGGGATCTGGGGCTGATTTTACTTTATTTGTACATCTAGTCGTTTAACACAGGTTGCCCAGTAAGGGGTTAATAAATGCTTTTCCCCATCCATTCATTTTTTCACAATTCACTTATGCACAATTTTGTTGGGGGAATTTCCTTGTTTATAAAACCGGGGTGAAGATGGAAGAGGACGCTGTTCCTTCCAACTCTAAATTTATGAGCCAGTTTTTTTCTCTCCTTGGAGAGGCTGTGATAAAATGGCTGTAGTAGTCTCCACCCTGTCCTCACCCAGATCTTTGCGATAGAAAACTCATCAAAGAAAACTGGTTTTCTCACCATTCTTCTCTCCAAGTTGTTTTCTCTTCGGTCCCCCAAATCTAACATTGCGCATTTAAACTACTGTCCCTCCCTTTCCCGTAGACTCTCTAGGTTATACTCCTTTCTGTCTTCCATTCCTTCATGCTCCTCTCTCCAGTTAGGTTGCTACTCCTTTCTCATCTTCGAAGACAACAGGAGGAGAGGTATTTCTTGGCACTGTTACTATAACTTGGCATAAGCCTGGAGAGTACACATCTGGCTACCTCCTTGCCTTTTTCTTCCTCCTGGCTCTCAGACTCGCTATGCATTTGATTTTGTTCGTCTTCTGACTCTACTGCTTTCCATCTTGCAGGGTTGCTTGAGTCTTTCGCACAAGATAGTCCCAAAGGGTTAATGATTTAGGCGGTTGCCAGTTTTAAAGAGAGCTTGTTTACGGACCAGCATATTCAGTCATCATCTAGCAGATTTAGAATGGACTATTTAAAACTGATCCACGCTATTTTCTGTTTCCCAATCCCGCTTCTCCTCATTTTTTCCTTAATGATCTTAAAGAAGAAAAGGGCAGAAGGTGAGTGAGTTTATTCTGGAAGATACGGGCTGTTGTCATGGCTCCGGGATCCCTAGGGTGGAGAGAAAATGGACTCAGAGTACCTACAGACTTTTTTTTTTTTCCCCAAACGGTCCCTGGGAGCATTGTATACCGTCAGTGGCAGTACTGGGGGGAATCAGATTTTCGACAATAGAAAACCAAATCTCTTTTTTGTTTAACTTGTGGGATGAGCGTGCCTTCTTTAGATTTAGGACCTCAGAGAAGAAGGCAATTATTTACTTCTGCTTTTTTCCCGCTGGGACACTCGCCTGAGGATTTCCAAAGTGCGAAAGCTACAGCAGGCACCCTCGGCGCATCCTCCCAGAACAAGCGCAGGCTCCCCGCTCTCGCAGCCAAAAGTGGGTGGGGCGGTCAGTAGCCCCAGCGGGGACCGCGGGAAGCCCCACCTGTTTCTTTTTTCTTTTTCAACTTTAGACTGGGGCTCCCTTGTGAGCCACACCTCCTTTTAGTCGAAGTTAAGCCCAGGGGATTTCTTAGAGGGGAGGAGGGAAAAAGCAGCAGGGCCGCCAGTCACTCGGACAGCTAATCCTGCCAAATCCAGCCCTCTGCACAGAACGCGCAGTTTGGTGAGTGCATGGCGTGAATTCCCGTGGCCTGCGCTGCACGCGGGGCTGCCCCGGCGCCCGCCCGCTGCCTCCGCCCGCGCCTGGAGTGCTTGGAAACCCCCGCCGCTAGTCCTAAACCCCGCTGGGATTCTGTCGGCATTTTGCAGCTGAGTACTTTTCTTAGCGAAGTGAAAAAAAGATAGTCTTTAGTTTCCGACAAGGAGGAGGCTAGAGGGAGAATCTGCTCTATTTTAAAATGTATTTTTCGGGAGGTGGGGGCGAGCGGTGAGTGGAAGTGGGAGAAAACTGCTCTAGATACACGCCCGCGTTGATCCTAAGCTCAGGGGATCTCGAACCCGGACGGTGCAGCGTGGGGCGCCCGACTCGCGTGTAGAGTTCCCCGGGGTAGAGGAAGTGGGAGAGCGCGCAAGGACCCTTCTTGGAGCTCCTCGTCCTGGAGAGGGGCTGCTTTCCCCTATCCCACCCGCCCCCGCCGGCCTCTCTGGCCCCCGCCACTCGAAGCTGAGTGGGGCGGGGCGCCAGCATGGGGCTTTTATCGGGGGACTGCCAGGACGGGGGCGGTGGCCGCGGCCACGGGGAGCAGCCGGTCAGCCCGGGCTGCGTCGCGGAAGAGGAGTCCTTCTCGGCCCTGAAAGCCGGACAGGAGAAGGAGGACGAGGGGGCGGAAGAAGACTGCGAAGAGTATGTGGACTTTTCTTTGCTGCCTGACACTCGCAGCATAGCCTCAGATGATTCTTTTTATCCGGCCGATGAGGAGGATGGCTGGCTGGAACAGGACGAGCCTGAGTCCTGGTGCAGCTCGGAGGCGGAGGACGACGCGGAACTGGGGGCCGTCCCGGAGGCCGTGTCCCTCTTCCGTGCGGCCAGCACCAACAACGTGGGGCTGCTGAGAGCACTCATCAGTAAGGGACCTAGGGCTGAGGAGGTGCTGGAGACTGACCGCAACAGCCGGGTAAGAACGAAGGAGACGAGTGTCCGTGGTCCCGTGTCCGTATATGAGATAGTACCTACATCACAACGCCAACCTCCCCGCCTCGCCCCCACCATCGAATTATTCTGCACACTTTTTTTCCTTCCACTCACCCCACTCACCTAGCCTCTTTGCTTGTCCACTCGCTGCCCTATCCCTCCTTCGCCCTCCAACCAATCACAGCAACTTTACCCCACCACAAACACTCCCTACTCTATGCCTTGTGCTCGTTAGCCTGCCAGCAGACCTCCGGCTCGGGCTTTTCTCTTTGCACAAAACCAACCACATTACACTTTACTGCTCCAAACACATTCTCTGCTCATCCTTTTCTCGAGAGCATCACAAAGTCCATTTTTAGCATAGTTTGCCCTAGCACATCCCAACCCAGTTTACAAGTTTCTTGCACACTGTTCCTAGGTTCGAAAGCTTTGGTCCCTTTTGCATTGAGCCTCATCTCGGACCTACTTATTTCAAACCCATTTTCTGATGGAGAAAGAGCCCTCCCAGTGTCCCATCCTAAAATTAAACTTGTATTTCATTACCAGTGCCTTCGGAAGCATAATTGCATATTTCCAA
The DNA here is from genome assembly GCF_016432865.1 of Antechinus flavipes. Classification (NCBI taxonomy): domain Eukaryota; kingdom Metazoa; phylum Chordata; class Mammalia; order Dasyuromorphia; family Dasyuridae; genus Antechinus; species Antechinus flavipes. Next base: position 396,941,996 of record NC_067398.1, read on the forward strand.
TCTAATCTTCCTCCTACTAACCAAGAAAAGTGAAAATTTAGCTTCCTGACGTTTTTATCCCAGTAAAGACTAAATAACTTGGCAAAATTCATGTAAGCTCCCAGTTTAGAGGTAAAGAAGTAAGAGGGAAATCAGTCAGAAATATATATGCGCCAGCTTTCCATCTAAAGACTGGGGGTATAAAGGAAAGAAAACAAATCTTCCTCTTCTAATAGATATAGGATATGTAAATAAGTTGGTACATATATAAGGTAATCTTAAAAGAGTATAGAACTTGGACCGACCCAGGTAAGAGATGGTTATGAGTGTGAAAACTATGCTTCATAGAGCATCAGCTACTTCATCTGAAAACAAACTAATCAAAAGACATGATGTATATAAGAGACTTTAAAGTGTTCTGCCACTGCCACTATCATTAATTTATTCTGCAGCTGAAGTAATATTTCATAGCTAAGTTTTCCCGGTTCAACCCTCATTTTTCTTTTTGCTTGCAGAGCATTTTTTCTTCAGGAGTTTTTAGTCTTTTTTTCTCCTCTTTCCAAGTTCTCACATACAGATAAAAAAGTCTCCACGCTGGGATAAAAATTTCCATATTCAGGTCTCTAAATTTCTGAGCTTTACAATTAAGGTATTTTTCATTCTTTCCTTAAACTATATGAATTGCTTTCTCACACCATCTAGTTTTATAAGGCAAGAGGACTACTCTTGTCCAGCCATTCCATTAATCTGAATTTTTACTAAGGTGTACTGTTAGAAAACTGTGGTAGGCACTATACAGGATACAAGAGAACTAAGAATTGTTCTTCCTCTGTCGGACAATATATAAAGTTAAGTGTTAAATTATGTTGTGTGGATTATAAATGTCATAAAAGCTCAGAAAAATGACTTTGATTGATTGATAGTCGTGAATGGCTTCCCTGGACTTCAGGTGAGATGAGTTGAAGCTTGTGAGATAATAGAATCACAGAACTCTTAGGGTTTATTTTTGACTCTCATATTTTATCATCTGTAGTTTATAAACTGCTTTATAATTATTATAAGAAGTAATCCTTAGAATTTAGAGAATCTCACAGGTTTGGCTAATATTGCTGTCCTCTATTTAGAGAAGGAAAACTTCTCCTGTGAGTGCCTCATTACTTTTGTTTTGCAGTTTCAGTATTTGAGATTTTGATTTTTGACCCCTAGTTATTCTTGCATTTTAGAAATACCTCATGCAATGTTATTTTGTTTATAGCCTGAGCTTGAGGAGAATTTCTTGAGTTATTCAAGATAATGGCTCTCCTTCACAAACTTATTTATTACAAAACTTTATCTCATTTCTACACTTAAAAATAGAATCATAAAATTTTATAGTTGGAAGTAACCCTAGTGGTCTTCTGCACCAACCCATTCTTGAAAGGAATATTCTTGTTCAGTCTTGTCCACCTTTTTCTGACCAGGTGGGCCACTTAGATACTGGAGTGGTTTGCCATTTCTGTCTCATGTGGATTAAGACAAATCTAAGTTAATTTGTCTAGGGTTTGTAGCTAGTGTCTGAGGTCTGATTTAAATTCATTTCTTCCATAGACTAGTCCCAGTGCTCTATCCATTGATCTAGTGGTTGCCTATACAGGGATTTACAAGTGGTTATCCAGTTTCTTTATAAAGCTTTTCAAGCAGACTAGTTTGGGAGTTAGGCAGAATTTGAACCAAGTTTTTCTAACTATCTATGTGATCCCAGGCAAATCTTAACATCTCTGTGCATCAGCTTCATCATCTCTAAATGCTAAACGGCCTCTGAGATCCCTTTCATCTTTAAATATTATTTGTTCTTTATTTTTCAAGAAGACATGACATCAGATACTTAATGACATGGCATGCAGGTGAATTGGATTTAAGTGCGGTCACCTGCCTTACTTTCCCTGCCAGAGCCATCTGTGGCAAGATATAGATCAAAATGACTGAAGATGGCCCTGGATGCAATGGGAGACCTTGACCTTAAAGCTAAGGTTCTCAATAGGTCTCAATTTGGATTGAGGTGTTATCCATTCAATGGTTAAAGCTAGATGGCAATTGAGGCAAAGAATCTCCTTTCATCTAGTCAAAAAAAAAAATCTAAGTAAATCTGAGAGAAGATTCTCAGGAACTGGTCATTTGGAAAATCTTTTTCTCCTTTTCTTTCTCTCCCTCCTTTGTCTCTCCCTCTCTCCTCCCTGTCCACATTGGGTATTGTATCCTTACTTATTAATACGCTTGAGATTTTTTTTTTCCTTTTTGAATCTCTGAACTTTTCCCAGGGTATTTTGGGTTTACCGTTCTAGGTTTCTCTTAAGTACCACAACTAAAGCAAAAACACTCTCCTTCTCTTTGATTGGCCAATTCAGGTCCCTTTTGGTCTTTTTTTGAGTCCTGATAGCCTCAGATTGAGTGTAAATACTAAGCTAGGACTGTTCTTGCCCTCCTAGAGCTTTGTTTTTAAAGGAGGAAATATCTTCCCTAGGTGAAGGTGTCCTGGAGTAGCTCTGTTATGGAAAGTTATAGGGGTGGGTAAGTAGAGGAGGCTGTCCAATTTGTTTGACTGCCCCTTAAATTCTTGAATATAGCTCTTATTTCTTATGGACCTTATTTAGGTAAACTTCTCCAGTTCCATCAGCTGATCTTCATATGAAAAGATTTAAAAGGCCTTTCAGCATCCTGCTGTAGTGTGGTGCTCAAAAATAAAGGAGATGCTCCAAATATGAACCGGCCAGGACACTGTGTCCATGGGTACTATTTACCACTTTATTCTTGTAAACTGTGTCTTGGTGGAGCCTTAAATCAAATTAGCTTTTAGGCTGCCACAGCACAATGCTGACTCATTCTGTACTTGATTTCAACCAGACAAGATCTTTTTCAGGCAAACTGCTGTCTAATTATATGCCCGCTTCCTATTATATGTGTGTGAACTGGAGCTATGTGTGCATGCCTTTCAGGATATTATACATTCAGTGATAAAGGCTAGGTAGCAAATGAAGCAAAGGATGGCCCCTTACTTCGACAGACAGACAGAGACACACACACACACACACACACACACACACACACACGCACGCACACACACACCCCTGGGAGAAGACCCTCAGAATTTCTGGCCAAAAAGTGCTTTGAGTTTAATGCCTGGTCTTTAGGAAATGTAGCCTATAAATCCCATTGGGGGTGGGTGCAGCCAAAAAAAAAAACAACCCAACAACAAATCTTTAAGAGCATGCAAAATGATACCCTATATGGAAGGAAGAAATAGAGGAAGGGAGGGAAAGAAGGAAATAAAGGAATTTCTCAATGATTCCAGTTGGGTTCTCAGTGGGGCACTTATACTCCAGAGGTTGGTTGTTCTTTTGTGTTGGATGGGTGCTAGACCCCTTTCCCAAATTAGCTAATCAGAGACATCTTCAGGTACAAAGAGAAAGCATTTATTTAGTCCCTGCAGGAAGAGGGCCAGACCCATACCTGGGAGCCATCCCAGCTGCTGCCATGTGCTACTGGAACTTGACCAGCTTCCCATTTGTCAGAATTTAAATGGCAAAAGACCCAAGCCTTTTCATTGAATAGACTAAAAGGACTTAACCGCCCTTGACCAATGGTCACCAAAGTTGTCTGCTACTCACAGGTCACCCCATTTCCTGAGGGTCTGACCTTTAGAGACCTTGTGACTCCTTTGTGACAACCCAAGGTCCAAGACTACCTCTGGGCATAGGGATCATGTGACTTAGTCTCAAACGCGCCCAATAAGTTCCATTCCGCTTCTTTTCTCGAAGATGACTATAACTTCTCTCTTTCCCTCCTTTACTTTCCTTTTCCCTTCCTCCCTTTTTTTCTCCCTTTTTCCCTCCTTCCTTCCCTCCTTGTAAGACACTGCAAATGTTTACATTTTTGTTTTTTGGATTGATGAATCTTTTCAAAATATCTTAAGAGTTTACTGGCTAGATTTCTTAACGACCTCAAACCAAAATCATTTTTCTTTAATTGGTCATAGTTTGAGTCCTGATTGAATCTGAGTGAATATAAATAGCAATCTTTTCTGATTTGACTAGAAACCCAGGTGTGGATCTTTGTGATGACTGCTTATATAATCAACCAGAGTCAGGAATTCAGATTAAGGGAAAAATCTTCAATCTTTATTGAAGAGGTGAAGATCGGTTGGGATAGCAATGCAAGCAGCTGTGACAAGACGCCAACCAGCAGTTTCTCTTTCTGCTTCCCTTTCCACTCCCTTGCCTCCACCCACCAAAATCGTCATTTCCTATACAACACATCAGGACTTGCACAAAGAGTGGGTGGGGGCCATTCTTTCTCCAAGCATATATATTAATAGAGTATGGTCCAATTACTATTTAGCCTCAGCCCATTACAGATCTTCCCTTCCAGATTTATTTATATGGCTAGGTGAAAGAGGTTATTCTTGGACTCATAGCCCCCTAACCTATTAGGGGGGAGGTCATCCTAATTTTGGATCAATTAAACTGTGAGAGTCTTTCTTTTAATCCAGGACCTTCTCTAGTCCTGCTGCTCTGTGGCTGGCTACTAGGCCAGATGGCTCTGGAGAGAAAGTTGTCACAGGAGACTTTACACAGCCCTTCCTCACTTAAATCTAATTCCCTTGCATTTCATGGCATTACCTCCTTGTTGTCTTGTTCTTCCAGAATGAAGAACAAAGAATAGTTTTATACATATGTATGTATAATATACACATGCATAAGCAAAGTAAGATAATTATTTTTTGGGGGAAGATACTGGTAGTTGTGGGATATCATTATTGAACTATGTAGAAGCTTAGTTAAAAGGAATCCTAGACCTGGAGAGACTTACATGAACTGGTGCTGAGTGAAATGAGCAGGACCAGGAGATCATTGTATACTTCAACAACAATACTATATGATGATCAATTCTGATGGATGTGGCCCTCTTCAACAATGAGATGAACCAAATCTGTTCAATGAAGCAGTAATGAATTGAACCAGCTATGCCCAGTGAAAGAACTCTGGGAGATGACTGAACCACTACATAGAATTCCCAATCCCTATATTTTTGTCCGCCTGCATTTTTGATTTCCTTCACAGGCTAATTGTACAATATTTCAAAGTCCGATTCTTTTTGAACAGCAAAATAACTGTTAGGACATGTATACTAATATTGTATTTAACTTATACTTTATGCAAGGGATAATGTTGTAAAAAAAATTACCCTGGCATGGATTCTGTCAATAAAAAGTAATTATTAAATAAAAATTAAAAAAAAAAACTTATACTTTAACAAATTTAACATATATTGGTCAACCTGACATCTGGGTTAGGGAGTGGAGGGAAGGAGGGGAAAGATTGGAACAAAAGGTTTGGCAATTGCCAATGCTGTAAAATTACCCATGCATATAACTTGTAAATAAAAAGCTATATTTTAAAAAAAGGGATCCTAGGGGCGAAGGTTTTTGTGTATGGCTGGGGAGGTAGATGGTAGATGGAATTATTTAGCCAGAGACCCTTGTAGCTGGACTATAAATTATAAAAGGCGCAGAATAGCATATTGGAGCCAAGTTGTAAAAAGTGTTTAAAAGTCAAATAGAGGGATTTATATTTAATTCTTGAGGTAAAAGGGAGCCTCCAGAGAAATGAAGTGGTCAGAGCTGTGATTTAGGGGTACTTTTTTGTAAGCCCTGTGTAGAATAGATTCAAGAGGTAAGATAATTTAGGCAGGGAGACCAGTTGGGAAGCTGTTACAATAGCCCTTCAGTGAAGATTAGATCTGAACTGGGATGGTAACTAATTGTGTGGAAAGGAGAATAGCTAGCTAGGAGTGTTAAGTGAGGATTCAAGAATGATTTCATGGTTTTGAAACTTGGTGACTGTTTGGATAGTGATATCCTGGATAGAAATAGGGATATTTGGAAGATTTTTTTCCTTGTGGGGTCAGGGGTATTATTAATTTCTATTTTGATTATTGGCATTTGAGATTCTTAGGAAACATCCAATAAGCATTTTGCCATTCAGGAATGTTGCCTGGATGTAGAGATAGTTCTAAGAGTCATTTGCATAGAAATGGTAATAACCGATTGTCCAATCAACAAACATTTATTAATCTCTTAATGTAAGCCAGGCAGGAAAGAAACAAACCAAAAGTTAGGAGAAATAAGAATATTTTGGAAAAGATGATAGAAAGGGAAAGTAGTCAACAATATCAAGTGCTGTCCAATCCTGGAACATCGTTCAGTCCGAGGCCTTCTCATTTTACAATATCTCTGTAAATAGTTCTCTCCTCCCACTAATGAATTCCTTCTGGGTATATATCCAAGTCAACTCTGCTTCATTCTGTTTTGACTATCCGAATTTTAAGGACTTGGTCGAATTCTCTCTTACCTTCCTTTTAAGGATTTAGATCCCATTCTACTTTTCATCTTCTTTTTGTGTTGTCTTCTATTAGAACAGAACAGTGACCGAATTTATTTTTGCTGATATTTGTTTCTAACAACACAGTGCTGGTACATTGTAAGCATTTAATAAAAACTTGTTACTTAATCTACCTGCAGAGAGATGAAGAAAGCTTAAGGATTCAGAAGAGACTATTGGATTTCTCAATTGGTGATTTTTGAATCAATAGTTTGTTAATTGAAGTCAGAAGCCAGATTTCATGTGGTTCAGAAATGAGTTTTGAGAGAGAAAGTAGAGAAGAATGTTAGCTTTAGAAGATAATACTCCTGTTGAAGTGAGGGGTTTTTAAGCTTGGGAAAGACCTGAGGATGATTTTAGGCCAATGAGGAAGCAGTAGATTTGAAGTGAAAGATAGTGAAACATGATTGTGAGGACAGTTTTCTAGAAAATTAGATGGGATGAAATCAAGGGTATATATAGAAAAGTAATGACCACTTATACACCTATCGGTACAGGATTAAAAAAAATAGAAAATGAGTTTTGATAATGTAGGTTAAAGAAGAGAAAACTCTTGGTAGATAACCTATTTCCACGCTTGAAGCAAGGTCCCCAATATGAGAGGATTATATGTGATCTGTAATTCAAAGGATCTTTACTGCTAGAGTTTGGGGGTAAAAATGTATTATCTGAATCCCACTCTCAAGGAGCATTCATTTAATGTGATGAAACCACTTTACTTTGTAATTACCATTAGATTTAAAACACCAAAGACTAATCTCCTTTAATCTACATTTTTCTAAGAAATGATCTATAGTTCATTGGCCTGTAGTTGTCAGAATCCCTTTCCCTTTCACCTCCTCTTTTGGAAAGTATGCTTTCCCCTAATCCTGTAGTTTCTTCTTCTCTAACAGCATTCAATTTTATGGAAAGATACTCAGGAGTCATCATTTAGCATCTCAGAATATAATTAATTTGGGCTAAGTCACCAAAGATAGTTAATAACTATTACTTTTTTGCTTTCTTATCTTAGGTAATATCAACTCCTTCTTTTCTGTTTATTCCATTTTTTAATTCCCTATCATTTCTACCATAAAGATTATTCTTGCCAGAGAAAACATCAGCAAAGTGAGGATGGGCAATTCTTTTTTTCTGATACATCTCTACTCGATTTGATCCTTCCATTTCTCCCAATGAGTTTTCTTCCTCCATCTTAATTTTTTTGTTGTTGCTTTTAGCTGTCTTTGACAGCCACAGTTCATTCTGAGCCTTTATATTCCTTTTTACATGATTGTGACGTTTTTACAGGACTATTCCTCCTTTGTTTTATGTTCTTCCACTTTCTCTGCATTTTCTTTAAAAAAAAAAAAAATCTTAATTGGTGATTCTCTGTTCTTCCAAATTTGTCTGATAAAGTCTTCACCCCCTTATTGAAATTGTTTTCTTTAGAAGTTCATCTGAAGTTTCCTGTCTGAAGACACCTATCACAATATACTCTATCATGACTCTGGGCAAAGATTACTATCTACTTCATTAACTTCGCATCAATTTCTTCTTGTTCAGGTGGTTGGTAGAATTCTTGTACAGAATTGCTTCTATTTATCTTTATATCATTGAACCTTAGGAACAATGAGACGTTGCAAGTTACACTTGAAATTTCCTATTTATGTTGTCTCCATTACAATGTAAACTTCCTAAAGCAGGGGGACCCATCTTAACTTTTCTATTTGTATCTTCACTTTGCACGTAAGTTTTTAATAAATGCTTTTTGTTCAGTCAATATCTTTTACTTTGTTTCTTTTGATAAAGTTACTTTTGCAGATTTCATTTGTATTTATATAATTGTGCCAAATCTTTGACCTTGGAGGTTAAATGTGCTTCCTTCTATAGGACCACTAGTTCTTCAGTCTAAGCAGCAAACATTTATGAAGTGCCTATTACGTGTCAGGCACTATGGATGTGTATACAAAAGTGACATGGTCTCTGCTTTCAAGGAATCTTTTACATTCTATAACAGTAAGGTTTCTGAATCCTTCTGAAGGGATCTTTGGAGATGGAGCCTTTGGGAGTAGACATTTCAAGGACTACCCAGAACTTAAATGGGAGAAAAAAATTCGACATTTATTTTCACTAATCTGCAATCAAAACTTAGAATTTCCTAACATTAAGAATGAAAACAAAAAGCTATAATTACAACAAAGAATCAGTAAGCTTCACCTATAGAAAAAAGGCAAGAAACCATATATTAAGGAATCAGCTTGCCTAATCTTCAGTCATTTTGAAAACATTAGTTTTAGTTATGATGGTTTTCTTAGATTTTGTATGCTGTGAGCTTCTGGTATTTTGATTTATTCTATTCATATTCTGATACCTGGACATAAAAGTAGTTTTCTCCTTCCACCCTTTTTGTTATAAAATCCCTTTGATCGAATAAGTACAATCTTAAATTTTTTTTTTTTTAAGAATTTGAAAGTATCAAAGAAACTATTCACATACAAAGAATGGAGTGGGGAAAGGATTTCATTCTGGGTATATATCCAAGGACCCTTTTACATTCTCTAACAGTAGGGTTGCTGAACCCTTCTGAAGGGGTCCTTGAAGATGGAGCCTTTGGGGTGGGGGGTAGACATTTCAAGGACTCCCAGTACTTAAATGGGAGAAATGGTCATTCTTTTATTAAACCTTTTTTTAAAGTAAAAGTTAAACTTAATACAGAACCAATCTTATTCAAATCCCCCCTAGGAATTTACTTTAGCTCCTTTCCAAGGACTTTTTAAACGTTTCATTGGTAGCCCAGTATTGATAGCCCATTGACTACAGAACTTGAACATTAACATCATTTTGTCCTGGGGAAGAGAAGAATTGGTTGGGGAAGGAGGGAGGGAGAAAAGGGAATAAATTAGCTTTTTACCATCATTTGAGGGAGGAGATATTAGCTCTGATCTCAGAGGTCAAAGAGGCAAAATTAAAAAAAAAATTTTTAAACTTCTCAATATTAAAGAACTTTTCAAAATTTAGGTTACCTGGTGGGATGACAGCTTCCCTTTTCTGAAGGTCTTCCAGTAACAATTTAATCATTACGTGTGTATTTTGTAAGTTAGACTAGATGGGCTTCTGAGGTCTTTTGCCATTTTCAGAATCTTTTTGATTCTGTATGATTATTTTGCCTTTTTTTGGGGGGGGGAGGGAAGGAAGGATGGTGGTAATGGTGGTGGTGATTACTCTGATCAGATTTTGAGCCTGATGTTCTCTTTGGTAATGTGTGAGACCGGTATTAGACTCTTAACTAATCAGAGACATCGTCAGGTACAAAGAGAAAGCATTTATTTAATTCCTGTAGGGAGAGGTCCAGACACACCTGGGAGCCATCCCATCTCTCACCATGTGCTCCTGAATCTGGCCAGTTTCCGGCTTGTCCAAGGTTTAAAAAGCAAAAGACCTGAGCCTTTTCATTGGATAGACTAAAAGAATGGAACCATCCTTAACCAATGATCACCCATGTTGTCTACTTCCTGTGGGTCTGGTCACTTTCTGTAATTTCATTAACTTCTTGCATCCTAAGGTTCAAGGTCTTGACCCTCCAGAGTCCCTCCCTCCCTCCTGGACCTAAAGTCTCTCAGCTCTGGGAACAGGGATCATGTGACTCAATACTGAGAAATACTTCATCCAATCAGTCCCATTCAGTAATAATCCAATGGTATTCTAGTACAGTATTGTTTTTTACTTGGATAAAGTCTGGGTAACTATCACCAAATTTCCTTAAACATTATTTTGGTTCTAGAAGGCACCTTAGATAGTACCTCATATTTAAGGATTGCAAAGCACTTCATATTATTTCATATTCCCATGAGATAGAATTCATTTTACAAATGAGGAAACCAAGGCGCTGACAATTTAAGCAATTTTTTTCATGACCAGAACATGAGTAAATATCCTAGATGGAACTGGAATCTGACTTCATTAACAGCTGCAGAATCCTGTCTGTCATAGTACTGGGGATCTGATCTTCTACAGCTGATTAAATTAATTTCTGAGCAGGAAATACCGTATTCTCTCAGGACTAGATTGGTGCTGACCAGACTAGCTGTTTGATAATGTAACTAAGGAATATATTATGAATTTGGTTATAGAATGGGGGAAACTTAAAATGTTTTGAGGCCCAGGAATTGTAAAACTTATAATATAGGTGAAAAATCTCTAAGAAACTTTGTCTCTTTTCCAGTAGCCAGTTTTCTCTGGGAACATAATTTATATCTAGGGAAAAAGTGGTTTTCTTGGGGAATGTAGTTCTCAGAATGTTCATTGGTTCGCAAAACACCATTTCATTTATGAGATTGAATCTCACTTCATCTTCCTTAAGCTGTTCAGTGTTTTACTTGGAAAGAGTAAATAAATATCTGGTTTGTTTTGTTTAAAGACTGTCTTTTTTTCCAATATATTCTCTTGTGACTAGTAGACTATTGAGTATATAATTTTCCTTTTAAAATATTTATGATTGAAAAAGGGCTGCATAATTTAGGATATAAAACACAAATATTCTTCATACAATTTTCCAGTTAATTCTAAAATTAGAATTACAGGGTTTTTCCTCTCCCCAATCTGGTAGCATTTAAGCATGTTGTTAACCTCCCAATCCTATTGTTATTTTTCTGTGTTCTAATGTTGTTACCTAGAGTACTTTTCCAGTCAAATAGAGAAATCACTCCTGGGAAAACACTGAAATCTGAGGGTGTATAATTACTATTTTTATTGAAGTGGAACAATAATGGAAAGATTCAGTCTGTTAACAAGTATTTAAGTATCTGTTTATGTGCTAGGCTGTATAGGGTTACAAATTCAAATATGGTTACAAATATGAAACTATTCCTATTGGGGAAAATAGCAAGGATATATATAAAGTTTAAAGAATGCATACTAATATGGAATATTATTGTTCTATAAGAAATGACCAGCAGGATGAATACAGAGAGGCTTGGAGAGACTTACATGAACTGATGCTAAGTGAAATGAGCAGAACTAGGAGATCATTATACACTTCAACAACGATATTGTATGAGGATGTATTCTGATGGAAGTGGATTTCTTTGACAAAGAGACCTAACTCAGTTTCAATTGATAAACGATGGACAGAAGCAGCTATACCCAAAGAAAGAACACTGGGAAACGAATGTGAACTATTTGCATTTTTGTTTTTCTTCCCGGGTTATTTTTACCTTCTGAATCCAATTTTCCCTGTGCAACAAGAGAACTGTTTGGTTCTGCAAACATATGTTGTATCTAGGATATACTGCAACATATCTAACATATATAGGACTGCTTGCCATCTAGGGGAGGGGGTGGAGGGAGGGAGGGAGGGGAAAAATCGGAACAGAAACGAGTGCAAGGGATAATGTTGTAAAAAAATTACCTTGGCATGGATTCTGTCAATATAAAGTTATTATTAAATAAAAGAAAAGAAAATATTAAAAAAAGAAAAGAAAAGAAAAGAAAAAATAAAGATACATTTTTTACAAAAAAAAAAAAGAAAAGAAAAAGAATGCATACTAAGACTAAAACAATTAAGAATAAATAAAAAATTAGTAAATACCAAAGGAGTTTGAAGCAGTTGAGGGGATCAGTTATGACCTCATGTGGAATGTGGTATCTTGAAGGAGGAGAATAGAATCCATTAAAGCATGGCAGACAGCTAATATAAATGCATGGAGAAAGGAGTCGGGTGTATGAACAGAGGTTAATTTGACTATATAGAAGAATAATATATAATGAGGCTGTAAAGATTCGTTTTAGAAAGTTTTGAAAATCACTAGAGGAGTTTATCATGTTATGAGTTCCTCCCTCTTTTTTTTGAGCTCTATTCCATCACAATAACTAATAATGATAGCTGAGTTTTAGGTTTTTTTTTTTTTTTTAAATGAGAGAATGTTTTTATTCTATACAGAAAGGTTCATATAACTTTTTAAACCTTTTCTCCCCTTAAAAATTTTTTTTTGATTATACATGTACATTAATTTTTAAAAAAACATGAGTCATGTTGGGAGAGAAAAATCAGAACAAAAAATACAAGAGAGGAAAAAAAGAAAGAACAAAGGTGAATATAGCATATGTTGATTTATATTCAGTCTCTCTAAATTGCTCTTTAGATGCAGGCTGCATTTTCTATCCAGTTTATTCTACCTAGTTTATTTGGAATTGCTTTGGGAATTGAGAACTAAATTTTTCCTAGTTGATCATTGTACAATCTTGTTGTTACTATCTGTGGTGTATTCGTTTCTACTTGTTTTACTCAGCATCAATTCTTCTAAATCTTTACAGGCTTTTGTAAAATAAGCTTGTTCATCATTTTTAATAGAACAAAAAATACTAAAACTTCTTAACACAAATCAATCGTTCTTTTGTTTTTAAGCTCATTCCTTCTGTATTTTGTTTGTTAACTACCATCTTTTGGGATAGTTGCAAGTTGAATAAATATGGCTAACATTCCTTTTTTACATATGTCTTTACTCCTCTTGATTATGTCTGCCTTGGCTTTTTGAAGTCTTAAAGATGGTGTCAAATGAATGAAAAGGGTTTATTTAAGGAGTATGTTTTGGTTGTCTTGCAGAGGGGATGAGATGGAGAAATGGGTCCTAGGCCAGAAGAATGAAAACAAGCTGCTTAAAACAGGCCTTAAGAAAAATGTAGGTAATCAGTTGAAAAGTTGGAAAAAAACTGCAGAGTTGGAGCTGCTAATCTATTTTACCACACTGTCAGTAATCCAATCTTAGACACTAGCTAGTCATGTGACAAGTTATTTAACTGTTCAACTCCAATTTCCTCTTCTGTAAGATAAGTTGGGGTTGATGATCTTGGTACTGAATTTCCCTTTAGGGACTATTCAGTGTTCTAGATTTAAATTCAGATAATGCTTTCCCCCACTGAACATGGGGGCTGTGAAATGTTTCCTTAGTAGAAACTTTCCTTAAAAAAGACTATGTAAATATGGAGACAAACATAGTTGGGCTATCCGAACAAAAGTGAGGGTTTCCCTGAATCCTGGCAGGTTTCATAGAAAGTGCACAGGAAAATAAAACTGAAACCATCAGGAGAATTTAAAATTAGGAGTATTTGAACTTTCCTCATTCTTAGAGCTCTCTATCCACTCTGCCATCTGCCTTAGTCTGTAAATGCCCTTAGACACATTCACAATGATGTTTTAAATTCATAAAATAAATTATAAAGGAAACCAGTTAAGTTGAAATATAAATATAAAAATATTTCAAAAACAAGTTCATAGAACTCAGAGTAAGAACTTCTGAATTATATAAACTTTGAGGTTCCCTCCAATTCTGGATATATGATCCTAAATTCACAATAAATTTGGGAAACATGTAAATATTTACTAGCACTCATTTATTATTCTCAATTAGCAGATGGGGGGGGGTGGGGGAACAAACCTGGTTTTTTTTAGAAAAGGAATATGACCTGAGATTTGTCTAGGTCAAATGGCCCCACCTCGTCCTCCCTCTTCAGCATTTCTTGTGTTCTACCACATAATGATTTACTAATCTGTCTTTTTCACTTTGTGAAAAACTGCCCAACCAAAGCAGTATTTTTCAGTTTAGACAGATTAAAAGTTAGCTATAATAGTAATGACAGTAGCCAACTAGCAGTTAAAAGGTTTGCAAAGCACTTTACAAATATTATCTCATTTGATTTTTACAACATCTCTGTGAGGTAGGTGCTAGTATGATCCCCAAAAGTGAGGAAACAGACCAGTGATATGACTTATCTCGTCAGTATCTGAGGTCATATTTGAACTCGGATCTTTCAGACTCCAGTTATTAAAAATATTTTTCCAATCGGAATAGAAGTGAGTGCAAGGGATAATGCTGTAAAAAATTACCCTGGCATGGGTTCTGTCAATAAAAAGTTTTAAAAAAAAATAAGATTTTGTCACCTACAGTAATAGGTAGTATTATATATATATATATATTGGAATATGTATATATATATATATATATATATATTGGAAATGAGGCCTTTATCAGAACCTTTGACTGTAAAAATGTTTTCCCAGTGTATTGTTTCCCTTCTAATCCTGGGCGACAAAATCTTGAAATAGACCAGAATTAGCTGCCTAACTGTAGCATTTAGTCAACCTATAAATATATATTTGTTCTAATACAAATGCACTTGAAGAGATATGTAAAACCTGGGCATGAGCCAGATTAAAATGACAAAATAAAAATGCAGAACGTAGATAATGTTAATTTGTGGTTTTCAAAGTTAACTGACCTCCCTGAAGTTTCCTTTTGAGTTTCATACTACTGCCCTAGGCATACCCAAGTTCTTATTCAAACTCTACATGAAACTCTTTTCCCAGAAATGGCTTCACTTTTAGTCCTTTCCTGTTTTTTCCCCCTTTTCTACATGCCTAATTTGTTTCTTTTTCAGTTATCCTCTGAAGCCACACTGAATGTGCTTAATCCTTTCTTTGGATGTCTTTAATTTCTTGAAGAATGCTATCACCCCTAAATTTTTTCCCCTGAGTACAGTGCCTTAATAGGTTACTTATTTTCTTTTTACATGAATTAATATATTCTTGTATGTTAAAAACTTCCTCATTTTGAATCAGGGATCATACTTTAAATGTTGATGCTTTAATATAACCTTAGGTAGCTCCATAATTGTGCTAAGTTGTGTGCTGTAAAATCAAGTTAATCAATATTGTACACAGAAGCTAACTCTTCATTGTCCCTGAAGACTTGAAGGGTGTTTGAGCTTTGGGTCTTGGGATGTGTGCATGAGAGACTGGATGCTTTCACAATGGATTTGTTGCTCCTTGGGAATTCCAGCAAAATGAAAGTAAAGGGAGTTCTGATGACAGTAACTGATTGTCTTAATGCAGCTTTGGATTTCCAAAGGAAGCACAGAGCCCCAAAACTGTGAACACAGTAGCAGAGAAGTATAAAGCAAGCCAGTTGTGGGGAAGTGCACTAAAAAAGGCAGTCACAGAGACTGAACACAGGTCATATAGTTCAGGTCTGCCGAGGTCTGGGTAGAGGGGGCCACCAGAACTAGTAAAGTTGAGTGAGTTTTTATACTGTTTTCCTGGGGAAAGCCCCAGTAGCTTTGGGGGGTGAACAGGAGCCCTAAACCGTGATGATAGTGGATGAAGATTCAGAGCCTAGTATTACACACTAGAATGGGGTGGGGGTAGAGCCACCTGTCTCTGTCAGAATCCTAGCAGGGCTTATTTCGGCATGATGACTCAGAGAACTTGAGCTGATTCCAGATGCGGCTTGTTTAGCAGCGTGGAGAAGTTGCTGAGGTCCTCACACTGCTGGGATGAGGAAAGACTTAAAAGATTGACCTCGAGATTAGTTTTTTAGTTGGGGCCTTCTGCTGTATGTGCTTAGATTATATGTATAGAAACATTGTCTTAAGTAGATAAAGGGCTGGCCTAAGAGTCAGGAAGATTAGGCTTAAATCTTGCTTCTAATATATACAGGCTGTGTAACTATGTTGTTTAACCTATCAAGGCCCTAAATATTTCTATGACTAAAAGTTACCAAGAAGAATCTTTGAAATGATTTGTTGATATTCAGTCATTTCAGTCTTGAATTTCCTTCATTGTTGAAATCATTTGTTGTTGTTTAGTCATTAACTGTCATCTCTTTGAGACCCTATTAGGAGTTTTATTGGCAACGAGTCTGGTATTTTGACATTTCTTTCTCCAGCTCATGAAACTGGGGTCAACAGGGTTAACTGACTTGCTCAGCTTAATAAGTGTCTGAGGTCAGATTTGAACTCAGTAAGGTGAAGCTTCCTGACTCCATTCATTGTGCCACCTGGGCAAAAATATATATATTGAATGACTAGGATTATGAAGAGATTCAGTTTCTATGTTAGAAAGTCATTTGAAGGCTGACTTTACTTCTTAGTAATTTAATGTCCTGGAAATCGGTGTTACAATAATATCTTGTAGCTAAGATGCTATAATAGGATTAGAGTGGTAGCAAAGTAACAGAATCACAGAAGAGAAATATTATTTACACAAGTCATTTGGTTTCAATTCTTAAGAATTTGAAAGAAGATATTTGTATCCTCTTAAGAAGAGGAGATTAAAAAATAAAAGGCACCTTTGTCAGGTCTAGATCTGTGACCTAACATGCTAGCACTTTTCTCTGGCACATAGGCCCTCCTAGACTTTTAAACTGGTTTTGGAGGATAAGGGAACAGATTTATGTAGCTAAATATATTGGTTAAAAGGTGGGCTAGGGCAATGTGGATTTGGAATCAAATGGACCTTATTGATTATTTATGCAACGTATGTTATAAATAAAGGGGAAAAAACTGTCCCAGAGAGATGACTTGCTTAATTGACACAGATAGGTAAGTATCAGATTTTGGAACTCCAAATTTGTTGGGGGTTTTTTTTCCTTCGAGTCATGATAAAAAAGAGATTTAAAACTCATATCATAGTCTATGACAGAAATGTCAAATACCAATAGGCAGCACTCCTGAGTACTACCATAACAAGATTAAAATGTTCCTGGGAAATATTTAATAAAATAAATAAAAAATACAATAAAAATAGGTAACAGATAACATTGCATTTAAAACTAAGTCAATATACAGCCTATAGGGATCCTTATGTAAAGATTAGTGGGTCCTGATTTCTATTTGATTTTGATCAAATAGATAAGCAAAAAATAAAGAAAAAGAAAGTTAGTAAAAGTTTTTTTTAAGAAAAAATTTTTGCCTTTGCCCTTCTGTGGGGAAGGATGGGAAAGGGAAACAAATCATCTCATTTCATCTGTGCATAAATTAATGTCAGGATTGGGTAGAAGAATGTAGGCGAGAATTGTTAGAAGACATTACCCAATAAAATCTTTAACTTTCTATGGTTTATACTTACCTAGAGACATCAGATACTGCTTTAAAGTATTTGAGGAATTGACAGCATTAAAGATCTGAATATCTGAATTTATTTTGAGTTAATTGTTTTACCTGAGTTCTAGTAAGTACTAGTAAGAATCCTGGTGACCACCATTTCTAATCACTCTGACCACTCTGATCAATCTGATCACCCTTTTAAAAGGGACATTAAGATGAGCTTATTTTTCTATACAAACATTCTTTCATTTCAAATGTTTAATAAGCAATTTCACTTTAAGGTATTATTTTTTTAATTGTTGCCTTTTATTTTTAAAAAATGTTATTTCTGAATATATTGTCTTCCACATTGAATCTTCTTTTGTATGAAAGAAAAAACTATTACTTGTTTATCCATTTCTATTTGAAGAGAAGTTCAAATACGGAAAATAACCTGTGCTAAGCAGAATGTTTTCACTTAGCCAATTTCCAGTTATATTCCATAGCAAAAGACAAAATGCCACAGCAAAATAAAAGTGTATGGTTTAAATTTTAGATGCTTTGATTTCCTTAAACAGAACAACAAATATTACAGGCGGAGATACCCTTGAGAAAATATCTTCCAGAAAACAAGTCTGGTCAAAGGTGAACAAAATCTTAATTTGGTCACTTTAAACAAGGCAAGCTGGAATAATTCTAATTTCAGGGATCCTTCCATCAAAGTGTCTTTTATTAAGTGAAAAGTGATTAAGTCTTTGATTCAATTTAGATCTATTTTAGACAAGAGGCTGTCATAATTTTATTAATTTCATATAGTCATGTGCTATGTTTTCACATGTATAACTTTCCTGAAATAGATCATGGAAAAAAGAGTTACAGTGACCATCTAACAGTGCCTCTGGTATTCTATTCTCATCTGTTGATAGAAAGAAGCTATGCTTTGCTAGAACACTGTTGATTTCTCACTTATCTAAAGTCCATTTTCAGAATTTTAGTAATCTTCATTGATCTCATTGCAATCATGTATTTTTTTTTCTTTTGGTTCTAATTGTACTTTGCAAGTCAGAAAAATCTATCCATGTTTCTTTGAATTCCTCATAATGATTTCTCATTACACATTATTCCATTAGTTATATATCATTGTTCAGACATTTTCCGCTCATTCGTTTTCTAGTTCTTTTTGTTTGCTTGTTTTGAGTGAATCTTTAGCTTGGGAAACATTCTCTTTGTCTCTTTCCACTTTTTTTTGAAAGTTAT
This sequence comes from Antechinus flavipes, assembly GCF_016432865.1. NCBI lineage: Eukaryota > Metazoa > Chordata > Mammalia > Dasyuromorphia > Dasyuridae > Antechinus > Antechinus flavipes. Next base: position 396,960,484 of record NC_067398.1, read on the forward strand.
GAGGCAGTAACTTAGTAGTAATAATATCAATAAGTGCTAGGGGCAGGACTTGTACTCGGGCATTCCCAATACCATTATTTGAGTGTGTCTGTTAATCCATTTGAGCATATATCATTTATATTATCTATTTTCTGGTAATTTACCTTGTCTTTTTGAAGAATCTTACCACTTGATCTCAATCATTTAAAACAAGAAGGCCCATGACAAAGCATTTGAGACCTTGTAAATGTTGGTATTGGGGACTTGTGGATTTTTTTTTTTTATTTGAAATTTAGGACATCCCAGGGATTGCATTGACAACATTAATCATAAAACTAGGTAAATTTTAAGAAGGAAGGCCCTTAAATACTGGAACTTTGTATCTTGTTTAGTTGTCCTGGGCAGTATTATTCTCATTGACATAGTTATTGATGAATATCTAGTTTTCTGAAACAGGGAACAGGAGTCTTCATCTTGGTTTTGTTTCTTCGAGCAACTCATGGCACTTCATCAGAGCTCAGAAAAGGGAAGATAAGCAATGGTTCATATTTTTATAGGAGACTTATGACCAGTAAAGTTTCTGGATTATAGAGACTGCAGGGGAACCAGGAGAGGCTTTGGAAATTGGGATATTGATGCTGAAACAGAAATTTAGCTCTATTCCCTAACCCCACCTCAAAAAGTACTAGAATCATAATCAATATCAGATCCGTCATTGCTTCTGAAAAGGGTGTGTGAGTCTATTTTCCTATAACTTCCTTCCCTCAGTCCCTGTAACTAAACATAAAATGCCGATTCCTTGCTCTCTTTCCCATTATAAATTAGATAGGACTAAGGTCATTGAGTTCAGAAACTTCTTTCTTTTTTATTTGTATCCTCTTGGTAAATGACTTTTCATTCACTTATGGATTTTGAATGGGGAATTGAATGAACTATGTCCTAAAAAGATCCTAACCACAAAGAGTTTAAAAAAATAACAGCTTAGTGCTATGTAAGCCTAAAAGTTGATTCACTGGATACTGAGTAGATTCAAATTTATACTTTTTACAATCCATCTGAGGAGAAGAGTACATTTGGGCCACAAAGCAACAAGTTCACTATACTTTTCTGCAGTTGATATGATAGACCGACCACTTGAACAGTTTCAATGGCTGTCTGAATTGTCGGGGCCCCTAGGCTTTTTGAACTTCTTTTTCTCCTGGAGTGTGCTAGGATTAATAAATGCAAAATAGTATTTACAATCAGGAAATTGTCCAGGTAGCAGGTCATGCCTGAGTAGTCTAAATAGAGATTTGGTTAAAGCTATTTGCCCAGTTTTCTGCAGTGGCACATGTTGTAAATATGAATTTTTAGTTTATTTCTCAGCTAGACAAAGGAAAATATGCAAAAATTCAAGACTTGCTCTGAATAGGCAGTGGATATGATAACTACTATGTAATGTGGTTTATATAATATGTCGTAAATGTCTTAGTATAGTTGTAAGTTATTGCAACTTAAAAGACTTGGGAAATTATATTGTGAAAATAGTTACATTAGAATTACACATTAAAGTACAACATAATTGAAAATTTCTAAAACTTAATCCCATAAAGATTTTTTAAAAAGTATTTTAAAGTTATTTATCATGGATTTACAGATAATCTGTGCATTTTATCATTTAAAAGTTATAAATCAAAACTTAAACCTAGAATTTAATTTTAAACATTGTTGGAGAAGTTGTAATTAAAGAAATATTATTATAGGCCACTTTGTAAAAACAATTGCCCTCACTTTTTTGTAAACCTGCATTTTAATATATGGAGTTTGCTTAAATCATAACACAGTTTCCAGACTTAAATAATTAAACTATTATAAATAGAAGTTAGATTTCTGAATTTATACTTTTAAAGGGTTTAGAAATTATTTGCTTATCTTATCTTAAGCTCTCTCTTTTTAAAGTAAAAGTATCTCCTCGAATTATTTTAAAGCCTCAAGTTCAGCTTTTCTTTGCATTTGACCTGGTCCTGTCAGTTTTCATATGGGCTAGTTTCTATATGTGAACGAGTCTTACTGCATACATGGAAATTGAACACACTAATATATGAGAACATTGAGAAGGAGTAAAATAAATTCTTGATCAAGAGAATGGACAAATTTTGTTCAGATTTGTTAAAAATTCTTTAAAAAGCAATATTTGCTGTTATTACAGTTAAGAAATATTTTAGATAGAAAATAACCCAAATTGTGAATTTATCTTACAAATGAGAAATTTAGTTTTATCACTATTTAGCTGTTGAGACCTTGGGCAAGTCAACCTCAATGGATTGTAGTTTCCTTATCTGAAAAATGAAGTTGAATTAGATGATCTTTTTTAAAAAATTCTTTTAAGTCAGCCTTACCTTTTCCTGCCTTTTCAGTCTTGTATTTGACTAATTTTATGATCTACTATACCCATCTATATACTATTTTCTTGTTCATTACATTCCATCTCTGGGCTCTAGGCCTTTGCACTGACTGTTTACCATTCTTGGGATGCTTTACATCTCATTTTCAGCTCTTAGAATCTTTAGTTTCTTTTAAATCAAACTCCATCTCTTGCAGCATGCCTTTCCCATTGTCAGCCCGTTCTCATTTCAAACTGCAAATGCCATCCCTTCTAAGGCTACATTGGTGGAATTTTACACGAGTTATATACTTGGAATATTTTGAGATTTTCCTGTAGTTCCTTAAGAGAGAAGCAAAGAATGACTGTTTTAGCTTCAACCCCTTGTATTGCCTGGGGCCAAAATCTTTGTGGGGGAGACAAAGTCCAAGGATTATACTTTCTGTTTATAGGATAATATATAGCAGTTCATATGTAATGCATAATACTGGATTTGGAATTATTAAAACTTCTGTTCAAACTTTTCATTAGATACTTAATTAGATACCATTTGGCTGCAGGCAGTTCCCCAATCCTTATTTGCCATATCTAAAGTAGGGCTAATAAAAGTAGCATTATTGTCAAAACATTTTACTCCAATATTGGGGAGAGGGAATGGAAGCAAAAAACATTTAGCATCTGTGTGTTAGGTGTTATGATAAGTGCTTCACAAATACTATCTCATTTGATCCTCACAACAACTCTGAGGTAAGAACTGTTTTTATCTTAATTTGGCCTCAGGAAACAGGCAAATAGCTGTTAAGTGACAGCTGGTTTAAGTTTGGGTCTTTCTTAATCCAGGTCCAGTATTTTATCTACTGCTCTTCCTTGTCCTTATCAAATGAAGCCATATTTTTAAAAAAAAAAAAATTACTTTATTATTTATTTCACTAAATATGAAATAAGAAAAAAAGGCAATAATAGAAAAAAATTCTTTTCATGAGTGTTCTTTGCTGTGCTCCCCTTTTTAAATCTTATTTTTTTTTTCTGCTTTTATCCTCCTTCCCCTAAGCAGGTTACAGTTAAGCACAGATATATTTATGTGTACATATATAGATACATTCACACTACCCACAGATATCGGAATGTTTTATTATATACTTAATATAGTACCCAATAGAGTATATATACACACATGCATAGGGCTACATGCATACATACCTACATATACTCGGGCATATACACACATACTTAGCCACATGTAAACATGCATCTAAAACAATATTAATATACTTGAGATATAATGTAGATTTTATTCAATTGAATCTTTAAGTTTGACTTTTTCATTGGTTTTAGAAAAAGTCAAACTTCAAACTTATTCAATCAAAAAACTTTTTGCCTTGCTTTACTTAACCTTCCCCCATCCATGGGTCTCTCCCTTGCTTGTCTTCTTCCTCTACCCCTTGTCTCTCCCTTCCACATTCTTTTCCTTATTTTTTTAGATTTTGGAGGGTGCTGTTCCTTTCATAATATACGTAAAATGAAGCCTTATTAAGGCAATTTCCTATATTATTTTTATTAAAGTTTGGAAAGGATCTTAGAAATTATCTAATATAATCCAACCTTCTATTTCAGGCAGGTATCTTCCTTCAGTAACAATTTTCATAGTGTTGCAATGATGAGAAATGCAGTATCTTACAGGTGGCCCATTCTAATTTTGGATTGTTTTGACTTGTTAGAATGTTCTGTCTCTTATACTTTATACTTTGAACTCAGACTTAGGGGCGCCCTTAGTTCTGTGCTCTGTTGATAACAGAATAAATCTAATCCAGATGAAGTTTCCTTGCCACTTGAGATTTCTCCAGCATAAACAGCTGTTCTTCATGAAATACTCTATTCATTTCTTAATTTTTTAAAAATTCCATAGATTGTTTTAAACTTTGTCCCCCTTTCCTTAATTTCTACATCCATAGTAAAAAACGTGGTTTAACCTCCTTCATATTCCTTATTGATAGAATAGCCTCTCTGATAGTTTTCTATTTTTTAAAAATTATTTTTTGTTAGCAAAAATTTGCCATTTGTATCTTCTATTTAGTCTACCTCCCACTCTCACCCCCTCCCAGTTGAAAACCATATAGAAAAAAAATCTCGTTTATAAACTTGTAAATCAAAACATTCTACATTTGTCATATTTCAAGAAAACCATCTTATTCTGAGTCCTTCACCTTTCTATCAGGGTAAGGGTAGTTTGTTTTATTAGTCGTCTGACAGATCATGACACTGAATAGAGTTGTTAATTTTTTCAGAATTGCTCATCTTTGTCATATTATTGTCTTTGTATTGTATAAATTTTTTCTGGTTTTGGGCACTTCACCTTTTATTGGTTCGCTTTAAATCTCCCTAGGTTTCTCTGGTTTCCTTTTGTTTCTTGGAACACAACAATACAATACAATCACATTATCAGCATAATTTGCTCAGCCATCCCCCAATTTATGGGCCCTTTCCCAGATTCTTAAAATAGGATGTGTAGACTCTTTGATCATGGTGTTCAGATCAACAATTCCTAAATTTTCCTTGATGTGTTTTCCATATCTCCCTCTTCCCTCTTTCTCTCACATTTTTTTTTTTAGTTGACAGACTTTTTATTTAATGTTACAAAAAATATTTAGTCAAAACAGAGCAAAGCCAATGTCATCCCTGGCTTCTTGTAGTCTTTATTTGCTTTCTCTTCCTTATTCTCTCCTCAACTGGGGTAGCTGTGCTAGAAGGGGCAGCACTAGCTGATGGGTCTGGTCCATCAACTCCTACATTGCAGATGAGACTTCCAATGTTCAGGGCCTTTCCTAACAGTCCAGGCTTGAATGGTTTAACATTTGCTCTTGCCCCTTTGGTTTGGGCATTAATTAATTTTATCCTCCCTGATGATAATCTCATGAAGGATAAGGACAAAATAGATGCAAGCAAGCTTGGAGATTGGAGATAAAAGAGGAGAAAGTTGTAGTGGTGCTAATCCCTGGCTGAAGTGAGGGTTCACCCCCCAACATTGCCTTAGTTTTTTTTTTTTTAATTTATTATAGCTTTTTATTTACAAGTTATATGCATGGATAATTTTACAGCATTGACAATTGCCAAACCTTTTGTTCCAATTTTTCCCCTTCTTCCCCCCATCCTCTTCCCCAGATTAACTGCCTTAGCTTCTGAAGAAGAACCAAGCAGTTTATAGACAACTGAAGAACTCTCCCTTACATTTTCTTCTTTCTGTTTCATATTTCTTGTTTCTTGGAATCATTGGCTTTTGTTTGTTCTATTCTAATTTTTAAGGAGTTGTTGGTTAGACAAGGTTTTATATCTTTTGACAAACTAATTTCTAATTCTTGTATATCTCATTTCTTTTCTATTTTATCTCTAGATTTCTCATTCTACTGGGAAAATCATTTTAAATCTTTATTTCATCTCTTCTAGTTCCAGTTGAGTTTATGCCTATTATATTTTTCTTGCAGACTTCGCTTACAACTATTTTGGGTTTTTGTCTTTTTCCATTTCTGTTGTCATAATAGTTTCTTTCATTGTTCGTCCTTTCATCTTGATTTTCATTTCTGACTTCAAACTTGATATTAGGGCCAAGCTTTGCAATTCTGTAGGGAAAGTCTGGGCTGGTCTTGTTGTGTTATATATATGTGGTTTCAGAATCTTAGGAATAGGTCAAGCGTGGTCTGATCAAGGACAAAGTCATCTGATTGCTGTTCCTTTGATCTTAACTCTGCAAGTTCCTGACCTGAGTTTGAATCTGAACAATAGAAAGCTTCTGGACTTGGCTCCTATCAGCTGTCTGGGTCAGTGACTGAGCTGCTGGCTCCCCTTTGGTCTGTGAGGATTACTTGTTTTTGAACTTGTTTCTCCAACACATCTAAGTGTGGGTCTCCTCCTTAGTCTACTCTGGATCTGTGACCTGCAACTTGGCAGAGGGCTACAGAGATACTAGTTTACTTCTTTCCTAGTGCCCTAGAATGGGTCTGGGACCTATCTATATTTGCCCTGGCGCTTCACCTCTCTTTGGGAACTGGAGTGAAAAAACACCTTTGTGTATATTCTTTTCTTCTTGGTCTCAGACCTCATTGTTGTTCATGTATCATCCAGCACTGAAAAAATGAGTCAACCAGCTTTCTTGGGATTTCCCCATCTAGTTTTTTTTTTTTTTTTCCTTTCTTTCTTTCTTTTTTTTTTTTTTTTGTGGGGGGTGGTGGTGTTATGGTTTTTTGGAACTTACTGTGCTACTTACTGATATTCTGACATTTTGGTTATGCCTCTTCCTTAATCCTTTACCGCTAGCTATTTTTCCTTCAATCCCTTCCTTTTCATAGCTAAAATTCTCAAGACACTAACTTATCTGTACTTCACTATTTACTCTTTCTTCTATTCTATCATTCTATTGAAACTGTCTTTTCAGACATCAGTGATCTTCAATACTTTGTAACCTTTGAAAATATTTACCACCCTCTCCTGTGACATGTATTTCTTGGGCTTCAGAGTAATTGCACCCACCTGTTTCTTCTTTCACTTCTCTAACTTTTACTTTTCTTTAGAAAACAAAAATGTTTTTATTTATATCTTGTTTTTAAATAGCCAAAATGTGCCTCTGTCAGCCATCCTTCACAATAAAGAATTTTTTGCCTAAGCTAATTTAATTTACTTTAAACTAGCTTATTTAATTTACAATGTCATATCAAAGTACCAAAAAAATGATTAGATTGAATTAGAATTGAATGAGATGAGTTGAGATCTTTCAAGACAGTTGTGAAAATCAAGTAAAGCTTCATCTACTTCAGACTTTGAGTAGGCTTTGAAGGACTTTGAAGATTGAGTCAAGGGCATCCTTAAGTCTCCTTCCTGCTATCCTCCCATGACATCAGTGTCTCCCCATTTCAGTCAAATATGGGCAACTATGTACTTATTGGTCAAGTTTAATATCTTGGGTAGTTCCCGCATTTAGAATGTAAGATCCTCAGCCAATAAGGATGAGGGTCAGTGGTGGGAGGGGGTATTTGCGTTAGGGATTAAAAGTGTTAACTCTGCCCCCCATGGGGTTTCCTCCCTTTGATTGTCTGCTGTATGAGTGGGACTCCCAATTCTCACAGGAATGTATAGTAAACTTTACTTTGCTTCTAGAGATCTCTCCAGCTTTTTTTTTATTAAATGGTGACCTCTCACCATTTCTGACCCACACATCATGAAATGTTGTATATTACAGTTACTTTTTTATATTCCTAATACAGTTTAAATTTGATTGAGTCAATCACAATGTATAAGCTCAATTTTGTATATCCTATTAACCTAGCACATTTTTACAGAGGAATTTAATAGTCTGAATAAAATTTAATGTTTAATATGTTTAATAAAATAATAAAATACTTAAAATAAAATAATGTTTAATATGTTTAATAAAATTTCAATGTTTTAAGACATTTGAGAGCTCTAACTTATTTATATGCTCTAGTTTTAACCATTCTTTGTAAATGTGTGGTCCCCAATTTAAACACTGTACCACATATAGGCTTTTGTTAGTGCTGAGTTATGCAGAATAATAATGCTGTTTTAGTAATTTTTTAGTTGTGTCCAACTTTTCATGACCACATTTGAAGTTTTCTTGTCAGAGATACTACAATGATTTGCCATTTCTTCTTCGATTCATTTTACAGATGAGAAAACTTAAGTCTTTCTGATTCCACACCTGGCACCTAGCTGCCTCAATAACAAGTTAGCATTACCATAGTGCTTTAATGCTTAAAAAGGGCTAAACAAATAATATATGATCTTATTTGATAGTCACAATCACCCTAAGAGGTAGATGCTATTGTTACACCCATTTTACAGAAGAGCAAACTATATCAGGCAGAGATTAAATGATTTGCCCATGTCCACATAACAATAAGTGTATGGCCTGCCATATTTGAACTTAGGGAAGCTAGATGGTGCCAGTTGTAGAGTCAAGTCTTATTTTCTCAGTTCAAACCTGGCCTCAGACACTGAGCAGCTGTGTGACCCTGGGCAAATCACTTAATAGTTTGTCTCAGTTTGTTTATCTGTAAAATAAGCTGGAGAATTAAATAGCAACTTAGCCCTATGTCTTTGCCAAGAAAACCTCAAAAGGGGTCAGAAAGAGTTGGACATGATTGAAACAACTGAATGACAAAAACTAATTGACTCCATGTTTTGCATTCTTCCTACTGTACTGTCTGGTTGCCTGTTATTAATGCTAATTAAGTGCTAAACACCTTGTTAGGTAGTAGATGCTGGAGATTCAAAATTAGTATTCTCTGCCCCAAAGAAGATTATATTCTCATGGAGAAAATTTTTATAGAGAAGTAAGGAAGGAGAGAGTTACTCTTTGGTCCCTGGGAGAGGACCAGGAAGAAAGTAGGAGGTAAGAAAAGAAAGATTCTGAGAGGCTGAGATAAGGAAAGATTACATTCCAGGAATAACAACAGGCTTGCCTTGTGAGGAGGAGATTGTATGGCCAGTTTGGAGAATGGCAGTTTGATTGGAATGATTTGACTTTCGGTTAATTTTATCAAGTGGCAACACCTTTTTGGAGAGGGAGATAGGGACAGAGAGGACAGTAGTTTGAAGTTTTTGATAGCTAAGGTCAACTAAACTGTTTTTGGTATAAATTTAAAGCTACTCCAAGCTGCAATTCAATTTAATTCACTTTTGTTTAAAGAAAATGAAACAAATTCGACATGTAAAACATTATAGGTACTTGGAGGGGTACTAAAGATACTTAGATAAAATAAGATGCTCTCTTTGTTTTAACTGAGATTCTTCTAAAGATAAAAAACAAATGACTCTTTTAAAATATCTTATTTTAGATTCCCTATGATGGTCAATTCTTTCAATGCCCTTTTGATTCTCACTTCAATCTGTGAATGAATAGGATTGGACCAAGAACCCAGGCTTGAGGCAACTCATTCTGGATTGACATAAATCAATACTGAGTATGGTCTTTCAGTCACCCATAAATCTACTTAATTGAACTATCATTGAGAATACATTTCTCTTTCTTGTCCCCAAAAATAGGAGACTTGGTTAAATGTCATAATGAAGCATGCAAACTGTAACAGTTTTTTGAATCTCCCTTTTAATAATTCTTTCTGAAAAAGGAAATAAGATAGATTTGGAAAGGCTTAAGAGTACTGCTTCATTCTGGCTCATCACTACATTTCTTTGCTGGGCAGTGGATAGAATGCCAGGCCTGGATTCAGGAAAAGCCATGTCCATATCTGACCTCAGACATTTAGTAGCTGTATTACCTTGGCCAAAAGTCTGCCTCAGTTTCCTGTCTGTAAATTACAAATACCATCTATCTTTCAGGATTGTCATGAGAATCAAATGAGAGAATTATAAAGCACTTAGCACAGTGCCTGGCACATAGTAAGTTGATATATAAATGTTAGCTTTTATTATCTCCAAGAATCCATTCTAGAATTTTGTCCCAGTTAATTAAAGCAAATTTGGAGGTTTAGAGAATGTTTTCACAAAAGAGTCAAATAGACAAGTGATAAGGAAAGCAGTAGGCCTTTATCATTCACATTAGAGAATATTTAAGGCCTAAATTCAGATACTTGGGGATGGGGAGGGAGCGGTCTAGGGCATGCTAGGGTCTATTGTCATGCTCTATTGTTGTTCATAATCTCATGTTCTCTTTGGGATTATTGAGACATTTGTGTTGTGAGAATTTCATGTTTTCAACATGACTAATATGGAAATATGTTTTGCATGATCTATGCACATGTATAACCTATATCAAATTGTTTATTTCAGGGAGGGAGGAAAGAAAGAAAGGAGGATATTTTGGAGCTCAGAATTAAAAATAAGAAAGTTAGAAATTGTTTTTACATGAAATTCAGAAAATAAGTTCTTATTAAAAATAAAAATTTTGTGGTCTTTTTACATATTTCTCTTAAGAATTTTATTTGAAGGTTTTTTTTTTTTAAGAATCTTAGACTAATTATACTATAATTTTTTAACTTTCCAAAATGTTTCACAAAAGTTTAGAGTAATTATAGTTGATAGTAATCACAGCAATCCTGTTCACATACACACACACACACACACACACACACACACACACACGCGCAGCTTTCCCTGTTCTTATCATTTTGGCTATTTTGATTAAATTAGGAATGAATCAGGTACATATATTCTTACTGTTGCTATTCTTGTTTTATAAACTATATATAACTATACTTATAAAACCCTTATAAACTATATGTAGTTTATAAATATATATAGTATGGTTTATAAGTATTGTATGAACTGGTTGAGTTCCTTCTCTTTAGATCTTTATCTACTCAGCATAATAGGGATAATCATTCTTCTCCTAGGACTAGTGTTCACTTCATGTTTGTTACTTGGAACCTATAGCAAATTAGGTACCACCATGCAGTACAAAACCAAAGATTTGTTTGGAGATTTAATAAAGTGTAATGCCGAAGAAACTGAGCAAGACAGAGATTAGAGACCAATTTGATAGGACCCTTAGGATGACACAATGGAGGGAGGTTACTGATATTTTAATGACATCTAAAATAGATAAACCTTTATCTTGTCAAACATTAAGAAGGAATATCTATAATCTAAAGATATAAAACCTTTATTTCATCAAACATTAAGAGGGAAAGGTTTTAACCTGAGACAGAATAACTAAATAGGACGATGGGGAAACTTGGTCTGGACATCAAGATGGAACTTTGGCACGACATTCCCCACTCTTTCTCTGGTAACTATTCAAATCTTTGAATTACTTTCCTCTAGAATGTCTTAGCACCATAATTTTGAACAACCCTATGTGAAGTAAATAGACCAAATAAAAATCAAAATAAAGCTAGACCAATGCAAGTACTTATGGCAAGGTCAAGTCTCTCCCTGATGACCCCAGAGTTAATCAGCAATACACAAAGTTCCTTATTTCAATCATGTCAGATCCTCTGCAGTTGGGGAGCATATGGACAACTGTGGTCATTTGTGCATGACTGGGCCTCTGCTTACAGAGCAGCAGGACTCAAGACAGTTGTGCTGCCCATTCAGAGGGGCAACCCGCTCCAGGGGAGAAGGGTGAGGCTTGGAGTAGCCCCACCTGTCCTGCCCAGAGGAACAAACAGGGCTGCAGAAAGCATCAGATTTCTGAGCAGATTATGCACAGTTAGACCAAGGCAGGCAAACCCCAAACTTTTAGAGGTCCGATAGCAACTACAAGATCCTTTAAGTATGCTGAAATAATAATTAAGGACCTGGGGTAACAGGAGTGGAGAAACAGATCAGAGAGACTGCCAGTTCCAAGACAGGTATCCAATTTCTGGTTGTTTCTAAAAAATAATCCCCAAAACTGAGTCTGCCAGGGCAATTCCAATAGAATAAGGGATTTCAAAGTTAAAGCACAACCAGCAAATCATAATCTAGTAAATTTAAACAAGGAGTAAAGGACTTCTAATTAAATCCGAACTAGTAAGATAGGAGGTAGGGCAGAAGTGCCTAAGAGAATATACCAGTTTCCCCAATTACCTATTTCTTCCTCCCTTTTTTCTTTTGGAAAGGAATTATCAAATAACCATCCCACATATAAATCATATACATATGCATATACATAACAGACTAAAAGTCCCTCAAACATAACAGCAATAGTTAAACAAGTTTAACAATTTCTATCCGAAGTCTTAAACACACAGTAATACAGTTAAAATTCTAACAAGTCAACCACTCCCCTATATCAGTCTAAATTACATCAGGAAAAGGGGGTGATGGTTCTCAATAGTTGCTTCCTGCTGAAAATGGGTGGAGTGTGGCATGCTGACAAAGCTTGATGTAGATCCCAGAAGCAAGCCAATATATCTGTAATTTGACCAAATCTAGAAATAAAAACAAATCTAACAAAGAAAATTTAGAACAGTCTGAGATAGGAAGACTGTTCCACAAAGACTGCCACAAGATGTGGCCTCTTATTACTAACAAATCTTAAAAAAAACCTTAATATCCAGACACAATATCTAGTAACCAATAGAGGACCAGACTAAATACTTATTTGCTCAAGTATTTAGGATATAATGATTACAGATAACCAGATTGGAAACAGCAAGGTATGACATAATCGAATTAACAATTTGTTATTGACCATTGCTCTGTTTATAGAAATCAGTTACAGGAGGAAAAAATGCAGTGACATATTAACTACAAACCCAAGAAATTTTACCTCCAGTAACAAATCCTAAACAGATATTTACCATAACTTTATCGTTTGCTGCTTTTAGCCAAGAACCAGGTAGCTACAAGTTGATAAAAAAAAAATGGAACAGTTTAGAAGGGGGGAGGAGAGGATTCCATGTGACTGCCCTTCCCCCCACTCCACCTCCAAAGAGGGAAGTCGAATTAAACTTCACTCCAGGCTAACTAAATGCTCCAATAGCTGAAGTAGCAGCAGTGGGGGGGGGGGGGGGGGGGGGGGGAATTGAGTTTAAATCTTTACAAAAGATCCCTACTCCACCCAACATTTAAAGTAGCAGAAATCAGAGGGTGGGTGGTTAACAGAATTTCTTTAACAAGCTATTTGTTCCTTTAAGATCTTATACTTAAAGATAACCAATTCATTTCCCAAATTTAGAATCATCTTTAAATTCCTAAAAAAATGTTTTCTCCAACTGGAGTTCAGTATTGAAATAACCAATTCCCAAATTTGATCATTGTTCTTAAATTTAACAGAGCTCTTAAATTAACAAAGCAGACAAATTACAAACAATTTAACACAGACAAAAATCATACAGAACACAGAGCACAACTAGACTATCTAATAACATACAAGCCATACAGAACACTAATCATACTGCACAATTACAACATTCAGTAGGACACTAACATTAAAACCAAGCCCAATGGCGTTTTAAAATCCCTGGTCTTTATAGATAGCCCCCTGAGCATGCAAAAGCCTAATTTTGAGACTTCTACAGTTAAAAGGCTGTGCCGGAAGGGCATTACTCTAACACAGGATGACCAAATCAGGGAAACCCGAGTCCCATTTTCAAATGTATACACTCCCCACTCAATGGAAGAAGTGGGAGGAAAGGCCAGAACAAGGGTCGGGGAGGAAGAGATGCCATCTTACCCAGCACGATGCGCCTGAATGGTGAGGGCTCCTCTGGCGGTTCCATGTTGGAACTCGAGGGCAGGGTAGCTCACCTAAGCCCCCAAATCTTGCTCGGAGAGCAAGACCTGAAGGAGAGATCGCTTACCCTTGTCCAGGCAGTAGCAGCCATGGATAGAGATATTCTCTAAACTCACCCCAATTCAGTGACTTTTCTCTTCATGGCTACAGCCTGACCATTAGAGACTCCATTGCATTTAACAGTAGAGTGGAAGAAGGGCTCAAACACAGCTCCTCTTTTCTCCGGTTATCTCCCCAGAACAGATCAAAGAGAGCTCTGGCCTGGGACCCCCGAGAAGGGTGGGGTCCCTAGAATGGTCATGTGTCTCCTTGGTCTTGGGTGGGGGGGTAAAGGGAAGTTTCCTCAAGCAAAGTATCTGCTCAAGGAGTTTATCAAGAAACAAGCCAAATGGTGTCAAGGACACCCCAATAGTGACAACCGCATCTGGTTAGACACTAATCAACCAAGCCAAATGGCACCCTAAAAAAGGATACCCCCAATAGTGACAACCACATCCAGTTAGACACTAACCAAACAAGCCAAATGATACCCCCCAAAAAGATACCCCAATAGTGACAACCACGTCTGGTTAGACACTATTTAAGAATTAAGCAATGGCGTCTCAAGGACACCTCAACAGTGACAACCATGTCTGGTTATTCACACACAAGGCTAAGCCAATGATGTCTTTGAAGACACCCAGGGTTATACTCTGGAATGCCCAGAGTTGTGCTAACTGGCACACCAGATGTGTCTTAGGAGATACTCAGGTAGGGTCCCTTGAATCCAGAAGATCCTACTCCCAGAATCTATGCCCGTCAGCATTTCATAATTCTGGGAATCCAGATGCTAGCATACCAAACAAAACAAGTCTTAAGACATAACCAGATGGTATCCCAAAAGGTACCCAGACAGACTTACTCTCCTGTGGCCAAAATGGGGTTGTCTACCATCAGGCTGTTGTGTCTGGAAACTGCTCTCTTTTCTGGAGGCTCTGGAAAAAATCTAGGAGGCCTGGCCTCTACAGGCCAAGAATTCAGATCCTCAGCCACCCTGCCCAAGGCAGAGACTGGAAAGTCTCTTATCTCTAATCCTGCTCATTTTCTAATTATCTCTCTGGGGCCTCCAAAATGTAATGCAGAAGAAAGTGAGCAATACAGAGATTAGAGACCAATTCAATAGTTTATTAAATGGAGAGAAATACTGGGACCAATGGATCCATGTTTGGTCCCAGGGCTGGACAGACTATCATCTCTAAGAGTCCAGCCCCCAGCATTAGGACTGCAAGCTTTTTTATGGAGGGAGGTTACTGATATTCTAATGACATAAATGGATAAACCTTTATCTTGTCAAACTTTAAGAAGGAATGTCTATAACCTAAAGATATAAAACCTTTATCTCATCAAACATTAAGTGGGAAAGGTTATAACCTGAGGCAGAATAATTAAATAGGACAATGGGGAAACTAGATCAGGACATCAAGATGGAACTTTGGCACAATAAAAGAATAGATTGGTCAGCTCTTTGTAATGCAAAAAGTTCAGGATTAGGAAGGCTTGCTTAGCTGTTAACTCATTCATGCTAGACATTTTTAAAGATCCTATTCATATGTGACATTTTCCCAGAACTAGAGGCCCATGCATTGGTGAAGGAGAAACAAATAAGGAGTATAAGAAATCATGGAGATAGCTTTAACGTTTTGAGTGAGATTAGGGGGGAACACAGAGTGGTGATCAGGTCTGTTTTAAAAAAAAAAAGACAGAGCAGCTACACCCAAAGAAAGAACACTGGGAAACGAATATGAACTATTTGCATTTTTGATTTTCTTCCCGAGTTATTTTTTACCTTCTGAATCCAATTCTCCCTGTGCAACAAGAGAACTGTTCGGTTCTGCAAACATATATCGTATCTAGGATATACTGCAACATATCTAACATATATAGGACTGCTTGCCATCTAGGGGAGGGGAAAAATCGGAACAGAAGCGAGTTCAAGGGATAATGTTGTAAAAAATTACCCTGGCATGGATTCTGTCAATATAAAGTTATTATTAAATAAAATAAAATTTAAAAAAAAAGAGAGGATGAAAGATGAGTTTCTTGAAGGAGTCTTATGGATGGCATGGAATTCTTATGTATTGAGCAGAGGAGAGATCACATATTTTTGCCAAGAATTCCTTCTACCTTTGATTCTCTGCTTCACTCACTAGTCTCCTAAAATTCCTTTCTCTCCTCAGTGTTTTCTTTAACCTAGTCCTTCTCACAATCCATTTCCCTATTCCCCAAATGTCCCTGTACTCCTTGACCCTCTATCCTGAGCTTCCTTTCTATATCTCTTCAAGCTTCTCCAGCCTATATATCCTTCTTTCCTAAGTCCTCTCAGCCCTGAACTTCTCCCATGTGCGCCTAGGACCTTCCCTCTGTTTCTAAGATGACCTCTCCTCCCTTGCTATGTAAACTATCTTGTTTTGATAAAACAATCATTTGGACTTTCCTTTGATGCTTTCTATACTTTGTAGCTTTTGTCCCTTGGAAACAGTGCTGTTGCACTGTTTAGGGATGCTAAAACTAAAATCTGGTTCCATTCTCAGAAGATAGATTTTTGCTATGAGTAAAGGAGAATATTTTAATGAAGTTGAAAAGTAGGTTAATGGGTTATAGAGTGTTTTCCTTCTCCTGACTTCCTTGCACACCTCCAACCCTGAATAATGATACTTATTTAAGTTAGCACCATGGAGAGAGATTCTGAGAGTGCTAGGGACAATGGCATTTTCCCTATTGTCCTGCCTCACAACCCAGGACCATTCCTTCCCTAGACAATTTACCCTAGTTTTACCCTAGGCTTAAAGCTACCTACAGAAATAACTAGCTATCCTTAGTCATCCTGTTCCAGATTCTTACATGCTTTCATACTGAGGTTTTTCTTATTAAAGATTTTTAAAATTTGTCTCTCAAACTCAGTTGAGCTTTTTTTGGGGGAAAGGGGAAATTTGAGGCACTTTAAATTAAATGACTTGCCAGGATTACTAGCTAGTTGTGTATATAGCTGCTCCTCAGCTAAACTTAAAAAAAAAAAATCCTTATTATATTATTGTAAATTTCCACTTGTCGTATCTGAAAATGTATGTCTCCATTTTCATTTTATCATTTCTTGTCAGGTAGTAATTTTTTTTTCACAGCATTGTTCAGAGTTCTAAAGTCCCAGTTTTTTTTCTTCATAATATTGCCATTGTATAAGTTCTCCTGGTTGTGCTTAATTTATTTTGCAGAAATTCATAGAACTCTTCCCATTTTTCTCAGAAATTTTCTGTTTTGTTCTATATGGTCGTTTAGCTATTCCCCAGTAGAATTATTGCCTTCTTAGTTTACAATTTTTTGGACACTACTAAAAGAACTGCTTTAAATATTTTTATATGTATAAGCCCTTTACCTCTTTCTCATCTTTTTGGGGGTATAGTCAGTAATGATGTAACTGGGTCAGAGAAATCTATTCTACTGATAAATCTGTATTTTAAACAGATCAGTATCATTTGTTTAATGATGATTGCTTTGTAATACAGCTTGAGATTTGGTACCCCTCCTTTCTTCACTTTTTTTTTTTCATTAATTTCCTTGATGTTTTACACTTTTCTTTTCATATGACTTTCATCATTTTTTTCAAGCTCAATAAACTTTGTTTAATAGTTTTAGCCATCCATCAATTTAGGTAATATTCTCATTTAATATATTGATTTAGCCTATTTATGAGCAGTCAGTGTTTATTTAGGTTTGTCTTTTTTTTTCTTCAAAGTATTTTATATTCTTCATATGTATAACTTGGTATGTTACACCAAATTTCATAGTTTTAAGTTATTTTGAATTGGATTTATTAATTCTTCAAACTGGGTTTGGTTAAAAGACAAGTATTTTGATAATCATCTGGATTTGTTTTATGTCTTAGGACTTTGCTTAATTTATTAGTTTGTCCTTTTTAGGATTTTCTAAGTAAATCATACAGTAAGCTAAAATTTAGTTTCTTTTACTTATTCCTTTGCATTCTTTTATTTTACTGCTTCTTTGCCATTACTTAGTACTACATTAAATAGAAATGGCAACAATGGATATACTTGGTTTTTACCCTAGATCACCCTGGATTATCTTAAAGGAAAGGTTTCTTTTTCTGTATTATACAGATTTGTTCATCCTTTCAACAGTCCTATGAACTAGGTATTAGCATAGATTTTGTTAGATTAGGAAACTGTCCAAAGTTATCAAATATGTTTGGGAAATAGTTGAGTCAGGATATGAATCTAGTCTTTTTGTAGTGTTCTTCCAACTATATTATAACACAGAATTCTTGTTAGGGGAATTTTTCTTGGTTAATATGATATTTGAAAAAAGAAAGATATATCCTCTTGTGAAATGCTCACCTCAGGCTGGGACAGATAGCTGATGAAATATGTTATACGGTGGTATTCTGTGAGGTGGACCAGAATATTTGTTTCTGCAAGTTTGGATACTTTTGAACAAAGTTAGAAAATGACTGATTTCTCTGCAAGCTCATATTTTAAAGTATTTCAGGGTGACTTTTCAGGTCTTGCATTGTCCTATCCTACATATTCCTATTACTTCTACAGTTACAAAATTCTAAAGAATGGCATATATTCTAGTACATCAGAGTGTGAATGAAATATTGTTATTTTCAGTATCAAAAGTATCAAACTTGCAGAAACTGAAAATTTCCCTTTTTACCCTTTTATGATTTCCTATAATCTTTGATTTCCTTTAATTATCTTTTTTCTTTTTCATGATATCTCAGAAGTTTAAATTACAAATGGAAATTTAACTCTTTTTAGACAGACATTCACTTTAACTTTGTGGTTGAACTTGAAAGGAAATATGTCCTATTAATTCTTCATTTAGAGCCAAATATTTTATTATGTCTGGGTTATTTGACTGATTTCAGTACAATAGCCGGTCAGTTTGACTATTTATCAATCATAGAATTTTGGAGCCAGGGGCTTACTAAGTAAAAAAGAGACTTTCTGTGTATTATCCTATAGTTAATTGGTGCCAAAGCCTTTGTTGGAATCCAAACCATTCAACTCCCAGTATCTTTTCTGGATAAGTGAATCATCTAGGTGGTATTGTGGATAGAGTGCCAGACAATCTGACCCCAGACACTTACAGGCTGTGTGATGCTGGCAAATCACTTAATCCTATTTGCCTTAGCTAGCATTTATATAGGGTTTGCAAAGCATTTAAAAATATCTCATAGTATCCTCACAACAAGCTAGGGAAATAGGTGCTATCATTTTACAGATGAAAAAATAAGGGATACAGGTTAAGTGACTTCTCCAATGTTATATAACTAGTAATAAATGTTTGAGGACATACTTGAACTCATGTCTTAGCTCCAAGTTCAGTGCACTATCCATTTCAGGAGGATAGGTTTGGATCATTGTGGGGATGAAAAAAAATTACTATTTCACTGGTGACGTTGAAGGCTTGGCCTATACTGAATCCCTTTTCAGAGACCTTAAAAAGTTTTTCAAAAGTCATTGAGTTATAATGAAGACAGGAGTAGGAAGAAAGTTGTTTCACAACCTCCCACAGCATCTTCTTTGCCTTGAAGTGTTTTTTAATTTGATCTAATTGGAACTTGAAAAGGCTCAGAGCTTCTGGATTTTAACTATCAAGCTTCTCTACATTCTGCTGTAGTGAATAGAAACCTATGGGGAATCCTTAAAATCTTGTTTCTTGGGAATGCTTTAAGTGGGATTTAGTTTTCTGATAGACTAAGAAGAACTCCAGGAATGATTGGGGTTGCCCTTGGCTAACTCTGTCCCCCGTTGGCCTGGTAACCTCATGCTGAACTTTTAAGGGAGATTGATATTTCACTGTTGCCTCAATGAGTTCATATTATCAAAACAGTGACGTTATGATGCTGTTTCACAGATATTCCATATGTAGGTTGACAGAGAGCTATCTTCCTATGGGAACACATTTCCTTTATTCCCCTATAAGACAAGTTGTTTGGTTCGCATGATCCAGTGATCTTTTTTGGCAAAGATACTAGAGTGATTTACTATTTGCTATTCTTCAGCTTATTTTACAGATGAGGAAACTGAGGCAAATGGGATTAAGTGATTTGCTTAGGCTCACTCAGGTAATTTCAGAAACCATATTTGAGTTTTGAGTTTGTCCCATCTACTGCCCCATCCATATGTCCCTTAATTCTGGTTCCACCCCTCTATTAATTGTCTTCAATCTATCATGCATGTGTTTTATTCATATGGAAATAATTTCATGTTGTCTCCCCCAACCTCCAAAGTATGTATTTATTTTATGTTTATACTCAAGTTCAGGTTCACTGAATACAATGTCATATTTCCATGAAGCCCAGAATTGGTTTTCCAGTGGCTAATAATATTACTTTACATTCCAAATGATTTAGTGAATATAATGGTTCTCATTTTCAGCCTTTCAGTGATGTTCATGTTTATCTTTGTGGTTATTCAATGAAAAAGTCGGGAAATTTGTATTTCCACATTTGAGCTGATTTTAAAATGATTGACTCTTTGCAACAAATTTACCTTTACTTTTAGAGACATTTCTTAAATGTTTCTTTGATCTTTAAAAGCACAATCTGCCCCTCTTTAGCTCAGGGTTAGAAGTTTTTGCTTGCTGAATTTCAAAGTAGCAACTGAATTGTGTGTGGTAACTTTTGAGTTTTTACTTTTGGAAGAAGATTATTTAAACTTTTAAGTTTAGAAAGATTCCCTAATAGATTTCTTTGTGAATAGTAAAAAGAAATAGTTTGTAGCTGTAAAGTTGATTTATAAACTCAGAGTAGTTATCAGGAATTTAAGTAGTTCAGCCACATAGGAGTGAAAGATAGCTTAAAGACAGCTTGATGTCCTCAGCTCACAGAATAAGACATAAGGTAGGATCTATTGGAAAAAAAGACATTAATTAGTCATTGGAAAATACATTAGTTGCTGCATTGAAGTATCAAAATGTCATCCTTATGCTTAAACAAGATTAACATGGCATAGAAAATAGTTTCTAATTTTTGTTCTCTTAAAATTTTATGTGTGTGTGTATGTGGATTATGTCTATCAATATTTTCCATATTAGAAATTAAAGTACAACATTATTATGAAAATAATTTTGATTTACTGAAAGGGTCTTGGGGATTTTCAGGGGTATTCAGAACACACTCAAAAAAACTAAGCTAGCGCTGTCAGTCTATGATCTTGTTAAATTATCTATGAGCTCTCTTATAGCAATTTTCTCTCTACAACTTGTAGAAGGTAAAAAGAGGTCATTTAGGATATAGTATAGAACTTAGGTGAATGTAAACCTTTTATTTTAGTGTCTGCTGAAATTTAATTTGGATGGCTGATCTGTTATTATGGACCACTTTTCCATTTAGAGAAACTTTCTGTTCAAGTTAATGTAAAATAAAATAATTGCGTATGCTTTAAGTAAATACCCTGACCTTACCAACCAGAAATTATGCTGAAAAATGATTGGTTCATTTCACTATCTCTAACTTGGTGTCCTATTACCTAAAAGATTATTTGAGCTATTAATTTGTTATTTTTACTAATATGAAGATATTCTCAACATAACATGTTAAAAAACTAATAGAATCAAAGAATTTTTAAAATAAAAAGAATTAATTGAAGTAGAAATACTTCAATTTATATAGATTATTTTAATTTAAACTTTTGGCAGTTAAATGAAGTAATGGAAATATTTCAGTAGCATTTTAGTTATTTGACATTGATTTTTATTCCTTCCCTTTATCTTCATTTTTTTCTTTTATCCTGTTTATTTTTCATACTATTACAGATTGTTTAATGGTCAGGTATGTGCCAGTTGCTATTGTTAGGATACTAGTTCTGATTTATTAGTGCCAGATCATCCGTATTTTGTTCATTAATATTATCCCTATCAAGCATTTTGGAATATTCAGGAAATGGAATACTGCACACATTTGGTTCCTTGGATTTGTGGGAGGAAATAGTCTTAACTAGTACAATTTAAATTAGACCACATAATGGATGAATAATACTTAGTATCATAAATGTCAACCATTTTCTGATCTAAACTTGAAATTTCTTTGTAGGGTAATTTAAGTGATCATCCCTCAACTCTGTTATTTTTACTCCATTTTTTTACACTTTGAGTAATAGGTGTAACTTCATTGTCTTTTTGTTTATATTATTTTTTTTTAATAGAAATATATCTTTTCTCACAGTTCATACCATTTCTTCTGGTCTTAGCCATTCTTCTATTGCTTATATTATCATAGGATATCTTTTTGATTTTTTTTGTAATCAGAATGATCCATTGTTTGGTCGGTTTAGAAATTGATTCCCTTGCTTTCTTGACTTTTTATTTGTCAAATTAATTTTGTTATTTTATTCTAGTTTTATAAAGTAGAATAAAGAATAGAAAATAGAAATTTTTTCAAGTTTTTTTTTTTCTCAAGTTTGATATGGCACGGTTAGCTCTGTCCATGAAAAATTAATATTTTTTCAATTTATTCAAATTTCCAATTATTTAGATGTCTTTGTGTGAAATGTTTTATAATTGTTTTCATGTAATTCTTATGTGTGACTTGGGCAGGTAGAGACCTAAGTATTTAATATTGTCTGTAGTTATTTCAAGTGGAAAGTGTGTGATGTGTTATGTGTAATGTATTGCTGATGATTTGTGTGGGTTTACTTTATATCCTGTAACTTTGCTGAAACCATTACTTGTTTCAACTAGTATTTTTTATTTGACTCTCTAGGGTTCTCTGTTCTCTAAGTAAACCATCATATCTTCAAAAAGTGATAGTTTTGTTTCCTTGTTGCTTATACTTCAATTCCTTTTTCTTACTGTAATAGTTAGCTCCGGTATAATATTGAATAATAATGATAAAATGGACATCCTTGCTTCACCCCTGATTTTATTAGAAAAGCTTCTACTTTATCCCCATACATGATAATGCTTGCTCTTGCTTGGTTTTAGAGAAAGTATCATTTGAGAAAGCAGGAATAAGTTAGTATTTTGTCATCAACCTTGTCAAGGGAATCTATTGGAATGGTTTTAATTTTTTTGTTATTAATATGGTGTTTAGTTTTCCTAATATTGAGCTAGCTCTGCATTTGTTACAAATCCATCTTGGTGATAATGTGTGATATACGTGATATAGTATCTCCTTGGTCAGTATTCAGTGGGAAAGTTTTCTTTGCTTTAGCTCTCCCTCTCCATCAAGAACATATTTGTGTCATAAAAAGAATTTAATAGAACTTCTTTACCTATTTACTTATTTTTTTCAAAGTTTATTGTAAAGCTGGAATTTTTCCTTATGTTGGGTAGAATTTGTTGCATCCATTTCGTCCTGAGGTTTTTTTTTTTCCTTAGCTCATTTATGCCTTATTCAATTTCTTGTTTCTTGTCACAGTTTAAGTATTCTGTTCCTGTTCTGTCTCTCTGGGAATTTATGTTTTTACAAATACTCAGCTGTTTCAGTTAGGTCCTTTCCAGCTGTTTGAATAATATACCAATTCCAAATTAATTTTACATAGTAACTTCTGGGAATAGCAATAACTTACATTTGTAGAGTTTTTTAAAGTTTGCAAATTATTTTTTATATATACAATCTCACTTGACCCTCTACAACCTTCGGAAATTGGGATTGGTATTAATTTTACATCTGAAATGACTGAGTCTCAGAAAGATTTAAGTGACTTAATTTGTGTTGGGGCAGGATTCAAACAGCAATGGGTCTTCCTGATTCTTGAACTCAGCATCCTATTCTGTCATGTGGCTTCATGGTAAAACATGTTATTAACGATATTTTTATCTGCTTACGAACTAGAAGTATCAACCTTGATTACTCTTAATGTAAAAATTGCTTTGATTTTACCAGTGAGTTAAATACTTGGAATGATTGGTTTAGAAATCAATAAACTTGCTCTAGACTTTAGACCTTTGAGTGTGCTGAGTCTTTGTAATCTTCTTTGCCACTAGCTTCTTTCTTTAGTATTGTATTTGCCTTTAATTATTTAGATGTAAATGTATTTATTTAATATGATTTTATTTGAAAAATGTTGATTATTTTTCTGTTTCCCACAATTTCTCTTTTATTAAAAACTGAAGTCACAAAGATTGGAAAAAATTTGCATATAGAAAATTATCAGGTAGTTTCAATATTATGGTACAAAAATTTTTTTTTTCAATGTAGCAAATAGCCACAAGTTTGGTCAGAACCAATGACAATGACATTACGTGAAACTGTTAAGAATAAAGTTACACATAGAGGCCATTCTTGCTAACAAAAAAAAAAATGTGAAGCTTCAAGAAAGCACATGTACAAAAAAATGATCAGGCAGCATTTTTAGTTTTATAATTCATCATCTAAATTGTGCACTTTTTTTGTTTTGCTTTTGGCATTTCAGGTGGTCAGTGAGGTCAAAACTAAGTTAATACTAACACTTTATTTGCTTACTAAAATCTTGCCTTTCCAACTATATATCCATATGGAGCTGATTTTCTTCATTTGTTTCAACCATCCAATCAATGGCATTAAACATTTATTAAGCATTTGCTATTTGCCAGGCACTCTACTGATGCTCTGGGGATACAAATACTAAAAAGACAGACAGTTCCTGCCTTCAAAGAGCTTTCTGTTTAATAGGGGGAAATAATACATAAAAGGAAGCTGAGGAGGGCTAGTGTAGAAAGGTTTGGGGAGGGATTATGAAATTCCAACTAGTTACAACTGATTGAAGACTGTAAAGATGGATTAGTCTAGAAGTCTTCATTAAGTGCAGGGTTTGGGTACAAGTTAGTTTTTAGCCTCCAACCAACAGTTCTTAGAAACATTTATGAAGGAGTTCAAGGGTATTCAACTAAGTGAGAAAGTAAAACAATGCAGATTTTAAAAAAAACTAGCTCTCCTTTATAAAGAGATATTTAAAATCTTCTGTTTTGGAGAATAGTTATTTTTATTTAAAAACTTTTTGCTGATATATTTTAAAAGTGGAAACCCAATTTAGCAAAAGGAAAGATGATCACAATAAACAGAAGTATAATTGCCAGAATATATTAGATCTAGATACATACCAATAGAATTTGTAATAAAATGCAAATGAATAAATATCCACAAATTATTCAAATTGACAAAACAAAAATTAGCAACTTCAGAAAATTGAAGATGTGCTAAAATGAAATAAAATAAGAAAAAACATGCTAACACCAGATAGATTTTCATGTGAATTTTGTTAAATATTTTAAACTCACGTTCTTAAATATTAAATGAGAATTGATACTTTTAATAAAAAGATTATGTTAACATGTAATGAGGTCATTATTTTGAATGAATAGATATTTTAAAATTTACTGATTTTAAATTCCCCAATTTGTAAATTTTGGTAGGTATAATGTAAAATTATTTTAAGAGTGTAAAGGAGATCCTGAGACCAAAAAGTTTGAGAAGTACTGACTTAAAAATTTAATATGAAATTTGTGCATGTGTATAAAGGAAAAATAAAATGTTATGTAGCAGTATGGATCACACTTTTAATTGATATAAGAAACGCAGTATTGAAACACAGAATGAACAGTGGTTAAAAAATAGCCAGTAGACTATTTATTTGATTTAATTGACTGGACATTTCATTTAGCATAGTTGAAAAAAATGCTTCATGTTTACATAGTCTTTATAATTTTCAGGAGGAAAATTCTCAGTTAGAAGAAACAGGCCAGTAATATTTTGCCTACTTGTGTTTGTTTACCCAGCTGCTAGTGACATGTTTTGTTCAAAGATAGAAAGATTTTTTTTTTTTCACTGAACCTAATACAATGATTAGGTATATACTGACATGCATTGTGTTTTCAGTTTATTTTCTAATGTAATAAGATCATTTTTTTTTCTTTAGCCTAGTAATAAGTTTGGATTTTGAAATCCAATACTTTTGCTTTGTGTCATGGGTCTCATGGGTATGTTAATCTCTTGTTTACCACCAGAACAAACGGTCATGAAAGAAATTCTTGATTTGTTATATGACGCAATACTTGATTCATTTCCTCAATCCAATTTAATGTTGCAAAAATGGACAATTTCCTCCCCCCTTTTCCCAGAGTGTTTTAATCAACCCCATAAAGGTTGATTTTAATAGGAAGAAAATAGACTAGTTTGTTATGAAACCTCTATTGCAGTCATTTCAAATAAACAATAAATGGTAAAGTGTTACTGTTTTGAATGAACTATATAGTTAGGGTATATATTTGTTCACTTTTGACTATTTTTGCTGAGTATTTTATGACTTTTGGTATTTTATATCTCTATAAATTGTTTACATATATTGGATATAAATCCTTATGGAGAAATTTGATATAAACCTCTTCTGCCCCTTTGATTACACTTAACTTTCTTAACCTGGAAGTGTTAATTCTATCTTGTGTAGAAGCTTTCCAATTTCAGGTAATCAAAATGATCAGATATTTGCTGTATTTTGCCTTGGGTCCAGTTGAATTAGTTTTGGCTCTGGGATTCCATATAGTTCACACTTACTTGACTAAACAAGAATAACAGATGAAGATCTTTCTTCTTCATTATTAGCATAGATAATGTTGTACTCTGAAGGCATCTCCCAAATGCCTTAGTTATTCTGTTGAATATTTACACATAATATTAACAGTGAGGTTCTAGTTTCCTTTTTTTGGTACTGACATCTTAAACCCTCTCTCTCCTAAGTCATTTATGATTTCTTATCTTTCCTAACTCCCCCATACCAGATGCCTGACTGTCACGATTTTGCAATGACTCTGAGAAATGTTATTAATTATTTTTCATTTTATGCCATCTCAAGTTGATGACTATGGGTAATGGGATAAAATTAAGTGAAGGAAAGGTTGAACATGTTTAAACTTGAAATGTTCTCCCATCCATGAATTATGTTCCTGGGAAATGAACTGAAAGTATAATCATTGAGTCATTGAAAAATATGAATACATAAAAGCCCTTGAATATACTATAAGGGATATGTTTTATTAGCAAAAGGGACAGATTGAGTTTTATTTTTTTATGAGGTTTTTCTTAACCAGTTGTAATATTCTCTCTGGAAATGAGGGTAGGAATAAAAGCAGTCATCCTTTATAGACTCAATTCAACAAGTATATTTTAAAATGGATTTGTTTTGGTATCTTTTGTTTTGACATTCCTAAAACTTTCCCTATATCCTTTTTCCTCCCCCCTTCTTCCTTCTCCTTTACAAGGGAGCTATCCCTTAGAAGGTTTTTTTTTTTTTTTTTGGAAGCAAAAACTAAAAACAAAAACATTTAAGAAATTCAACTTGATAACAGTGTCCCATTATCACTTATTCTTTTTTTCTCCTGGAGGTAAAAAGGAATATTATTAATGGATAAGCAGGTAAATTTTAGGAGTGGGTGGTGAGTTCAAGATTGGTGAGGATCAGTTGTAACTGTTCTAAACCTCAGTGAGAAGAATTGGGGTACCCTCATCAGAAATAGGGAAGTTAGGACAAAGAATGGAAAGTAATGAATTGTTATGGACAGGTTGAATTTGTTTCCAAGGAGTCTAGATGTAACTGTTTAGAAACAGTTGATGATGTTATAGATTATGGCTGACTATAGGAGGTCCCAAAGGCTCTTAATAGTTTAAATCTGTATTAAGACTTTTGCAGCCCTCTGTACCGATTAGAGATGAGAAATTCAGGGATCAAACAAGGTAAGTATTTTTTTTGGGGGGGGGGAGGCAGATAGTTGTTGAAAACCAGTGATTCACCAAGACTGGTCTCTTTGTGTCATCAAAAGGGATTTCAAATTCTTGGTTTATTTGTGGTTGCCTATTCTCATATTCATAGTTACATATAGATATAGATAAGATATCATCCTAAAATTTGGGGGGCTGATGATAGGAGATATCCTCTAAGGTGCTACATGTCAAGTTGGATCTACCAAATCTAAATGTCAGGAAGAGCAGTCTCTTGAAACTGTAATATTGATAGGTGTAAAAATCAGAGCAGTTTGGGGGCCACGCTACTAGGAACTCTGGACCTTGGCACTCTCAGTAACAGCATTTTCTCAGGTGAAACCTCAGTTTACGAATATGTAACACTGAAGCACAATGTCCAAATCTGTTTATGTGGCCTGAGTTCTGCCATCCTTAAGCTTAGAGGAATACACTATCCTTACTGAATTAATTTATCCAGTAAGAAATGTAAAACTGGAATGGCTCAGCAAGTAGTATTCTTAATTTGAATCATCAGCCTCATGGCTTCATCCATTTTTATTTTGTTGTTTTTTTGATACATGGACAAGATGACTTCTTATGATGCTTTAATATTCCTTTTGGAAACCAGAGGATTCTTAATCTTTAGATACTCAATTGCTACCCTGTATTTCAACCTAAATTTAGGATTTCAGCTGTACTAAGTGGTTTGGTTCAATCTTTCTAATCTAGAGGATAATAACAATAATTAACATTTATGTATAGTACTTACTATGTGCCAGGCACTGTACATTTCATAAATTTCATTTGATGCTCAAAACAATCCTGCAAGATAGGTTATATTATCCCCATTTTACCTAAAGGGAAACTAAGGTTGAAATGAAATATTAATGAACAAAATAAAGATGACAGGATTGGACTAAAAATTTCTTTCCACTCTTCCATGCTATGTCTTTATGCCCTAATTTATCCAAATCTTGCTTTTCCTCTTAAGATTCAAAGCTTTAAGTTTAGTTGTTCCATGGAGAAAATTTTATTTTTTCTTATTTCCTACTTTATTAATTTAACAGAACACAGTTTAAGACTACATCTCTCAATCTATGTGCTTAGTTTAAGATCTCACTTAAATGGAAATATTAAGTCATCAGCATGTACCTTATTACATAAAATATCAATATCTTAATGTCAATATTATATTATATGGCCATAATATTAATTAAAGTGACATGAAAATTTTGTTTCATTATTACCTTTTTTCTTCTTTCCACTCTTAATTGGAGAACTGACTTTGTTCTTTGACCTTGCTTTGGCAATGAATAAGTTGACTTTCTCTATGGACTTTACTTCCCCTTATTTGATATATTGAAGATAATGGAGATGATTAGGGGATAATGTCAGAAAATTTTATGAGAAAATTAAAAAAAAATTATTCCCAGGCATATATATATGTACATATGTGCTGATTTTTTTTTTTTAACAGTTATAGCTAGAAATGGCAAGTTACTCTTTGTAGAATGATGTTGCCCTTTAGAATTTGCCTTGAAGACAACAGACCTTTTAAAAATCTAAGTGTTATTTCAGCTATCTATTATAATTAAATGCTGCTTATAAATGAATAAATTTCTTTGCAGTAGGTTTTGGTTCTGAAAGGTTGATCTGTATCTCATTTATGAACATCATAGATCTTTTTTTTTTTTTTTCTTGTAAATTTTTTTTTAATTTAATTTTATTTAATAATAACTTTGTATTGACAGAATCCATGCCAGGATAATTTTTACACAGCATTATCCCTTGCAATCACTGTTTCATTTTTTCCCTTCCTCCCTCCTCCCCCCCCCCCCAAGATGGCAAGCAGTCCTATATATGTTAAATATGTTGCAGTATATCCTAGATACAATACATATTTGCAGAACCGAACAGTTCTCCCGCTGCACAGGGAGAATTGGATTCAGAAGGTAAAAATAACTCGGGAAGAAAGTCAAAAATCAAATAGTTCACATTAATTTCCCAGTATTCCTTCTTTGGGTGTAGCTGTTTCTGTCCATCATTTATCCAAGAACATCATAGATCTTAATTTTTTTGAAATGCCTTAGAGTTGTTTGAAGCTCAAAAACAGATTATTCCCTTGAGATTATTGACCTGAATAATTTTGTTGTATTCTTTGCCTTTGACCCAATCAAAGTTTAAATGAGTTTCAAATAACTGAAAAACATTTCCCAACTCACAAACATTACCCAACTCACAAATCTTAGTAACTTAAATATACATTTTATTTACATGGAGTTTTTTGTTTTTTTTTTTTAAAGATGCATCATTTTAAAGTACGCCTTATTTGATAAATATGTTTTTATTTTCCTTCTAAATTATCGAAGAACTTTACATTTGAGGGATATCTAAGATCATCTAGTTATAAGAATTCCTTTTTCAACATCCTTCAGATGTGTTCCCCTTGGCAAGGCAACAAGCATTTATTAACTGCTTACTGTGTGCCAGGCACTGTGCTAATAAGTTCTGGGTTACAAATACAGACAAAAAAAGACAGTATATAATCTGTTTACACAGTTTACATAGAAAAAGGAGCTAGAAAACTGCAGGGTAGGTAGTTGAATATTTCATTTTTCTTAATTGAGCTTTAGATGGCATTAGCTTTTCTGGGCTACCAGGCCATTATGTTAATCCAATCGAATTTCTGCTCTGCTCAAAAACCCATATTTTTTACATGGACTGGTATAATACTTTGTACATGCAAAGTTGTTTTTTTTTTTTAAACCAAAAATGAGCCTCCCAAAACTGGGGGGCGGGAGGGAGAGGAGGGGAAGGAGAAACAAAAACTAAACCCTAATTTTGGATTCATCTATACACTTTAGACAGTTATGGTCTTTTAAAATAATGATTCTGTCATCCAACATGTTTGCTCTCCCTTCTAGCCTTGAGCGTCTAATTGAGCACTTCCAAAAATGGGGAAATCAATATGTTCTGAAGTAGACCATTCATTTCTGATCAGCTGTAATTCTTAGAAAGTGTTTACTCATATCGAACTCATCTGTCTTTTTATAAATGACAGCCATTGTTCTAACTCCTTTTCCATGATACAGTACTTCAAAAAGTTAAAGGCTGCTAACATAGCTTCCCTAATTCATTTTCCAGATAAATTTTCCTTCAGTTTGTCCTATTATGGAATAAGTATGCTTCAGTTTTTTAGTGTCTTTCCTAAAATATGACAGAACTTATCAAAGAACTTCAGATATAGTTTGACCAAACAAACCAAGATAATGTGGGATCACAAAATCATTCTTCTGGAAACTATGGCTTTAAATTCATGCTGAATCTTAATAGAATGCATTAGAGTTAGGTTCTTAAGCCAGAAATCAGCAACCTCTTTACCCTTGAACATCATCATACCAGCCCCATACATGTATTTTATTTAACATGTGTATTAACTTTTAAATTACACATTTCTTTGTGAATCATGTTGGGAGAGAAAAATCAGAACAAAGGGAAAACCATGACTGAAGAAGAAAAATAGGAAAAAGAAAATGAAGAAAGCATGTATTGATATGGCATTTTTTAAAATTGGGATTGCCTTGATCCAGTGATCTAGCAGTTCAATAAGTGCTGAGAAGAACCAAAGCTTTCATATTTGATCATGGCACAATCTTCCTGTTACTGTGTTCCTACTTCAGCTTGTTTTGCTCAGTAGGGAAAATCTTTCCAAGCCTTTCTAGGCCTTTCTTTTCCAGGCTTGTTCATTATTTTTTATAGAACAGTGATATTCCGTAGCTTTCATATACCATAACTTATTCAGCCATTTCCCATTTGATGAGCATTTTCAAATTCTTTGCTGTCACAAAAAGAGGATGTTATAAACATTTTGGCAAATGTGGGCCCTTTTCTCTTCTTTATAGTTTCTTTGTGATCATCATAGGTTGTATGATCATCAACTATAGTTGTAAATAATTCAATAAAACACCTACTGTGTTTCAGTCATAATGCTAAATGCTGGACTTTCATTAGGGAAAGAAAACCAGACTCATATTTTCAAGTATTTTACAATTTAATGAGGGAAGACAACCTACAAGAAACTGAAAAGAGGGACAAAGGAATGGGAGACTAGTGGAGGGGGATAACCTGGAACAGGTTTATGATATTCCCAGAAGTCAAAACCAAACAGAACTACAGATGAAGTAGAGAGAGTCATCTGGAAAGTTGTGAAATTCAGAGCCCTTTATAAAGAAATGCTTTGGAAGGAGTTAATTGCTCCAAGCTCCAGCCTTCCAGTTTGAGTATCAAAAACTGAGTTAGCATGAATATAGACTTCAGATGATCAGTGCACATTTTTCTTATTGTTTAATCATTTGTCTATGAAATGTTTTATTAAATGTTCTGGTCTTCTTAAGTAGAGTATTGGAACATGGTTCTACTTTATTTTTGTGATTCAATAGCATTATCAAGTCTGATTTGCTATTTTATGTTTGCTTTTTCTTTTGCTAGGAATGTCTGCTTCTGGCAGGTCTCAGGTTGCTGCTTCTGTGATTAGAAAAAAATAATCACTACATAACCACATTAGAAAAAAATAACTTTGATGCTTTTTTTTTTTTTTTTTGTCTTTTTTCCTAAAATCAGGGCTGTTTTTCAGAGTTCAGATTGCTAGTTTGTCTCAAGAGCATATCTGCAGATATAAATATGGAGAATCACTATACTTTCAATTCACAGTTACTACTCAGTTGTTAAATATTTGTTATATGTTTATAAAGAGCAGCTATTATAGAGGTAGCATGGTAGAGTACCAGGCTTGAAGTAAGGAAGATACCTTCCTGAGTTCAAATCTGGCTTTTAGACACATTAGATAGGGTACTTTGGGCAAGTCACTTAACCCTATTTGCCACAGTTTGCTTTTTAATAAAATGAACTGGAGAATGAAATGGCAAATTACTTTAGTATCTTTGCCAAAAAACCCAAATCACATCTTAAAGAATTGGTCATGACTGAAACAGCTGGGCAACAACAAATAAATAATCTTTTACATAACAATTTTAAATGCCTACATGCATGAAAAATAGTTATCACTTCCTAAGTCCACCTGAAGCAGCAGCTGTAGAGTACCTCAGTCTTATTGTTGCCTAACAAAGGCATTATTTGGGAAGTAGTATGGTGGTATAGTGGAATTGTAGATAATTGACTCTGGAGCCAGAGGACCTAGATTTATAGCTTGCCTCTTTAATCCTCACTTTCCTCATTTGTCAAATGAAGAGGTTGAAATAGATGTCCTTGAGACCACAGATAATTTTTTTTTTTTTTTGCTTTTTTTTTATTCTTTAGAATTTCAGAGTCTAAAAAGTACCTGGCAATTAGTAGGCACTTAATATATGCTTGCTTGACAAAAAAGAAAACTGTTAAGCTTAGTAGGATCACATCCAAGCTTCTCTCCTGGCCTCTCTGTGTGTAATAACCTCATGCACAAAAGGCAAGGAGGATTCAAGGAGGATCACCCAGCCCACTTTGATATCCCCCATGCAGTGTATTATGAATGAGTGGTCTCTCTTGGACCAGAGTATTAGCCAGGACTCCTCAGTCCTTTCTACTTCTTGTCCAAAAAGGCTTCCTATTCATTGCCCTTGTGTATTTTTTTTCCTAGGCTTAGTACTGTTGGTTATACATGTGGTTTAATAAATAAAAGACATAGCTGATCTCTTAAAACCTCAATTTCAGTTTTTATTTATGGCTCTGACTTAAGATGATTCATAATTTATGGAAATGGCTATATTTATTCTGTTGAGTCAAGGAAGCACATGCAGCCACAACTTTCCACAAATTTCCTGTGGAAGAAGAATCATAACAACTAATGACTTAAAAATAGCCTTGTTCCTTTCAGTTTTGGTATATTTTGTGGGATTCATCATTGTAGCAGGTGTAGAATTGGTTTCATTTTCTCATTTGGCTAAAGAGTGTTCCAGAGTCTTTGCATCTATCCAACAACTTTGCCCCTAACTAATTATCTTTGTGTAGTGTGTTACATGCCCTCTTGTCTCCCTTATTGGACCATAAGCTCCTTGCAGGTAACAGTTGTTTCATCTATTTTTATATGTATCATTAACATAAAGCAGTGCTTCTTGGCACATAGTAGTTACTTGATAAATCCTTTTTGATTAATTATTGATTTATTAAATATTTATTTAAGATCTATACTAGGTGAAATAAAATACCCTCAAATCAACCCTTAAGTATTAAGTGCCTATTATGTGTTAAGAGCTATGTATTTTTTTTTTTTTAAAGCAAAAGACAATATACATCTTCAAGGAATTTACATTTATAAATCTAATTGCAGACAATTCATGCAAAGAAATATAAGATAATAGTATGGACATAGGGATTTAAGGTATCAACTGGACATCCCTTCTGAGATAACTGAAAGGCAATTGGAAGTCAGCAGAGAGACTTTGGCACAGAATGTGTAGATTTGGCAATCGTCAGCATAGAGATGGTAATGACTGATAAAGTCACTAAGTGAAAGCAGTTTAAAGGAAAATGGAAGAGACAGAAAAGTGAGGGGTATTTGCAATATGAAGGAGGGTCTAAGAAAGGAAATAGAAGTAGCTAGCTGCCAGTCTTTCCACATCTATCGCAAAAAGCTTCCTTTTCTAATTTACCCACAGAAGGTAAATTAGGATTTTGGAGGAGGCCTGGTAGTATCTGAGAGAATTCCAAACAAAATCCTTTTTGCTTGGTGCAGTGACATTGAGCTTCAAAGGGGTCTGAGATTCTGAATGGCCACAGTAAGGAGGCAGGGAGGAGAAAGATTGTTATAAAGGAAAACAGGTTTGATTGAAATGTAGAATACTTAAAGGGAGACAAGATAAAAGATAAGATTAGAAAGGTAGACTGGAAACAGATTATGAAGGGCCATAAATGCCAAATGTGTATTTCTATTTTATCCTAGAGGTGTTTGGGAGTTATTAGATTCTCTAACAGACTTGAATAAACAAGATCTTTCTACTTTTCCTAGAACACAACTGAATAGGTTTAAGGAACTATTAGTTCCAAACCAAATTCATTTTGACTAATGTACCTTTCCCTAACTGAATATATTTATTTATTTGTACTCCATATCACCAGCATTCTCAAAAGTTTGAAAGTTCTACAAGCAAACTTCTGGAATTTTACATGGTAAGAGAAAAATCTACTTGCCTCATCTTTTTGAGAATCCGGAGGCTGCCTATGATAATACCTGTTTTCATCATCCAGAGACTTAATTATCTAGTTGAATAAGACTTGTTGGGAATTTAGCTATAACTACTGTATTTTTTAATACATAACTTGTACACTTAATTTTTTGTGTCTCTATAATCATTTTACCTAATCTGCAAGTTTTATATGTAGTGATATTAACTCTTCAATATGTTACTGATTTTTGTACCAACAATCTGCCACCTGACTCAATTCTGTCTTTTTATTTATAGACTGGCCTTATTGTTGCCTGCTACCAAGGATTTGTGGATATCGTAGTAGCCTTAGCAGAGTGCCCTCATATTGATGTAAACTGGCAGGACAATGAGGGGAACACAGCACTAATTACAGCTGCACAGGCAGGTAAGGCTTTGCTTTTCATTTCGCTCTTATGGGCCTTATTTCCTTATCTGTAAAATGAGAAGAATACTGTTTCAGTTGTCCTAAGGGTCACAAACAGTATTGTTGTCACACTTGTAGTGTGTGCTTCTAATCTATGTTGCTAGGGATGGCTGGGGCTCACTTGGTTAGGAAGTTCCGGATACATTTGGTTTAAAATCAGTAGGGTATCTTTTGCACTAAAACTGCCACTAATATGGTGTGTTAAATGGGCCAAGCTGCTCCTGAGAAGTGAACACAGTTATACACAGAATGGGCCATAAATTCCTTGCTGATTAGGAGTAAAGTTAGGTTGAAGTGGCTTCTGCATACTTCCTGTTTGGGCAGGATGGGAAGAACCCAGGTCAATAACTTGACTAATTCATGCAAACCTTGAAGAGTTATATGTTATCACTTACTATTCCTAGTTTAGCCATTTAATCCTATGGTGTGGCTAAGGCATATTATACTCATTAATTCAGACTTTCCTGTGTGCTCAAAACACATAAAACTATTTAGAATTATCTTCAAAAATCAGTTAGCAAGTTATAAAGAAAATGTTAGTCATTGCTTTATATGTTTATTTTACAGGCCAGAGTTGAAAAAAGTCCTGATTATTTTCAGCTTGAGGTTTATCTCCTCCAAAAAATAAAGCTTACCAAAAAACTTACTGTGGCAGGGGAATGATATTCAGCAAGGACACTTGTTTTAGGTGCAGACAGCTTCCCTCTCTGCCCAGAACAAACATCAAGGAGAAATTTTTTTTTTTACTGGTTATTCGCTTAGAAACCAAGAACTGATGTCAGCAGTTTTTGGTTTCTTGGCCAAATATCCTGGAAAATAATTTCAATATGAGAAATGGATGTGCCTCATACGTGAGATACCAAATACAAAAACAGGAGTGAGCTTTGTACTTTTAGTTTCTTATCCCTCCCTTCAAAGTTTGGATTGGTCTGATTTATAATCAGAATTAGTTACAATTTGGTTGGATTTACAATCCCAGTTATAATTGGTTAGATTTACAATCCTCTTTGTCCATTTCATATGCCAAAAGGCTTGTACCTTATCATTTACCCCAGCTGGTTTGGTGTTGGAGCCCCTTGTTTAGCTTGTTTCTTAGCTTGTTCCTTGAATTACATAGTGATTGGTTGGATATAACTTAACAAGGTATTTCAACTTTCTGTTTTGACACTATCTATGGAAAACCCTGCCTCTCGTATTCCTTATCGAAGCTGGTCCTTGTTGGCCACATAATGACTTAGAAACCCACAAATTAACACTTGTTATATTGTATTTTTTGTTTTTTATTAAACTTTTCCCATTCCCAGTTTAATCTGGTTCCTAAGCCCATATTTTGCTGGGAATTTGATAACTCTGTTTTAGGGGACCTTCTTTAGGACTATTACGAGACCACCTTGACTTTGGGGATGCCAGAAGTCTAGGAAAGCCATCAGTGAAGGAAGAAAAACTAGGCCATAAAGATATAACTAAAACAAATCCAAAAGACAAGCCAAGTAATTGCAGCCTGTGAAAGGGACAGAATATGGAAGAACAAAGAGCAGAAATCCCAGAATCCTTTTCCCCATTCTGCAATCTCATGACACTGCTCTCCTTGCTGTTTTCTCGAATATCACATTAAAGCTCTCAATTCTGAGTATTTTCCTTGTCTCACTCTCTCATGCTTGGAATTACTCTTTCTCATCTCTTCCTGATTTGTTTCCTTTAAGTCTTAGCTAAAAATCTCATTTTAGCA
This sequence comes from Antechinus flavipes, assembly GCF_016432865.1. Taxonomy (NCBI): domain Eukaryota; kingdom Metazoa; phylum Chordata; class Mammalia; order Dasyuromorphia; family Dasyuridae; genus Antechinus; species Antechinus flavipes. Next base: position 396,997,082 of record NC_067398.1, read on the forward strand.
CCTTCCCTCTGAGACCACTTCCAATTTATCCTGAACATATCTTGTTTGTAGAGTTCCATGGCATTCTTGGAGACCATTTTCCTGAGGAAGACATTGGAGCTAATCTATGGGCATTTTGGTCCTGCCAAATTAAACTATACAACCATAGAAACCCTCATAAGAAATGGGAAGTTTAGAACTCCACAACAATGTCATTGCCACATAGAAATACATAGATCCTGTTTCAGACTGGTCTTCTCTTTGTCTCTCTTGTACTCTGTAGAAGTAGTACCACTGCAGAACTAATCATGGATTAGTTTTCAAAGGCACTTGCAGCCTCTGTTTCTGTGTTTCTCTTTTAAGCTATAAAAGAAAGGATGATTTTCCCTCTTCCCTCTTTCTCCCTCCCCCCTCTCCCCTCCCCAAGGTTTGTTCTCTGACTTAGTTATGATTATAGCTCATCCTCAATGCTGGGTCAGCTCTGACTGCCCACTTTAGTTGCTAGTGATTAGTTGGTTTGAGAAAAGTGATGAAATAGCTCATTTTTGCCTATATTTTCTTTCTTTCTTTCTTTTTTTTTTTTGGTTATACAATCAAATTTATTATTAAGGAAGATAACCTTGTGTCTCATGTAAGTGAGATTTACCCACTGAAGAACTGAAACGATTTAATTTACAGTTTAACCAATGTTCCATGGCATGACTCTAAAAGCTATCTAACAGTTCACATATACAGTACTTTGTAATTTACAAAGTGATTTCTTTTTAAAAAATTTTTTTTATTATAGCTTTTTATTTACAAGATATATGCATGGGTAATTTTTCAGCATTGACAATTGCCAAACCTTTTCTTCCAACTTTCCCCTTCCTTTCCTCTATCTCTTCCCCCAGATGGTAGGTTGACCAATACATTTAAATATGTTAGAGTATAAGTTAAATACAATATATGTATACATGTCCATACAGTCATTTTGCTGTACAAAAAGAATCTGACTTTGAAATAGTGTACAATTAGCCTGTGAAGGAAATAAAAAATGTAGGCAGACAAAAATAGAGGGATTGGGAATTCTATGTAGTGGTTCATAGTCATGTCCCAGAGTTCTTTCACTGGGTGTAGCTGGTTCAGTTCATTACTGCTCTATTGGAACTGATTTGGTTCATCTCATTGTTGAAGCGGGCCACGTCCATTAGAATTGATCGTCATAGAGTCTTCTTGTTTCCATGTATTATGATTTCCTGGTCCTGCTCATTTCACTCAGCATCAGTTCATGTAAGTCTCTCCAGGCCTTTCTGAAATCATCCTGCTGGTCCTTTGGTATATATTCATTTACTACAATTTATTCAGCTATTCTCCAGTTGATGGGCATCCACTCAGTTTCCAGTTTCTGGCCACTATGAAGAGGTTTGCCCATATTTTCATTGGAGGTAGATTTGCTTTTTAGTTTAACTCTTTATTTTTTTTAAATATATGCTCAAAGATAGTTTTCAACATTTACCCTTGTAAAACCTTGTGTTCCATATTTTCCTCCCTTCCTCCTCGTCTGCAAGTAATCCAGTATAGGTTAAACATATGCAATTCTTCTAAATATATTTCCACATTTATCATGCTTCACATCACTTAATCTTAAATAATGCAAAAGTAGACACTAGTCAATATGAAGGAAATTATTTAGGCCTGAGTTTATTTTTAATATTTAACCTCACTGATCCTGCTCATTAGCTATCACATTAACTTGTGAACAGACTCAATTTATATCCTATAATACTTATTTGTCCTTTGTTCTGGAAGAGCACTGTATCAGGGAGGTGATATCATGACAAGCAAGTGAATTGGATTTAAGGGAGAGAGAGCTGTTCAAGGTCATCTTCCTCACTTTCAGGACCATCTGGGTCCAGTGGCCAGATTGGAAATGGCCCAGATGCAGTGGGAGACTTTGGTCTTTTTAAGCCAAGGATATTTAGTTTGACTGAGGCCATATCTTCCCCAGGTGGGAATAGAGACAAAGAATGGCCTCTTTCACCTAGTCAGATAATTCTGAAAGGGAGGACCATCCAGGGTTTCTGGCAAACCAGAAATGATTGCTATTCACATTCACTCAGATTCAATCAGGACTTGAACAATGACCAATTGGGTTTTGACCTGGGAAATATAGTTAGCCAATAAATGAGAGAGTGGTTTGGGTTTAAGGCTTGGTCCTTAAAGAAAGAAATCCAGCCAGTAAACCCCAAGATATGTTGAGGCTTCAGCAATCAAAGAAATTCACAGGTAAGGGTATGGTATCCTATGTGGACAGAAGGAAGGAGAAGGAAGGAAGGAGGAAAGAAAGAGATTATTGTCCTTCCAGAGTGAGTAAATTTGCCCCACTGGGGACCCAATAGAAACTATTAGGAAATTTGTTTCCTTCCCTTTCTCCTTTTCTCTCTTCCTGTCTTCCATGTAGGGTATCATACCCATACTCCCAAATTCCTCTTTTAAAAAAAGGAATGTACCACTTAGAACCTTTTTCTAGGAATCCTTCTGACGAGAAGTCAGTGAAACCTCAAGAGGCACAGAAGATTTATGGCCCTAATGTTAATAATCCCTTAATCTGATTCTCTGACCAGTTTTGAATCCATATAGTTGAATTAAAATCTCTCTATATCTCTTTCACCAACTTGTGCATAAGAAAAGTGTGATACCTTTATCAAAAGCTTGTCAAAATCTAGATAAAATATTTTCTCACCATACTCCTTATTTCCTGGTTTAGTAATTCTGTCAAAGAAAGAAAATGAGTTTAGTCTGTCATAACTTGTTTTTAATGAAACCATGCTGGTTCTTTGTAATCACTGTATCCTTTTTTAGATGTTTTATCTAAATAATCTTGCATGTATTCTATAAATTATTTAGTCTAATAAATGTTTAATGTTTCTGGGAGTTGAGTCCTACAGAAATTCGGCAGCCCATGGACAAATTCTGCATGAGCTCTCTGCAGGGGAGCTGCCAGTGGGTTTTATTAGACACAGTCGTACTCTCTATTTTTCCAGGAACATTGTCCTGAACTCTTCAGTAGTGTTGTGTATTGGTTTTGTAATTGGAACAAATGCCTTTCTAGGACAAAGGCAAGACCACCTTGCTTTTTTTTTTTTATTTAAGAAAAACTAAATAATCCTATGAACTAAATAATTGGAAATCATGAATACTTTATCTTTGTTGTATCCCCATGGTGACTCTTACATAGCGGGAGTGCAGTAAAAATTTGTTGAATGAATAAGAAGTTAAAAATTCATGCAGTTTTCAATTAAATATGGACGACTCTTAATACATTTGTGGTTCTTGCTACTGTAGTTGTCTTGAATATTCCAAGTGCCTAATAGATAAGGAATTGTGTTTATTTCTTATAACTGAATTAGGAAATAAGTTCATTGAGTTCTCTTTTTGTTCTTCAAAATTCCTACAACATTTTGGGAGAGAGGGAGAAAGTTGTTCAGTAAATATTAAATACTGGTTCATCCTGTTCTCAATTAATTGAAGTAAAATGGAAAATTTGTATAAAAATTCTAAAGTAATTATGGGAATCAAATAGATTTCATTTCAACCTCCTTTCCCATCTCTTCCTTCAGTTCTCTTCAATAAAGCTTTAAAAATGGACTGATTTTTTTTTTTTTTAATTGTTTGTTTCCCTGGCCTTTTCATGATATGTAGGTGAAGGCATGAAAACGGCAGCAGCAGGCAGAAGAGGGGCAAAGGAATGTTTGAATAACTAGGAGTTGGTGTTATTGATAATATTAGATAAACAAATTAGATAAACACTGGGTTCAGAATTAGAAACACCTGAGTTCAAATATGCCCTCACGTTGTTCATTGTTTGTTCTTAAAGAGAATGAGTGATGTCTTAACTTGTAAGTTGGATTTAAGTGAGGCAGAGCCATATAAAGTCATCAGTGTCCAGTGGCAAGACCTTAAATCAAGATGACTGGCAGTGGAACAGTGACGCAGTGGATAGAGCATTAGACCTGAAGTCAGGAGGATCTGAGTTCAAATGTGGCCTCAGGCACTTAACACTTCCAAGCTGTGTGACCCTGGGCAAGTCACTTAACCTGGGCTGGTTCTCCCTTTCTTATACAACTTGGTGACCTTTCTTGAGGGGGTGGGGGAGGGGGGGAAGGGTTACTACATTATTCCCCAATTGTAGGCACTTTGCTGAGATGCTTAGCCCCCTGCATCTCAGAACTTTTGTAAAGATTTGACAGATTCAGCCTCCTTAATAGGGGAGATTAAAGCCATGGCTTAACTGATAGTCTATTAAAAATTATTCATTAAATTTTATTTATTTATATAATAACGTAAAAATAAATTAAATTAAAATTAAAAAAAACTATTTTTATATCACCTGTATTTCTTCTCTTCTTTGTATTTTCATTCCACAGAGAGACAATGTCTTGGATATCTCATCTCATGAAACTTGGGTTACCTAACTTCTATTTAGATGTTTAGTTTTAAATTTTGCTTGCTTGGGATGAGGAATTGTTTAAAAAAAAAAAAAAAAAAAAAGAAGAAGAAGAAGAAGCAAAATCAATCAAAGCTGTCATTATCTGTAGCATTTAATACCTGGGAGCATAACCCCTGTAAAAAGGCGATCATCTATCTCATCTTCAGAATCAAGCTTATTTTCGAGCAGTGGTTTTTAACCTAATATCTACTTTTATTTTGATAATTATTTCAATGTTTGTTTCCCTTGCATTCCAGTGTATTTTATAATTTTAAAAATATTCTGAGACAGGAAGCATTACCTGCCAAGACACTTAAAAAAAGTTAAGAATTTCAGTTCTAGAGGCTGTTTCCTGTTATCTTTCTCAGTGACTTTCTCAAATGGGAGCAGCCTTCATGGCTAACGAAGGGATCTTTACAGATGTTCTGTGCATGGTTTGCTAAAGAGTGCATTCACTTAACTAATGTCCCCAGTAAAGAACAGTTAAATTCTTAAATTTTGTTTCTATTCACACTTATGGGCTGTTTTTTTGAGACTTTTGTCTTGATTTGAGCTTTGGACATGAAAAAGTATTTATTAAGCCTGGGTTTCTGATATGAAAATTATCTGTGGAGGCTAAGTAATTTTTTATTAAAAGCCTAGTGAACATCGAAGTCATTGCTGTGGGTGATTGTCTAGAATTTGGTCTTTAGTCTATAGCTATATCTATATATGGATATAGAGCCTTCCAAAGATATAACACATCATTCAATGACAAGCATTTATGTTATACACTTTGGTAAATGTAAAGCACTGTGCTTGGTACTGGGGATGTAAACATTTCTACATAGTGAGTTCTCATTAGTTATTTGTTGATGTGGAAGATGTGCTGATCAATTGCACTCACTTTTCATAGAGAATCAAGCTTAATGATTAGCTGCATATCTGTAGGGTGAACCTTGACAGTGTCTTTTTTTACTTGACAGTAAAAATTTCTTACCTTGAACATTTATTTATTTATTTATATGTTAATAGTAAAATAAATTAAAATTTAAGAATTATTTTTACATTACCTGCATTTCTCTTCTTTGTATTTTGTATTTCCACACCACAAAGATGTTCTAGTTTTAAACTTTGCTTGCTTGGTATGAGGAATGCACTAGATACATTATTATAATGTTACAGTTAAAAGGAAGCTTCAAAACTTATATCTCTTTTATGTGTGAGAAGATTGAAACTCAAAAGTTAAGTGACTTGCCTTTTTTCATTTGACACATACTTTTTTTTTACTTGTTCTCATTAAATCTTTATTTCTGGAGTTCCGTCTCTAGGATCCTATGATTTTATTAAGCATATGACCAATTAAGTTAAATTAAAACATTGCATAAACTTCTGTTCCATGTGAGACTTTACATGCTGGATAAGCAAGAATAAAATTTGGATAGTATGAAAAATAGATCAAAAAGATGGGTACTAAGTGGGGAAAAAAATCACATGTATGAGGAGGGAGGCAAAGGCCAAGAGTGATCAAGAAGGAATAGGTAAGGGTGATAGTGATGGGGAGATTCATATACGTTCATATATGGGGGAGATTCATATATGTTTTCCCCCTCCCCCAAGCCATTTCAGCATCCTTAAAAAAAAATTGTCCCAATCTTTCTCAGATTTTCTTTTATATTTTGTAAATTTCCTAAGCTTAGGGGTATTTTAGTTTTGGTTTTGTGTCTTTCTGTTTCTAGACCACACCTTTCCATGTATTTATTAAGATATTTTCTAATTCCAAATTGCTCTTCAGAATAGTTGGATCACTTCACAATTTTACCAATAACGTATTAGTGTCTTAGTTTTCCCATATCTCCTCTAACATTTATCATTATGTTTTCCTGTCATCTTAGGCAGATACATAATGATACGGCAGAGTTGTCTTAATTTACATTTCTTTAATCAATAGTGATTTAGAGCTTTTTTTTTTCTCCCATATGACTAGAAAATATTTTAATTTTTTCATCTGAAAATTGTCTGTTCATATCCTTTGACCAGGATCACTTCTGTTCCATGATTAAGGCATGTATGACTTTTGCAAAGAATTAATTGAAAAATAGTGTGGTGAATTGACTTGCTCAAGAAGGTATCAGAGAGGATATCTGAACCCTGGTCTTCTAATTCTAGGTGAAATAATTTGGCTAACGCCACATAGCTTAGTTAAGTTCCAAAGCAAAGACCAAAATAGAGCACTCCTTACTCTAAGGCTAATATTTTTTAGTACCACATTGCCTTTCTTCTTATAATTTATTTTAAAAATACATTTTAAAATTTGAACTTAAATGCTAAAAAAAATGCACGCAAAATAGAATGGAAGAAGAGGTTTCTTAAATCTTCAGAAATTTCTGTATTGTAGTATCACTCAAGGAATTATGTCTTTATCTTTAATATGGACTTTGAAATGTCACAATTGGGAAAGTGAAGATCATAGAAGTTTTGATCTTTTGGACCATTTTATTTTTAATGTGATTGGGATCCTTGTACTAGTTATTCACATTTTTCATTATCTGTCATTTTATGTTACGTCACTTGATCTTGATCTTGTTAACATGTTCTTTTATATGACTTTACATGTTACTTCATAATTTGTTTTTATTTCCCAATTATTTGTTCCAGAAGATCTGAAGGTTTGACATTCTTTTTATTCTCTTGCCCAGTGTATAATAGCTTTCATTTATAGTGTTGTACAATTTACAAAGTGCTGTTTGTTGTCCAAAGCCTTTCACAACCTGGCCCTTTAGTGTGTTTTGTTTTTTCTTTCTTTAACTTCTCCAACTCTCTTTTCTATCCCAACCTTTATATCTGTGTTCCAGTAACACCTGCCACCTTGTTTTCTCTGGAATAGATCATTTCACCTCTACATTGCAGGTTTTTTTCTTGGCTACCTGGACCGTCTCCTGACTTCTGGTTTTCATTAAACTACACCTAAATTGTATACTCTTCAAGAAGCCTTTATTTATCCTCCTTAATAGCATCTTCCCTTTCTTGATTTTCTTCAATTTAAGCTTTATATAGCTGTATTTGGATAGGTCTTAGTAGTTTGCATGTTGTCTTTGCCATTAAACTGAACTCTTTGAGTAGACATTCTTGCCTTTCATTGTATTCCTAACACTTAGCATAGTTTCTAGAACATATTGGTCACTAATTTATGACTGATTCATAGACATTATCTCATTTGATCACCACAGAAAATTTATGAAGTAGGTTGTCTAAGAAAGGAAGAGGTCAGTCAGCTTTTCCTAGGTCAATATGGTAGTGAGTGGTAAAGAAACCCTTTATTAAAAAAGGATTTATTTTTTGTTTTCTAGATTCTTTTTAATTAAAGCTTTTTATTTTCAAAATATATGTGGATAATTTTTTCTTTTTTTAAAAAAATACTGCCTTTTAATTTTATTAAAGCTTTTTAGTTACAAAACATATGCATGGGTAAATTTTAGCTTTGATCCTTGCAAAACTTTGTTCCAAATTTTCCCCTCCTTCCCCCCACCACCTTCCTTAGATGGCAGATAGTCTCATACATGTTAAATATGTTAAAATATATGTTAAATCCAATATGTATATATACATATTTATAGAGTTATCTTGCTGCACAAGAAGAATCAGGTAAAGAAGGAAAACAAAAAACCCTGAGAAGGAAAACAGAATACAAGTAAACAACAACAGAAAAAGTGAAGATGCTATGTTGTTTTCCACACTAAGTTCTCACAGTCCTCTTTCTGAGTATGGACGGCTCTCTTCATCACTGAGCCAGTGGAACTGGTTTGAATCTGCTCATTGTTGAAGAGGGCCACGTCCATCAGAATTGATCATCATATAGTCTTCTTGTTGCCATATATAATGATCTCCTGGTTCTGCTCATTTCACTCTTGCAAAACCTTGTGTTCTAATTTTTTCCTCCCTTCTTGACACCCCCTCTCCTAGTGATCCAGTATATGATAAATATGTGCAATTAATAAAGGATTTATTCATTGGTATATTGCTTGATATGCTGTTCTTAAAAATGCTCATTTCCTTCCTTCTAACTCCAAAATAAGTGCTATTTACCTTACTGATTTTTTATGATTTCAGAAATGCTAATAGTATATATAGTAAAGAGGATGTGATATCAGCTATTGGCCTTTTTATATAATATTGGAACTAATTGTTCTTTAAACGTTTGGTAGAATTTACATGTAAATCTATCTGACCCTGGAGATTTTTCTTAGGGGGTTGATCAATACCTTGTTCTATTTCTTTTTCTAAAATGGGACAAACTATATTTTTGTAGATATTTTTCCATTTCACTTAGATTATCAAATGTATATATATAGTAGTTGTTCCCTTTTTGTAAATGAATGCCAAGGACCTTCTGATACGTTTATGGTATGCTTCCTTCATTAATCAGAAATGGTATGCTGAAATACTAACTTTTCCAGCTCAGTTTCTCAGTTTCTTATTACTATGATTTTTAAAGCAACACTTTTTTGCCACAAAATAAAATTAGGGACTATTTTCTGCTTTTAAAGATTGCTACAACTGTTAACAACTTGTAATACAAATGTGGATATTTAATTAGTTTCATTGCAGTGAAGGTAATTATAGGGTTTTTTCTCATTGGCTAATAATCTCCTCATCTTTAGTGTCTGCTTATTAGCTGAGGATCTATATATATGATTAATTGTAAGGCAATGGTTTTGCCTTTAAAGTTTTGCCAGGAATATTTTTAAGATAGGTTATCTTAATATTTATATGGCTAGTAAATTTAATGTTTAATGTAATTTTTGATAAAGTTCCACTTTTGATAAGAAAGTAGACTTTCTTATAAGACTTATACATAAGAAAAGACTTCCACCTTAAATCAGAAGATACATACATATGTATGCACATAATATACATAGGTACATATATTACTTATTTTTGCCATTTAATCATTAATAGATGTTTCATGGGTGCTTGCTTGATCTATTCCTGGAAAGGAATGCCATCTTGTTTACCATTTTGTTAGTAAATAACATTGTCACTTTTTTTCCTTAGCAATGTCTTTATAGTTATGTGAATGCTGAACTTTATGAAGAAAATTGCCAATCTATAGAATGTCCTAGGAAATGCATTTCTTTTTGTTTGATTTTATTCCTGAAGGATTTAGGGCTATCCACCCATTTTCTGATAGTTTATATTTAATCGTGGTGAGTTCAGAAATTATATTTTTAAATGCGTTTATTGGGTTTGGTTTTCCCTTCTTTTTGATATTGATCTTGGCTGAAATAGAGACTTTTTTTTCCCCAGCAGACACTTAGAAAGAATAAGAATACTTGGATTTAAATCAGCTCTTTCTGTAACCTCAGTTTTTCTTACATTTCTCTTCCTTTAAAATGAAGGAGTTGACTTAGATTATCTTAAGATTCTTGCCAACTATATCATGAAAAAGAATTTTGACACAATATTCTACTGTTGTATAGTCATCAAGAAATTATACTGGTCAGCATAAACTCTGTCATGAAAATGGCTTAATGGTATTTTGATCATGAAAAAATAAAAAAAAGTCTTTTACATAAAAAATAGGACATCAATTCAATGACAAAAATTTTTATAGAATTTATGCACTTTGAGGCAGTAACATGTGGTTTGGGGAGGTAGGAAATATTTATTGGACATTAGCTTCTTCTCTCCCCATCCCCACCCCCCAATGCTATGTAAAGCCCAAGTTTGATGTGCAGTGTGGCAAGACAGGCTGGGACATATTCACTTGGGCTCAGTCATGCAGTGAAACTCAATATGTTCTATCAGTTTTCCACCAGGAGTCTGGCAAACCTCAGAACACTAAGGTTCTTAATCATGTTTTCTCAAGTGCTTTTTTACTTTGTATGCTTTGCTTAAATTTTAAGTATATTTCAGAAGCATGTTAGTCATCAAAAAGTTCTTGCTTATGTATGTGGTAAGCTAACTTATAAATCTCACATGTCAGCTTTACTCTAAAAGAGATAAGAGCATATAAATTCTATCTTGACTGAATAATTCATGGTCAGGACAGATCATGGTCCCCTCATGTGTACTAAATTGTTTGTACTAGAACTACTATCTGGCTGGATGCATGGATCTCATTATAAATCCATTTATGATTCCTCTGATAGGGAGAGAACAAGATGATCTTTTCAATAGCTTGCTGTTTTTGCTTAGTGAATTGGGATAGCTTTACAATATCGAAGTCTACCATCAGCTATAAAACTTGTTTCACCCATTGAAGAACTACCTGTCCTCACCAACCAGACACATGGAATTTAGATGAAGAAGATGAACTGGATAATACAGATAGCAAAAACAAGGCTCAGCATGATAAGGAAACAGCCCAGAAAAGTAAGCTTTCTGTCCCTGAGTCCTCTTATACAAATTTAGGTTGAAGTAAATAGTCTTTTTTTTTATCTGAAGATCAAACTAAATTTATCTTCTAGAAGGAAAGTATGGGATCTCTTATAAGAACATTAGCAAACCATGAAATTGCTCTTGAAGTATCAAGTATGATAAACATATCTGAAAGTATTGGTAATTGTAATGCTAGGATTATAGCTTGAATATAGTTGGTTAATTTGTGAATAAGACCAAACTGTAATACTGTTCTGAAAGTAAAGAAATGGTTCAAGAAGTTAATTCTGAAAGACTTAACACCATTGCAGATTAGGAGATATTTAATGGAAGCATGTAATTAATGTAATGATGTTTCTTTATCTAAAGTTCAGTAGTCAGAGCTGAGATCAAAGACTAGATATTTGTGAGCCTCCAAATCAGAGAAATAATAAAATTCAGCCTTTTGAAGATTATTTGAATGAAGTTGAAAGAGCTTCACACAAATCATTTTTTAAAGTGACCAAAAGGGTTTTGAGACAGAAAATGATCAAGAAATTGTCAGTGATTGCAAAACTATTGGCATTGCAAAGTTATATTGGTTCTTGGAGATATATGCAGTAAGTAATAAACATGAGTGATTTCTTCCAAATACTTTAAAATAATGTCTCTGAACAAATTCTACAATAGCTGAAGCCACCAAAAGACAGTGTGAAACAATTTTCCAACTCAGGTTGGCAGAAAAAGTCTGTTACAACAAGATGAGGATGGTCTGGTGCAGGCCTTGGGAGTCAGTGAAACATCTGTGTAACGGTGGCTTCTAGAGCTCTCAGCCTAGAGAGTAAAAGCGTCAAACAGTTGGTCAGAAGGAAATTACTGAGGTCTCTTAGCTAGCTTTGCTGGATTACAGTGCTGAGTGGCACTAGCACAAGGGCTAGTCAAAGTTCCAAGGCAGAAAATAATTCTTGTAGGCATTCACAGACCAAAGCATAGGCTAGAAGAGGCATAAATTATACCACCGTAAAAGTCTCTTTAAAAATAGCTGCACAAAATTCCTAAAGTTTGAGGCAGTGTACTCTTCAATCTGGTCGATGAGTCCTATTTTAAAGAGTTAAAAAGTAAAGTAATAGGCTAGAAAATGAGCAAACAGAAAAAAATTGTGATCATAAAAAATGACTGGTGACAAGGAAGATCAAAACATACACTCAGAAGAAAATAACAGTCAAAGCTTAAATCAGAAGCCTCCAAGAAAAATATGAAATGAAATGGTCTCAGACCATGGAAAAGCTTAATAGGGATTTTCAAAATCAAGTAAGAGAAAGGGAATTTGAGAGTGGTTCAAAAGGAAATGCAAAAAAATTGAGGAGAATGCAAAATTGGCCAAATAGAAAAGGTGGTACAAAAGCTTCCTGAGAAAAATAATTCCTTAAAAAGTAATACTCGAGTAAAGGGATGCTAATGACTTTGAGAAATGAACTTAACTGGAAAATCCAGGAGAGAAAATTAAAAAAGTTGATCTATCTGAAATCTGATTCTCCCCCTTCCTTCCCCCCAAAAAGAGCCTAGACATCATCTTTCAACGAATTATTAAAGAAAAGTGTCTTCATGTTCTAGAATCAGAGGGTAAAATAGAAATTGAATAGAAATCCACCAACTAACTCACCAGAAATATTCTCACCAATTCTGACTTTTAGGTCAAGAAGAAAATACTGCAAGCATCCAGAAAGAAATAATTCAGATATATTGAAGCCACATTCAGAATAATGCAAGATTTAGCAGCTTTTATATTAAGGGCTTAGAATATGATATTCCAGAGAGCAATAAGTTAGGATTACAACCAAGAATCACCTACCTACCCAGCAAAACTGAGTTATAATTCTTCAGAGGGAAAAATGGATATTTAGTGGAAAAAAACTTTGAAACATTTTTGATGAAAAGACCAAAGCTGAATAGAAAGTTTGGCTTTAAAATATCAGACCCTATAACTCCATAAAAAAGACAAAACAGAAAAGGACTTAATGAGGTTGGACTGTTGGCATTTTTATATGTGAAGATGGTAGATACTTGTAACTCATGACTTTCTCATTATTAGGACAGTTAGAAGGATTTCATTTTCATGGCAGAGGGAATAGAGAGACAGAGGGCATGGGTATTAGTTGAGTATGAAGCAGTGATATTTATACAGGTAAAATTAAGGGGTAAAAGAAATGTACTAGAAGGAGAGAGAGGTATAGTAGGGTAAATTATCACAATCCCAAGAAAAGATTTTTAAAGTGCCAAAGAAATGAGGAAGATTGAGTGAACCTTACTCTCATCAGAATTGGTCAAAGAGGGAATAACATACACTCAATTGAGTACAGAAATCTGTCTTACCCTATAGCAAAGTAGGAAGGGAAAGGGATATGAGGAGGGCAGGGAGTAGTAAGAAGCAGGATGGACAGGGTGAAAGGAGAGTAAGAAGGCAGGAAATTCAATTTGCAGGAATAATTGTGAAGAACATTTGAAACAAAATTTTCAAACTGAGTCAAATTTATAAAAATAGGAGACATTTCCCAACTGATAAGTGGTCAAATGATATGACCAGTTTTTGGATGAACTAATCATAGCTATCTATAGCCATATTAAAAAATGTTCTAACTTAGTATTATGAGTTAGTAACAATGAATTATTAGTGTTACTACTTACCTATTAGATAGGTCAATAGGGCAGAAAAGGAAAATGACAAACATTTTGGATTTGGGAGAATATGTGAGAAAATTGAGATAATAATGCATCTTTGGTTGAGTTATGTTATGTAGAACAATTTGGAACTATGCTTGAAGGATTATAAAGTAGTTTAACTTAGTACCAGTGTCCCAAAAGAGATAAAAAGCAAAAAGGAAAGACACTTATATCTACAAAAAATACTTACAATAGCTCTTTTCTGGAAGTAAAAGAATTAGAAATTGAGGGGATGTCTAACAATTGGGGAGTGACTGAATAAGTTGAATAAATTACTGAATTAAATAAGTGTGTATAAATGTGTAATTGTGATGGAATACTATTATGCTATAAGAAATGAACAGGATGCTCTCAAAAGAACCTGGAAAGACATCCATGAGATGATACAAAGTCAAATGTAATAGCTATATTGTTAGATTATCAGCTGTGAATAACATAATTCTCAGGAATAAAATGATCCAAGACAACTTGGGACTTATGATGAAAAATGCTGTCTGTTCTCAGAGAAAGAATTGTATCTAAATACAGATTAAAACACATTCTAAAATTTTCTTTGTTTTTTTTTTTTTAATTTAAATTTTATTTTATTTAATAATAACTTTGTATTGACAGAATCCATGCCAGGGTAATTTTTTACAACATTATCCCTTGCACTCGCTTATGTTTTGCTTTTTTCCCCTCTCTCCCTCCACCCTTCCCCCCTCTCCCCCAAGATGGCAAGCAGTCCTATATATGTTAAATATGTTGCAGTATATCCTAGATACAATACATATTTGCAGAACCGAACAGTTCTCCTGTTGCACAGGTAGAATTGGATTCAGAAGGTAAAAATAACTCGGGAAGAAAATCAAAAATTCAAATAGTTCACATTCGTTTCCCAGTGTTCCTTCTTTGGGTGTAGCTGTTTCTGTCCATCATTTATCCATTGAAACTCAGTTAGGTCTCTTTGTCATAGAAATCAACTTCCATCAGAATACATCCTCATACAATATCGTTGTCGAAATGTATAATGATCTCCTGGTTCTGCTCATCTCATTTAGTCTTTGTTTTTCTTGAAGGTTTTTTTTTCCCCCTCCCACAACATAACAATTAAGGAAATGTTTTGTGTGATTACACATGAATAACCAATTTTGAATTGCTTGCATTTTTGGTGTGCAGTGGATTGGGGAGACTGGAACTCAAAAGTTTTTAAAATGAATGTTAAAAAAAGGAATGCAAGCAGGAGAATTCCCAGAATGGAAAAGTTATAAAAAAGACTGTTGTGCTGACATTAAGAAGTGATGTTTCCACAGAAGAAAATAAAGTAGCCACTATTTTTAGGTAAATCAAAAGATACAATTTTTGTTTAGTGAAAAGGTTTTACTACATAAAATGGATTCACCTGAAAACAATGGTTTTTACTGTATATAAACAGTATATAAAAACTATAGCATCTGGATCCCTTTGCTTAATCAACTCAAAATATTGATCTATTTTTACATACATGACAGAAAAACTGGGACTTATTGGGTTGTGTAGCATATCCCGTACTGCATTACACATTATATCTAAGGGGATTTTTGTAGCAATGGAACACTTGTCGTGTGTTTTTCATTTATAGTACCTTCTTGGTTCTGGGATCTATTCTTCCTTTATTCAATATTGTCTGTGTTTTATTTTTATCTTTGAATAAGAAATGACATTTATGGTTTTTTTCAAGTTGTACAGATAGATCTTGTAAGATCCCTTATCCTTGACTGACTTTTTATATTGGCCCTAGCTTTCATGAACCTCTTCAAAATTTTGTCTGGAGTTAATGGATGTCTCTCAGTGTATTCCTGTTCACCATTCTATAAGATTGCTTACTTCCAAGATACCCCTCATATCTATTTTCCCATTTGCCACTATAGCTATAAAATTCTTAGTGAAGACTTTTCCTGTATTCTGTCTTGTGCTTTTTAGGGTAAGTGGATTATATAATCCTCTGTACTTGAGTTAATGTTTCATTAGTAAAGTCTACAGTTCCCTCTACTGGCTTAGTTAGGAGAAGTACAGATTTAGCACCCAGATTCAGAATACAGATTTTAAGAACCTGAATTATACAACATTACATTCTTCTTCTAATAGCACTAGGCTGTACATATTTTTGAATCTGAAAGCATATATGATGTATTTATCTATACGATCACTATTCTCTTCAAGTAATGAAAAACATTAAAGAGCATCTAAAGCATATATGCCATGGAAGAAACCTTCAATAATTCAACCAAACCTTAATTACTAATTGGCCATTGTCTCAGAGACAAAAATAATGGCAGCAAGTTGAACTGTGGTCAGCTTTTGGTGCACAAATGGAAAAAAAATTGTCCCTCTCCTAGAGGAGCTAATATTCTATTGGAGTGTACTGAGGACCCGAGAAAGATGTTGTAGGTTAAGAAATATAGAGATGGCAAGTTAATTTATATAACTGTCACCTATCTTGGTACATTACAAGTAGTTAGTGCTTATTTTTATTGGGATAGACTTCTGAATGTGTATAGGATGCCAATGTAACATCACTATCACTTATGCAAAATAATAAGATAGTATTAATAGAAGGCTTTTAAGATTTGTCATATCCATCCCGGTGGGTCTTATTGTCACCCTTTTTTACAGATGAGGAAATTAGGGAACACAGCTAATATCTGAGACTGGAGTTGAACTTAGATCTTCTAGACTACAGCTGTTATACTGCTGAGCTGCCTCCTGAAAAATTAGGAGCAAGAGAATATACATTGAGTTCTGGGACCTTGATTTTTAAAAGTTAGCTGTGTTCTTGCCTCTGTTTTTTATTCTCCATACCTCCCCTACTCCCACCATATCTTTAGTTAAATATATTACATTTTGTTGGTACCTAACAAATCTTTAAAAATGAAATCAGCCTGAATAACATGATTTTATGTTGCTGAAGCAGACAATGCAAGAGTTTGGCTGTGCAATCCAGTGTGTTCAGGAAGGTGAAAGCATGATTTTTCCCTTACCTGTCCTTAGGCTCCCTTCCCTCCCCAAATCTTAGTCCACCTGGCTTTTGTCATGCTTTTTGGGCTTAATTTCTCCTTGACCTTTTGTTTTCCATATGAACTTTGTTGTTATTATTTTCTAGGTCATTAAAATAGTTTTTTGGGAGTCTGATTGGTATAGCACTAAATAAATAATTATTTTAGGTAGTATTGTCATCTTTATTCGCCCAATCCAAGAGCATTTAATATTTTTCCAGTTGGAAAAATCAGACTTAATTTGTGTGGAAAGCGTTTTGTAGTTTTGCTTATATAGTTCCTGATTTTTCCTTGGCAGATAGATTCCTAAATAATTTATACAATCAGTAGTTACTTTAAATGGAATTTCTCTTTGTAACTCTGACTGTTGGATTTTGTTAGTGATATATAAGAATGCTGATGATTTTTGTGGGTTTATTTTATATCTTGCAACTTTGCTAAAGGTGTGAATTGTTTCTAATAACTTTTGAATAGAATCTCTGGGGTTCTCTAAGTATACCACCATATCATCAGCAAAGAGTGATAATTTGGTTTCCTCATTGCCTATTCTTATTCCTTTAATCTCTTTCTCAACTCTTATTGTTGGGCTTCCTTTCTTGACTCTCCAGGCTCTCTCTACTATAACACAGAGCCCACGTCTAGACCACCTACTTGTAAGGGCCTTCCCTACCTCCAGGCTCTCCTTCTGATTGAAGGTCTCTTCCCATAATCTTAAAGTTGAAACCACTCATGTCTTCATTTCTCTCTGGGTTATGCTTTGGTACCTTCAACCTTTTCCTTTTTTAGATGTACCTTAACTTCCTTGTGTGTGTTGTCTTCTCCTAGAATGAAAGCACTTCAAGGGGAGGGACTGTCTTTCTTTCTGCTTGTATTCATATTTCCAATCTTTAGTGCAGCATCTGGAACATTGTTAGTATTTAATACATATTTGTTGATTTGATATTGCCATAAAAATAGAGATTGTAGGATAATAGAAGCAGCTAGAGCATTGGGCAAGGAGTCAGGAAAATCCTGCCTCAGTTTCCTCATCTGTAAAATGGAGATAATGGCACCTGTCTCTCAGAGTTGTTGGGAAGATCAAATGATATAATTTAAAAGCATTTAGCACAAAGGCTGGCACAGAGTAAGTACTATATAAATGTTAGGTAATAGTAGGAAGAATATAGATTAATTTTTGATGTTCACCTTGATATAGTGAATAATCTAAGGTAAGCATTTACCATATTATGTGATTGAGAGCCAACATTGAAGCAAATAGGTAAAAGCTGTTTTGTATGCAAAATAGAAATGAGGAAGATCATTAATTTTTATAAGAATATGATTAAAGACTAGTAGACCATGTCAAAAATCATCTCAGGGCTTTAATTGAGCATAGCTTTAATATAGTGATGTGATGGATAAAAAAGCTCATGTAATCTTAGTTATCATTAATGAAATTTGAGCATTCAGGTTATGACAATGAAAAGCCCCACTTATATACCTATAAGATGAGAAAATGGCAATGAAACAACTCTTAGCAAAAAGCTCCTTAATTAGTCAACATTTGGCATCTCATAGGCATATTTCTGATCAGAAAAAATAAGCTTTTTACATGCATTGCTCAATGGGTAGAGTTCAGCTTGTAAAATGTTTTGTTCAATAGGATAGCCTGCTCTACAGAAATAATACTAGTGCTAAAAATGGCAACATTGTGATATGATATAAGATAGTAATTGTAGTAAGTTAATTCCATTGTTTAGTATTTTGTAGCTTACTGACAACTTTCATGTTTATGTATGTACTGAACGTAGACTAATTCACTGAATGTCTAGATAGCATTACCTTATTGAATTATTGTCAACAATAGACATAGACACAGATACAAGACAGCATGGATAGAGAGGTGGGCTTAGGGTCAGGAAAACTAGTCAAATACCTTCTCTGGGACATATTGGCTACCTGACCCTAAGGAAGGCATTTAACTTTATAGTTAATTAGAAAAGGGAGTTCCCTCATTTGAGGTCTCTCTACCACTGGATTCACAAGTCCAATTCCTTTCCACCAGTTTTCTACCCTTTCATGGACACGTTGGATTGGCGAAGTCCCTGAAGGCTTTTTGTTGCCTGGTAACCATGGCCTAGCTTAAAGTTCTTCTATAATAATGATTTATTTGATAAAATAGAGAATGGAGGGAGGAAAAAGAACACTTCTAAAATTCATTTAGGATTTCCCCTAAACCTTACATGATTTTAGAAGGAGGAATTAGTGCCTCAATCATAGGTCAATCATAATAATCCTGCTACTTGGAACATAAATTTTGTGAGACAATTTCTTAGCCAAATGTAGCATAGTTCTCTGTACACAGTATTATTTAATAATAAGTAACCGTTGAATTGGAAAAAGAGTTAAATATAACTCTGGAAAAATAATTTCCAAAATTCTAGTAGTAAAATATCTCAAGGAATGGGGGAAGAGATATCTGTGGGTACATGTTATTTTCCAGACTACAGAATGTAACCCCCCCCCCACCTCTTTTTTCCCCTTATTCCCAGCACCAAACACATTTAATAAGTATTGATTGAAATGAGTATTACTATCTAGTCTAAATATTACTGTCATTTGAATATTTAATAAGCAAGGTAGTTTCCAGGTTTTTCCTTTACATATGATAGGTACGTTTACAGTTAGTGTGATTTAGGCTCTTTTTGCCTTAAATAAAAGTAAATCATGGATATTAAAAAAAGGGGGGGGCGGTTTCTAGGTCTTGGGAATTCTACTTCCCTTTGCTTTTCTTTCAATGAAAACTTTTGTTCCTTTCTCTAAGCTAAGTATTACTTGAAGATGTCTACAGTTAGGCCAGAGTAGCTTGAAGCACAATCTTTCATTGTTCTGTGGGCGTGCTTAATTGATATGAGTTCATCTCATATAGGATGTTCTGTTGAAGCTTCATTGCCCCCATGACTCATTGGTTTCTAATACTCTGGAGTCTTATTATATAGCTATCCTTAGGGCCCATGCCGTGAATATGCCTTACAGGTAAGATTGCTTATAATGAGGTGCTTTGGGAGTTTCAGTAACTGAACCCCCCTAGATGAAATTGAAAATGGATTTGTCTTTCACTTTATAGTGAATAGTCTTATTTCAGTGTTCCAGTGCATAAAAGAGAGCTATATTTTTGTAGGTTACAAAAGGAAAAAAGGGGAAAATGGATCATTTGTCATTATGTTTAAAGAGAAAATTTAACACTGAGATTTTCCCTGGTACACAGAAGAGGCCTATCCTTGACTTGACTGAAACAAGATCAACTGAGCAATAAAAAGCACCAGTTGATGTGGGTGGAACATGTCATGGAGCATTGAGTAATTTCATGGACCATTGAGAAGCCAAACCCATAATCAGGACTCATCGGTTGCATGGCCATTCTCCCGAATGAAGCATAAGATAGAGAGAGTCTAATTTGAACATTGCCTACTGTGTATAACAGGCAGTTTGCTTTGTGGGTTTTCAATTTTTTCTCTTCGCTCCTCTTCAAAGTGTTTAGGACATGGTCAGTGCAAAACACCTCCTGCTGAAAATTGCAATGGATACGCTATTTCAGATAGGAAAAAAAATGACTCTGAACGAATTGCAATCTGCTTCAGTTACGTTCCTACTCAAATTTAACTGACACACATACCACAAAGCATTCAACTGGACTACAGAATGAGATCAAAGAGCATTCTTTTATAGTTTGCCACAATTAAGCTGTTGCAGCCGCCTGACAGCTTGCATTATCATCCCAACTTTCACACCCATCCTAAATAAATGCCAAGCCAAAGGGGAGTAGGGGCGAATGAGAGTTATGTAAATGAGTCAAAAAGGAACCAGATATTTGTCTTGATCTGTGAATCACATGGCTATAACCTAATATTAATTTGTTTTTGGACTGTTGGCCTGGGATGACATGATTATTTTAGGTAATCACTTAGGTAAGCACTTGCAGAGCTGCCCATATTTTATTTGTTACTACTCTCTGAAGGAAGGCTGATAGATGAGGTGATGATGTAAATGATAAACAACCATGATTTCTTTAGACCACTCACAGTGCTGCTTTTAATCCAGGTGATCAGCTCCTAGTTGATCTGCATCATTCAGCTCTGTTGCTAGTTTCACATAAGAAAAATCACCCATCTGACCTGGTTATTAGTGACTTTCCATAAATAATAAGCAAGGCAAACTTTCCCTGCGTCACCTTTCATGCTGCCTACTGGGTGTCAGTCCTTAGGTACTTACCTGATGATTATAATCAGGAAGGGGTTAGAACTGCCAGGGGATAAAGCCTGTTCCTGAGTAAGGCAGGAACAGAAACTCTGATATACTAGGAATAACTTCATAGCAACCTGGAGATGAAGGGAACTGGTGATTTTGTTTGGTGCCATTTTGTCAAAGCATTTGGATAAGGTATTCTTTGAATAAGCCCACAGAATTTCTCTTCTTTGCCTTTTCCTTCACTTCTCCCCCAATGCACTTAAATTTGATGTTCCTTGCTATAGTGATGTTAATAGGAATTTCTGACATATGTGCATTAGTCAATTCTTACTGCAGTAGTGAAAATGTTTTCTTTTTTTAATGGTCAGTGATTTGGAAATTGTCCTTAAGCTTATTTGTACTTTTGTACCTGTTTGTATCCACATTTCATGCTGTTACTTGACAGCATCAGAGGCTGATTCCCAGATGATGTCAAATATCTGCATTTAGAAGATTCACTACTGTGGCAATTTCAAGAAACACCTGGAGCTCTTTCGCTTATTCTCTCTAATTCTTAATGATAGGTTTTTAAGTTATCTGTCTGTTGAAGATCACAAGACAGCCCCATGTTATCAGAATGTGACTGGGGGTCATAAAATTGAGAAGGAATCCGTAATGGGCTGAGGCTTGAGTTGATGCACTGAGGTCCCAAGCACATGAGGCTAAATAGTAATTGGACCATACTCTATTAATAGATAAGCTTGGAGAATGGCCCCCACCCACTCTTTGTGCAAGTCCTGATGTGTTGTATAGGAAATGACGATTTTGGTGGGTGGAGGCAGGGAAGTGGAAAAGGAAGGGGAGGAGAGACTTCTGGGACTGCCATTGCCACGGCCGGCTCAGTTCACATCTCTCTCTGTTAGCTGATTTGTTAGAGCCCAAGCGTGGGAACCAAGGACCCTACTTTCACTGAAGAAGTCTCCAGTGACCAGGAACTTAGGTGAGTATAAGACAAACAGGGAACTTATTTTCTTAAAGTCGAAAGCAGCAAAAGCAAAAAGAAGAAGAGAAACAAATCAGCTAACAGAGAGAGATGTGAGCTGAGCCAGCCGTGGCAATGGCAGTCCCAGAAGTCTCCTCCCCTTCCTTTTCCACTCCCCTGCCTCCACCCACCAAAATCGTCATTTCCTATACAACACATCAGGACTTGCACAAAGAGTGGGTGGGGGCCATTCTTTCTCCAAGCTTATCTATTAATAGAGTATGGTCCAATTACTATTTAGCCTCATGTGCTTGGGACCTCAGTGCATCAACTCAAGCCTCAGCCCATTACAGGAATCCTAGGTGATTTAAAAAAAAAAAAGAAAAGGAAAATCTTCTTTCTTTGCTTTTTCTCTTATTTTACTTAGTCGAATTTCCTTACCTAGACAGTGTTTACATTGAAGATAATTACTCAAAATATTAAAGGAAAAAACCCCTTAAATTGTAATATTATATATATGTATATATATCAATATATTTTTACTATAATTGTCAAACACTTGAAGTGATTTTTAGTGGATGGGAAGGAGAGAACTTATTGCTATCACTTAACTTTATACATAATGTAGTGATTACCTGTGCTTCCCTTCCATTCCCTTTGTTTCCCTCCCTTTAACCTTCTTATTTTTATGCTCATGCATATTTGGTATATTGGATAAACAGCTGCATTTGGTTAGGAAAAGCTAATGAGGCCTCCCTCTGACACAAATTATAGGTCTGTGATCCTGGATCATCAAGTTTCCCAGGCAACTTGACTATGTTAGAGAAAAATTGCCAATTGAAAATATGGGAGGATTTCTATACCAGGGATTTCCTACATGATGAAATGATCAGTCTAGGTGAAAAGTGCTTATATATTCATACATATGTGTCTGTACAACTTTTTTTTCAGGGCACATAACCATCACCAACTACTTGCTGAACTATTTTCCTGGTCTTGACCTTGAAAGAAGGAATATATTTGGGTACACAGCACTGATGAAAGCGGCCATGCAAGGTCGAATTGAATGCATCCGAGCTTTAATGTTGGCAGGTATGTGGTAATCTTGGCTTTGGTAGTTCTCATGTCTTGCACTCTCCACAAGGTCAGGGAAAAGTTAAAATTGTGTTTTTTATTTGCAGATA
This sequence comes from Antechinus flavipes, assembly GCF_016432865.1. Taxonomy (NCBI): domain Eukaryota; kingdom Metazoa; phylum Chordata; class Mammalia; order Dasyuromorphia; family Dasyuridae; genus Antechinus; species Antechinus flavipes. Next base: position 397,019,975 of record NC_067398.1, read on the forward strand.
TTGAAGAGAGACAATTTGTCTTCTGTTATTTATATGTTAAAGTCCTATATTTTCAAATATCAACAGTCTTGGGAAAAGAACTTTTTGTAAAGTTTATTGCCACCCCAATCCTGATTAAAAAACAAACAAAAGCAAAAGCTATTAAAAATTACAGTTAGTCCCATTCCATATTCCCTGTCTGCCATGGTTCTTGGCTGTCTTCCTTCCTCAGGAGTTCATGTCCTGATCCTGTCAACCCCAGAGCTATTTATATTAAAGGTGAGGATCTGGAGCAATCAGTGACTTGTAGGTTGGGATTGAATGACAATACTTCAAGATTTCCTAGGCCTGGGTCAGGTCTACCAACATTTATTAATCACTGTGTTCCAGGAGCTGGGAATATAAATCAAATAGAAAGAAAAATTCCATCCCCCAAGGACATTGCAGTATAATGCTAAAAGGCTACATATAAAAAGGAAGCAGAAAAGCTGCTAGGTAGAGGAAGTTTTCTGGAAGTACCAGTATAGCCTTGGGGAAGATTGAAAACAGATGAATTTGGGCTGCCTCCTTAATATGAGGCTCCAGGAGGAATTAGTCAAAGGGAGAAGCCAGAGGGATGGGAATACTTCCTTTCTGAGAAATAATGGGAGTTCCAGAGAGATGGAGATGAATCTTGTCCCTCCTTTAATGCAGATCAAGCCTTTTCTGAAGGTCTGTCAAAGGGTAGTGTGTTTAATCATTTTCTTTACTAAAATCCCACTCAAACGTTTATATCCATCCCAGGATGATCATGGGTTTTCAAGTTATATTAGTGGAGCACAAATTCTGCCAGGTCCTAACAAGATGTAAAGGTTTTGACCTTCCTTGATTTCAGTTCCTTCATCTGTAAAATTAAGGGGTTGTGATCAAGGCTTCTTAAACTTTTCCACTCACAACCCCTTTTCATCCAAGAAATTTTTACATGACCTTGGGGATAGATGTGTGTGTGTGTGTGTGTGTGTGTGTGTGTGTGTGTGTGTGTGTGTGTGTAATATGGTAAGTTAGGTGTTTGCTAGGGTCTGTTGTGTTTAGCCTATCAAAATTTGGAGAGACTGTATGAGAGAAAGAACATTTTGGGAAGTTTATTGCCACCCCAATCCTGGTAAAATAAACAAAAGTAAAAACTATTATAAATGCAGTTTTTATGGTTCTGATGAATGATGTCTCTTTGAACTAATAATAATAATAATAACTCTCATTTGATCCTTACCACAACCCCGGGAGGTAGATGCTATTATAATCCATTTTACAACTGAGGAAACTTGAGGCAAAATGGAATTAAGTGACTTGCTCAAAGTCACAGCTATTTAGTGACTAAGTAGAATTTGAACATGGATCCAGGTAGAACTGGATCTTTTATTTTTTTGAAGCTTATTGCTGATGGAAAGGTTTTAGCTTCAGATATGTTATCTTACATGTTCCATCAGTGTTTTGAATATCTTGATATCTTGGTTCACCAGTCACGAGATATTTTAAAAAATGAAGTCACTGAAAGTATATAGGTAAGTTTCGGATGTATTTTTAAGACTATCTATAAGTATTTATAAGACAGTATTGTGAGGTTGGCATTTCCATCTTCTGAGGAGAAATAATTAGTCTGGAATGTTGTGCTGTTTTATCTCTGATTTTATCAATGATTATCAGATCACCTTGATGAAGTATTAATAACTGCTTTCTAATTAGTGGTGTTAAAGTTGATTTTATCAGTGAGATAGTGAAGCATTTCTCCCTGAGTTTTCTGTATTAATCCCCCATCTTGTTTTGTATTATCTAAACAACCAAAAAAGCATATCTGTTATAGGGAACTTTATCTACTTTAGTCTGAGGGTTTGGATCCCACTTTATCTTTAATAAATATTAAATAAGAATAAGAACTAGACCTGTAATTTTGCTAGAGTAGGGGATTCCTATATGAGGAAACTTCCTATTTATCTTACTATCTCAAATGAAATAATTTTTTAAAATGCTCAGCAGTCACTGGTACATAGAAGGCATCCTATAGATGCCTTTTCCCTTTTCTTCTTACTAGTCTAGGTTAGAGGCTAAGTATCTTAAAGATACCACACAGATAGTATGTGTTATAAGAAGTCCAGATTTTCATAGCTTCAAGGATGACTCTATGCTTTCTGTCAGACTTAAGTCTTAAGAAGAGGAAATTAATTATGAAGTCCGGTCCTGGATTTTTGTATTATTGTTTGTTAATAACATTTTATTCCTTATGGCTTAAAAACTTAGGTGTTAGAATTTAGGAATTTAGGTGTTAGTTCAGTTAGAATTGCCTTCTAGAAGTTCTTTGACCAAGAAAATAGGATCATTGTGAGATGCAGGAGTTACCTCTATATTGAAAATTAATGTGGAAATACATTTTGCCCTCCAACTCAAACATTGCTGCCTTCCTTTGTGAGCTGAATTTTTTTCTAACCTGTATTTCATTGTATTCAAAAGGAAGTGTTCTCCCTCTCTCCCCTCTCCCCCTTTTAAACCAATGATATCTTGTTTATTAAATTGCCCTCCCTCCCAAACTGCTAACATCTTCATAGAGTATATAACATGTTACACATCAATAACTTCTTTTATCTGCTCTGATCAAGCAGAACAAAGAGATATTATAAATTTCAGAAACTCTGGAATTTAATAATAAAATAATAAAAAATTATAGTTCAATAAAGGTTTCTCTCTCTCCAAGGTTCTGAAATTCTGATTTATTGGAACTCTGTTACTTTGGCTACTAAGGACAAACACATCAGCAATGCCAGCTGTGCTGATTATAATCTCAAAATGTGAAACCTTATTAATTTGATGGAATATTAATATTCCCAAAGTGACAGGTCAGTTTAAGTAAGCTGTCCCAAGAAACTGTATTCAGAGCATGATTTTATCTACATAAAAACATAACTCAGTGGTGATACTTGGTTTTTTCCTTTTTAAGAATAAGCTTCAGGATTCAGTTTCAAACCTGTATGGCATACATTGAATAAGGTGGAACTGTTGTGACATTTGTGATTATGAGAGTGAGTATAATGATGAGTGAGTTGTAATGATGAACAGAGCCCTAGCCACTCTTACATTATCTTGCCCTCAGGTAACTTCAAACTACTTGTTTTCATAAAGCCAAATTAGACTCTCAGATAAAAATCCAGATTTCTTTTCTGTTTTCATATTTCCTCTGTATTTAAAGATACAGTGTTGCTTTCATATTGGAAAACGGAACAGTGTTGAAGAGTTCAGTGAGTAAAAATGTAGATATTTTCTCCAGATCTCCTCTTAATCAGGACTGTACTGGATTGCTTTCATTCAAAGCCACAGGAGGAACTGGAGTACAGTGGTGAGGCCTGTGGTTAGACTGTGAACAGGGATGTTGTTTTAGTATTCATTCAGCCTTAAGCTATTTATTGCAAGACAAACCCTTTTACATGTTAACACTAATATGCTTGAAGGGCAGCTGCTTAGATGCCAGCACTTTTGCTAACACATTACTTGGTGTTTAAAAAAATCATCCAGTAATACTTTCAAAGAGCTCATAAAATATTAGCGTCAGAATGGACCTTTACAATTATCAGGCTCTTATGTTATTTTCTAAAATAAGAAAATGGTGTCTCCAAGATAGAAATGGCTTGTCTCACAGCTGGTAAGTCAAGAGTCATCTAGTTGAATGCCCTCATTTTATAGATGAGCAAACTGATGCCATGGGAAATTAAGTGAATTGCTCAAGATCTCATAGCGCTCAAGCCCTCTGTCTCCAAAACCATTTCTCTTTCCACTAAACCACAAAGACAGTCAACATTTATTAAAGACCTAAAAAGTGCTAAACAGCATTCTGGAAAGAATTCAAAAGTTCAGTACATGTTTAATAAAACACCTTTTTTTCCCTTCATTTTTTTGGGTCAGCCACTGGGTATATAAATACAAAAACTGAAGTATAAGTTTATAATTCAGTTTTTTAGCTACATCCAACTCTGGGATCATGGTCTGCCACTGTGGCATCTGTTGTATCATACCTTCTTCTGTCCTGCGCTATCTCTTGAAGCTGTTCAAGTTCAAGTTAATTGCTTTTATGACACTATTTCATTTTTTTTTTTTGCTATGTCCTTTTCATTTTGCATTCAATCTTTCCAAACATCTGAGACTTTTCCAGAAGAGTCTCATCTTCTCATTATGTGGCCAATATATTTAAGCTCTAACTTTAGCATTTTGACTTCAGGACCAAAGCTCTGTCCACTGAGCCATCTAGCTTCCCCTGCAAGTGTCTTAATTTCATAGCTGCATTTGCTTTCTGCAGTGAGTTTCTGAGCCCAAAGTATAAAATCTAACACTGCTAATACTGCTTTCATTTCTTCTCCCTCTTTTGCCAGGAAGTGATGGGACCAGTTGCTAAAATCTTTTTTTTTTTTTTAAGATTTAAGCTTCAAACTAGCATTTACACTCTTTCATAACTAATGGAGATATAAATTAGGAGATAATGTATGTGCTTTCTAAGGAAAGATTTCAGCCCGGTTGGAATCAAAGGCAAATGGAATCTTTTTATGATTGACTTGAATAGAAGGCTGTATTGGCATGGTCCCCATTTTTCATTACATTATAATTTATTTAGTAAGAATTCACTGAGCAAACCTTTTTCCTTCATTTTCCCCTCTTCCCCAATATTTTTATGTAGGTGAAATCAGAGTAAAATGTATATCTAGAGCATCTTTGAAAGGAGGAAAAATAAAACATGTAGCCAGAGAATTAGTATACGTTCACACATCCTTCACTTAACTGAGAGTATTGTGTCCGTGGCTGGCTGAGTATAAATAAATTCATAGTCATAAAACCTGACTCAGTCATTTACTGTGTGTTTTGGGGGTAAATCACTTTATTTCTTTGGGTCTCAGTTTTCTCTTGAAGAAAATGATCTAAATCTAAATAATCTTATCTAGATGTGCTAGATAAGATCTAAGTTCTCTCCTCAATCACAGAATCACAAAATTCTGAGTCTTTGGGGATGTGGAGGGGGAAAAGTTTTTCTAGCTCCAGTTACTACTCTTACTTACCTACTTGTAAGATGTGTCACCTTTGACAAGTCAATTAAGTTCTCTGAGCCTCTTATTTCCTCATCTGCAAAATGTGGTACTTCCACTGTCAACATGAGATGTGAGCTGGGTTTTTTGTTTGTATTTTTGTTTTGTTTTGCTTTTCATTTTAGTACCAGTTGTTCCAAATCCTTCCTATCCCTAAAGAATCACCTTGCTAACAGTCTAGCTAGGCTTCTTGCTAAATATTATCAAGAGAAGCTAGTTATAGGAAAGAGCAACAGGCTCTTCCCCTCTTCTTGCCAGTAATCATGAATCCTCTGTAGGCATGTGTATTCAATGGGGGTGAACTGGGGCTCACTTATCTACAGTTAATAGCTGTGCACTAGGACAGTGGTGTTGTTTACATGATCTCAGGATGGTAGGGAGCTGGATTCTGGATTCTGCAATGTATAGAGGAGAAAGTAAAAGATAACAATGGTCCTCTTATAAAATGATTAATATGACAAGTCAGATCTTCATTGAAGGGCATGAATTAAGAAATAATTAACATCAGTCCACTCTACTTCATTATTTAATTGCTATATCTATAGTATTTATATTCATTTTGATAGTGTGTCTTTTGAATTAGAATTCACCCTGATTTATGATACATCTCACAGAAAATCTAGAACTGTTTAATGTCTCATAATGGAAATGTCTTCTGATCTTTTGAATCGTTTGTACATCTCAAGATCATACGCGGAGGGCAAAAAGGAGGGCATATTTTTCTCCACAGGGAAAAGATTCTTAAACTTTTGACAGCTGTTCTTTTTGTGTTCCATTAGCATTTAAAAAAATGTCTCTTTCAAACAATGAATTGTTCATTAAGATTTTAATTTTGCAGTTTGTTCCCTTTTAAGTGACATGCAATTAATTCAGTTTTAATGTGCCATTTATTTTTTGTAATGACATTTTTAGTGCCCTGTTTCCTTTTTAGTCAATTTATAAATTGTACTTCAGCTAATGTTACTTCCTAATTTTCAGTTCTAAATAATTGCAACTACTCCCCACATAGCTCTTTAATTTGTCTGAAAATGAAGTTATACTGAAGGGTAGTACAGATTAGCTAGGCTAACTTAGGCTAAGAAAAGAACAGAGAAGGAGGACAAAAATGTCGATATGTGATTATACAGATTGCTGCCCTAAATCATCCCATTGCTAGAGATATTATATTATTGCAAATGGAAGTCTCAATTTTTATAACCATTTGTACAGTTGGCCTTGTTTTGAGGTTGACAATACAAAAAATATTTGTTCATTTGGATTGCTTAAAGGTAGATAAGAGTAGTATAATTGATTGAGAATCAGTTTCCAAGTTTCCTTTCTAAAACCTATCTTTCTAACCTATCATCCCATCTGTGGGATCTTGGGAAGGCTATCCAACCTAGTATCCTAGACCAGTTATGACAAACCCAATAGAAATGGGTCGCTATATAGGCATATTGACTTAGAAAAACATAAATTTACTTTTTATTTATTGTTTAAAATTTCCCAATTAGATTTTAATCTGGTTTCTGGAATTTAGAGGCCTGGAGAAGAAGTAGCATGTTTTTATCTGTGATCTGGACAACTCTTATCAGTTTTGTAAACTATACATTTCCAAGCAGAGGTTGACAGTATTAAACATAGGTGATTAAGTAGCACAGTGAATAGAATGCTGGACTTGGAACTTGGAAAATTTCAATTCAAATGTTACCTCAGACACATGCTAGGTAGTGGCCCTAAGCACTGCAATTTACAGTGCTGTTAACAAGAGATTAAGTTATATAAGTAACATAAGTTGCAGATCAGGTGCTGTTTTTATTATCATTTTATTATTAATAGTGAATTTTATTTACATTTTAATTAGTATATTTCATTTTGTTATTAATAGTGAATTATTATTAATAATTTATAGTGAATTGTTATTAAAATTTTAATTTTGCTGTTTGTTTAGTGGGTGCAATAGATACAAATGAAAATAAAAATATGTACAAGAACACTGGACCTGGAGTTAGAAAGACAAATTTGAATCTGGTTTCAGATATTTACCAGTTGTGTGATCCTTGGCAAAAATCACTTTTTCTTTGCCTCTGTTTCCTCATACTATCAAATAGGAATAATGATAGCATCTACCTCTCAGAGTTGTCATGAGGATAAAATATTTGTAAAGTACTTGCAATTTTAGAGCATTAAACAAATATTAGCTATTATTATTGTCATTATAGATAGCATGTATATAGTATTTTTTAAGGCTTGCATAGTGCTTTGCGTGTGATTTGAATTGTTAGTAGGAGCTGTTGATTCCCAACTAATAAAATCATATGTCAAGGGAAATATATAACCTATTTAGGCAAAAACTGTTTCCAAATACTTTAGAAATATCTTTTAACTTACCATCAATTAATATCATAATTAGAAATTATTCTTGAAGCAGATTTCGAGGGAACTTGAAAAACAAGAAAAAGTTTTTATACACAAATATACACTCCATATTCCTGATTAGTAAGAATAGAATTCAGAAAGACAAAGCATCAAATAGAATGTAAGTAGAAGTTTGATTTCTATTCATAGTTGTTGGTGACTATGATAATAATACAGGATACCTATAGTTGGGAATTAGATTCTCTATCCTGCCTCAAAATGAGACACTTGAAGTATACAATGAGTTGTTATACATTTTAAATTCAATTCCTTTTCATTTATCTATGTTCTATTTTTTTGAGTAAGGAGTGGGGAAGAGTTCCTGTGGAATACAACCATACTTATTTTTGTTTCATTTTTCAGGAGCAGATGTCCATGCAACTGATCCCAGCAAAAGGATGACTGCACAGGAATGGGCATCTTATACAGGAAGGTTTGAGGCTGTCTGCGTCATCCAGAGACTATTGGACAGGCCCTGTCCTCAGCAATTCAGTGAACAGTATAAGCCAGACTGGCCGTAGGAAAGGATGTTCTTGTCAAACCAGCCGAACCCAAGAGCTGTTTACAGAGGCTCAGTGAGTGCTTTCGGTCACTCTTGTCTTCTCGCTATGTTCAAGGCCCTGAAGATGGTGGGGTCCTCGACCACATGGTTCGAATGACCACGAGTCTCCACAGCCCAGCCGTGGCAATTGCCTGCAAGACTGTGTGCCCCGAGAGCCCTCCCTGCATCGGGAAGAGGCGGCTTGCGGTGCAGGAGATCCTCCGGCACCAGAACACTGGCGAGGTCCATAATCACAAGAGGGGCAGCAGCCCTGAGAAGCTTTCTCAGAACTCCCAGGTTGAGGAGGCACCCCCAAATACAGACAGGAGAGGGAGTCTCCAGCCCTCTCCCTCTGCAGCCCCCCGGGGGGGCTCGGTGGCCCCTCGGAAGGCCAGCGTCTTACCCCTGCACTTGTTGAGGAGGAGCAGCGTGAGGCCGGGCTTTGTCATTCCCAAAGTCCGAATCAACAAGGCCCCCACTCCCACTTTTCAGCCAGAAAGAGTGAAGAAGAAGAGTGGAGCAAAAGATAACACCCATTTGCAGATCCCCAAGTGGCGATACAAGGAAGCCAAGGAGGAGAGGAGAAAAGCAGAGCAGGCGGAAAAGAAGAAGACGACGGAGGGTGTTCTAAAAGAGAAGCGGGTCTCTCCCTGGAGGAACAGGACTTGAAGCCAGATGGAATTCTTGTCTGGGATCGGCAGGCTCGTTCTGCCCAGGCAGGGGTTCCGTGGCGCCAAGTATTCCTGGGGTCGCCCCGAGGAGGCACGAAGGGCAAGGAACACAAGGGTTTGGGGGGGGGGCTCGCCTCAGGCGCCCAGGCCTGTTGGGTGAAAAGTGACGTTTCTTTTGCTGCTATGTCTAACTCAGGGCTCTAAGGTTCCTCTATTGCCTATCTGCTCCTTTTTTACAGAAATTGTCACGCAGTGGAGAATCGTTTATTGATGCTGCTAATTTGGAAGCTGGGCAGTGATTCAGGTACCCAGGTTACTCTACCTGGTCGAAAACAGAATCATCTGTAACTTCTCTCCCATCCTCCAAGGGAAGGTGGATGGGATGGCTTGTGCTGATTTCTCTTCCACCCCAAACATTCTCTTCATTGGGGTCCTTGGTATTCTTTTGACCTAGATTTCATTACTTTAAAAAATCAGGGAAACAGTCACTTTAAAAAGTCAGGAAAACAACTCCCTTTGACATGGCCTGTACCCTATGGAAGAACGCATAGCACTATTCATGTCTCAAAGCCAATAAGAAGGGGTAATGGACCATGGAAATACTGGAATATTTTAATGCACACACTATTGGCAACACTCCGATCCTGTAGAATAGCATCGAAGACACTATTTTTAAAATAATTGTCCTCTGCCCTATTTGTCTCTTACTCAAAGACAATGCAGTTAAAGTGCCTAACACAGTACCCTGGACACACTAGATACAACAAATGTTTTTGAAATTGAAATTTAATTGAATCACATCTATCTTGAATGCAGTATCTGTAATATTACAACTTCGCCATTCAAATGTTATCTTTGCCAGTCAGCATTGTCAGGGGAAAGGTCTATCTATAAGTTATTTTAGATAAGTGTTTCCCAAAATATGGACTTCTTACCCCAGCCATTTTATATGTGATTAAAAAGAAAAAAGGCAAATCCAACCTGGATTGTTTGAGAGATTCCTAGTAAGGTCATCTCTCTTTTACATCTGGATTTATTCACTTATTAAAACCAGCCAAACAAAATTTTCATAAAAAAGATTTATAAGCCTTCTAGAATTGTTAGGTATAGAATCAGGGCCACCAATATGGGTAGATAATGAATAATTTTCATTCTCTAAAAAGTGGAATCTCTTAAATGGAAGCATATTGCTATAACAAAAGTGTGTGGTGGTCAGGACTTTCTCTTTATTTTCTTCCTCTTCTGTCTCTCATTCTTTGCACTGTGAAGTCAGGGGCCAAAATGTATATAAATAGTTTCATTATCAAATTTAGGAGATAAGAACCTATTCCCTCCATTTTTGTGCTAAAAAGACAGAAATGTATGACAGATTAAACAACTTTACTGGAGAGTTAGTAACTCAGCTTCTCACTCTTTTACAGATGTCATCTACCCCAGAGCAATAATTATATCATATAGAGCAAATTTGATATTCCAAGTTCTTGCTGGTACTTAGTGAGGTTAGAGATTGGGGAAGGAGATTAAGTTAGCTGAATGTTTGATGGACAATCACTATCTTAAATCAGCAATAGGTCATTGATATTATAATATTACTTCCTATGTCCCCCCAAAGTTGGCATTCATATAATACTGCATGGATTTCCCGGTATTTATTAGGTATGCCCTGCTCTGGTGCTATTCGGTCCTCTCTCTTGTCATATTCCTTTAATAGTTCAAAACTTGACCAGATTATTGATGCAACTGAACTCCACATTTTACTGAATTTGTATTAGGAAGTGGGAGCTTAGAATGTTTTTTACTATAGGCAAAAGACATTTTGGGGTCCACATACTGAATGGGCAAATGGTGCAGAGAACGCTTATGATGTCTTAGATATTTCTTCTGAACTGTCAAGCCCACACGTTTTGACCAAGTAAACATGCTCTTGGCAAATCAGAGGCAATATTTGTAACTTTTCCTGTTGGAAAAAAAAATAATTGGTCAAAGGAATATAGTAGAAAAGGCATAATGCGTATCATAATTGTGTGTTGGCAGGGGACAGAGAAGTGATTACTGTCTGTGTAGTTGTATATGTATGCATGCTTATACAAATGTATGGGCACATTATGTGGAAAACAGAAAACAAACAAAAAAAGTAAATGTTTAGTACCAGATTGGTGTATGTTTATTTATCCAACTTTATTATTACTTAACTCCTTACAACCTGGACTTTGAAGGAAAATCTTATTTTTTCACTTTTTTTCCTCATGGATAGCTTATTTTAGATCTTTTTCTTCCTGCATAAGCAGATTTACAAATACAGCAGTTTCACAAGGCAAGGAAATTGTCTTCCAGTTTCATCTTCCTGCTATAGCAGGATGCTAATGCTCTTGTTTTCTAATCCAACCACAGAATGGGAAAGGGAATAACCCTATACTTTCTCTATCTCTTTTATTTCCTGGGAATTTCAGTTTTCCTATTTACTTTTATACAAGGGAATTTTTTTTTTCTACACAGGACTTAAAGATCATTATACCATTCACATACTAGAGACCACACAGACTGCCCATTCATTATTTGACAATGTCAGCAGAACAGGTTGATGACAACTAAAGAAAAATATAGATATGCTTGTTCATTCTCAGCTTTTTCAGTGAACTAGCTTAGCCATACTGACAGGGAAACAAGGGACAGTGGAATAAAGATTTCCAACAGGGAAAGCATTGACAAAGGACACCTTAGGCAAGAAAATTTTGTTGTTTCCTCCTTATCTCTTTTTTAAAAAACAAGTTTTATTAGAGCAGAAATTGGCTCCTTTTTTCCCTACAGGGAAAGAGAATCATATGTCAGTTAAGTGTAAATTTGTCACGTGTTGGGTTTGTTTGTTTTTCCCAGGTGGCCATATTTGCTAAAGTTCAATAACTTGTTCTCACAAAACTTTTATTTTCCTACCACACACCCTACCACATTGCCTTTTGGGGCTGAAAATGGAAAATGGAAGAATAAGTCTGACTATTCAGCATTTGACATTTGACACCTGCTCTTCATAACCTCCGCTTTCTTAAACCCTTTGCTGACTGCTTCACCCCCATCCCTATCAAAATTCCTTGCAGAATTTCTAGCATCAATTATTCTGGAGGCAAAAAAAGGGCATAAAAGTGAGATGAAAGCAGTATGGTAACCCCCTGCTTTGGTAATACTAAGTGACAATCTTTAGATTGCATGAAATGAAGGAAAACTGATTCCACCCATTTCTATGAATTTGACTACATTTTTTATAATTTTCTTTTTGTAAATAGGAAAGTAAAATGTACTGAAAAAACTTGTCCAGATTGAACAAGGGCATAAGAATTCCACTTCACTTTTTAAATATTGAGTTAACTGTTCAACAGATTTAATTCTCTATATCTCCCTTTCCCTTTCAGCACCACTCCCTCCCTTTTGCTCTTTTGTCTTTCTTACTTGGCACTTGATTAGAGATTATTTTCATTCTCCTTAATTCCTTAAGGGTATTATAGTTAAACTAAAAATAAAATAGATAAGGCAGTTGCATAGCTCATCTTTTCAAACCTCAATCAATGCCCTGCCCACTGGAAGTATTTTCTTTTCTCCTTTCCCTTCTCCCTCCAATTCCTGGGAATTACCTTTCATTTCTTGATCATAAGCAGTCCAGATTTGTGTTAACTGAGATATTTAAGAAAATGTTGCTTTTTTGGTTTATGCAGTCAATCACTGATATTTCAATAATTTCTTGTGACTATAAATACATTGAATTAAACCAGCTCTTCCATAAAAGCAAAACATATCTGTTTGATAGAAATTTTCAAACAAAGCCAAATGGACTTAGAGTTTAAACACATTTTTCACATTTTAGTTGATTTCTTTAGTTCTCAAACACTGAGGGTTAAAACATACACTTCTGTGTTTTCTACCTCTTAATGTGAATAAAATGTCCCAGGGTCTTCCCTGCATTGAGATCACTAGAGGCAAAAGGAGCCAGTAGGAAGTGAATCCAGGATCCATTGGACTTCCAAAAACATAAGCACTTTAGTTGGCTACCAGAGCAAAGCATACAGAAGACTTTGAAGCATTAAACCGTATTTGAAGTTTTTTTTTTCCTCTTTGAAGCTTCTTATAGCAATTTCCTGGCAGCACTACATTATATACCTCAAGAATGTGATGACCTGTATGTATTCTAGAAGTTCTTTGGTTTGGGCAAGAGTGACATTTTAGTCTCTTGTTTGATGAAATACATAAGTATCATGGAAAATACAAATACTGAAGTAGTTTGGTGCCACTCCTGTCCTTGTTTCTAGCTTACAATAAGACTATCTCTAGTCAGAAATGGGAATGCTTTATAATCAAATTTTCCCCCAAATTTAGGTCCACCATATAGGGTTAGATTCCCGTGCTACCTTGTAAAGTTGCAAATTTCTTGAATTACCAAGATAGTAGGTAGAAATAAATTAATATGAAGGAGTCATTTGAGATTTTTTTTTTTTTTTACTAAAACCAATAGGAAATTTTTTCTGTTGGCACATTGACAAGAATACTGTATCCAAGAGACATCAAACTTAAGTATGAAAGTAAGAGAGGTGATAACTTTTCACAGTTTGATTTGGTGCCTATAATATTTGAAAGGAAAAACTCATAAATCGGGTTTGGCTCATTCATTTCTCCAGCTTTATCCATTTCTACTCCAGTGTATACTCTTTACTATTCAACATCCATAAAATATAATATACTTAAAATCCTTTATAATTATTCTTGCATATGACCAACAATTGTTAGTGCTGATGTATTGCTAACACAGTATTATGGAAATTATAAT